>NC_139258.1:33084560-33820959 GCF_977018435.1 Lepisma saccharinum | reverse complement strand
ATGTTTTCCTATCTTTCGCAGTCTTAAAAAATATATTTCACTTCTGTCAACATGCCACTAGTGAGTTAAATTGAAAAATAATTATTTTGATTTCTGTCTCAGCCAGGGGTGTGTCGCCTACCGAACTTCATCAGATGTGAAGTGTTTACCAGAAATAGCCTCCTTAAGAGGCCCGAAAATCCAATAATCGCTAGATCCTAAGTCCGGAGAGTAAGGAGGATGTTCAATAACTTCCATTCGTAAGTCAGCAATAATCTGAAGAGTCCCAGCAGCTGTGTTTGGATGGGAATTTGCTATGTTGCGAAGAAATTCCTGTCGAGGCAAGTTCATGACATTTTCTTGTTCTGGCTACCGTCGTTAGATTTCGCTTCCTGTGCTACGGGGCTTCCGCTGTTAACACAGGGATTTCGCGTCCTATGCTACAGCGCTTCCTTTGCTACGGGGCTTCCGCGGTTAATACAGGGATTTCGATTCCTTTGCTACGGGGCTTCTGGTGTTAACACAGGGATTTTGCGTCCTGTGCTACGGGACTTCCACTGTTAACACAGGAATTTTACTTCCTTGCCACGGGGCTTACGCCGTTAATACAGGGCTCCCGATTGGAACAATGATGTGAAGTTTCGTATTCATGGGCATTCAACATGCATTGAATTTTAAACTAAATAAGTTTGTTTATGAAAGTAATGTAAGGAATTATATAAACCAAATGTTTTTATACCATCTAAAATAGTTTGTATAACATGATATAATAGATTGGCTATTAAATTTGACATGCTCTGTGAGTAACATAGACCACCTGATAATTTTGGCTTTACTGGGAATCAAACCGGACAGCAGATTCGCCAGAAAATATCTGAAAACCTGCATTAAATCAGAACGAAGAGTGAAGGAACCGCCGGAAGTGTGAAATGTAAATTGGTAGTAGTATTACTGGTATAATATTTGACTATAAGGTTACTACCTTGGCAGATCTCTTAACAAAGCAAACAACCTTAACCGGAAATGTGAGTTGGCAACACTCTCTCTTCTGGAGTGAGAGATGGCTCTGTCTCTACCACAAGAGAAAGCAATTTGGTTGCAAACTCTAATCACATTTTAATTATTAACGAAGGTTGATTTACCTCTATACGACGAAGCTCTGCTCTGCGGAATTTCGATCGACTACAGCTCTCTTCTTGGCCTCGGCATCAAGTGGTTCCATGGACATCTGACATAACCGATTCATATGTTTGTACAGTCACCTGCAATAAAAAGTGGAGACCTATATCCTGAAACAGTCTCTTCCCTGCATGGCGTATGTGTGTTGCAGTTTCTGTTGAAGACTTGCTATTCAAGTTCGCTTATCGCCGTGGACTTAGGCAACACACATTGTGGATATTTCAGGATGTAGCCGTCTTAATTTTTATTACGTGTGACCACAGGTGTACGCAAGACTTTCCTCTGGGGTGGGGCTGCAATTTTATAGATGGATAGTGCTACATAGCTATTTTCTAGAGGATACACAATAATATATTTGGAGCGTTTTGCTGTATAAATTGTACTCGAATACAAAAATGGTAATAGTCATTTTGCGTCTACATTTTCCCCTTTTTTGAGTTTTTAATTTATTTTCATTTGAATTTGAATTTGATTTTAACATTTTGGGTGCGTCAGCACTCAGGCTATTTTACACCCGTCACATTATACGGGTTCCAGCCCCTTATCGTTACAAATAACAACTCGAACGTTGCATAATTAAAACCTTAAAATATTCTGACTTCCGTTAAAAGCTGAGGCTGTAAACAGGCACTCAGCACACATAAGGACAAAAACAGGACAACACACAGAATACTGGCCATAGGGCCATTCGCCAGAGCCTCGTTTGTCTGCAAAATGCAGTCCAGGGTGTACTACGTGGAAGTGAGGTTCTTTTGGGTGTACTACGTGGAATGTCGTTTGGAAATTATGTTTTCCTCATAATTTATGGAGGGGCTGTAGCCCCATCAGCTCCCCCCCCCCCCGTGCGTACGAAAGTGCTTGTGATTGTACATTTTTGTGTTCATCATACCGTTCTTATGCAACACCTGATAATAAAAGCACTCAATGGGCCTCGCTAATTATACACGGTGGCTCAATAAGTCACTTAACACCCTCAGTACAAGGCCACTGCGGCATGGAATGTGAAAATGGCGATGACCAATCATTGTCTGGCCAAGGGGGAACTACATTGACGCCACCCACACGGTCGGCGGCCATCTTGACGTCCGCCATCTTGAATTCAACTTCAGAATTTCAAATGGGAAGGGGGTCGTGCGACATATCAGAATGGGCTAGAATTTCACGAGAAATGCAATGGTGAAGGTTTTTTCGACGTATCTTTAACCAGTAAAAAGTTATGACTGAATTCTTGTACCAATTTGCTCCTTTTCGAGTTGTTAGAAAAATGCCTTAAAATTTGTTTAGCGCATCGGTAATGCATCGAGATCAAAGTGACGTCTAGGGAGAGAAGTTCGCATGCCATTGCACACGATTTTAATCGGATACATCCATGAAGAGCTGAGCATTATAAATGGTTGTCGCGAACAATTTACAGTGTGACGCTTCCATTGAATTAAAAGTCCTTCACAGTGACAAGGCTAATGTTAAGTGACTTATTGAGCCACCGTGTATAGTGGTAACTCTGTCACCTATTATACAAAAAGTCCCAGCTTCGATTCCACACTGGTTCGGATCCCACTTTAAATTGTAGGTCCGGTCTCGGTTAGCTTATAAAGTGGACTTTAAAGAATCTTCAAGACATTTATCTGTAATTTAGTGGCAGTCCTCGTAATCTTAATTCTCTCTCCTTAAAAACTAAACCAAGCAGCACAAACAGGACGTTGAAGACACAACCTGCCAAGAGGGTGACGCGTGGTCAGCTCATCGTGTTCCATCGCCGCTGTTCTCAGGTTTTAGAGATACTAGATCACCGCAACTGCTTTCAATAGCTCACAAACTGTACTCCCCATGTTGGTTTAACATAGACACTTCGGAGCTCCAACCGGGAATCGAACCCGGGACCGTTCGCACCAAAGGCGAGAGCACTAACTTTATTTCTTAAAAGGAAAACATTTAAGCGACAGTTTTCCCTGATTTTGGACAAGATCTAGATATGTTTTAGATATTTGAAATTGGACAATGTTTCTGACAGCCAGTTCTATACATGTTTGGGCTATGTATTAGATACCTAGAATTGGTCGAGTTACAGATATCCAGTTCTGGATATCCCATAGACGTCCAATGGATATCCATAACATTCATGGATCTGATCTGGACATTGTGGATATCCAACGGATATCCCTTGGAGATCTGTGCTGTGTGGGTTATTCTCTTTCTCGGTTTTTTATCGGTTTTACTGACTTCTCTATTTTCTCAATGAGGACAACGCAAACATCCGTGTCTTACCTAGAATTTCTACTTTGCAGACGTTTACACAAGTAGAAAATCAGCTCGTACAGAGTTCTCACCTATCCTGTGCAGGATGGGGGGGGGGGGGATTTACCGCTAGGCTACCCTAGGCTATATACTAGGGCCGCACAAAATTGCAAAATAACTCAACGTCAAGTCCTTTCACTTGGTTATTTCATGAAAGAATGTAGAAGGAAGCAGTTTCTAGCGTTTAAATAACTTCTTACATCATAACCCTATTATTAGCAGCTACTGTATTATATCCGGAATTCCTCTGTATGGTCAAGGGGTCCCAGGTTCTACATCCGGTGGAGGCACATAGTCCCGATTAGCCTTACTGTGCATAAAGTGGACGTAAAACACCAAATCAATCAAGTCTGTATGGCAAAATGTAAAGGAATCCGCACGAGGATGCAATTATAGGTCTCTTCTACTCTTACGGCGGCCGGTCCTTGCTCTGGCAAGGGGAGCGGGGATTACGCCGCAGACCAACCAGACAACAGCGGTGGCGCCAGGAGTTTCGACGTGGAGGAAGAAGTACTACGTGAAGCTCGTTATGCCAAAAGTAACGGTTTTGTAACGGCTGACTGCCAAAAGTAACGGTTTTGTAACGGCTGACTGCCAAAAGTAACGGTTTTGTAACTGGTGACTGCCAAAAGTAAAGGTTTTGTAACTGTTGACTGCCAAAAGTAACGGTTTTGTAACGGTTGTCTGCCAAAAGAATCTCTGCGTCTCTTATCGTGCTGATTTGATCGCTTCCCCGCTTACTACTTCCCTTGTCAACATTAGGGTCGACCGCCGTTACAGTAGGAAAGACCTTTAGTGGAATTGAAGTATAATGATAAATAAGCTGTTAGTAGTAGTAGTAGTAGTAATGTCGGGAGAGCCCAAATCAAAGAATAGCGTAGGGGCCTAAATGTTATAAATCCCTCCCTGATCCTGTGTGCCACCTCGATGGCGTAGTGGTAACGTCGTCGCCTTGCAATTCAAGGGTTTCCTTGTCCGGTACACAGTGGAAACAGTGGTTCGGATCCCACCTTAAACCACAGGTTCAGTCACGATTAGCCTATCTGCTCAGAAATGCAAACTCAAACAAACTCATCTGTCCTGTACAACACTGTGAACAACATGTATCAGTGTAGATTGGGTTCTGGGAAAAGCCCGTAACCGATCTTAGAAAAGACCTGTTCTCCGCCTTGATCTACAAACAAGGCAGGTCTTGTTTACCAAAGTTAACAACTAATTACTTTGTGCGTGGCACGCAAAGGCCTATCTGGGGTCGGCCTCCATTAGAGAACCTGTGTAAACATGGTAACCAGATACAGGCCTCCAGACCAGACTTCATACGTCACTTCCTCTTCCTCCTTCCGAGTATTGGGCTACTCTCTCGGAGATGGATCAACAAGATGAGTGCTGAAATTCGATCGCTCTAGAACGATGAATTGGCACTCCCGATGGCGTAGTGCTAACGGTTTAGCCTTGTAATTAAGGAGCCCTTGGTTTGAACCCCTGTTGAGGCACGGATAGAGCTTTATACTGTATGTCCAGTCCTTATTAGCCTGTGCATGAAGTGGACTTAAACAAAGTTTGATTTGAATCTGACGAAATACTCTTGTCTTCCGTGGTTTCTGATAGAGAGCATCCCCGATAGCCTAGTGGTAAAGTCATCGCCTTGTATTGATTGAGTTTCGTGTTTTAAGTTCAGTTTATGCAAATCTAGACTAATCGTGACTCAGCCTACAGTTTAAAGTGGGATCCGAACCACTATGTGCCTCCACCGGGTATCGAACTCAGGACCCTTTGATTACAAGGCGGCGAGGTTACCCCTGCGCCATTTTGGAGGCCTCATTGCCTTGTAATCGGCGAGTCCCGGTTTCGATACCCGGTCGAGGCACATAGTGGTTCGGATCCCGCTTTAAACTTTAGGCTGAGTCACGATTAGCCTTGCTGTGCATAAAGTGGACTTAAAAACGAACTCAAACTGAACTAGTCCAGATGTTCCATGAGTTGTCGAGACGAGGCCAAACTTTTACAGTAAAAAAGTAAAGTATCGTATTTTCATAGTTTAGGATAGGAAAGTTTATTTTTCTTTTGAAAAGCATATTCTACTCGCAGAAGCAGAAATATCAACTCACAAAGTTGATTTATTCTAATTTTAATTCTTTATTTTGTCTTTGTATATAGGTTGCAGTACGACTATTCCATGTCAGATCAGGGACCCACCACCCCTTCGACCTGCACAATTTGTTATTTCAGGCCATTTGAGTATACGATCCGATTGAGAGCATTTGTAAAATTTCAAGTTTTTTGGCATGAAAATGAGTTCTGCTTTATGCCGATTATCCTGCTTTATGCCGATTATCTTGCAAGTAACGTTCTTTCTTGTGTGTTTTTTATTCTCTCTCTCTCTTTCTTTTTCCGGACGTTCTCCTTTTCTTCCTCTCTATATGACTCTCCCTCTCTCTTCATCCTTTTCTTCCTCTACATCCTTTTCTTCCTCTCTATCTAACTCTCCCTCTCTCTACATCATTTTCATTACTTGTTCTATATGTGCTTCTTTCTCTTTTTTCAGTCTCCCTTTACTCTGTTTTTGTCTCTCTTCCTCTCTCTTTCGATCTTTTCTGTCTGTATCTCTCTCTATTTTCATTTTTTTCTCTTTCTATATCTCTCTTTTTCTGTGTGATCCTCTGTCTCTTCCCTTGTCTGTACCTTTTTCTCGCTATTTATATGGTTCTCTCTTTCCCTTTCTTTTTTTACTCTGCTTTCATCTCTGTTTCTTCTGTCTCTCTCACAAAAGTGCCACAACATAACCATTATTTAGACAGCATTCCCCCCTACTGCACACTCTCTCCCAACTTTACCGTAACTTCTACCTGTTTTTAATCAACACTGTTTCAATATGTTCACGGTAAATTAAGAGTTTAATCACCTTTTATACGGTAAGATATAGGTACGGTTTGCTCTCTCGGTCAGGCCATCGACCGCCTCCATGTTACACTAACGAATGACTACATCAATCCCAGGGACCGTGGAAATTGGCGAATGAAAAGAAGAATCGTGTTTATGTAACGCTGATAAGTATGCAAATTTCTACCCGGTTTGAATGTAGAAAAGGGGGCGAAATGTTCAACATCAACGTTACTGGAGGCTGTATTTCAATGGAAATATACGGTTGGCCAATTTTTGAATTCGGAGGTGTTGGATGTTTCTAGGTCTTTTTTAACATCGCCGTGCGAGCAAGGTTCAGAACGAGATGCAAATTGGAATGATTTGGTTGGGAACAAAGCATAAACTTCTGCTTGTTGTTGTCAGTTAACAAGTCGGTCGCTAGAGCAATGGACGCTCGCAAATTACCGTGTTTGAGTTCGTTATTCATAACCGTCTCTCTATGCGTGTGTGAGAGCGAGTGTGTGTGTGTCCATGTGTAGCATCACATCCTCGTTTATAACGTTATGAACAACCGGTGTGTTTTTCACCATCCGTTCAATGTCTCCCTGCCATTGAATATGAAAGGACTGTAGCCCATCTGAGCCCTCAACTTGGGTACACACATAGGCCCATTTTTACTCAAATGTACAGTCAGCGTCAATAAAAATGGGACACCTAGATCCTGAAATACTCGTTTATCTGCAAGACGTTAT
The DNA here is from genome assembly GCF_977018435.1 of Lepisma saccharinum. NCBI lineage: Eukaryota > Metazoa > Arthropoda > Insecta > Zygentoma > Lepismatidae > Lepisma > Lepisma saccharinum. Next base: position 33,813,892 of record NC_139258.1, on the reverse strand, counting down.
GTGTGCTGCCTAACTGTACGGCGTTAAATGGATTTTAATAGCAAATTTTCAATGGCAACTTCTACCACTGCCGGAAAATTAGGCAACACACATGACGCCTTGGAAGGCAAGGAAACGAATATTTCAGGATCTATATGTCCTGTTTTTATTGCCTGTGACTGTACACTGCAATTGTGGCGCTTGCACATGTTTTCAAAAGTAAAATAATTCATGTTACTTAGCTAATTAGATATTCACTTTCGGACCCTACTGCATCAATGAAACATTGCCTTTTCATTCTTTCGTTAAATATAACATTTCATTATGCACAATCTTTCATTATGTATAATTATCGTTGGACATTATGTTTAATTATACATAATGGGAGGATAGTGCATCTTGGAGTGTCGTAGCTAGATATTTTGTCTCCCTAGGCAGGATTGTGGTTTCCCCCTCCCCTCCTCCCTCGCACTACCAAGCACCCACATTTTATGCGAGTCCTTCCATGTTTTCTTTAAAATATGTCATACTTAAAGAATCGTAACTTGCATTTCTGATTTTAATAAGATTTAGCATATTACAGAATATTTAAGTTATATCTTGGTGTCTGAAGGAAATACTTATAAACGTACTTGTACTTCTAATTCCAGCAGTTACCAGCATATAAGCCCACAAGTAAAATAGTGGGTAAGGTTAAGGAAATAAACAAAATTAAAATAATAACATTTTCACGTGGTGATCCCCTAAATGAAGTATCTGAGGGTCACTTCGTCACTTGAAAATCTTCAATGGGAGCAAGGTCGAGTAACACCCTGTATGTTTATCTTCTTCCCTTATCTCTGCCAAGTGTAAATTTCGCCGTTCGCATATTCTGACTTTGTTGCGTTAAAATAAAAATTAAATAAAGGTTTCAACGGCGCTCTCTATGCACGGCGCCCTAACTTACATTTCGCTACAGGCCTGTCGAGTTCATAGTAAGTTGTTCCAATCCTCGCTGGGGAAGTACAGTCACGTACACTTCTGGGTTGTAGTAACTCCATTAACTTTCAATGGGATCATTACAACCCAGACGTGTCCGTGACTGTACAAGTAATGCCAAACTGGGATAACACACTGCAACTGGCGCCCACATTTTCACCAGACTCATCCTTTGGAACATGCATCATCAGAGTGACATTTGTGGAAAAGGCGTGCGAAGTGGTAGATCTGAAATTGCTTTTCGCAGAGGAAAGGGCTTGCCTTCTTTGAGGACTCGTGGTTGTTGGAATGGGACTTTCAACTGGAACCGGCGTTTAGGCTCCAATTGCGAAATGCCGAAGAGCGATTGTTTTGTGTCGTTTACGTCCGTCGGCACTTCAGTTGCGAAAATTGACACACTTTTCTTTCTCCGCGAATGTCAGGTTTTCCTCTTTGGAAATTACCTCTCTTCGCGATACTCCGCTTATATTAAGAAAGCAGGCATGTCTGTCTCTACAAGAAGTTGAGACGTGTTGAGGGTGGATCTATTATATAATAAGGGATGCAAAGCTAAGTTTCGTGGCGTAGCAGCCCTTTGAAGGGTAGGACCTACAGAGCAACTTTTCATACGTGGTGAGTGCATCGAGTCCCATCGCCACTTTTTTTTTTTTTGTAACACACCGATTTGTCCTCACGATGCTGCAGCTCCCACCAGGGATCGAATCTGGGACCTCTCGCACAGAAGGCGAGAGCACATATAATTTGTGGGCTCCTATGGAAATATTGTGCATAGGAATTTACTTACTTTATCCAAGCACCCAAGAGATAATTACATATCAGTATAGAGAATAGTCAGATATTGACTGTTTCTGGTGGTAGCGTAGCAACGTTTTTATTTTGGAGAATTCCACCTCCATTTCTACATATGATGTGTGTGTGTGACAACACGGGCCATTCCATTTTAAAACAGGTCCCATAGAGCTAAATATTTAAAATAAAATGTGTCCTTTCAATAAAAGAAGCAATCTTAATTTTTAAAAATTGTTTGGCTATTTTTAAGATACTTTAAAACAGGTTTTAAAAATTAGTGGAGTTCCAGGCTTCATTGCATATTTTTACACAACATTTTTTTTCTTCCTTATAAAGTTTCCCCAGATATCAGATCAGTAAGTAAAGGGTGGGGCAAAATAAAAGGTAACCGAAACATGGAAATGAGATATAACTTCGGTTGCCTTTATCTTGCCACACCCTGTACCACAATAGGTTCACGGTGGTTTTCATACTTTTGTATAGGAAGATAATATAGACAAAGGTTCTTTCTTTTAATTTTAAGCAGGGTGGAAAAACACCATGATTTTTATTTAAATCGATTTTTTATTTTAAAATTGCTTGCATGGTTTTGGCACCATGAACATAGATATAATTCTTATAGAAAGACTTTTCCTAGTAAATGGCCCTGTAAAATATTTTAACAGTTTGATTAAAGCAAATTAAAAAAAATACGTATACATATATTTGTGTGTTTCTGAAATGTTTCTGGAAATATTTGTTTATGGTTTAACGTGATTAGTATTTTGTATATTTTTCTACACAAAATGTTTGCTATTTTTGCCCATAAAATTATTGAATTTTAAATCAAGAGAAATCCTATGTTTACATTTCCTTTCGTATAAGCTTCACACCATCAGTACATATATTTTATTTTCATTATTTTCGTTTCTTAGAACCTAATAATCACTATTAAATGATTACGAGAGTATTGTACTCTCACCAAAAGTGTTTATGATATCTACTAAACCCTTATGTACATTATTCTATACATTATTTATTTAGAGTGATTTAAATCAGTGATTTTTTAAATCAATCCACTCTCCTTTTTTTTATTTATTTATTAACCAGTCGCCTATAACAGAGCGAATGCTCCAATTACAATAGGCATTACAATTTGCTATATACAATATAATTTACATAAATATGTAATGCGTGATACAACACATAGTAATTATTACACAAAACCTTAGATAAATACGAATACAAAAAGTTATACAAATACAAAAGTTACACAAATACAAAAAATTACATACATATACATATTACAAATTTTAAACAGAGGAGAAAACTAAAGGACAGAAGAAACAAAACATAAACAAGTAACACACTAAAAAAGCTTGGGAATAATAAAGAAATTATACGAATACCACTATTTAAATAAAAAACAGGAATAATCAATACAAAGCAAAAGTTCAAATTTGAATTCGTTTATATGTATACAAAAATTTAAACACTATAAATTGTATTTGAGACTATAAATATATCACTCTAGAATTGGATCTGTTTTATTTGTATATTATATCTAATAGGTTGTTTAAACTATATAGATAGTTTTTAATATTAAAAGCAAAATCCAAATCAATTCCATTCGAGACAATATTACTATGTTTACTTAATAATCTAATGATTGGAGAATTTTGATGGAATTTTGTGTTTGATTTATTGATTGATTAACTACTAAAATCGAGATTCTTTTAACTGGAGCATCTTACATCTGTCAGATTATTTGAGTTTGTACGAGGGGTACAATTCGGATCAAAGGATTCTCTAATATCCTCTTAGTTTACGCGATCAAGGAAGGAAATAGGTCGAGGAGATCTATGGAACGGATTCTGAAGCCGACGTGACGTCACACCCGTGGTTGACCAAAACATTCCAAAGCGCCAAAAGGAAACGTGTAATTTAAGGCATTTCGAAATGGTACCTTTTAAGCATTAGTAACCAGTTCAGCTGTGGTTTCAGAAAAAGAAGGAAGGATCAATAACAAATGACATCACACACGCAAGTAACACTTTGTACGTTACTTTAACCAACTTTGGATTGAGTAGAAGAGTGGAGAGAAAAGAGAAAGATGAAGAGTAAGGAGAGAGAGAGAGAGAGAGAGAGAGACAGAGAGAGATTTGATTTGATTGATTGATTTGCTTTATTTAACTTCGCTTTTTGTGCCACTTTTGGGTAATTTGCGAAGATGGGAATGAGTGATGATACGATGAAATTGATGATGGACACTCATAAACATCCATGCCCAGGCCAGGATTCGAACCTGAGAGAGAGAGAGAGAGAGAGAAAATGAAGAGCGAGAGAAAGAGAGAGAAAAATGAGAGAAAGAGAGAGAGAAAATGAAGAGCGATACAGAGAGAAATAGAAATGAAGAGCGATACAGAGAGAAATAGAAATGAAGAGCGAGAGAGAGAGAGAGATAAAATGAAGAGCGAGAGAGAGAGAGAGAAATAGAAATGGAGAGAGAAAGAAATAGAAATGAAGATCGAGAGACAGAGAGAGAGAGAAATAGAAATGAAGAGAGAGAAAGAAATAGGAATGAAGAGAGAGAAAGAAATAGAAATGAAGAGAGAGAAAGAAATAGAAATGAAGAGAGAGAAAGAAATAGAAATGAAGAGAGAGAAAGAAATAGAAATGAAGAGAAATAGAAATGAAGAGAGAGAAATAGAAATGGAGAGAGAAAGAAATAGAAATGGAGAAAGAAAGAAATAGAAATGGAGAGAGAGAAATAGAGAGAGAAAGAAATAGATATGAAGAGAAAGAGAAATAGAAATGGAGAGAAAGAGAAATAGAAATGAAGAGAGAGAAAGAGATAGAAATGAAGAGATAGCGAAAGACAGAAAAAGAGAGAAAGAGAGAGAGAAAAAATGGAAATGAAGAGAGAGAGAGGGATAGAGAGATATGAAAGAAATACGTATAAATGTAGAGAGAGAAAAATGAAGAGTAAGTAATAGAGAAATACATAGAGAAATAATAATAATAAAGCACTAAGTAACAAATTAGTAATATCAATAATATGTAATTATTATTTTAAAATAACAATAATTATTTGTATACTTACTCTTACCACTCAATTTTACAAGCATGGCCTGGGACCCCTCTTTACAAAATTTTCTGGCAACATCCATGCAATAGGTAGAAATTCTGAGTAACCAAAATTGATTGATTGATTTGGTATTTTAAGTCCACTTTATGCACAGTAAGGCTAATTGGGACTGGACCTACAGTCTAAATTGGGATCCGAACCACTTTGTGTCTCCACCGGGTATCGAACTCGGGACACCTTGATTACAAGGCAACGACTTACCACTGCGCCATCGGCGAGGCACTAACCAAGAAAGAAAATTGAATTATATTATATTTTCAGTATCTTATGATCTATAGCATTCTAAAGAATTTTGATGCTGTGTTCTATTGTCCAATTCATCTTCTCGTAAAAATAGGATGTCCAGAATTCAAAGTGACCCATCTCGGCAAGGAAGTATCCTTGAAATGCAGTAGTCCACCCCGTTGTCCTACGTACACGAAGGTAGTCAGGGACCATGCAAGAATAAGTAGTTGCGCTGCGGAGAGAATGCATCGCTGCTTGGACCAACGACATCAGAAGCCCCGCTAGAACACTGTTGCAAACCTGGCGTATTTGGAACTAGGTCTGGTACTATTTTTGCTTCCCCACAGAGCTTTCTAGCTCCATGAGAAGGGAGTAGCCATAATTTGGGCCTGGGTAGTCTCTAGCACACCATGAAATAGTCTTAGCTCACCCTGCTGCATTTGAAAATAGCTGCTGAGGAATGTTCAAACATGTTAACATGACTATTATTATGTGTTCGGCGTAACTAATGGCAAGATCCCCTACGTATACACATATATAAAAATGGGGGCCAGAAAATGGATAGAAAGAGAAATTAAAAAGAAGGAGAGAGAGAGAGAAAGAAAGAGAGAGAGAAATCAGAAACTAGACATAAAGGTGAAGAGTACGAGAGTGGAAGACCAACGAAGATAAGGTGAGAGAGGGAAGTTAACAGCAACAGAGAAAATAGAGTGAAATGAAGAGAAATAGAGGGAGAAAGAGAGAGAGAGATGAAGAGTAAGAAAGAAACGAAGAGCAAGTGAAACTGTGAATGAGAGAGAGATAAAGAGTCAGAGAGAAAGGGAAAATGAAGAGAGAAATAGCAGAGACGGAGAGGGAGAGAGAATGCCAGACCATGGAAGAGAGAGAGAAAGACATGTAAGGAGTAAGAAAGTGAAAGAGAAAAGAGGAGCAAGATAGAATGAGAAATGAAGATTCAGATATGGAGAAATGGAACCAGAGAGAGAGAGAGAATGGGAATGTAAGCTGAACAGCCACAGATCATTTTATTCGCAGATAGCTAGACAAGATCTCGCATAACGCAATAGAAGGCCAGAGATCCCACGTTCGAACCCATATGGTATGAATATATCATTGTGTTTGTCCGCTCACCACTTCATCAATCATTCTCATTCGTCGAGATTTAGCCAGAATTAGAAAAGCGACGTAAATAGCTGAAATGGAAGGAAAGAAGGATGGAACCAAGAAAAAGGAAAGAGACAAAGAAGGAAGCAATGAGAAAATGAAAGAAACAAAGAAGAAAGAGAAAAAGAAAGAACAAACGAGGACGGAAGGAGAAAAACAAAGAACGAAGAAATGAAAAACAAAACTAGGATAAAAGGAATGAAACACAGAACGAAGTAGGGATATGACAAGAAACAAAGAACGAAGCAAGGATAGAAACATAGAAGTGAGGAAGGAGAATTGAAGGAACAAAGAAGGCAGCAACGAAAAGGAAAGTAAACAGAAGGAAGGAAAGAAACAAAGAAGGAAGAAATGAGAAGAGAAAGAAACAGAGCGAAGAAAGGAAAATGTAAAGAAACAAAGAAGGACGAAAGGAGAAAAATAAAGAACGAAGAAAGGAAAAACGAAGCTAGAGTAAAAGAATGAAACACAGAACGAAGTAAAGAAAATACAAGAAACAAAAAACGAAGCAAGGAAAAAATCATAGAAGTGAGGAAGGAAAATTGAAGAAACAAAGAAGGTAGCAAGAAAGGAAACAAGGATGGAAAGATACAAAGAAGGAAGCAATGAGAAGAAAAAATGAAGAACGAAGAAAGGAAAAATGGAAGCAAGAATAGAAGGAAAGAAACAGGGAAATAAATAAGGGAAATAAAGGAGGGAAAGAATGAAGGAAATAAGAAGGAAAGTAGTAAGCAAATCACAAAGGAAGGATCGTGTGTTCCCTGGAAATTCAACCAAGGCACCTTTGATTAAAAGAAGATTACAGTAGCCACTACACTCTCACGTATACTATCGTCGTCGCCTTGTAATCAAGGGGTCCCGGTTTCGGATCCGACTTTAAATTGTAGGTCTAGTCCCGATTAGCCTTCCTGTCCATAAAGTGGACTTAAAGCGCCAACTCAACTAAGGGATAAGTTGCAGTTTGGCCTCCGTATTTGGTCCAGTTTAGCGCTTTCGTCTAATGTAATTTGGCTACACTGCCTGCAAAACGCGTGACGTTGGATGCAAGAAGCGAAGAGAAACTCTCCGGAAGTTCTTCACTTTTTTTTCTCAAAGTAGGACAAGAAAAGCATCAAAGATGCACGAAGACCTTCGGAAGTGGAAGATATCTAAGGTGGCGTGACCCCGGTAGATGGCAGTTGTCGCACGGCGGTAACTGGAAATGGCGCAATCACGTTTCCGAAGGCTCGCTCTCACGAGACAAGCGCCGATGTGGAGACGCGACGCCATCTTCAAAATAACGGCCAGGCCTGTCGTCGTGGACGAAACCAAATAGTTTTTCCAGAGGGATGTTTCTCTGTCCAGGCACGGGAAACAGCGCAAAGGCCTCAGACAAGTCTGTATTGATTCACAAAAGAATCGGAGATCTCAGATTTCAGGGGTCTGCCCCCTCCTCTCTTCTTTCAGAATTCAAAGAACGGATTCGAATTCTTTTTTATGAGTAGGGAGCGGATATTTAAGAAGAAAACATTTTTTAGTTGCTTAGGAAGTCAGCCATATTCGGTAGTAGGTAGGAGTACCCAGGGATTTATCTAGAGATATATTTCGGAGGGTGTTCGAACCAATGTCTTAGAAATAATGATAATAATAATGTTTAAATAATTAAATTAAAATATTAATAAAGTATGTAAATTAATTAATATTGTATTGTTATTATTGCATCAATACGTGATAAGACTGTATTAGGATAGAGATGTAACAGCACGTATTCATTATCTAGCTAGATCACCAAAATTTGTATAAAAACAACTCCCCTGGCAAGAAAATTAATGTGAAATAGTCACAGATTTGAATATTTATTGAATAACAAAAAGAGAATGTTTATTTATTTAGCAAAGATCCTTAACAGAACATATTGTTCCAATTCAGACAGAATTACAGAACTACAGAATTACAAAATTACAAAATACAGAGAAAAAGATACAGAAAATAGAGAATAGAAATGGCTGTAGGTATGTTATACAAAGTAACAGAACAGAATACAAACACAATATCGTACAATCACAACTGAGTATCGCTAAATGCTTTCAGATACAAACATATTATGCATCACACGATAGTCGATGAACACTATGATTAATTACACAAATTGTACAAATATCAATTTGAGGGCAGAAACATGTGTGATATCTGTAAATTAATCAAAGGGTTTTTATGGATTTAATGTTATGTAATCTATATGGTGGCTGAAGGTGAGTTTGCTGTCGAAAATGACTCCAAGATCTTTGTGCTGTTGTACGAATAGGATAATTTGGTTGCATGCTTTATAGGATGGTGCTGTGAAGTTGGATTTGAGGATAAACCTCATTACTACGTATTTCTCGGGATGTAGTTTCAGAAGCGATGTTTCTAAATAACTTACAGTCATCAGCATACAATAGGATTGAGCATTCTGGAGAAATATATTCATTCATATCGTCCATGAAAAGAATGAAACACAGTGGCCGTAGAGAATTTCCTTGAGGCACACCGGAAACTACAGGGAGCCACGGCGAAGAGCAACCAGATATGATTACCTTTTGCTTTCTATTGTGCAAGTAGGATGAACGTGATTTAAGAAGAGGGCCGTGAATGTTAAATCTGTTTGACAATTTGTGGATGAGTTGTGTATGAGGGACAGAGTCAAAAGCTTTTGAAAAATCGAAGTAAATGACATCCGTGTCTTGTTTGGCACTCAGACAGTTTAGTAAGAAAATAAGCAAGGTTTGTGTGTCACAGGAAGGATGAGGGTAAGAACCGTGTTGAGTGGGAGAGGAACGGATGAACATGTGCAAGGATACGATTAGAAATGATTTTATTCTGCTAGTAATGCAAGAGCAGGATGTAAGGAATCAGACGACAGGAAGTAACGTGACTTCTGTTTCCATGTTTGAGTATAGGAACTATATTTGCTTGCTTCCATGCACGAGGAAACACACCCTCGGAAAAACATTTGTTAAAGAATATTCTGACGGATTTGGATAGAATATGGGCTAATCGTTGAAGTAATACGGAAGGGATATCATTAGGAGCATTAGCTTTAGAACATGAAAGAGATTGTAATAATTCGTGAACTTCGTTGCAGCTAGTTGAGATTTGAGACAGTGTGTAAGGAACGATGGACTTGACTTCAGACAGTGTAAAGTTTGTAAAGTTGCTGTGAAAATACGAGTTAAAAGTGATGAACGTTGATTTTTTTTGAGATTTACCGTTACAGGAGACGAACGGGAATACGGTCCTGTTGCCGGCATTAGCGCCCAGAACGTTTTGGGATTTTTAGTAGCACTTTCCGTTACACTTTGAATGTAGTTATTATAGTCTCTTTGAATTAAGATTTTGCTATGCTCCCGATTAGCCTATCTGTGAATAAAGTGGACTTAAAACTCAAAATCAAATCAAATTCTATTATACTAGAATTAGGCTAAGTAGCTAGACCTGATCGTTTCTAGTTTCTTTAGAAATATTTGCCTTTCTATTTCTTCTTCCCTTGTCCTAAGTGGTTTACTCAATTTATTTGTTGTATATTGAACCTGGTATTGCGACCGTCGCCCATCCTATTACTGTCGAGCGAAGACGCTGCGTGACATTAAGCCGGTTGCGGTATGTGTTGTCTTATGCGACTTGCTGCTTTGTGTATTGGTTGGATTGAGAAACAAAGAAATTTATATTTCATTGATTGATTGATTGCATATGCAGATGATGTAGACTTATTAGAGGACGATATAAATACAATTAAGAATAATGCTAAAATATTTTTCAAAACTGCTAAAGAGATAGGTTTGATTGATTGATTGATTGATTGAATTGCTTTATTTTACTTCGCTAAAGTGCCACTTTTGGCTAATTTGCGAAGATGAGGATGAGTGATGATATGATGGAATTGATGAATGGACACTCACAAACATCCATGTCCAGGCCAGGATTCGAACCCGGGACCCCTGGCGTCGTAGCGCGATGTGCTAACCACTCTGCCACGGGGGCCGGCAGAGAGATAGGTTTGGAAGTTAACAAAGAGAAAAGTAAATATATGCTTACAGGCCGAAACCAAGTATTAGGTAATAATCAAGATCTAATTATTGATAACAAGTCGTTTGAACCATGTTTCCAAATTCAAATTCAAAGGAGTAATATTAACAAGTGAAAATTATATTAAAGAGGAAATAAAAAGTAGGCATAATTCAGGAAATGCATGTTACTTCTCTCTTCATAAACTTTTGTCTTCTTGTTTAATATCTAAGAAACTAAAAGTTAAAATATACAAAACAGTAATTTTGCCTGGAGTGTTATACGGGTGTAAAACTTGGTCCCTTACATTGAAAGAGGAACATAAATTGAGAGTATTTGAAAACAAGATCCTTAGGAAAACCTTTGGACCTAAAAGGGATGAGGAGACAGGTGACTGTAAACAAATTGCAGCACAGAATACATAAGTGTATTGATCTGGGGGGGGGGGGTGATTATAGAGATAATGTGATTATGTAGAGAAATCATAATGTGAAACTGTAGCTCAAACCTTACACCCCAATTTTATATTTTCATTTATTATTAGCATTTCTAAACAATACGGGAGTGCAGAAGCACTATTGTCCTCATACATATAGAAATTATCTTAATTAGATTACAGTTATACGAGGGGAGAGTGAAAGGTTTTGAGCCTCACAGGGAAAAGGTGTTTGAGCTACAGTTTTTCATTATGATTTCTCTACATAATCACATTACCTCTATAATCACCCCCCCCCCCCCAGATCAATACACTTATGTATTCTGTGCTGCAATTTGTTTACAGTCATCTGGTAGAATGATTTTACCTGAGTCTCACACCTCTCAATGACCGCCTGACGTCCTCGAAGTGAATTCTTCATAGCAGGGAAAAGATGAAAATCTGACGGGGACAGGTCGGGGGAATAAGGTGGATGGGGAAGTGCGGTGAAGCCACACTCGACCAAAGCAGTCTGTGCAGTGAGGCCTTGCCGACAGAGGTACCGAATCACGGTCCTGTTAGCCACTCTTTTCTCTGACACTTCATTCATTTTCAACCTGACGAAAAAATAGAAGAAAACGTGTGAATTTCATAAACGTTCGCGCAGAGTGCCCTTAATCTCAAACCTTACATCCTCCAACATTTTAAGTACCTAGCATCACTCCTTCCGTGTGAGGCTCAAAACATTTCACTCTCCCCTCGTATAATCCTTGCTAAACAACATTAAAGCAAATAATGTCTTGATAGTCTGTACAGTTTTTTTTTTTATTTCACAGATGTTTGGAACATGGTGAAATAATTATAATTGACGGCATTTATAAATATTAAATTATGTGAACAACATTTTAGCATTATGGGGACTCAAATTTCATCTCATTTTATTAGTATTATTTCTGCTGCGTTAACGTGGTTGACCTTCAACGAGGGTAAAGAGAATAGTGTACCAAACAGTGGCGTACCCAAATGGGAGCTGTCGGTTTCATAACGCCCCATTTGGTGTAGTACTTCTAAAAAAATAAAACGTAGACAGGAAAATATGGCAAAATAATTGCTGACTACAAAAATAAGTATATATAACCCCTCCTTTAGTGGCCATGCTACTGTGGAAATTGCATTTTGGTGGCTCCTGTTTAGGTTTTCCCATTGGGTGGATTTACGGGAGGTGTGGGAATGTGAAAATGATCAGGATAAATTTGAGATTAGACTAGATATCTAGATATAGCAAATCTGACAGAATTTCTTCTCTGTAAAAATAAAATAATAACGGTGCATGACTTCATAAATAAAAGGGTTAGTTCGTGGTTTGACAGAGGAGAGAAATATGTAAGTCGGGAAAGAAAGAAAAGAACAAGAGAGAGGTGAAAAGAGTTAAGGAGAAATGGAGAAACGTGAAAGAAGGGAACGACAGAGAAGATAATAGAATTTCGGAGAGAGAGAAGCGAGAAGAGTTATGGAAACAATGTTAAAGAAAAGAGAAAGAAAGAGTAAATAAACAGAAGATGGAGACTGAAAGAAAAGTAAATGGATGAAGGAGAAAGAAAAAATGTTAAGGAATGGGAAAGAGAATTAAAAATAAAGAGAGAAAGGGCGCGAAAAGGAAAGGAGAAGCGAGATAGGCTAGTGAGACAAAATTAAGGAAGAGATAAAAACAGGGAATAAAGAGAGAAACAAGGAAAAATAAAGGAGTAGAAATAACAAGGGAGGGAAAAAGTAAGAAATGGAGAGACAGAGGGGAAGAAACAGGCTACCAAAACACAGTCCACTTGAATAGCTTTCACCCCCTCTCCCAAACGAAATTCTCTGTCTACGCCACTGAACCTTCAATTAGAATAGAAAGAACAGGCAAAAACAACTTGACACAACAGAACCACACATGGGAAAATATCCATTCACAAAAACAAATTCTACCAAACTCGTACCAGAAAATGACACTGCAAGGCAAGAAAGATAACCTCGTTACAAAAGACGTAACACTTTAAGTAATAAACGGGAAGGTAATATTGTACGAAATGAGATGGATACTTCATCATCCCGCCCCCCTCTCCCTCGAAACTGCTATTCTCAACACTGCAAGGCATCAGTTTGGTTGTTACGCATCATTCAGTGTGATGTCTTCAATTTGTGTTACGAGATTCACGCTTCTGGACACAGAAGTTCTCTTTTTTTTACTATCTTTTGTTTCTAATTTCCGGAAGGCATCACGCTACTTGCGACACTAGCCAATGGTGTCCCAGTTTCTGGTTTTTCAGTAATTAAGCTGAGGCCACAATGCACGGAGCTTGTGGATATCTGTTGCAACATGGACGAATACCATTTTACAAAGGAAAAGACGAATCGTTGTGTCCTTAAGGTGAAGAGTAACAGTTTCACATCGGGTATTCATTTCTTTCAATATGGTCGGAATGGATAATGCTCCTGAAAAAAAAAGCAACAGTGAAACAGAGTATGAAATGTTGCAAGTGGAAGCGATTATAAAGTTGATCATTAAGCTATATACGATCTGTAAAAAAATATGATAAGCTTTTACAGAATCCCATGTATTTATTATGGAGAAACAACATCTAGTTACGGCTTTTCCCAACACAACAAAATCTTCAACCTGTCCTCTTTCCGTTCATGTGTTTTTCTACACCATCCGAAGAGAACAATACTTCCATAAGCGTAATGCTAATGTTCCCCCTCCTACAACCATCCAGCGCACAGACCTCAATTTCCCCAGGTCGGTGAGGGGAGAGCAGTTTTGGGTCCTCACATCTGGCTGGACATCGAAACTGTTCCTCGTGCCTTAAGTGAGATGTGTTGACGTCATGTTAATGTGTTACGTAAGAAAGAACGTTTTTGAGGGGAAAAGGAAGGATCGTGAAACAATGGAATTAGAGAAATTGGTGAGAATTTAAGACAAAGAGAAAGAGAAGAGAAATACAGAAACAAGATTGAGAGAGAAAAGAAAAATAGGAGTAAAGAATCTAGACGAAATAAAAAGAGGAAAATATAGAAGCGAGAAAGACAGGTAGAGACAGGAATCGAAAAATAATAGAAATAGAGGATGGAATGGAGAGAGAGAGAGAGAGAGAAAAGGACAATAAAGGCAGGGAAAGGAGAAAGAGAGAAAATAAAGAAGGAAAACAGAGAATGGAAAAGAAGGGTAAATAAAGAAGTAGGACATAAAAGAACAGAAATACAGAAGCAAGAGATAAAATAAAAGATATAAAGAAAGGAGAAAAAGAAATAAAGAGGGAAAGTAAATAAAGATATATATACAGAAGAGGAAATAAATAAAGGAAAAGGAGAAAAAGAGAGAGCGAGAGAGAGGAAATAAGCGAGAACGTAAAGACGGAAAAAAGAAAACGAGACAACAATCGGGAGGGAAACAGAAAGATGAAATATCAAGAAGGGAGAAATTAACCACGAACAAAAATGTACTAAAACTATGAAAAGTTCGAAAGCTAGAAGAAAATACCAGAAAAGATAAAGAAAAGAAAGAGAAACAAAAGATAGAGAGGGGTGATTCCCCCATATTAGCCCTTTTTGTGAGCACCCTTGGTTGCAACCAGTAAATAACGTAATTTGACCCGCTGTGGACAACACACCACGCTCCATTCAAGGAGCTTATTACTTCCGGCGCTGCTGTCTGAACAACAATGGTGGGCGGCAACAATAACAAACCATCTTTTTTCTTCTTTTTTAGAGCTCCCCTAAAAAAGTTGTTTGTGTGTGAGAGTTCCCATGAGCAGAGAGAATATTGTGCGTGCGGTTATACACACTGCGTCCGATAAAGCTATTTGATAACAGATTGAGGTAAATTTTGAAAACAGAAGCTGGTCGTATCCCTGTTTGTTGTTCAGTCAGTGGCAAAACTGCGTAAAGCACCTTTATGCGCCGTGTATTATCCATCATAATTGATTTTTTGCTTGTCTTGGTGTGAAGTTACGGTCGAAATGACACAATGCAGATGTTTTTTCAACCTCGTTTAGCGGCTTTCCCGATGGCGCAGTGGTAGCGTCGTCGCCTTGTAATGAAGGGGTCCCGGGTTCGAAACCCGGTGGAGGCACGAGTGATTCGGATCCCACTTTAAACTGTAGGTCCAGTCCCGATTAGCCTTACTGTGCATAAAGTGGACTTAAAACAACAAATCAATCAATCAATCAACCTCGTTTAGTCAGTAGGTTGTTAAAAGTTAGCGTAGCGACGTCACCATGAGGGGAGATAAAGTGGTTGTGGCCCACCTTGAAATAATATTAGCTCACCCGAGAAGGTTACATGAGAAATTTACAGAATTATATATAATAGAGCAAGACACGTGGGGATTAAGATATGGAAAGGAAAAGAGATAAGGGAATGCATACTAACACATGGAAAGGAAAAGAGAAGCCATACAAACACATGGGGAAGTGGAGGAAGAAAGAAAGACAGAAACAGAAAAACGGAGAGAGAGTAAGATACACAGAAATAGTAGAGGAAGATATGAAGACGGAGACAGAGAAGAAAGCAGAAATGAGAGAGAGTAAAATAAAAAGAGAGGAAAGGCAGAAGAGAGAGACAGGAGAAGCGATGGATAGAAAAGAGAAGTGAAGAGAGAGAGAGAGAGAGAATGAAAGATAAACAGACGTAGATGAAGGAGAAATATAGATTGATGCAAATGGAACTTATTAAAATACAGTCTCAAAAGCTATGACCGAACTTGCGAAGCGCACCTCAAAACATTTAGTCCACACACATGCCCGGGCCGGGAATCGAACGCAGAATCTTTGGTAAACAGTTTGAGTTTCCCTTTATGCACAGGAAGGCCAATCGAAGCTAGACCTACAGTTTCAAGTGGGATCTGAACCATTATGTGCCTCCACCGGGTATCGAACCCTGGACACCTTGATTTGACACCGACGACATTATCAGGAGACCAATTCGGTAAACAGAAGGGTTTGGTCTTTATTGGTGTCGGTTTCGGCTAGAATTTTACTCTGACGCATACACGCTAGAAAATGGCAGAACGAACAACACCACGTAAATACATTGGAGCCGAACAACTCTGGCGTTATTTAATCTCGACTTTCTGCCACTAATCGCGACGATGAGGACGAGTGATTATATGATGAAGGGACACTGACAGAAAAACATCCATGCCCAGGCGGAGATTCGAACCCGAGACCGTCGGGCTAACCACTCCGCCACGGAGTTCGGCGCCTGCACGGCCGTATTTCCCTGACCACCGATTCAAACCAAATCAATTTTATTTTCGCCCAATTCGCCTAAAGTGTATTGCCGCGCGCTCTTTATGCTTGACGTGTTTGGGCGATAATAGTGTATAAAATTATTTTTTCATTATTTCACAAGTAATGGCAACCTTCCAAAGTCCCATCAACTTACTCCGTTCACCCTTTTCGAAATTTATTTTCAATAAAGGGTTTTGCAACACATTGCGTTGAGAACGATGCAGTGTGGAACGTGTCAGATAAATTCATACCGTATTCAATAGACCAGTGGTTCTCTAACTTTAATTTTAATATATTTTTCCAGCTATTGAAAAAATAAAGTAAAGACCAAAGATAAGTTTGTAAACACACTGTCAAGCACGATTTTGTTGTTTTGTTGTAAATCCTCAGAGTTTCTACTGAGAAGGATGTGCCTGCATAGCCTGATCCAGTTTCTTCATGTACACTTGAATCTTTCAAGCGGAGATTCGGCTCGAAATTTAGTCTATTATAGATTTCGAACCAGTATTTTGTTTCAAAACATGTGAAACAAAGGTCAGAGTGTCAGTGACAAAATTAGCCTAATTTTCTGTTTAGTGTTGAATCTATGAAGCCTGCTTGCTCTACACACCTGCAGCAAAAATGTTGTCGTGTGGTTATTCTCGACATTTCTCTTCCGAGCTGATCGCGTACCCCCTTCAAATAGTTCATGTACCCCTGGGGGGTGCGCGTACCACAGTTTGAGAATCACTGCACAAATTTATGGTAAATAAAAACTGAGGAGAGCGGTAAATAAAATGTTAGATCAGCGGTGGAAAAAAAAATGGCACACACTTTTTCATCATGAGAGGAAACAACATACAAAAGAGCTATAAATTGATAAACTACTTCATTTTTATATACTGTACACTTACACAAGTACTTAGCTGTCCAACCAAAAAGAAAAAATCAACAAAAAATCACTTAATTTCTAAATTGCATATCTCAAGTGATTTATTCATTGTATGTATTTAAAGGATATCCTTGCTGTCCAACAAATAAAATAATCACTACTGCACATACACAAACACATGTTGAAAATCACATGATGATAAACAAAATTCATTCATGACTGAACACAAATGACCC
Organism: Lepisma saccharinum; assembly: GCF_977018435.1. NCBI lineage: Eukaryota > Metazoa > Arthropoda > Insecta > Zygentoma > Lepismatidae > Lepisma > Lepisma saccharinum. Next base: position 33,796,815 of record NC_139258.1, on the reverse strand, counting down.
CATTGTTTCCCTTGATGTGCGGGAACAGACTAATCTTATCGCTGCTACAGCTAGCAAGTTCAATGAAACTGGAAGTTGAGTAGACATTCGGGGGAAGAAAGGAATGCAGCCTGAGAGGGAGCGAAGTTTTCGAACTGAGATTATGTGCATGGGAAATCCCAATTTGCAGCATCTTCCTGATGTAATCGAAGATAAAACGTTCTTCAGCTGCAAGTGGTAGGATACTTTAGGCAAACGTTTCGTTACAAATCGACAGTTTGCGCGCAAAACCTCGATTGCCGGTTTTTGCGTGTTTTCTACTTAATTTGATGATATTTCACGGTTATTTCGCGAGAAAGCGTTCATTTCGTGGAAAAGCACACATTTCGCATTACTTCGCGAATAAAACTCATGCATGTTTCATCATTGGGGGTGTAGTTACGTGCAGAATGTTCAAAATTGCATCTTTTTTTCACATTTCGCGGTTTCGCGCATCGCGAAAATTCAATGTCCCTAACCATAAGGTAACGCGCCACTGAGGATAAACCGGGGTGGGTGGGCAAATACTGCTTGTGAGATCTTCTCGCTTCTCTGCTCATCGAATAAGATTGCCTTCTTATCCACTGGTTAAGGTCCAACACCTAGGAGGAATCTTTAAAAATGCGGGGTGTGGAAGCATTTTCGTGATGCTATCTTCTGAGAATGTGTCGTCATGCGTGTCCTTCTAACAATGAGTAATTCAGTGCGTGTCTTCAGAGCGGAACAAAAGAAATTAAATGCTCTTTGCCGGGGCATTTGACATCTGCGAACACATAAGTTTGTTTAATTCCTCTGCTTAAATGTCAAATGTTTGTTAGATCTATATAGCCTCATCTAGTTGGCTGCACTTTTTGACACTAGGTGCCTTGCAGGTGTATCCCGGTGTCAGGCTGGTGCAAGGAAATGTTCAACCAAGTACACGAATAGCGGTGTTCAAGTTCAGAAGATTCACAAATGCCTGTCTGCTGCTTTAAACGGTCATTTGATTAGTTACGCACCACGTGACCATACACATTACACTGCTCCGGAGTGTAGTGCAAACGGTGCAGACTCCAAATACACTACTTCACACCAAATGAACGAAGTAGAATAGTGGGTATTGCACCGTGTTACAACTCGGAAACTCTGCACATCCAGAGGTGACCTACATTTTGTAAGTAGCGCGAGTGAAGTTGCCACATGTAAAATTTAATCACATATTTATCAATGAATGAAGTATATTAGTACTGAAATTAAATTACATCTAAGAAATTTGTCATTCGGGTGGTATTTAATTTCCAGGAGGACGTAGCCCTCCCCACCCCCAAATTCTGACGACCTTGACCGCTCTGTAATCCACATGACCACTCGATTGTTTTCTGAGGAGCATTGCTACACTGCTGCTTATTTCAGATTGGCCGTTAAACACAGCTCTCCTTCAAAACTATTTGGTTACACATATAATTATATCATTTCTGGCAACCGTGAGAGTGGTGTTTATATTAAGATGGAGTAGCATGTGGTGTACTGTTGATTGGTCAACCCTGCTATAATTAACCTTTTCCTTACCGGTGACGTGGGCCTCCCCGATGTGGTAGTGTCGTCGCCTTGTAATCAAGGGGTCCCGGGTTCGATACCCGGTGGAAGCACATAGTGGTTCGGATCCCTCTTTAAACTGTAGGTCCAGTCACTATTAGCCTTACTGTGCATAAAGTGGACTTAAAATATCATTACCAACACAAACTTACCGGTGACGTGTATTTTGCTTCCTTACCGTGGCCGCTTCAAATAAAATTCCACGAAAAGTATTGTTCTGCGAGTTTTGTAATTATGTAAAACGAAACAAAATGTTCATTGTTTTGTTTTTTGTACATCAGAAACCCACTCTAAGCTACAATTATGCCTAAAAGAAGTTTGAAGTTTGTACTTTTTCCTTCAATTACCGGGATAAAAATAAATTGGTAATAATACAGGGTGTTTCATAAATAAATGAGACACCAACACGATAGTCTATTTCTTGCCACACTCGCATCAACATGGGCTTGTCTTTCGCTGCGATCATACGCTTCCTTAGGGCTGCGATATGACGCGGTATCGGTGAGACGAATACCCTGTCTCTCGTGAAACCCCACAAAAGAAGTCACACGGCGTAAGGTCTGGTGATCTTGGAGACCAAAAACAAAACATTGCACAATACACTGTGAGTGATGTGGGTGATTTGAGTGTCTCCTAACGGCTTGAATGTGAACTCTCAGCTTAACAAAACACTCACGCACAAACTATTTTGCATTCCTCGATCGTTCTGGACTGGTTTCATTAGTTTACTTGCATCAAACTTTCGTAACGCCTCAATTATTTATGAAACACCCTGTATTCTCCAAGTTTATAAATATGAGCACACAAGTTTTAAGATAATAGATAATAAGATAATAAATAAATGAACACTAATGAATCACATTAGTGTGACGTCATATCAAATATTGAGTCCAAACAAAACAGTCACGTGGCTTTAGCCTATTCAAAAACATTGAATTTTCCATCGTAACGGGTATCTTTATAATTGTGACAGCAGTTAGGAAACAAAATTGTGATGAGTATCGTACATCCATGTAAAGATGAGATTTTGGAGAATACGTCGATATTTCACACATACCTTACAGAGGTGAATAAATAGAATAAATGAATTAGTAAATCGAGTAGAGCGAATGTTCCTAACGGCTTCCGATCCGAAACGGTAGCCAATAGGTGGCGTCATTTTCTCTTTTCCTCTTTATCTATTGTTTACAAGAATTAATGTAGCAAAGGATGGATTTTTGTGTAGTGTATTACATAAATGAAATTGATGTTCAATGTCGCAGCTGGAACTGAGTTCGGCACAACACTGATTTGACGTTCAGGCTCACTTTAAGTCCTGGCGCTTACCCTCATAATACTTGACGGGGACACTTAGCCTATGTGCTGACCCATAATTTACATTAATGAATTAATCAAATTTCTTGAAGATAAGTTGTTTCAAAATGATGACGTTGTAGACCCATATTCTTGTTCTTTGGTGTGGATTTTTGTTACTTAGCTTCGCTTTGTTACTTTTATGGCTAATCGCGACGATGAGGATGAGTGATAATATTATGAAATTGATGAAGCGACATTCACAAAGCACGCCCATGTCCAGGACCGGATACTTGTTCTTTGGTCAATTAACAAGATGGATGATACATCCTCTTTAAACTAGGGATGGCCAGATCCGGATCCTGGCGGATCCGAAATCCGGATCCGGTTGGTTCCGGATCCTAAAATTTATCGGATCCGGAATTTTCATATCCGGATCCGGATCCAGAACTTTCGGATCCGGATCCGTTTTGCCATCCCACATGCGATTCTTTGGAAAGTAAGAATGTGCTTATAACATATTGTTATCTGCTAATATACATATATAATATATACACACACACATATATATATATATATATAGTGTGTGTGTGCTCGCGCGCGCGATTTGTAATTAATTAATACACTTACAAGGTCTAAGTCTCCCCCTCCGATTTCCATGAAACTTGGCAGGTGTATAGAGGCCCCCCTCAATTGTCAAGATGAGGAGAAATTGAAGTGGGGATCTGACCCCGAAACCACGTAAATATGGAATAGGAAGAAACGGGGAGCATAGGGCCTCTCTATACACCTGCCAAGTTTCATGGAAATCGGAGGGGGACACAGGGGTCAGATCCTTACTTCAATTTGTCCTCATCTTGACATTTGAGGGGATTTTGCCCTCTAAAACAGTTTTTAGCTGAAACAAAAAAACACGTATTTCTTCCTTTGGTTTCCTCTATACACCTGCCACGTTTCATGGAAATCGGAGGGGAACACAGGGGTCAGATCCCCACTTCAATTTGTCCTCATCTTGACATTTGAGAGGAGGTTGCCCCCTAAAACAGATTTTTAGCCGAAACAAAAAAACACGTATTTCTTCCTTTGGGCCCGTTTATACACACACCTGCCAAGTTTCATGGAAATCGGAGGGGGACACAAAGGTCAGATCCCCACTTCAATTTGTCTTCATCTTGACAATTGAGTGGGTTTCGCCCTGTAAAACCGTTTTTTAGCTGAAACAAGAAAAAAAAACACGTATTTCTTCCTTTGGGTCCCACTATACACCTGCCAAGTTTCATGGAAATCGGAGGGGGACACATAAGTCAAATGCCCACTTAAATTTGTCCTCATATTGACATTTGAGGGGGGGGGGGGTTGTCCCCTAAAACAGTTTTTTTAGTTTAACAACAAAAAAAACACGCATTTCTTCATTTGGGCCCGTTTATACACGCACCTGCCAAGTATCATGGAAATCGGAGGGGGACACAGGGGTCAGATCCTCACTTCAATTTGTCTTCATCTTGACATTTGAGGGGGGTTTGCCCCCTAAAACAGTTTTTTAGCTGAAACAAAAAAAAAACCAATTTCTTCCATTGGGCTCCACTATACACCTGCCAAGTTTTATGGAAATCGGAGGGACACAGGGGTCAGATCCTCACTTCAATTTGTCCTCATCTTGACATTTGAGGGGGTTTTGCCCCCTAAAACAGTTTTTTAGCTGAAACAAAAAAACACGTAATTCTTCGTTTGGGCCCCACTATACTGCCAAGTTTCATGGAAATCGGAGGGGGACACTTAGATAACCTCCCTTGTTAGTCTTACACTTTGTAATTATAATAACACTGCATATAGTATTATAATGTTTTATTTTAATTTTTTTAAACTGTATCTGTAGAACTATTGTATAATTTTTGTATAACATTTCTATCTTGTTTCATCCTGGAATGGAATGTCTCACATTTATGTGTGTTTTCATTTCCAGTACATTCGAATTCGAATACATTCGAATACATATTCGTTTCAATGGCATTTACAAAATCACCTCTGACATTTTATGTTAAACAAGTAAGATTATTTTTGTGCACGAGTGTGTTAGCCGATGCGTAGCAAAGTATTTTAGGAACAACACTTGAAAAAAATTATTGTAGAACTAACTAATGAAAAATTTATTTGTAATCGAAGATCATAATACCTTTTAAGGTGTGGTAATATTATAATGGGATTGAGATACGAAACTCTCGTATCCGGATCCAGATCAGGAACTCTCAGATCCGGATGCAGATCCGGAACTCTTGGATTCGGATCCAGATCCGGAACTTTCGTATACGGATCCAGATCCGGAACTTTTGGATCCGGATCCGGATATGAAAATTCCGGATCCGAAAAATTTTAGGATCCGGATCCTTAGGATCCGGAACCAACCGGATTTTTCGGATCCGGATCCGTTTGGCCATCCCTACTTTAAACTTGTGGAGTTATTTTAACTGTAAGATTGATGACGTAAAATAACATCACAATGTAATGAAGCACGTGCGCATCAGTGGTAGGGAAGGAAAATCGGAGAAAATGGTCGTATTTGCAATATAAAAGTGCAACTATTACCATGATTTGGTGTTTTTAAGTCCACATTAATGCTAATCGGGACTGGACCTACAGTTTAAAGTGTATTCCGAACCAATATGTGCCTCCATCGGGTATCGAACCAGGGACACCTTGATTACAAGGCGACGACGCTACCACTGCGACATCGGGGAGGCCAACTCTTACCATGACATTATGTTGTAAATACAGGGTGCTTCAAAGGGAATCACCCGATTTCAAAACGCTATATATTTTTTATTTATCAAACCAGGAACTTGGAATTGCTTTTAAAATAGTATATAACACTAAGGGGTCTCCCCCAACCTTCAAGATTCCTAACTTGCAACTTGTCAAGTAGCAAACGACTATTATGTTTCTTGCAAAGTAAGGACCACATTGATTGGGAGGAAGGGGTTGATTCATTGATTGATTTGTCTTGTTTTACTGGCTAACCGCGAAGATAAGGATCAGTGATATGATGAACTTCTTGATGGCTTCGTAGCAAGCTGTATCAGCGTTGATTGGCAGTGAGGTGGGGGGAGGGGTCCACGGCCTTGATTTCTTTTTTTAATAATTCGGTTTTTTTTTTTACAACTGTAAACTTTCTCGTAGGGGTAAAAGCATCAAATTGTCATGTGCTAGAATTGCATTTTATTAATAAAAGTATTTTTGTGAATTTTAATCTAAAATGTACTTCTGTCAGATCGATTTTTCTTTATATTGATTCATAATGTTAACTTGAAATTAATTATTTTCTGTTAAATTGACTTGGCACATTTTGGTGATTTGGGGGTAGGGCCTCACATATTCTTTATCTCGGCCATTTTGAAGCTGATGTAATCGGCACCACGCTTCGGCCGTCTTTACCTCCCAGGTTTGCCCCCAGGTACCCATTGATTTAAGGATGGGTGAGCGAGAGAGCCGCTTTATGCGGGGACAAGACCTGGAAATTGCGACCTTACCTTAGATCTGGACCAGGCAATTTTCCAGTCATTTCCGTGTTTCTGAGCGGCTCTGAGGCCCAAACAGCCTCGAATCAATGGGTACCTGGGGGCAACCGTGAGGGGGTAAAGGCGGCCGGGCGTGATGCTGATCACATCATTCCAGCTATGGCCGAGATCAAGAATATGTGAAGCTCTACCTCCACATCACCCTATATGCCTTCTTTGCATCTGTGCATATGCATTACCTTCACTTGTCCCCATACTACATTAAAAACTGTTAATATACACAGACATTCAATAGTTAACCTCATACACATCCTATTTCGTCGGCAAGTGATGTGGTTCCAACCGCTACACGGACTCGCGTTCTAGCGGCACGGAACCAGTATGTTGATCGGATCATAAGTTTATACGCAATGAAATGTGTGCACATGTATCGCAGGGACAGAGTGGTAGAGTGTGAGTTTGAATAATGAACGTCGGTGTATTTGAACAGCCTTTTTGTGGGTGACAGGAAGATATTTGTCGCCGTGCCTACGATACCGCATATCGGCGAGCAGGAAGGAAGTCTGGTTCCGATTGATCTCCCGCTAAATGGGAGATTGAGGATTCGGGTCGTTAACTTAGGGAGCAGGCCTTTCTGAGGAAGTTTCGAAAAGCAACGAGCATTTTGCTTTTGTTTAATTCAATATAATTATGTTCACGGGTTCCATACCCGGTGGAGGCACACAGTTATTTCGGATCCCACTTTAAACTGTAGGTCCAGTCCCGATTAGCCTTGCTGTGCATAAAGTGGACTTAAAACACAAAAATTAATCAATGTAAATATATACGGATCCCCCCCCCCAATTGGAGGTCTACACAAGCTATCCCTGCACTGTAATAAGTTTCAATTACTTTACGGTGATAGAACCGTAAATCTACTGATGGTTCACCGTTAAGTTCATTCTACAGGATATTCATCGTAAATAGTGAAACTTGAAAAAAACTGAATTCAACATCTAAATTACAAACACCGTACACGACAACAAATAATGTAAACGACATTGTAAAACTATTGTAAAATGTTTATTGTTGTAGTGAAGGGGCCATATCGATACTAAAATGTAAAATGATTTTCGTAAAATATGATATTCAAGTACGAATGATGGCCTCCTCGATGACGTATACCCTGTCCTAGCTACCTCTGGAGCAGGCAAACGGAAACAAGTCTCTGCGCAAGTAGTGACGCGAGACGGCTCCACCAATGGACTAGGGATGGCCAAACGGATCCGGATCCAAAAGTTACGGATCTGGATCCGGATCCGAAAATTCCGGATCCGACAGTTTCGTATCACAATCCCATTATAATATTACCACACCTTAAAAGGTATTATGATCTTCGATTACAAAGAAATGTTTCATTAGTTAGTTCTACAATAATTTTTTTCAAGTGTTGTTCCTAAAATACTTTGCTACGCATCGGCTAACACACTCGTGCACAAAAATAATCTTACTTGTTTAACATAAAATGTCAGAGGTGATTTTGTAAATGCCATTGAAACGAATATGTATTCATTCGAATGTATTGGAAATGAAAACACACATAAATGTGAGACATTCCATTCCAGAATGAAACCTTTAACACATATAACAAGGTAGAAATGTTATACAAAAATTATACAATTGTTCTGCAGTTACAGTTTTACAAATTAAAATAAAACATTATAATATATGCAGTGTTATATAATTACAAAGTGTTAGACTAACAAGGGAGGTTATCTAAGTGTCCCTCTCCGATTTCCATGAAACTTGGCAGGCGTATAGTGGGGCCCAAAGGAAGAAATACGTGTTTTTTTTTGTTTCAGCTAAAAAACTGTTTTAGGGGGCAAAACCACCTCAAATGTCAAGATGAGGACAAATTGAAGTGAGGATCTGACCCCTGTGTCCCTCCGATTTCCATGAAACTTGGCAGGTGTATAGTGGGGCCCAATGGAAGAAATACGTGTTTTTTTTTTGTTTCAGCTAAAAGACTGTTTTTGGGGGCCAAAACCCCCATTCAAATTTCAAGATGAGGACAAATTGAAGTAAGGATCTGACCCCTGTGTTCCCCTCCGATTTCCATGATACTTGGCAGGTGTGTGTATAAACGGTCCCAAATGAAGAAATACGTGTTATTTTGTTTCGGCTAAAAATCTGTTCTAGGGGGCAACCTCCCCTCAAATGTCAAGATGAGGACAAATTGAAGTGGGGATCTGACCCCTGTGTTCCCCTCCGATTTCCATGAAACGTGGCAGGTGTATAGTGGGGCCCAAAGGAAGAAATACGTGTTTTTTTGTTTCAGCTAAAAACTGTTTTAGGGGGCGAAATCCCCTCAAATGTCAAGATGAGGACAAATTGAAGTAAGGATCTGACCCCTGTGTCCCCCTCCGATTTTCATGAAACTTCGCAGGTGTATAGAGAGGCCCAAAGGAAGAAATACGTGTTTTATGTTTCGGCTAAAAAAATGTTTTAGGGGGCAAAACCCGCCTCAAATGTCAATATGAGGACAAATTGACGTGGGGATCATCTGACCCCTGTGTTCCCCTCCGATTTCCATGAAATTTGACAGGTGTATAGACAGGCCCTATGCCCCCTGTTTCTTCCTATGCCATATTTACGTGGTTTCGGGGTCAGATCCCCACTTCAATTTCTCCTCATCTTGACATTTGAGGGGGGGCCTCTATACACCTGCCAAGTTTCATGGAAATCGGAGGGGGAGACTTAGACCTCCCTTGTAAGTGTATTAATTAATTACAAATGGCGCACGCGCGCACACACACTATATATATATGTGTGTGTATGTATGTATATTATATATATATATATGTTTATAACCAGGTAACAATATGTTATAAGCACATTCTTACTTTCCAAAGAAGCGCATGTGGGATGGCAAAACGGATCCGGATCCAAAAATACTGGATCCGGATCCGAAAATTCTAGATCCGGATCCGAAAGTTCTGGATCCGGATCCGAAAAATTTTAAGATTCGGATCCTTAGGATCCGGAACCAACCGGATCCGAATTTCGGATCCGAGAGGATCCGGATCTGGCCATCCCTACAATGGACACGTGAGAGGGAACGAGATTGTGTGGAGAGGGGGACGCGACTGTAGTTACCAGCCTTCGCAGCAGTGTGTGCTGCTTCACTCCTCCCTCCCCTTCTCTGCCGTTATGCGCTGCCTTGCTCCAAAGATTCCCGGGATAGACTATAGGTTACTTTCAAATGTTACACATAGGACAAGACAAACGCACGAGCATTGAACGATTGGACTTAAATTCAAATATGCACGTATACGCAATTTAACTTGAGAGCTACTCACCGGAAATTCCTTGAATTCCGGGAATTATGCGTGAATTTTTCTCCGTGGACATCAAAAAATGCAACTTTTATTATTCCAAGTCCCATTGAAATACCGTGAGGCACGTTTTTCACAGTTTAGCCTTTATTTTTATCGAGGAAGAAAAATACAGCTGCATGCGAAATAAAACAGAATTCTCTCAATCCTTTTACTTTGTTATTGTCCTTTGCAGAACCATCTATCTGTTAGACGGAACATTATTGCAAACTAATATAATTAAGTTGATTAGGTAAATTTGAGTTTGAAATTCTTATACAATGAACATTTTTTTGTAAATTACAATATCGCGTAACATTTGTGACTTGTGTTTGTAGGTGTATGGCGAATCTGAATATATGTATATATATATATATATATATATATATATATATATATATACAGGGTGCTCGGAAATTCCCCTTACAAACTCCTAGGGCTAGTAGAGGGGACTGAGCAGACAATATTTTGAATAGGAACTCATGTCCGGAAAAGTACCGTTTCCGTGCTACAACCATGACAATGTGTCGGATGTGCCTGTGTTGGTATGCAACCGGCTAGGCAGTACATGACGTCAGAAGATCACCTGATGACCTAAAGTGTAATCATTTATTACAACCATGTCAAATGAGGTGTTACGTAAGGTACAGAAGTGAATGACGTGTGACTCATAATACAAACAAATGTATTTGGTAACAATGCCAAGGGAACAAAGAAGAAACTTACTATTCATTGATCAACACCTGTGTCGACAGTGGAACGCAACAATTTGTAGACGTCACGTGCCATCAGGTGATCTTCTGACGTCATGTACTGCCTACCCGGTTGCATACCAACACAGGCACATCCGACACATTGTCTTGGTTGTAGCACGGAAACGGTACTTTTCCGGACATGAGTTCCTATTCAAAATATTGTCTGCTCAGTCCCCTCTACTAGCCTTAGGAGTTTGTAAGGGGAATTTCCGAGCACCCTGTATATATATATTAAATGTGTGTGTTTGTGTCCTTGAATTTTTGGAAAGTTCGCCGTGAAAACTGAGAATTGTACTTGAATTTTTATTTTATCATGGTGGCCTCCCTGTATTCCAAATCAAGTGAAATGAATATGTGTATATGCCTGGTTCTTTTCCTCGTTTCAACAAGTCTCGAAAGACCTGGTTTCGTTCTCGTCTCAATTTTTAACCTTGGTCTCTTTGGGGCTTCGACACGAGGACGAGACTTGCCTCGATACCACTTCTACTCATTGAAAGTACTTTTAGTGAGGTTCACGGCGAAACTGCAACATTCGCAATGGTGGAAGGAGAGATAGCTTAGTTTCCTGGTTTTGACACACGCCTCTCTCGTTGTTTATATCCTTGTTCACCCCCCAATCAATCAGTGTAGCGCGTGATGCAGACCAGATGAGGAACATGAATCCGTTTAATTCCCAATAATCCCCAGTTGCCTGATCAATTGCTGTTGCTGCGCATGCGCAATGGGACACAACGTCCAGTGGGCGACACACCACAAGCGCAATGGGACAGATTGGCCGCTCTGGAAGCATCTACACCACAAACAACCGTTGAAAGTTGGTCTCCTACTAATGAAGTTCTCAACTTGCATGTTAAATGTGGGAACTACACAAATATGTCACGTTTCGACTCTAGATAGCTGATATACAAGGGCGTATTTAGGTGGCCGGTCCATGGCGTTCGGACACCCTCCCCCGAAAGAACCAAGAACAAAATTTAAATAATGAAAATGAACTTCTTTAACACTTGCTATATAATCGATAGTTATTTATTTCTTCTAAACTTATTGCAAAATAAATATTATATTGGGATTATAAGGCTTTAAAGGTGCAACGACCCAAATTATGACGTAGCAAAAGATTTTATTATTTCCTTGTTTAATGTATGTACATGTTCGTTTGACCCAATGTTATTCGGTCATTGTATAACACGGGCTTATATCGTAAAAGAAGATTTCTAGTGTTATCACACGTTTAAGTATGATAATTTTCTGTGCGAGGTTGGCAACTCCGCAAAAATAAGCGGGTTGGTAACGATGGGAAAGATATGACATTACGGTAACATTAGAGTAAGCCTACGTTTGTGTTTTTTCAAGACTTATTGGTTAGTAAATCTTAAAATCTTAATCTTGTGATTATTTATTGTTTTCTATCTGTCCAAAATAGCTTCTTAAGTGAAGGATTTAAGCTTTGCAAGACATGTGCATTGTAAGATTCTTAGTGGAAGTGTCATGTTGAGTCATGAGTGCTAATTAGTTTCTAGTACAGGACAGGACAGGAGTTATCATGGCGGAAAACCCAGTGATCGAATTGGGCCGGTATGAACCGCTATCGGTAGTAAATTGAAATGCCAAAAAGCATATCGGCAGTAAAATTTTAAAATCTGCACTTATTTATTGGAGCTGATCGCACAAGTAGCTATGTAATGGCCAACAAGGTACTCACTCATTTCTCTCTCTCTCGAATATATATTATTTAAGAAATCACACAAAAAAGGATTGTATATGTGCATACGAGCATACCGGCAGTAATTTATTTCCAATTCGGCCACTGGGAACACCTGCAGTTATGCATTTGGCTGACGATGTACAATTATTGAATGTTTTTATTAAGTCAATTACTGTTAATAAAGTGTTAACTATCGTAACAGAGTATTAATTAAAGCCAGCAGGTGTAGAAGAGTTTTTCATGCTCGTAGCTGGAGACGTAGCAAAGGACAGTACCGAAAAATATTTACACACACTACTACTTATAATACGCATAAAATATTAATCAAGATCTTTTACTTTTCGTCAAGTGGATCTAACATCCTTTCTTATTATTCAGTAAATATTCTATTACTATTATATATTTGTGATTAATGTTCTTGTCAGGACACTTCTATCTATACAAATTTTGGCGATCTTAACTACACGTAGGCTAGATAATGAATAAGTGCTGTCAGGCCTGTACCTAGGAACTTTTTTAGGGAGGGGGGGAAGCCTGAAATCGTGGTGATAATTATATATATTGTGTATCTCATGAAGTATATGCCAATTATTAAATAATTAATATCATTCATTAATTTATTTATATATATATATATATATTAATAAACATATATCTCGTAAACAAATTAATTTGCTACATTTATAAACTAGCAAATTGATTCCTTTAACAACTGGTTCAAAATGTCAAGAAATTAGAAGATAGGTGAAATGTTTTTAATAAGTGTTAGATTACATTTAAATATTGCTTTTTATTAATAATGATAATTAAATTTTCATACTTTTATTGTGTTGTGTTTCTATAACGGTGTAAATCTATTAATAGTCTCTCGAAAGGAAATATTTCGTTATCAGAGTTGTAGCTAGATATTTCAGCGCCCAGAACGAGAATAGATTTTTTGCACCCCCCTTCCTTTACCTAGATGTAGCTGGCATACTTAGACATTGAAGAAATTTTATGTACCTACTCTTTTCCGACAAAAAATAAACTTAGCATTCAAGAAATGTGGCTAATAAAAGGGCAGTCGGTTTGGTTGGGCATCCCACATCATCTTCATTCAAGCAGTGTTTGTTATTGTTCAAATCTGCAAACTTGGTTGCAAATTAAAGATAACTATACGACGCACGCTTTTAGAAGCGATATCGGGTGGGGCCACACAGAGGGTGTGTGTGGCGATCAACCAATGGCAGGAGTGCAACGTTGTACAGTTTGGAGACTGCGGCCCGGAAGTTAAAAGTCGTGTTCTGCATTTTTCTTGCGCGCAAGAAGTTTTCATAAAACTCGCCACTTTAAGGTTCATCATAAGATGGGGAAAGACATTTTGAACCTGACTGTCCAAGTCCCATGAATTTCCGTCCCCTACAGCCGGAGTTATCGTTCCTTGAAGAAACAGGGGAAACACCTTTCATTTCCTTCAGCCTGTTTTTTTCGTTGCCACCGTGTTGACGCAGCTGAGTTGTTGTGCCTAAGGAAAACTGTGGGTGTTAAATTCGCCTCGATATAAACAATGACCCTTCATTGTTCTGGGCGTTCTCGAACATTGAAAGCCTGGGTCAGTTTGAGTTCAGCGTTTTCGTAGCAAGGCCGGTATAAAATTATTCGCTCATCGTTCACTCGTGGGCCACGAAGAACAGTTTGTGAAAAGATTAAATACAGCCCTTTCGTGCGAAATTATTTTAAATAATGTCACTCTCAAAACTTAGAACCAGTAGTACAGGCACCAAGGTTGCAAAATCTAATCATTAACCTCCAGGAGAGTGATTCGGAAATGAGTGAAATCAGTGACACGGAGACCCATGGGCGTCCGGGAGGGGGGGGGGGGCAAGGGGGGCCGTGGGCCCCCTGGAAAATGAAAGTCAACCAAAAATTATATATTTTTCATTAATTTCATTACAACCACAATAATATGTGTTAATTAATGCATGAATATGATATTCAAATTTAAGCAATGTTTTTGAGGGAACAACACTATTATGGATGAAAATGTGCCTTGTTTGCCCCCCCTGGAAAAAAGCACCTTCCTTGCCCCTCCCTGGAAAAACTCCTGCGGACGTCCATGCAGAGACCGAGGAAGACGACGAGAGCGGTGATGAATAAATAAATACCTTCAAGCTTCTTTCAGGTATGGGTTTCTAGTATATGCTACAGTGATATGGTATTATAATCCTGTGTAGAAATATTCACTATATTATTTCACGTTACTCATATATACCGTGCATGCATTCTCAAAAATAATGGACACATCGCGAATTTTCTGTCCTTCCCTTGCGCTAGCAGTTAGTGTGGCAACAGCGCAGTAGCACTGGCTGGGTATTGGCCGAACTCATGTTCCTTCTAAAAGCGTGCGCCGTATAGTTTCCTATTAAATTAACATGTATTTACAACCAAAGGAGGTGAGAAATGGAGGAGAAATAATAGGTCGGTCTAATTTCTGTGTACCTTGCTTGTAATGGTCTCGTTTTGACGCTACGCGCCTTCGAAAATCGGTATTTTCTATCCTGTATGTATGCAGCCGTGCAACACAAGATTCAAGCTGAGGCAAGCCAAGTGAGTGATGTTTGTGCAATTCTTCTCATCCGTAGGCCCATGGACGTCTGACATAAAGGGGGGACACTCCCACCCCGGAAAATGAATGTTCACCTAAAAATTATATATTTCACACATAATTTCATTTCAGTCACAGTAACTTGTGTTAATTATTATAAATGCGTTGAAGGAACATGATAATTTCAGACTGAAGCAGTGTTTTTTGAGGGAGCATCACAATTATGGGGAATAATATGCCTCATTTGCCCCTCTGCGGAAAAAATACCTTGCTTGCCCCTCCCTGAAAAAATCTTGAGGACGTCCATGCCTTGGGCCTGCAACCAGTAAAAGATAGTCGACATTAAATGACTCTAGAGGAGAAACTGCCCTTTGACTAAAATTTAGAATTCCACACACTATTTCTCCCTGAAGTGATTATTTATGCATTTCTGGAAATAAACATTTCCATTTCCAAGATATTTCGGACACTTATAGTTCCGAAAACTCGGACTTTTCAGAATGTGTCTAAAATGCAAGAATAAACAGTTGCACAAACATAGTACGTACATTCGTTTTTTTTTTGTCCTTCAATTATAAAGTACATTAATTTTCCATCCTTTTAAATGAGAGCTGGTGCATATCAAGACCTACAACAGTAAAGCGTAAAATTTTGTCTCATCCTAATACATTATTAGCTCATGTATGTTCAATAATAGCTTTTCCAATTAGTAAATTACTCTATAATTTATCCTTTTTTTCAGGTGAGTGCCATTGCATGATTTTACAACGGAGCTACATCTAGTGGACTTTGCTAGAACAATTAGCCCATTGGGTAAGTTTTCCTTCTTTGAATGCCTTTTATTTTTAACACTCTGCTGTCTGTTGTGAACTGGAATAAATCTTGGCTCATAACCTGTCAAGGATGATAGAAGTTAAGAAAAAGATAAAGGATTTAAGAAGATATATTGTGAATAAGACTAGTTGGAGATAGATTGTGTTTTGTCTTTGTTGAATGTCTTTCATGTAGTTTTTATAACATGAAGTTATAATTTAAATAAATGTTGTTATTTGGTTAACGTTTTGCCTAATTGAAGATTATTACAATTGAAAACGTTAACCAAATAACATTTATTTAACTTATAACTTCATGTTATAAAAACTACATGAAAGACATTCAACAAAGACAAAACACAATCTATCTCCAACTAGCCTTGTTCACAGTATATCTTCTTAAATCCTTTATCCTTTTCTTAATTTCTATCAAAGGAGGCAGTTGTGCATGTGATTTTTGGTAAAGTGAATGTGTTAATATGGACAGTGCACGTACGGTGCAAGAAGCAGAGCGTTGCTTTACAGACAATTCATATCCAATACGATAGATATGGTATTCCATGTGAAAGCGACCCTGAACCTCAATTTTTAAAATTAAATACAATGCTGCAGCTAATCATTTTGTAAGTGAACAATCTAAAATTGGTTGCTGGATAAAAATTCAAGTACGTATTATACAGGGTGGCTCAATAAGTCACTTAACACCCTCAGTACAAGGCCACTGCGGCATGGAATGTGAAAATGGCGATGACCAATCATTGCCTGGCCAAGGGGGAACCACATTGACGCCACCGACACGGTCGGCGGCCATCTTGATGTCCGCCATCTTGAATTCAACTTCAGAATTTTAAATGGGAAGGGGGTCGTGCGACATATCAAAATGGGCTAGAATTTCACGAGAAATGCAATGGTGAAGGTTTTTTCGACGTATCTTTAACCAGTAAAAAGTTATGACTGAATTCTTGTACCAATTTGCTCCTTTTCGAGGTGTTAGAAAAATGCCTTAAAATTTGTTTAGCGCATCGGTAATGCATCGAGATCAAAGTGACGTCTAGGGAGAGAAGTTCGCATGCCATTGCACACGATTTTAATCGGATACATCCATGAAGAGCTGCGCATTATAAATGGTTGTCGCAAACAATTTACAGTGTGACGCTTCCATTGAATTAAAAGTCCTTCACAGTGACAAGGCTAATGTTTATGTTCATAAGGAAGTTTATAAACAGAATATTCGATGCTTTTTATCTGATAACCCATTTTCGACAGATCAAAGCTGAATGGTTAGTGTTGGTAAGTTAATGGTGTGGCGTGCTGTGTGGAACACGATTGGTTAGTCAATTTTCCATCAACGGAACCTTAAATACTTAGGGCTACTTGGATTTGTTAAATAAACAGTTTTTTTCATCCTTGCTTATGGAAGAAGGTACTTTTTACAGAGTTTTTTCAATAGGGTAGAACACCAGAACACTTATGGGAACGTTATGAACCTGTTTTTGTCCAAAGTTAGTTATCAGATGACAAGGGTCGCATGTTCTGTTGATGAACTTCCTTCTGAACATAAACATTAGCCTTGTCACTGTGAAGGACTTTTAATTCAATGGAAGCGTCACACTGTAAATTGTTCGCGACAACCATTTATAATGCGCAGCTCTTCATGGATGTATCCGATTAAAATCGTGTGCAATGGCATGCGAACTTCTCTCCCTAGACGTCGCTTTGATCTCGATGCATTACCGATGCGCTAAACAAATTTTAAGGCATTTTTCTAACACCTCGAAAAGGAGCAAATTGGTACAAGAATTCAGTCATAACTTTTTACTGGTTAAAGATACGTCGAAAAAACCTTCACCATTGCATTTCTCGTGAAATTCTAGCCTGATTTGATATATCATATCACCCCCTTCCCATTTAAAATTCTGAAGTTGAATTCAAGATGGCGGACATCAAGATGGCCGCCGACCGTGTCGGTGGCGTCAATGTGGTTCCCCCTTGGCCAGGCAATGATTGGTCATCGCCATTTTCACATTCCATACCACAGTGGCCTTGTACTGAGGGTGTTAAGTGACTTATTGAGCCACCCTGTACATAATTAAGTTAGAAACTAGAAGGTATTTTATGTATTATTCGTTTATTTTAACTTTTTGATATTAGTTGTTTTCTATTGTGTCCCACCCATGACACCAAAAATAATTAATTTCTCCTTTAACTGTTGCATTTCCCCCTCAACTCCAATAGAATATTCAAATTAAATCATTTATTTTTCATCATTTGGCAATAAAATAAATTTATTATTAATTGAAGAGGTAGTGTTTCGTCTGTCCCATCCGTGGAACAAAATTGTTCACTTGTAGCTACAAATCTGGGAAATATTTTATGGGTAGTCATCTTTAATCAACAGTGTTAAGTTTCATACTTCATTACACAGAAACTGTAAGAAAAATGTTGCTTAACTATCAGTAGAATAGTTACTTTAATATCAAAATTGTAGTCCGTGTTCCCACCCGTGACAATTGAATGTCCCTATTCGATGAAATTAATGAAATAATATTCCATGTTCCTATTTGTCACATCGTCATGGAATTTATTACTCTGAAGAAAAGTACGTATAAATTTGTTTAAAGTCCTTTAATCTGTTACTGTGTCCAGTTAAGTTGAAAGTACTGCCAACCTTGTTTTCAAGTGACACAGTGACAGTTGATAAAAGGATTGTCACGTTTGTGATTTTCATGTAATGCCCTTATAGTAATTATGTATTATCACTCTTCTCGAGTGACTGTACCTAAACAGGAGCATGGGGCCAACGCCCACCGACCGCCGCTGCTCCCCCAAGCAGACAAAATAAAAGTTCAGATATGACATTTTTATGGTTTGTATAATAGACTGCCCCCGTGCAGAAGATATTCTCACACCCTCAGCCTCCACACGTATTATTTTCTAATGCCTTCACTGCTCTCTCTCTCTCTCTCTCTCTCTCTCTCTCTCTCTCTCTCTCTCTCTCTCTCTCTCTCTCTCAAGCGAAAAGTTAAAGTTTCACGAGAAGGCATCTACGCAGAACATGTTCATAACCCTTGTTGGTAATTTCGTAATACACATTCCAACCTACTGCTAAAATAGATATGCAGATATGGCGCTTTGAAAGATATTCAACTGGTAGAATTTATATGTCGTACAAATTATGGAACTTTTCGCTACTTCTTAAACAGTACTGAAGATGCTTTCCGAAACAAGACAAATCTGATCACAATTGACATTCTGGAATTCCTAATATCTTCGCAAGTTAAGGGGGAGGAAGTTCTTTGCAGGAATACTTTGCTATCCCGTTGTTATTGGATATAAGACAAATGTCTTAACTTAGAAGAAAATACTCCTGCTTTGTGTATCGTGCCAAAGATTTCGGCAAAACTCTTGGTCCTCTATTGATTCTGCCACGATATAGCGCGTTGATTCGATCACGTGCTTAAATGTCAGCTTTATGGAGCGGAAAGAATGATATTTTGCGCCAACATCGTGCTCTGGAACTTTCCACGATGTTTCTTTGTTTCTTTTTTTCTTTTAAACCTAAACTTTTTCTGCAAGAGAAAAGGATTGTTATATGCAAGTAGAGAATGCATGTTTCGTAAAATGCTGTTCAATATATAATAGCTCTAGTTAAAAATAATTACAATTACTTTTCCATATGTAGGTAATATTATTTTTGTTACTTTAATATACGTATATGGCTCAATTAAAAGAGCGAACTTTAATAAGGAATTTATTAATATGGAATTTATTACTCTGAAGAAAAGTATAAATTTGTTTTGTGTTATTAAGGATTCTGTGTCTTCTTCAATTGAGCTTTTTACAATTGATTATGCATTATTAGTGCACTTACTTTAGACGATTTTTTTTTCGTAATAAAGGAACTTAATTCATAACAAGCTGAAAAAAATGGTATGTAGTGTCTTTAAAGCATTAATAACAACATACAAAAAGTCCCCGACTATCACCAGTACGCTAAGTTTGTCATATTGAAAAATGGCTGACTGAAAGTTTTCACGAAATAAGGGAACTATAATTCATAACAAGGTGAAATTTGGTGCATAGCTTCCTTATAACATTAAACATAACTAGACCTCAGATTTTGGGTTTCTAACCTATTTTTCTCCTTTGCAGGTAAATACGAAATAACAAGTTATGTCAAGGTTTCATTAAAAAAACTCAACAGCTGACGAAGTATTATAGTGCCTAAAATAACTTATTTTGCTTGTTAGAACCTATTTTAGGTTTATGTGCCTAAATTAAACCATTTTTTAGGTTTTTATATTATTATTTTTTTTAGGTTGTGCAGGATTTCCATATCTCTCAGAGGTATTTACTCAGTTTGGTAACGAAACAGTTCAATGACTGGCGTGTTTGAAACATGTTTTCTGTCGATCCCCCCCCCCCCCAAGTCTATGATGTTTTTCAAAGCTCTAAACAAAACAATTTTGACGCCACTGTTACTGTCCTTGCCGCCCCTCCCTTTCCCAGTTTTGGCACCCAATCGCCTGTACTGCCTGCACAGTCCAAAATGCAAGCTTCTGCTCCATGCGGCATTGTTCACTTTCGCGTAAGTCCGGTCCTTTGTGACATTCACTCCTTGCGAAGTAACGTTTCAGTTGAAAGTTTATTAAAAGATAAAGATAGAATAAAATATCTGATTGTACCTTTTTTCATATCTTACCAAAATTTACGCATAATTCCCAGAGCCAATAATTCACGAATAATTCCTGGAACTCTAAGAATTTCAAGTAAGTAGCCACCCTGATATACCATGCAAGATGAACCTAACTCGAGGATTGCCCTGACCCACAGATTTTCAAACTCACGAGTTGATGCAAACGGGTATCAATAGAGGCACATACTTTTGGTAAATAAAAAACAATATTTCGGTGCAAACGCAGTCAATTTCGGGTTCAAAAGTGGAATATAAAATGACAATTTGGTTCTAAAAATTTTGATTGTATACCTAAATTTGACTTCAAAACTGCACTTATTGCACAAAATAAACATATCCCTTCCAAAAGCACATTTTATGTAGTTACCAGAGTATTAAGTTTTTTCCTGTGTAAAGGGGTCCATTTTTTGCTTCTCAAATATTTACAGCAGGATTGATCAACTTTTCGTGAATTGCATAACTCACAGGATAGATAATTCAAACCTCAGAAAGGGTGGCGTCTGTAAATAAACTCTAAATTTTGTCTTTAAGAGTCTATTTCGCATTTTGCTGTTCATTTCGCATCATTTCGTGACAAAAGGGTAGGAAAATGGACCTCACACTTTTCAGAAACATGAAAAATTAACGTTGCAATGTGTTATTTCAGGTTTTTCGTCAAAAACGAAATATGCATGCCTCTAGCATCACTTAGATTTCGATTCAATCTTAAAGGGAACAGCGAGGATACAAATGTGTAAAGAATAATTTAGGGAATCTTTGCAACCATATTTTCTCTTCCGTAAACTTTCCAAAAATCCATTGCTTTTGTTTTTTCACACTGACCTTCCGGTTCCGGATTTGCAAACCGTGACTGACACACGTCTGGTAGAATGCCAAGACGAAGAGGACGTAGGAACAGAAGTACATAAAAAGGGAGAACAAACGCCAGAACATAACCCTTTCGTTCTTTGTTTGGTTTTTTTACCTCGAAGCTGAGAGGATTTCTAAGTTGGCAAGTAAGGAAAAGAAAAGTTAAAAATGAAAGAAACGAGACATCTTCACGGTGGACGCGTAGATGGCACTGCTTGTTATAGTGTACTTAAAGAACCGTACTAAGTTTACGGCCCGGTTATGAAACGTAAGTAGCGATGCGTATACTGTAGAAAAATGTTCTTTACATACTTCCTCTTGTTTCTCACTTATCTTGTGCAGCGTTAAACTCAGAAAATAAACAATGCCGTTTCTCTTGATACAGATTAAAAAAAGTGCAGCTATTTTAATACATGAAGAATCAATATGAAAAAACTGCAATTTTTGGAAGATTTTAGTGTTCTTTTTTATTTTTTTCATATATATCTGACCACCACTGAATTCCTGGTTAAATTCTAGCCTGAAACCATACCCCACGTGCCCCCCTTCCCATTTAAAGAAATGAAGTTGGATCCAAGATGGCGGACGTTGTCATGACATGCAGGTAGAGAGGCCATTAAAGTTCTTATGGTATATAACCCCATACTGGCAGATAACTCAAGCATGGGAGGAATTAAGGTTTGTTCAGAAAAGGCACAATAGCTTTGGCGGATTTAGCGAGAGGGGCAAAGGGACATGTGCCCCCAAAAGCAGTGATTAAGTTCCATCAACATAAAACGAATCCTTCAATAACATAATTTTACACAGTGCCAAAGAAAGAAAGAAAAAAGTTGCCCACAAATAGGCTAATCGGTATTGGATCTATTTGAAACTGAAATATGAACCTCGGGCATCTTGGTTTTAGGTAAATATCGTTAATACTTGTACTACGATAACAATGTTAGTACACCCCAGCAGAAACAGTGGCGGCCTTGGCCTTCTGCAGAATGTAAAAAGGGTTCCCTATACAAATCGAGTTTCATAACTTTTTCCTGTAATTTTCAATGCGCTGTATCCTTACACATAAGAATGAACATACACAGTAGTCCCTAATTACAATTCAACAATACTATTGACATGCAAGAAAATCGATTTAAAGAAATATGCTATAAGTCCAGATCTTTTAATACATCAACACCAATTGTAAGAATGTTGTCTCTTGTACAGTCATGCACATTTCTGGGTTGGAACAAACTCATTGACTTCCAATAGAATTGTTACAACCCGGAAGTGTCCATGACTGTACACTTGCTTCACTTAGCCCGGCGGTTTGCTTCTTTATGCAGTGTATTTGCAAAGATACAAGTCAACCTACATGATTACATTGCAACAAAGCCATAATTTCTATACCTTCCTATAATATAATTTTCGTTCTTATTAATGAAGATGAAAAAGCTCCTAACCTTGTGTACAGTCATGGACGCCTCTGGGTTGTAAGAATCTCATTAACTTTCAATGTGATCATTATAACCCAGAAGTGTCCATGACTGTACAAAGAATGAAAAATAAGTTTATCAGTATACACGGTAAGCTTAAAATAAATAGATTAAACTCTTTATAAATCCAAAACTGTTAGTTTAATCAGGAAGCATTTAGTAATGTTTCAGAAAGTCTTAAAGTTTACGATCTCCACTTTTCGTTTGTTTTCGTGACGTCAGCATCACGTGAGCGCACTGGACGTCAGTCGAGCAATATGGCCGACATGCTGAGACGTGTTTGGGAAGAACTGGACTATAGCATTGATATCTGTCGTGTTGCAAAAGGGTCACACATAGAACATTCGTAACTTAGCCGTGTAAACTTCAGGACATACTCGTCCAACCAAATATTTCAGCCCTATAATTAAAACTCTTGTATCTGTCAAACTTTGAAACTGTCTATTTCTTTCATGCTCATCCTGTACAATGAATAAAACACACCGTATTACTAGAAGAAAGAGACTTGTACCATGATAGACATTGCAATATATTTCTGCAAAATATTGTGTGTGGATTGCGAGAATTGAAGGGGTTAACACAAGAAGGGCATATCCCCCACTTTTTTAAACTGAGAGAAATAGGTATGAAGATCCTTCTTGTACTCAGAAATCTAATCTACCATAATCTGAGTCACAGTTCATAACAGAATAGAGATTATTCTACGTATCCCACAAGCTTGTAGTTTCCATATGAGATACTAGATGGCATCAGCGTCCAACTTCAGTAAGAATATAACATTTCATAGAAGAGTAGGATTCTTGACAAAGCAGCAGGAAGTAGTTGATTAATGAATGATTTCTTGGGTTACAGTGCAATTAATGTTTCGTGTTAATTGTCATAGAGGGGAATTTTGTATCTTCTTTACATATGGAGAGCCGGTCCCAGTGGCGGAGTGGTCAGCACATCGCGCTACGATGCCAGGGGTCCTGGATTCGAATCCCGGCCTGGGCATAGATGTTTGTGAGTGTCCATTCATCAATTTCATCATGTCACCACTCATCCCCAACTTTGCAATTAACCACAGGTGGCACAAAAGCGAAGCAAATCAATCAATTATACCGGGTGTCCAAAACATCTTTCCCTGATTAAAAACTTTATTCATATCCGCTATATGCAAGGTAGAGATGTGAAAGTGGTGCCAAAATGTTGGAAAACTAACCAAGTTTCTTTGTTGCAGGTTTGAGTAACGTGGCTGTAGTGTAGCAGTGTCAGTGCCAAGAAAGCCGGAAATGTTCACAAATCAGGAAAAAGCTCAGCATGTCCTCTGGTATCAGGAGACCTGGTCACCGAGAACAGTGCACAGGAACTTTCAAATGTACAGAATTCTTTCGTCTAGAATATCTGCCATCAATAAGTTGGTATTTAAAAAATGGAATTTATCTTCATTCCCAAATCCTGTCAAGTCCAAGAAACATTGTATGGAAAGATGCCACCCGATGTCAAGAGCATTAATTCCGGATTCCTTGGCACTGACACTGCTACACTACAGCCACATTACTGAAACCTGCAACAAATAAACTTGGTTAGTTTTCCAACATTTTGGCACCACTTTTACATCTCTACATTGCATATAGCGGATATGAATACAGTTTGTAATCAGGGAAAGACTTCTGGGACACCCGGTATATGGAGCAATGGTTCTCCAATGACTGTGGCAGTGGCGTAGCAAGGGGTGGCCGAAGTGGGGTCTGCATGGGGTTGATATGAAAAATGTATTAAATAGAAGTGGGGGGAGTGATGAAAAGCTATTTTCTGTAAGGAATAAAATTCAAACATTCTGTTTTATCTGGCTTTAAATTCTAGTTATACGTCAAATCAGGGGCGTGACATACAGGCTGGCTTTCCCTAACCGAGAAAAAAGTAGAAATTATTGTCATATTTTTCATGTGAAACATTTACGCAAAAAATCACGATATCTTTCTTGGACATTTTTACCTATTTTCCTTCTCTTTTCGTCTTCTTTTGACCTTACACTCCCGATTTTAATATGTTAACAATAAATCACCTCCAACTGCCACGAAGCAAGTGTGAGTCATTTAAATGCTTGCATTGTTTTCAACTCAAGGAGAACATGGATAATATTTGCAGCTTGAGATTTCAGCTTCCGGAAAACAGAGAAACGGATTTGAAATTATTAAATATAATTTTCATCAGATAAAGGTAAAAGTTCCGCGTGCAAATAGCACCGTGCCATGAAGGCACATGTAGGGGATGTGGGGGTAGGGGGGGATTCGAGTGAGCAGAGCGAAACAGTGCACGCTTCACCCCTCCACGCAATCCCGTTCCCTCCCACGTGTTCATTGGTGGAGCCGTCTCGCGTCACTACTTTCGCAGAGATGCCCGGGAGAGAGTATACGTTCTAAATTAATGGAGCAATCCTTCCACAACACTGAAGCCTTCGTGAGCAATTAGAAATGACGAATTGCATAGAGCGCGACATATAGCTTCCTTGCCTTATACTGCTTTTCCGGATTGTCTGGAGTAGCGACGCGCAGAGGGGAAAGCTTGTGGGCGGGGCCAGACTAGGTGGGGAAGGGTGCCTGATGAAAGCAACGAAGTGCTGCGCGGTGTAACGGCCGTAAAGCAAAACTCTTTCTGCTGCCAATTTCTTCTTTTATTCTTAACAATGGCCAGTGTATTGTTTTACACAAATAACAAATAATATTGCACGTTTATTTGTCTTTTGATGCTACGAAGAACAGAAAAAAAATTAAAACAAATTTAAACATACATTTTCAAAAAACATGCAAATAACCACAAACTATGAAACACCATGTATCAAAATGTGTTTTAAAGAAGTCTGAAAAACATGTTTAAAACACTTTGTTTTAAACATTTGTAAAAAAACAAAGCCATGTGTTTTAAACTTTTCAAACAAGTTGTTCTCGAACACATTCAACACTATGAGGCACTCTCCTGAATGCAGAGTTCCCCTAGACTTGCGAGCTGACATGTTTACTACAGAACTACTGGACCGCGAATGAGCAGTCGAGTCGCCCCCTCCCGTGGATTCCCCTCCCCTTCGCGCGTTCATTGGGCGAGGCGCACACCCTTCAACATGCGCACAGAACGCGTTCGCATTCTCTTACTCCAGAGAATATAGATGATTCCACGAAACATCCTTGCACCTTAGAATCCATAGATTTGGGAACAGAGTTGCCAAATTTAGCTATTACCCCAATTTAAGTGTTGTCGTAAAGTAATTGTAAAAGTAACTGTTGATAACGTTACTTCATTGCAAAAAGTAACTTTGTTACAGTTACAGCCACTTACTTTTTACAGTATCTAG
The DNA here is from genome assembly GCF_977018435.1 of Lepisma saccharinum. Taxonomy (NCBI): domain Eukaryota; kingdom Metazoa; phylum Arthropoda; class Insecta; order Zygentoma; family Lepismatidae; genus Lepisma; species Lepisma saccharinum. The sequence goes on along the minus strand of NC_139258.1, from coordinate 33,770,857 downwards.
TTACAGTTAGAATTAATTTTAAACAGTAACTGTTACTTCGAAACACTGCTCTGGAGTACACAGATGACTATGCTAGGGCACTGAATCGACGTTCGCCATTTTCAGAGTTCCCCATTCAGAGACTCCTATTTACCTAGCAGCTCTCCTGAGTGCCTGAGGACTATGAATGTTTCACCAACAAACAGAAGATCCACCCCTGTGACGGAACAGCGAATCGGTCTGCCGGAATTTCGCCGGATTTTCAGGCTAGGAATCGATAGCACTCTATGAAGTTTTTCTCCGGGGGCATTTCCCCTCACACCATTTCCCGCCTTCCGCTTCATCACACTCCGCTCGCCCGTGCTGCCCTCTCGGTGGCCATCAAGGGAACTAACCAAGCGGACGGATCAGGAATTGGAGGATGGGTTGAAGTGGGACGATAGGGAAGTTGTAAGAGATTTGCATGGCCATTCTGAATGGCGGGAAATCTTTCAACGATTCCATACTTACTATATGGGCCCGTGGCGCTCGACCCCCACCGGTGTTAAATCCAGCCACTTTCCTTCAGGGGAGGGTGGGGTAGCATAGGCATCAAATTTTTATACCAATAAACAATACTAATAGTTTTAAATTGCCACTTACTTCTGATGCATAATTAAATTAAGCATGATTTGGTATTATTAACTATACCCTGTCCCAGGTATCTCTGGAGCAGGCAAACGAAAACAGTCTCTGCGCAAGTAGTGACGCGAGACGGCTCCACCAATGAACACGTGAGAAAAATCGGATTGCGTGGTATAAAACATAAACTAAACGTAACGTTTCAACCTTCACGTAAGGTCTTCTTCAGACTCTGCACCAAGTACAAATGTAACAAGGTACAAAAGAGGACAATATATATACACAAAAATACTCCCCTCCAGACTATTAGAAAGTTGTTCTGGAACATTCTATACCGCATTTGTTAGAACCTGTCCCGTTTCCCGCGCTAGGGATCGCTCGACAGTTTCGGTGCCAATGAGAAACGAGGAAAAAATCGTCTGCTGGGCAGCGAGGAGCGAATGGAAGCCAGAAGAGAGGCGCTTACGTAGACGCTGTTACCACGTTGCGTATTTTAATTGGCTGCCTGGCTTTGACTTTCCCTAGCACGGAGAAAAGCCAGCGATCAGCTAGCGCGGGAACTGGGACAGGTTGTAACAAACGCGGTATAGCAGGTGACTTTCCCTTGTCAACTGTACTTTCACCTGAAAGTCTGGATGGGAGTATTTTTGTGTATATATATTGTCCTGTTTTGTACCTTGTTACATTTGTACTTGGTACAGAGTCTGAAGAAGACCTTGCTAGATGGTTGAAACGTTACGTTTAGTTTATGTTTTATAATAAAATAAATTTCTGCCTTGGTCAGCATATTGAGTTTTTCATATCATGGAAACAAGGCGTAATGGTGTTATAATCAAATTATGAGAATCAATAAAAATAATATTATAGCATACAATAATTTACATTTACAGCAAACTAAGTTGTCTAGGCTTTCTACAGCATATCTGTGGATGACGTCATGAATGAAACTTTCTGTGGGCCCCCCCTCAGTTGAAGCGTATCCTGATCCATTCTATTTCTTACCAAAACGAACAATATTTTTCCTTCTGTTGTATCTTACGATGGGTTTATATTGACTAAGACTGCGTTCAATATCGCAAAAAGTAAGGTTGATTGATTCGCTTTATTTTACTTCGTTTCTTGTGCCACTTTTGGCTACTTTGCGAAGATGGGGAGGAGTGATGACATGATGAAATTGCTGAATGGACACTCACAAACATCCATACCCAGGTCATGATTCGAACCCAGGACCTCTAGCGATGTGCTAACCACTCCGCCACGGGGCCGGCAAGAAGCAATGGCAGTGGATTTTAAATTTCTCAGTTATTCGCGAGAAATTCACCCAACTGTTTCGGTCACACGGGGACATGTTGAGTATTGATGAGAAACGTTCTGCAATATGGAAGTAATACGTAAAAGTAACTAAAATATGTAAAATATGAGCCAAAATCTAATATATGTAAGAAATATGGAAAATAAAAACTGAATTACTCGAGTCCACATATCATGATACGCAAAGATAATACAAAGTATAACTGATTTCAGCCTCGTATATAAATATGTATTTACATATATATCCGTTCCCTGCTTATTACTATAAAAAACACAAAAAGTGCGGTTTATCGGGGGAGGGGAAACTAACCCCCCCCCCCCCCCCCAGGGCCACCTCCTGAATAATCTGTTGTTATTATTATTATTATCATCATTGTTATTATAACAAATTTGCTATCGTGATTCTTGGTTGATTGCATATTGAAATCAGTAAATAACATATATTTTTTAAAAAATATGTTATAAAAAATTGTTGCTGTTCCCTTTGGGTTTGCGGGCGCATTTGTTTAATATGGTGCTAGATAATAGTGTATTGACGTTCCGTTGCCTTAGGTATTTTTATTTTATTTGTATGTAAAGATCTTAATAGTATGGAGAAGAAGTTTTCGTTCGGAGGTCTCAATAAAATACCTGTTAGCTATAAGCCGACCATCGTGGTTGAGTGGTTAGCACACCGGGGGTCTTGGGTTCGAATCTTGGTCTGGGCATTGTTGTTTGTGAGTGTCCATTCATCAATTTCATCACATCATCACTATTCCCAATCTTCGCAATTAAGCCTTCCCGATGGCGCAGTTGTAGCGTCGTCGCCTTGTAATCAAGGGGTCCCGGTTTCGATACCCGGTGGAATCGCATAGTGGTTCGGATTCCACTTTAAACTGTAGCCCAAGTCCCGATTAGCCTTACTGTGCATAAAGTGGGCTTAAAACACCAACTCAAATATCTTCGCGATTAGCTGAAAGTGGCAGAAAAGCGAAGTAAAATAAACCCAATCAATCAGTCAATCAATGAAAGTTAGCTACAATTAATGGAACGCACACATTCGACATTATACTAACCACTTACATGTGAAAATCGTTGTTGTATCTCCATTTTGTTAATTTTGGCTGCCTATATTACATCAATATTACGAAAATTAATATGATACATGGAAGGAAGGATTTATGATAATTTTTTTGTGAACTTTTAACTCAAGTATTTGATCCCACCTAATATTTGGCGCCCCTGGTGTAGCGTGTGATAATATTACACGTTCCTCTTTTATTGTTCTCTCCACGAAAGTAGACCAGTTAAGGTCAGAGCTTCCCCTTGCCTCCTCCACACCCCTTATGACGCTCCAGGAGAACTGAGAACTCCAACCGGTATTATCCCTTACTTTGGAGGAAGCCCCCCCCCACAGGTCACTCTCGCAGCGCCTGAAAGCGCAGGTGGGAGGAAATTTGCCGGGGGAGATCAACTACCCCAAATAAAATATGACGTCAGAAACCCCATCTGAGTATAAGTAATTTTCGTATGACGCTCCAGGAGAACTGAGAACCCCAACCAGTATTTTTCCTTTGTTTTGGAGGAAGCCCCCCTACAGGTCACTCTGAATAAAATTTAAATTACCATAAATCCTTTACCACTTATGATATTTAATGTACTCTCAATGAGTTACAAACACACTGTATGTAGTTCAACTATTAATCATAGAAAAATACAAGATTCTTGTTTCTTTAACAAAGAATGCTCTAACCAGATAATGAAAACGTCACCTGTCAGTTGATGTACATCATGACGTTGCACACGATTTTTGTGTAATTTATCTTGCAACACACGCCTCACACGAATGCATGCATATTTGTACACTGTTAATTTTTGGTAGATCTACCTAATTTGCGTCGACATGAGCTCATGCTAAAAGTTTGGAAAACAACAGCTTACCTTCTGTAGCCGGGAAAAGACGCCATGCCGTTCTTCCTCTGCGGACTATTTGGGCACGATATTTTTAACATATCACTTACGCATCTTCCGTCTCCAAATCTTAAAGACGTTCCTCACCCATTGCCGGTGTGGAAACAACACTCAGTCCTTGTTTCACAAATGTGTGATCACCAAATTTTACGGGAAAAGATTATCCCTTCTCTTCACCAACAAGCTTCTTCCGCTCCATTTTTTCCAGAATCAACCCCTTTTCTTCTTTCTCTTCTTCTAACCTGTACCACCGTCTTTTTTGTACAACAGAATTAACTCGGATAATTTGTCAGTTAAAATAGTTGTATATTAACACAATACTTGTAAATGTATATGACCAAGATATTTTTGTAATAAATGATTGAACAAACTGTCTATCTTTATTCATGCGATAGCATGGAGAATATTTCGCTGTAAATTTTATAGGTTTTCGCCATCACTGCAAATTGTCCTTGCGTGCAGCCGCCGTCACTTCAAAATGTCCTTGTGCATAGCGAAAGCAAACTGTTTTTGGCGGTAAATTTTACGACAATGAGATCTTCAACAACAAGAGATTAAAATTTGTTACAAAGGCACTTGCAAAAAGATGACTTTGAATTTAACTTCAAAATAACATTCACGTACAATGTGATTAAAGAATTTTACAATTTATAATGACTTACAAATGGTGCCATCTAGCGTTATTTTCTGAACTTCGTATTGTATCGGTTTACGGACGTAAGTAGATTATTTAAATGTTCTCAACATTCATTACATTCTTTTAATATTATGATGCCATATGACAATAACCGTCATATTTGGCGCCCAACAGGGGCTAACCCTTGCCAAAGACCAGTAACATATTATGAATTATTAGGTTTGGTCAATACTATTTGACTAATCATAAATACATATACTTGTTCTTAAACAGCCACATAGTTACAGATTCATTACACTTATATACACTATATACAATTCTAATCATCATCTAAATGATTCTTTTATTCTACATGAAGAAGAAACACCGAGCCTTGCAACAGGTGCCCAACATTCCAGTACAGGATCACTTTATGCTTCAGGCCCCCGCCGCGCTATACCGAATTTTGTTCCTGAAAAGTCGCATTCCATCAGAGACTTATGAACGTTATAAAGTGCCATTTGTTTTAGAAAGGAAGACTCCCTGGGCGTATTCGGATTGTGAATATGTTTCAACATAGTTGAAAGAATGAAGGAAAATCTCAAGTTTTTGATCTCGTATGCTGGTTCGCCGCAGAATTGCATCCACTTGACCTCCTGGCCCGCCGCAGACTAATTCACACTTAACCCACACGAGACTTTACAAAACCTTAATCCTCTCTTCCCACAACCTTGCTTTGATTCGCCTTGCCGGAAGCTTCTCGCTCATCAGCAACCTCAAGTTGCTTCAGCCACTGCTCCACATTCTCTAAATTCAAACCCCTCAACTTATTCTTCCAAACCACCAACTTGTCCTCTGAGCAATTCCACAATTTACAGTTCTGAATGGATTGGTCAACTATTTGTTCCCCTGTGACACAATCTATCAACGATAGCGTAGAATCTCTGTTGTTTTTTACACAAAGATATGGACCAAGAAAGAGTTCACAATATTTTTTTATCACTTTATCCCCCAAACCGCTCAACGTTTGATATTTTACAAAGACCAAGGCGCCCTCTTTAATCACTGGTTTACCATTCTCCTTGGCATTAAACTTTATCAACTTACCCCGCCTTTTTTGGTGACTAGTCAGATTGGCCATTACCAATTTGTCATCCCATGTGACATTAGTATCCTGGGCAACTACAGACGACATATCAACCAGACGCATAGGCATGTTTAGTCTTAACTCAGCCGGAGAATAACCTGTCTGTGACGAAACAGATGCATTCAACAATTTCAATGCTTCCGGCACCTTCTCTGGCCACTTGGTATGGCACCCTCATTAAACGATTTAATTCTGAATTGTAACGCTCAACTAAATTTGAGCTCGGGTGATATACGGGAGTGAAAGTTAGTTGTACGCCCCAAGATTTCATAGCATTCCTGAATATATTTGATTTGAGCTGAGGTCCATTGTCTGAGACAATTCTTTTAGGAACTCCTAAATGAACAAAGTAAATGTTTGATAATTTGTTCACGATCGTGTAGGCATTGCTGTTAACAACCGGATAAGCCACTAAATATCTCGTCGCTGCGTCTAACACAGTGAACAAAAACCTTTCTCGTTTTGGCCCCATTATAAACGGACCCTGTAAATCGATGAATAATAACTCTCCAGGCTTATCAGTAAAATGTGACCTGGCTACAAATTTTGACGGATGTTTGTTTGGCTTAGTTCGCTGACACAGATCACAATTTTTTATGTATGTTTTTATGTCAGTCTTCATTCCACTCCAATAGAACATGCGATAAATTTGAGCTAAAGTTTTGGCCACCTTAAAGTGTCCTTTATCATCATGACAAGCTATTAAAATTTTACCGATTAATTTGACTGGGACGCAAATCCTCAAACGCGAGTTATCATGAAAGTCCTTGATATAGAGAACATCATTCCTCATACAGTACGTTTGACTCCATGATCTCGAACGAGGTTGGACTTTCTGTCCTGTTCCCATCAGGTTGTCAATAATCTCAGATAATTTATCATCTTGACTCTGTAAACTTATCAACTCTTCTTTCGTGAACACTTCCTCATCTGTTTGTGCACCAACGGATACATTTATCATAAATTGTGAATCAGAAATGTCAGGAAAGCTCCTACTAAGAGTGTCTGCCAAAATATTGTCTACGCCTTTACAATATTGAACAACGTAAGAATACTGTTGAATTTGGATAAACCACCTCGTCAGCCTGGCATTCCAAGAATGTGCTGATTCTAACCAAGTGAGGGATTTATGGTCGGAAACTACAACAAACTGTCTGCCTTTTAGGAAGGAGGAAAATTTATCAATCGTGTACAAAATAGCTAATACTTCTATTTCGGTGGAAGTGTACGATTTCTCATAGGACTTCAACAGTCGGCTGACAAAACCTAAGGGTTTGACGTTACCGTCAATAAGCTGATAACAGTAACCACCTACCCCAATTAGGGAAGCGTCTGTTTGAATGTAAAATGTTCTTTCAAAGTTGGGATAGCTCAGAGTGACCTCTTGGACGACCAAAGCCTTTAACATCTTGAGCGCTTTATCCGCTTCCATGGTCCAATGCCACTTGGTCTTTTGTTTCAACAACTCATATAAAGGGTGAGCCACAAGTGCATAATTGGGTATATACTTAGATAACCAATTAAAACATCCCAACAATCGCTGAAGCTGTTTCAAGTTTTCAGGTTTGCGTAGCTGGACTATACTTTCCACGTACATAGGATCTTTCTTAAAGCCACAGGTAGTGACTAAGTGTCCCAGAAATTTAAACTCCTGTACGGAAAACTTGCATTTCCCTAATTTTAAGGTAAATCCTGCCCGCTGCAACCTTTCCAGTACCAAACCTACATGCTTCATGTGCGATTCGAAGTCTTTTGATCGGATAATAATGTCATCAACGTACACTACTACAAAATCCATAAATGATCCAAGGACCCGATTCATGACATCAACAAATATGGCCGTGCCATTCACTGATCCAAAAACTACTCTCTTAAATTGGTACAAAATTCCTTCAAAGGCAAAGGCCGTATACTTACGACTACTTTCATGAAGAGGAACTTGCCAATACGCATTTCCCAAGTCAAGTGAGGTGAAGTACTTGCAGCCAATGAACGACGTCAACAAGTCATTAATTCTCATGGGAGCAAGTTGCATCGGTTTCACGTGGGAATTTACTTTCTTCAGATCGACACATAGACGAATATCCCCATTGGGTTTTGGCACAACTAGCAGAGGCGAACGATGTTCTGAGACAGAAAGTTCAATTACCCCCCAAGCCAACATTACATTCAGTTGTTGCTTTACCTTATCCCTATAGGCATATGGGATAGGATAATTTCGGGCCACGATTGGTTCGTCTGTGTCTACCTCCATCCGATGCACGTATTCGGTACATAAACCCGGTTTATCAGTAAACATCAGCTGGAAGTCATAGAGTACATCGATCAAACGTGAATCTAATTTTCTACCTTCATCTAAAGAGGCGTTTATTTTATTTTCAAAGTTTGATCGCTCAAGGTTCGAAGTTTCTGCCACGAAGGACATGTTGGCAACTGACAAATCTTGCTCATTAGACATTATGTCAGCAAGTGGAGTGAACTTCAAAAGTGTCCTGCCATTTGGAGTTTGGTAAAACAAAGCCTCAACATCGAAGTTCAATTCCCCATGTATACCGTATATAACATCTAATCCTAATATGATGGGTACATTTAGTTTTTTGACAACCACAAATTGCACATAAAATTCATAACTCCCTAAATTGACATTCAATCGCGTAATACCCTCTACCGATTTAGACTTCGTGCCCGAATAATCAATTAACTTAATACTTGACGCCGACTCCAATCTAGGCCGCGAGACCGACGATGATATCAATTTCCAGGTGTCGGAAGCCAGGAGGCTAAGTTCCGCACCACTATCACAGAGGGCTACGAACGGTTCACCCATAATAGAAACATTGATCATGGCAGATCCACATCTTTGATTACTAGTATTAATTGGCGTTATAGAATTTATTGATTCCCCCAGATCAAACTCATCAATACCCTCCTCTATATTTACAAATAATATGGCAGATGACTTTAATTTGCCCTCACCCCCTGCCCGTTGGTAAGGGTCCTTTGTCGGTTTTCCGACCTCGACGTTTCCTTTCTATTTACTGGAAATTCTTCGATCGCATGGATCTCAGCTTCAACCACGAGTTGAGACGCTTGTTTGAAGTTAGTACGGCCCAAAATGTTAAATACACCCCTACTTCGAAGATGGTCCACCACCCGGGCCATTCCTGCTTTGTTCCAGTGAATTTTATCGATCTTGCCTCGCGAGGGATTCCCTAAATATTCTTCATACAAATCACCCCGAATTTCATTTTGCTCTGTGAAGAACAAAGGCACAATGTCAACTACTCTAACATTTTTTCCATTATGGAACGACATGATAAGCTCATTGATGCTCTGCCACTTTCTCCACACACTGGTACCTTTGTCGCGCATAATCCGAGCCAGTGGAGGTATCGTTAGCCAATGTATTTCCTTTGTCCTTTTAGACAAAAGATCCAACGTCTGCAATAAACTTTGCTTAATAGCTTCTTCAGACCTAAACTTGAGAATATCATTTGTCCCAATTAATATAACTACCGAGTCAGACAGCTTTTGACAAGACCGAAGTCTTTCGTTTAACTGTTGAGCAGTTTGACCACTGATCGTTAATCCTACGCCGCGGTTGCCCCTCTGATCACATTCAATTCTACAACTTGTATGATTTTGAGCTAACCTTAGCAACATGCTGTCCCCTACTAGTTGTTTATTTTCCAACAATGGTGACAACGAGTAAGATTTAGATAATGCATCTGAACCTGTGCTAGTAGACACCGAAGCACTTGTGCTTTTGGGAGGATCTATATTTACCAACCTCACATCACCTCCTACAACGTGAGGGGTAACTCGTTTCCAAACGACTTGTCATTTGATGTAGACACCTTGTTTAAATGGCGTGATTTGGACTTTGGACTTCTATACCACAGCCTTTCCCCATCTGAAGGAGGACTACTTGGCAATTGGTTTTCCCCCAGGTTCTTTTCTTCAGAGCTAGGTGACCCTAACGCCACCATATTTACTCCGCCCCTTTGACCCTTTACCTTAGGAGAAGAAGGCCAATCCCTTTTTACTGATACATCCTTTAGCGACTCAAAGTTTTCAATAACATGAATTGCCTCCGAGAACGACGATATGTCCTGCATTACAAAGTGCTCTTTTAGTTTATAAGGTAAAAGAATGCCCATTTGCGCAATAATCTGCGACTCTTCGGCTTTAGGTTGGATCGTACGCAGGAGTTTAAAGTTTTTTGAGAAAAACTGTAAGACACTCTCCTCCGAGGTCTTGATATATGGCGCATTCAGAATTTTAGCCAAACATGAACTTTTCCACCTAGAACTCTCATATTAGTTTATGAATTCTTTCTTGAAAAGATCATATATTGTAACGCGATCCTTCCGTTCCGCAAACCAAAGCTTGGCGCTTTCTGTTAACAATTTTGGGACATACTTTATGTATTGCCCTTCCTCTACCCCATAAAGCTCTAGCAGCTCCTCAACCTTCTCCAGGAATTCGGATGGAGTTACTGTAGTTATTAACCCACTGAATTTTGGAAATTTCATTAAGTCCTGAGGTTTTATACTAAAGACTTTCGCTTGAGTGTTTCTATTATTATCGTTAGTGTTAGAGCGTACCGGATTATCCTTTATTACCTTTGTCTGAGGTTCTACTAATCCTTGCAACCCTTTCATTTTTGCCTTCCCATGCCTGGTCTTAATGTAACTCTTCTTCTTTGACGTCAGATAGCAATCACCCGACCTATCCGCCTCACTTAAGGAATCTACATTTTCAGGCTGAGTGGACCTGAAGTGGTTGAATTTTGAACATCTAAGTGCAGAATCTGCATCTGATTCTTCAGTAGAAGTGGCTTTGTCTACACCACGCTTCCTTAACGCCCCCGACTCAGAGTAATGATAACCAACCCGCCTTACTTCGATCCCATCAGCATTTGGCTTTACGAGATCCTGATCAGAGCCCCTAGACTCCCACCTAGCCAAGACCCCATTGAACCTTGCCAAAGAACTTTCCATCGATCTTAATGTTAACATAACATCAGCCGGTAAACTATTCATCCCTGCAGCACTATCCTCAACCCTGTACAACGAACCCCTCGGAGTCTCCTGAACCGATGAAAAAACTTCCTTCTTGACTACGGTTAAGTCACTATCACTGACAGCCTTTACTACCTTCTTTCCTTCAACAATCCGAACCGACGGAGTCTTCCTTACTACTACTCTATCCATCACTTTCTCCACAACCTGTTCTTCCAACAATTTAAAACTATTTTCATTATCCAATTTTAACTGTCGTATTGCCTGCTGCACACCCTGTACTTCCGAGTCTAGTCTTTTAGCCAACCCCTCATGCTTCTTTTCTAATCTTTCGGCTCTACTCATGCATTCAAACCTGTACTGGGATACTGACAATGCAAGCTCTTGAAGACCTTCACTTGTCTTCGTAGTGTCCTGTTTTAACTCCAACATGGATTTATTGGTCAGAGATAAATCCATTTGAAGTTTACCAACCAAGTCACTGGTATGAGACAACAACTCAGATTTCATTAGCTCTGTGTTTTCTCTGGATGCCTGACTACTTTCTTTAATAAAAGAAAGCAAGGTGTCCAGAGTCACAGGTTCCTGTTCTGTTCCCATATTCGTTTCCTATACTTAATCTTTACTAATTTGAATTACCCCTTCCAAACTATCTTAATAAGACAAGTTTAAACAAACAACAAAAGGAACTTAATTCCAACTTATTTATTTTAACTTCTTCTTCTTTTTATTTTTTTATTTGACTTTTTATTTAAACTTATTTATTTGACTATTTATTTAAACTTATTTGTTTAAACTTATTTGTTTTAATCTTACCCCAGCATCAAACGCTCCACCCTGAGTCTCATGGATCTTATTTATTGTATTCAAACTTATTTATTTGACTTTTTATTTAAACTTATTTGTTTTAAACTTTCCCCAGCAGCAAACGCTCCACCCTGAGTCTCATAATCTTATTTATGACGCTCCAGGAGAACTGAGAACTCCAACCGGTATTATCCCTTACTTTGGGGGAAGCCCCCCCACAGGTCACTCTCGCAGCGCCTGAAAGCGCAGGTGGGAGGAAATTTGCCGGGGGAGATCAACTACCCCAAATAAAATATGACGTCAGAAACCCCATCTGAGTATAAGTAATTTTCGTATGACGCTCCAGGAGAACTGAGAACCCCAACCAGTATTTTTCCTTTGTTTTGGAGGAAGCCCCCCTACAGGTCACTCTGAATAAAATTTAAATTACCATAAATCCTTTACCACTTATGATATTTAATGTACTCTCAATGAGTTACAAACACACTGTATGTAGTTCAACTATTAATCATAGAAAAATACAAGATTCTTGTTTCTTTAACAAAGAATGCTCTAACCAGATAATGAAAACGTCACCTGTCAGTTGATGTACATCATGACGTTGCACACGATTTTTGTGTAATTTATCTTGCAACACACGCCTCACACGAATGCATGCATATTTGTACACTGTTAATTTTTGGTAGATCTACCTAATTTGCGTCGACATGAGCTCATGCTAAAAGTTTGGAAAACAACAGCTTACCTTCTGTAGCCGGGAAAAGACGCCATGCCGTTCTTCCTCTGCGGACTATTTGGGCACGATATTTTTAACATATCACTTACGCATCTTCCGTCTCCAAATCTTAAAGACGTTCCTCACCCATTGCCGGTGTGGAAACAACACTCAGTCCTTGTTTCACAAATGTGTGATCACCAAATTTTACGGGAAAAGATTATCCCTTCTCTTCACCAACAAGCTTCTTCCGCTCCATTTTTTCCAGAATCAACCCCTTTTCTTCTTTCTCTTCTTCTAACCTGTACCACCGTCTTTTTTGTACAACAGAATTAACTCGGATAATTTGTCAGTTAAAATAGTTGTATATTATCACAATACTTGTAAATGTATATGACCAAGATATTTTTGTAATAAATGATTGAACAAACTGTCTATCTTTATTCATGCGATAGCATGGAGAATATTACGCTGTAAATTTTATAGGTTTTCGCCATCACTGCAAATTGTCCTTGCGTGCAGCCGCCGTCACTTCAAAATGTCCTTGTGCATAGCGAAAGCAAACTGTTTTTGGCGGTAAATTTTACGACAATGAGATCTTCAACAACAAGAGATTAAAATTTGTTACAAAGGCACTTGCAAAAAGATGACTTTGAATTTAACTTCAAAATAACATTCACGTACAATGTGATTAAAGAATTTTACAATTTATAATGACTTACAAATGGTGCCATCTAGCGTTATTTTCTGAACTTCGTATTGTACCGGTTTACGGACGTAAGTAGATTATTTAAATGTTCTCAACATTCATTACATTATTTTAATATTATGATGCCATATGACAATAACCGTCATACCCTGGCCCTCCAATGTTGAAAAAATATCGTCCAGATGATATCAACTAGATATATCGTCACGATATTTGGCGATATATCGTCACGATATTTTGGGAATATATATCATGTCGGCGATATATCGTCACGATATTTCGCGATGTATATCGTGTCGGCGATACATCGTCACGATAGTTTTACGATATATATCGTTTTGGCGATATATCGTCACGATATTTTGGCGATATATCGTGTCGGCGATATATCGTCACGATATTTTGGCGATATATATTGTGTCAGCGATATATCGTAACAATATTTTGGCGAGATATATCGTGTCGGCGATATATCGTAACGATATTTGCTGATATGTATAGTGTTAGCGATATATCGTCACGATATAGGCGTGGAGACTATATATCGCCGATATCACGGGAAAATATCGTATCGTCTGTGACGAAATTTTCTTGACGATACAGTATATCGCGATATCAAATTTTCGATATCGTCCATCCCTAGAGACGACATTGTCATCAGGCCAGTCCACTGGGGGAAAACTACGGTGCACTTCATCGCAGGGTGTCACCAAAGAGATACAAACAGCACTATGCACCCTAGGCGTAAGAACATTATACGCCTGAAATTAAAATGTTACTATATTAATTCCTTCTTGATTAGTGGTTTCTAAAAATAGCAGAATATTTCACTCATAGATGGCAGTGCAGTACGAGAGTAAGTATTATTATAAGAAGAAAAAAATATTAATTCATAGTGTTGATTACTATTTCATCTTGAATGTCACGAGATAACTGGTTTATAAAGGAAGTTGGAATATGTTTTGCGATTAACTCATTAATAATAATTCACATACTTCATTAACTACCCTAAGTTTAATTGATACTAATATTGCACTAATATACGAAAGTTTTAATTTCCTTTAAGTTGAAAAGTGTGCATTATTAATAGACGTGTCATTCCATGGCAAATCAACATAGATATGTGCAATTTCCAACCTGACCATCTCCGATTTTCATGAAATTTGGGGAGTTGAAACTATGCATGGAGCGTAGTAACTATGAAAAATTTTAGTCTCGTGCGTCTTGTAATTGTTAAATTATTCAAGGTCAAAGTTTGCGTAAATTGCCCTTTTTGAGCCCGCTTAGCTGTACTAAATGTGCTGTAACTCCGCTCCTATTTCCCCTAGGAAGATCAACTAAAGCTTATTGTACAGGGAATTGAACAATCTATCCAGTGATATATAACAAGCCCACCTATCGATAAAAATATAATTTTGTCACGTGACCTTGACCTTTGACCTTGAATATCTCAAAACATGTCATCACCAAAATTCGTGAAAAAAAATATATTTGGTCCCTCATGCCATACTCTAAAACATATGAAAAAATCATTCTGGGACTGCAATGGGATCAGAAGCTACAAAATAATATGTGTAGCTATGTGTCTAATAAATGCTTAATTACATTGTAGAATGTGGCCCGAATGTTTGGAAAGATCCACGTATCCTGCAAAACAAGGAAGGTAAGAAGTAAGACACCATTTGCCAGGAGCACTGTGGTATTCAGGGCCGATTACACTATTATGCAAGGATTCGAAGGTAACAAATAGAAAAATTAAGATGTTTGATGCATAAGGCAGCAGCTTATTTATTGAGGTATTTACTAAAGCATTAAATTAACTAAATGAGTTGAATGTGATTAGAGATTACAATGGACAACCAACTAGAATGAGAAGTAAATTAAACAACACACTTGTGACTATAACTATTTCAGTAACATAACTGGACGTTTGACTATAAATAATATAAAAATACATTACAAAACATACCAAAAATACAGTTGGTATGAATCCCCAGAATACCAAAGTTAAAGAAACATATTTAATTTAAAATGAACCTTCACACTGCAGAAGGTATGAACAATAACTTCAAGTTCAAACTAACTGAAAAATAAGAGAATGCACACAGAACTTACACCAACATCAATACTGACGTACAAGATATTCGACCCTTTGTATTTCTTGTGGCGACATAACGTAAGTTCTTCTTGTTGGCGCTCTGACATCAACCTTTGTAAGGATGGCTATCTTGTCCACAGCGAATATGTCAGGTTTCTCAGGATATGTAAACGAAGTGGATGGCCCATGAGAATGGAGAAAGCTGAGTGTAACCCGATGTGTATCTTCGTGTACATTTAACACACATCCTAGCCACCAGTGACCATCGTGCATGGACGTAACAAACCCAGTAATATCAGTGAGCCCTGATTCATGTCGCTTTCTCGTCAGTGATTCTTGTTTCATGTCAACAGAATGTGAGAAGACTTTTACATGAACAGTAGCGTGGCTATCTGGCACTACACAGTGTATCTTTTGTGTACCTGCAATTGTACGAATCTTTTCAAATCGCTGTTGAAGGAAGGAAGCCTGTTCACCGTATTCCATATTAGTGGTGAAATGAAAATAACACAATGTAATATTTTGTGAACACCATTCAAATAGCTGTCTTGGTGTCACGATCTGAGAGTTGTATGAAGACTGCAAACTTGCACGGGCAGCAAGTCTCTTGACAGTACCAGCGATACCGTCACATGGTCCTTTGCCGTGTGATGTGGCAAAGAAATGCCACTCTGCCGAGACACTGAAATCAGTATAATGGTAACATATGTTAACAAAATTCTTCCGGTTCTTATACTGGGCTGCAGAACCATCAGAAAAGTAATAAATATGCTTAGGTGTTCTATTGAAGTGGGATATAAGAAACTTTATCAAATGGCGCTGGAAAAGATGCACACTGACAGTATCATGCTGAAGGCATTCTGATATTATAACAAAAGAAATGTGATCTAATGCACGGGTTTCACAATTTCTGTAATAAGCAACAAAAGGATGAATAGTGGCCTGTGCATTGTTCCAATGGAACCCCTGTACGTCACCCTGAAGAACAAATGCATAATTCTCTGCAAAATCACACAAAATAATGTATTCATTGTCGCAAACCTTCTCCTTCAAATCCCTTAGGAAGCGAGACTGCTGGGTTGCAATGAAAGAATGAGCAGGAGCTGTTGCAATTTTTATTTAAGAATTTCCAAAAAGTCTTGTACAGGAGAGATAACTGATTGGAGAGTTGTCCTGTCTGTAGATGTCCACATGTGGTATGTTATTTCATCAATTCCGTTTACTTCAAACAATTGAGCTATATATTCTATTAAATGAGATGTACCAGGGCAGCTCTCACACCAAAGCAGGTAGCATTCTGGCTGTGCAGGATTACATATTATTTGCGCAAGACAGTGTTTATACGTGTTTAGTGGCCAGTGTGCATCCCGTGTCAACTCTCTTATTCTCGAATCCTGCAACATTAGCTTTACGTTTTGGTGTAGAGTGCAAATACATACACTATGGGTACCACTTGCACCAGCCAGAACACAGTTCTTGGGTCGTAATTGACAAAATTTAGACAGTCCTATTTTCAGTTCCAAATTCTCATCTTTAAATGCTCGATACACTTCTTTCAGATTTCCTAAAACCAAAAGCTTCTGCTTGTGAACCCTGGTTCCATTTTCCTTCATGGACACAAAATCTTTCTTTCCAGGCAAACATCGGCTTATGTCATCACTGTTATAGAATGCTGTCACCTCGAGTACAATATTTTCACTTAGGACTCGTCCAGGTCCTAGGATTAGGGGTTGCTAGTATACCACATTCTTTTACTAACTGTTTCGCCTTCCTTACTAAATAGCTTGAAGCTTTGAATTCGTTTTCAACCTGTCGAATGCTCCAGCTTTTTGGTAGAACTGTCAATATCTCAATCTTTTCACAGTTTGTAACACTACTATTGAATTTCTCTTTCAATTGATTCACGATTTCGGATTCCACATTTCTTTCACAACTTTCATTTCTTTCCACATTGGATACGTACGTATTTGTCAGTACCTGAGTAACTCTCTTAAACTTTTCCTTTGGATATTGTTTTCCTTGCAATTTCTTCCTTTTTACTGGCGACTCACCGAGAAATGTAAGACTTGCATTTAATGAATCTAAAGCAACACTTGAGGCTACATAAGTCTCATATGTCTCTGATGACAGTGGACTAGAAGGGTCCTGCAATTCTGTGCTTCCTGCATCCTTGGATGTACTTGAAGATGACAATGGCCCTTTCATCTGTGAGAGTTTCTTTCGACATTTGTCGCATATCTTTTGCTCCATACTTATACCATTGGCTATACGAACCATCCACACTTGCACATTACATAGATATTTCTTGTATCTTTTGTGTCCATCTTCCCGAAAAGGATTACAACAGTATAGCAGCTTCTCAAAATCCATCTTCTGGGTTTGTTTTCTCACTAACAGCTTAATTGCTGTGTCCTGTGTAACTTAAAAACACTATTTCTGGAACCCTGACTACTTATTCACTGACAGGTAATACGTGATAAGTTAGGAATTCCTGCGATTGGCTTTCTTGTAATTGGTGAAAATAAGAATATCTGCGATTGGCTTAGTGACATTGTTATCTCGCTGCGATTGGTCAAAATAAGAATGCCTGTGATTGGCATGTTGGCATGGCAAGCTTACTGTAATTAGTCGATATAGGAATGTGTGCTATTTGAGTAGTCAAAATTTATAAGTTATTGGAATTGACCATAAGAGCAATGTGATATTATTAAAGATCACATTGAGTGACCTTAATTACGACCATCATTGTTTAGTATATATTGGAATGATATTATTTTCGTCTCTCTCAATATAATTAACAACAAAATTACACCAATTCATTGCTCAGATTGACAAAAATTAACAAAATGTGGCTTTTATCAGTCACATAGCTACACATATTATTTTGTATCTTCTGATCCCATTGCAGTCCCAGAATGATTTTTTCATATGTTTTAGAGTATGGCATGAGGGACCAAATATATTTTTTTTCACGATTTTTTGAGATGACATGTTTTGAGATATTCAAGGTCAAAGGTCAAGGTCACGTGACAAAATTATATTTTTACTCAAATGTAGACTTGTAATATATCACTGGAAAGCTTGTTCCATTTCCTGTACAATAAACTTTATTTGAGGTTCCTAGGTCAAATAGGGGCGGAGTTACAGCAAATTTAGTATAGCTAAGCGGGCTCAAAAAGGGCAGTTTATGCAAACTTTGACCTTGAATAATTAAACAATTACAAGACAAACGAAACTAAAAATTTCCATAGTTACTAAGTTTCATGCATAGTTTCAACTCCCAAAATTTCATGAAAATCGAAGATGGTCAGGTTGGGGGCTGTGTTGATTTCGCATGGAATGACTCTTAGGGAGAATTCACACCGAAGAACCATGCAACACGCACCAAGAGTGTTTCACATCGAAGAGACAAGATGCACGCTGAAAGCGACACTGGTTTCTTTGCTCAGTTTTCATGATGGTACCGATGTAATTGCATTAATCAGTTTATTAGTCACCCGAAAATAACGTAACAAAAGACATTTTGACATGTAAATTGCGTTGTAAAATTTGTGCAAGTTATTGAAACTTGGGAGAGGCATGTTGTGCATGAGAAAACTGAGAAATAATATGCACTGATCTCAAACTGTATACGCTAGACTTTTCAGCCTGAATAAAGCGAATACCTAAACACTAGAGAAATGGTTCTCAACCTTCGTGAAAACATGTCACGGTATTTTTTTAAGTCAATGCCCTTAGCCGAAGAATTTTCCTCGTAAATCTTTACAGTATTGAAGATTTTATGCATGAATTAACATGTACCTATGAAATTAAATATTGATAAATAAATTCTAGCATAATCATAAGAGTAATAATAGTTTGATTACGTGTGTAGGATTGTTGACAAATATAAAAATATGGAAGACAAAGTGGTAACGTCGTCTCCTTGTAATGAAGTGATCCCGGGTTCGATAACCGGGGAGGCACCGGGCAGATCCAGTTCTGATTAGTCTATTTGTGCATAAAATGGACTTAAAAAACGAAAACTCACAACTCAAATATGATATTGGGATTATGATAGTTGTCAACCAGTTTCAGCAGAACATTTCGGTGCTCAGCATAGTTGATACGAGGGCACGGCATCGGGTCGCGGCCCGGTGGTTGAAAAACAATGCACTAGAGTACTTTACCATGTTGACTAATATATTTTGGACTAAAGTGCCTCATAAGCAGACTTTTTCAAATAAAAGCAGTCAGGTAAATGGCCAAAACACGGCCTCTTTTCACGATGTTGAAGGCAAATTACAGCCGATAGATAGCTGCATCAAAAAACTTGATAAAGCGAAATGAACGTTGTGTTTAAATCTTAAAACATTGTACATATCGATACTTTATTATATCAACAAATTAGAGGTTCGAACATAATGCCGGTTGGGCTCTCTTCTAGTACTAATTATACAGCTCGTTGTAATGAACCATTAGCTGCGCATGCTCGAACAACAAACTGAAGCAACACGATGCGCGGTGTTGAGAAAACGGCACAGTCCGAGAGGCACGTAAGCGACACGCGACACGTGCATCTTGCCGTGTCTCTTCGGTTCGAAAGGTTGCATTGATTACTGAGTGTTGTCTTCCAAGCGACACGTGTCGCGTGTCGCGTGTTTCTTCGGTGTGAATTCTCCCTTACGTATACAAATATTAAAATTGGAGTTCATTCAATCGAAAAACTAAAAATGTAAACAAGAATCCCTACAGTTAACAAACAATTGTTGACAGGAGCATAAATGCAAACTACAGCATTCGGAAAAGAAA
Source organism: Lepisma saccharinum (assembly GCF_977018435.1). NCBI lineage: Eukaryota > Metazoa > Arthropoda > Insecta > Zygentoma > Lepismatidae > Lepisma > Lepisma saccharinum. The sequence goes on along the minus strand of NC_139258.1, from coordinate 33,751,089 downwards.
AGAAATTATTCGAATATCGAATTTACATTTAATTTATTTTTGGTTTCCTTGGGTTCAAGTACTATATCAACACATTGAAAATAAATAAATTCAAATAGGTGCATATGTATGTGTGTGCATAGGCACCGATTTCTTCAGAGATTGGGGGGGGGGGGGCAAGGCTAAATACCAATTTCCTTGATTTGCAAGAGGCGGCAAATCGTGCTTTTTTTTATGACTTAAGAACAAGCACACTTGAGTTAACCTTTTAAAAATTGTAATTACTAGCTCTGACTGCTATACTGCATAAGCGATCCTTGTGTTTTACCGTTTCGGCGTAAAAAAATATATAACTCGAAGTATTCGTGCTTCGAAATGACACTGTACATTTTTCACTTAGAAGTTCCTGTTCTGTGAAATAAAATAAACTTTCTTACATTACTTAGCATAGCTTCTTTCCTGTATCCACCTTCATGTTGTAAACACACAGTATTGCCAGGCCGAGCTTTGGTTGTTAACGTGGATATATATGCTAATTTCCACTAGGATTCAACTTTCTATATTTCATGTTTTCATCCGTATTTATGATTTTCATTTTCTTTTTGGATATTGAAGTTTCTATTTTTTAATAACTGCAAATTATTTTCGTTAATTTAAGTTGGTTTCCTTCAGTTTGTTTGGGAAATATATGTTCTTTTGGTTATTTTATTGTTCAAGGTTGTCCTAGCATTGTGCGATGAGGGAGACATTGACTTCACTGTGTCTCCCTTATTGCACAACGCGAGCACAACCTTGCGTTGTGTCGTTAGGTCCGTTAGGTTTGGTTCTCTTAGCATAAACTGTAAATGTATTATTTATGCTACGATAACTAAACCCAACAATTCTAACATAAATTATGTTTAACTTATAATGGAGGTTCCTCAAACTTAATACGTTTTTCTCCAGTCCAATCTGTTTCCTCACCATAAATCCTACATTTCTGGAATCCTTGATTCACACTCTTTGCAACGAGATATTATACCTATTTCTATTAGGAAGGGTGGATTCGACACCCTTACCGCTCTGACAACAAAACATATATGAATCCCCTATGGCGTAGTGGTAACGTCGTCTCCTTGTAATCAAGTAGTCCCGGGTTGATACCCGGTGGATGCACATAGTGGTTCGGATCTCTCTTTGAATTGGAGGTCCATTCCCGATTACCCTATCTGTGCATAAAGTGGACTTAAAATAAAATCTCAAAACAATACACACACACACACACGTGTGTGTATATATATATATATATATATATATATATATATATATATATATACACACACACACGCCAGAGTACATCGAGCTTCATTAGCTGGCAAAATAATTCACTATATTGTGATTATATAATTATACATCATAATACTTTACATGTAATTTTTGACCGAGAATTTCATTATCATATTCGGCATATAATGCTGATACCCACAACTCTTCATTTATTTATTTATTTATTTAAAGACATGACACTACAGGCAAATGCCCATTTACAGTGTCTTGTTGGTATGAAATTATAACACTATTTGGTACACAAAATATGCAATCATAAGAATTCAAAAAGTACAATAATATGATATGTGTTACAGTAATATAAAAATTAATATAAGATTAGATATGAAAGAGAAGTATAAAGTATTAATCTGACAGTTTGGGTTAGAACTTACACATGATAACCAAGAAAATAACCAAGGAAAAACATATGTACTTCACCTTACATTTAAAAACGATGATATATAGATGTAATGACAGTAATTAGTAAATAACAAAAAAGAAAAAAGAAAAATAGGATGGACTCTACGCCTATACATAAAGAGACTGAACTAATAAACAAAGTTAAGTCTGGCTTTGGAAATAAGTTTCTGTTTCCCTTTTGAATTTTCGAAAACTTTGGAAGATGTCTATCTTATCATATGTCTTTGCAATTTCGTTATATAACCTACACATTCTCCGAGTGGGTGCCGCATTGGCTGACTTGTTTGAGCTCTGGGAGTTCTATATGTTCACACATGCTCACACACACGCAGGGACGGCTCCAGATAAAATTTGCGCCCAGGGGAGATTAATTCTTAACCCCCACCCCTACTATCCACCCTGTCACCCTCAGTCTCAACTTTCTATTCTGATCCCCTACATTCCACCTTCGGCCAATAAAAAGCATGACCGTGTTATATATTTACGTTTTTAGCAACGATAACTAATAGCCGTATTCTTTCAATGCCTTAATGTCAAAGAATGAGTTTATTGTAGGTTGATATCAAAATAACCTTAGTCTCTTAGCTTAAAATGCTGCATGATTTTGCAGTAGCCTATACTTATTATGTCATGCAGCAGTAACTTAAATTATTTTGAAGTTTACAAATATCCAACTCTTTTGAAAACAAATAGCCACGTTTATGTAATCATAAACACGGATTTGCCGTTATTATTATTTTTGGTATTTTTTGAACATATTCAATTTCACATTAGCTAATAATGGAAAACAAGCACACAATCTGTACTTCTTAAAGACAAAAATGACGAATTTAATTCTTTTTGTACATGTGACATGTGTAACTTTCATGTAGAACATAAGTTTTACACATATGCAACATGGAGCGACGTAAAATAAGAAAATACATGTGCAACATGCAAACTCTAAATTGTGTGCGTATTCAATGTTTATTTAATACATATATGTATTATTTAAATACATTACATAACTCATCCACCTCGTAACGAACCAACAGTCAAAATAATATAAATTGGCTCTCACATGTGCACACTAGTATTCCTCAAAACAATTGTTCATGCATTTAAAACAAAACTATTTAGCAGCAAGAGTCTGAAGTACATATTTGGTCTTCCTTCTCTCTGTAGTAATTCACAATGAATCACAGAAAAGAACCACATTGCGGGCAAAGCGAGGAATAAAATTTTTAGATCCAATTTTTGCAAATTGAAAACAATATTGCTGGGGCCCAAATAATTTCACGGGGCACCATGGCATTCTCTCTTTTACGACTTTTTAAATTTAGATCGTTCAGTCCAAACTCAGACTCCTGCTGCCCCTTAGCTACGGCTCTTTACTTGATTACACTGTAAGAGAAGCAGTAATGCGAGCGAAGCGTTTTATTTGCATAAATTTTGAAAACAAGGGGGGGGGGCAAATTCCTCTGTGACCCCCCCTGCAAATATTCTTGGCAGTCTGCAAGAAACATTCAAGAAATATATTGAGACTAATTCCATCTCGAGTATCATTTTGTCATGCTAATCTCATATTCTGCTAGCCTTGCTTTTACTTCAATATTTGCCACCCCCTAGAATCGGTTTCCGTCCACGGTTTGAGGGGAGGGGGGAACTGGGTTCGGCTCGTTCTCGTTTCGAGATCTGGACTTGTCCATAATCTCCAATCGAAAGAGACTCCTTTTGACAAGAACATAATTCTCTGAAAGTGCGATCTCGAATGCTGGATTTCAATTCGTCCTGTTTGGAAGTCAACGGCTTCTCCATTGAAGTTCCTGTCTTCCTCTTTTCTTTATCTCGCATTTCACGCTCATATCACTTTCACAGAGAACAGATATCGATCTTTGTCCGCGTTCCTTTTGAGACGTAAGAACCAAAGAAAGAAGACACGTGGCCCGGAATACGAGGAACGGATGAAGGAAAGAGGATCCCTCGGAAGCTCCATACAAGTGACGCGGTGCATGACGGGAACGGAAGTTGATCCGTCGAAGAACATAACCTTCGGCTCCAAGTTGCTCCCCGAGTTAGTTGGCCGTCATTCAGAAAACCGTGGAACCCGACCAGCGAGAATTGGATTACCTTGCGACACTCAACACCCTGTTCTCGTTCCATGGCAGGCTGCATCTTCTTTTTTTTCCAGATAACTCGTACACGTGACCAAGGGGGTGCGAAGGGGTGGCTGATCGCAGGCCCGACTGGCAGCTGACCTACGTAAATCCATCTGTCCACCAATCGTCATGAGTGTCAACCACCTCAGTTGTAAGTAAACGCTGTAGGGGTAACATCGCTCTCCCGTTACACCGTGTATGGGTGTTTTGTGTACTAGCTTTCCGTGCTTTATGTACTACTAGCTGATTACCCGGCGTTGCCCGGGTATTTATTTATCCCAATCTCCTATTAGACAGGAATATAATCAATTCTAACTATAGCGTAAAATGAACTTGGAGTTGAACGGCATTGGGAGTGTCACTATTCATCTTAGCGAACCCGAAAACTATGAATTCTACACTAATATCGGTCGTTTTACATGTCACCCCTTTTCCCACCCCCACCCATAGCTGTGTCTTGGAGTTGAACGACATTGGGAGCGTCACTATTCATCTTAGCGACCCCGACAACTATGGATTCGACATTAATATTGGTCGTTTTCGATTATTTTTACATGTCAACCTTTCCCACCCCCACCCCTAGGGGTGCCAGGGGTGTCTTACCCCCACAGTATTTGTTTCTAGATTGTAAGTCATATTATGTGTACCAAGTTTGGTCATCGTGAATGTCACCAATTAGCTTAGAGACAACGAAAACTATTGATTCGACACTATTCTAGGTCATTTTTGACATTTTATTTTCACCCCCCCCCCCTTTTCACCCCATCCCGATTGGTGATGAACTTGGAGTTGAATGGCATTGGGAGAGTCACTATTCATCTTAGCGACCCCGAAAACTATGGATTCCACACTAATATCGGTCGTTTTACATGTCACACCCTGCCCACCCCCAGCCCCTAGGGGTGCCAGGAGTGTGTCGGAGTTGAACGGCATTGGGAGTGTCACTATTCATTTTAGCGACCCCGACAACTATGGATTCCACACTAATATCAGTCGTTTTCGATTATTTTTACATATCACGCCCTCCTACCCTCACCCTAGGGGTGCTAGGGGTGTCTTACCGCCACAGTATTTCTTTCAAGATTGTAAGTCATATGTGTACCAAGTTTGGTTGAAATCGCTCCACGCGTTCGAGAGTTATGCCGGAACAAACAAACACACACACACACATACATACATCCATTTTTATATATATAGAAGATTGTACAACGTTCATCCAGTAACGGCGACGATCAACTCTCTCTCCCCCATTTTACAGTGCGTTTGGCAACATGCTGTGTATCCAACACTAATTTGTACCGTCCCGCCACCAATGTTCGGGTGCCTTGTCTTGTGACACGATAATGCCCGATGTCAGTCGAAGGGAATTCAACTGATCGCTGGTTCGCTGTCTCCCAGCCGCCAGCTGGAAATGCTACCAATTTAGCTTTAGAATAAAAGTAGACTATTAATACTACTTCGTAAAATCTTGCATGTCAACTCAAAGGGGACAAGTGATGACACAAAAGTGCCCCGGAGAGAGGTCCGTCTGACGGTCGAACTAGACAACGCAGCTCGGTTGACGTTGCCACACAGTGCGCGGAACCAGCGATTTTTGTCCCGCTCTCGCTTTGCTTTTCCCATATGTGGCATCAGCGCAATTCTGCCCAGCCGCCTATTTTCATGGACGTGCGTATAGTCTTGTCTTCTGTGGCCGAACAGTACCTCTCCTCATTAATTTGAAGCACATTTTGTAGGAAATATTTATCAGTGCTCGTTAGCGCCAACACTCTGTCTCGGGAATCTGTGGAGCAAGGCCTCGTTTAACGGTAGGGGAGAAAGGAAGTGGGCGGAAGAATGCAGTGCGTGTGTGCTCTGAGTTAATCGCGACGATGAAAGAAATAATTGGAACAAACACACATCCTTGAACCGAATCTAGGACACCATGTCCCGCTTTAGACGGAAGCATTTCCTTTAACATTTTTGCTAGCATAAATGCTATGTAAATGCTTCCAACAGTGGCGTATAGTGAGTCCAAGATCTGAGTTACCTAACTATATCACGTGGTCCTAGGGTATGAATATAAATACATTTACCAACCCCTAAGATATCAGGTTGCCTACTCGTAAGAAATCAGGTTGCCTACTCGTAAGAAATTAGGTTGACTACTCGTAAGAAATCAGGTTGCCTACTCGTAAGAAATCAGGTTGCCAACTCATAGGAAATCATGTTGCCAACTCATAAGAAATCAGGTTGCCAACTCCAGAATCAGCATCATCATCTCACTGATACGAATAATTGTATTTACAATTTCTGATCGATTTTCCTCCTGTATTTTATCCTCTAGACTTCAGGCTTCGCAGATAGTCTAGCTAGTATAGGATATACGCTCCTGGCTTCCAAAAAACTTAACAGCAGAGAGTACTTTACACGGAATCATTTCGTGTAACATTCCAGTTAGCTTTTGCGATTACAATGTACGTATAATATACACAGCACGAAAGGCACGTCGAGTTACACCATCAATGGTGAGTGCACACTGTTTAAAATTTAAATAAGTAAGATCTCTTCTATACGTGTACAATAAACGCTGTAAAGTATGTTAAGCAGCGCCATTGATTTGTACCTAAAACCATTTAATAGAATACCTTATTACTCTCGGTTGAATAGTTATCGACTTTTAAACTGTAATGACCCCGAGTTTGCCATTACTTCGTGGTTTTATAATATTATTATTATTAGTATTATACAGTTAATAATTCATATATATATTCATAAATATATTAATGCCTTCAGCCAATTTTCTAATATGGCCGCCTTTATAATCAAAATTATACACATATCTACAAGTATGAATAGCGGCAAATTTAAGCAATTTACATAGTTTCAACATTAATCGTTTCATTTGCTTTTAAATATTCTAAAGATTGTTGTAAGTTTCATTTTAATCAAGTTAGTGAAGCCTAAGTTAATAATTTCTGAGTTAAATTCCTTATATCTATTTGTTGTTTCATGTTTCTGGCAAACGCCGTTCGTTTCTCTTATATTTTGAAAGCCATTGTTGATTTATTTAAACTCTTGTGGTGTGAGAAGATCACGTGCTTTTCATTGCATTGTTGCCACCACATACCTAAATTCACTGTGCCAGATTACTGTACATTTCTAATATATTACTGTTGGCTTTTATCGAACTTCCTAGTATTAAAAAGTTATTGTGTCTGGTAACACTGTGTAACTGAGGAGGTGTTTTCGCCTTCCAGAAAAACGGTTAGTAGTTGCGCTGAGAGATTTGAAGTATCAATAGGTGCTTCGCGTTACGGGAAAGATAGGCTTACGCATCTCGTGCTGTACCGTTCGAAAGTATTTGAATTGTAATTTTAGTCTTACATGATATACGTGCGTGTCTATAATAAACGTACAGTTGAACATATTCCGGTTTTTCTTTATTTCGAAAGTGTATTTCGTACTTGTGGATACCTGCATCAGGAGGACAACCTCGTGGGTTGTCATTGGACTTCACCTGTGGATCCAAGGGGAAGGAACGCAGTAACTTAGCCCGAACCCTGGGATTATCCAGCATGCTCTGCTGAGCTTATAAGGTAAGTGTACTTGTGAAGTGCACCGCTACGCGGGACGTAGCGAAACACGTGAAGTGATACATTGTTTACATCTCACGCGGCCGCCATTACACCTTCACTCGTGACCTAGAGGTCGCTTCTGATTGGTTATGCTTTCACTTTACATGGTAGCATTTTGGTCATGGTATAAATGTTAAGGAAAATGCTTTCGGCCTTATCCGTAGGATGTCACGCTAACCACTAAAGCAGACGGGTCGGTTCCAAAGTAAAAATAAAGAATACGTGACGTGAAAATGAACAAACAAATTAGGTTACATCCTAGCGATGCATTTCCTGCCTATTTTGTTTTCGAAAGTCAATTCTCTGAAGAAAAATGTCGTCATGAAATGTTTATAGCATTGCGTCACAGCATTGAAAGTATTATTCCTGCATACTTTCTGCTCATTCTCTTGATTTGTCCTCCAGAAGTGGCAATTAGTGTGTGATAATGTGTTGCGTAATAGATTTTCACCAACAGATGTCACTACCTAGAGCACATAAAGCTTTGAGTGTCTCTTAGCAACACTACTTCCTGTTTCATTGCGAGATAGTTATCAAACGTTTTGCCCGATAAAACTAGAAAGTAATGTCTTGGGAACTTACTGCAAAACTAACACAGTACAGTAATTACAGTCCGCGGAACAAGCACCCGCAGAATTTTTTTTAGGAAGCGGAAATAACTTTTTAGTTTGCAGTGGATAAAAATGTGACTTACTTCTTGAGAGATTTCTCATATTACAGATTATTTTACCAATTCGATATATCTTAAAATGTCATAATTTAGTGCAAAATTCTGCCATTTTGTTATAATTTTTATCGTAATCTACATGCCCTACTTTTTGAAAAAGTAAATGTCTTATTAGGCAGCTTCTTTTGCACTGCAGTCATCTTGAAACACACACTTATTACGGAGGTCAATGAACCATTCAGTTCTTCAAGTTCCATTTGGAATTTTACATCGGATCGGTAGAATTTCGTAATCTAGGACAATTGCGATGAAGCCAAATCACTGACAATTGCAATGATTTTTTGACGGTGAAGGTCATTTTACAAATTAATGGTAGGACGATTGCGACGATCAGAACCTAACCTAACCTAACCTAACCTAACCTAACCAAAGGCGCCACAGAACTAATAATGATGTAGAAGGTTGGAACAACAAAATAAATAGGTGGCTTGGAAGACCGCATCCAAAAATTATTGATGTTCTGTCCTGCCTTAGGAACCAAGCAGAAGACACCAACATCAAATACATGCGGATGGATCTTAAGCTAGAGGAAACGGGTGACTTCAAAAGGTGTCTGTTGGCCCTAGCCCATGTTCAAAAAATTTATTGAACCAAATTCCCAGCCAAGTTTGACGAAGCACTTCTGTGCTGACAAGTGATAAAAAAAAGGAGAGAAAGGTAATAAGAAAATCCTCCCCGGTGGTAGCGTCGTCGCCTTGTAATCATGGGGTCCCGGGTTCGATACCCGTTGGAGGCACATAGTTGTTCGGATCCCACTGTAAGCTGTAGGTCCCGTCCCAATTAGCTGCATAAAGTGGACTTAAAACACCAACTCAACTCAACAAGTAATAACAAAAATACGAGAATAGGAAAATAGTTAACTAACGGTGTATGGAACAACACGATTTTAAACACGTCAAAGTGCTTCTAGTGCAAGTACGTTTACAAGTACAGCCAATCTCAAGCCTGGAGAAAGTACAAGAGAAATCAGTGTTCTATTAAAAAATATCAGTATTTCACATAATTATCTTGTAAGAGATATTGTACGAGGTGTTAAATCACCCTTCAATTTGATAGAAGATTTAAAATGTCATCGCAATTGTCCGTCACCCCAATTGTCCGGCTACCGAATATCGGTATCGGTAAATTTTATATCGATACTTTATCTGTATCGGCCCAACCCTAACATAATACAATATATTTTACGGTAAAATCCAACAGCGTACCTAAACTGCAAATTATGTGACATCGTGTTTGTTGCTGATCGTAAAACAACTTTTTTTATAGAGACAGGGGGGAGAGGGAGGAGAGAGGCCGACGTTCCCGGGTTCGAGTCCTTGTGTGGGTATGGCTGTTCTCTGTGATCGTTGTGGCGTAGCCTAATGGGTGACCTTTTCCAAAGCCACTCCACGCCTTTGGAGATTAACGAGGTTCTGGCGCCAGGATAATCCTCTGTAGGAATTGTGTCGTTCATATATGTTCGTGACTGTCCCATCATCTATCTCATCGTATCACCATTTATTTTCATCGTAGCGATTGGCCAAAAGCGGCAGAAAAGCGACGTAAATAACCAAATTCAATCTACCTTTGCGAGTGTGCTTCATCATTTTCATGCCGGCCTCTGGGAAATAAAACAAATACAAATTTAGTTTTTGTTTTCAAGCCCACTTTATGCACAGTAAGGGTAATCGGGGCTGGACCTAAAGTTTAAGTGGGATCCGAACCACTATGTGTCCCCACCGGGTATCGAACTCGGGATCGCTTGATTACAAGGCGGCGACTATACCACTACGCCACTGGGGAGGCACACAAAAGAAATACAAATACCTTTACCTTTTATATATAGTTATGTGTATATGTAGGCGTAAATTGGCGGGGCAAGGGGGAACTTTACCTCCTAAAGAAATTTAGGGTTTATCAAAATTTACAGCTTTACATTTATTAACGTCCTGGGACCTGATGATCCCAATAATATAGTAATATTCGTTATTCCACAAGTGTAACAATTATTTAGTAAATAATCCTGGATGCAATTGTTTTGGGACGGAAAACTTTTCGATTCTGCACCCCCAAAGTCCAAGTTTGTCACCCCTAAGTTAGACCCTAAGTTACACCCATGTTAGTGTGTGTGTTTGTGTGGTGTGTAATCCTGCAAATCAACAATATACATCCACGATTAACAGCGACAGAATAAAGCCGGTCTAGGTGAGGTAACGAAGCATGCTACGATTCCTGGGTGAGGCAAGGATATTGTTGAGTCTCATAATCTATTTTACTAGTTTTTCATGAATAAGTGACGTCAAATCACCGTGTATCGGCTAGCTAGGGCTGTGCGATATCGAAGTTCGATATCGACTGAATATCCATATAGAGTCTATATATCGGGTATCGAAAATATCGATACCGATAATATCGATGTCGAAGATACCGATAATATCGATGTCGAAGATACCGATAATATCGATGTCGAAGATACCGATAATATCGATGTCGAAGATACCGATAATATCGATGTCGAAGATACCGATAATATCGATGTCGACGATACCGATAATATCGATGTCGACGATACCGATAATATCGATGTCGACGATACAGATTATATCGATAAAAGATTTCTTAAGAGAGTTCCACACTGCCATGATTGAACGTTTTTTTTATCATCAAAGCACGACAAGGGAAAAGCTGTAGGCTATATTTTACATCCTGCTTCTACTCCCGAGCAGGGGCGAATGTGAATCCTGTACTGTTTTGTACTTTTTGCTGTTGCTAAGTACCGTCAAGCGCAACAGAATACCAACATTTATGTTTATACCGACAAATTTAAGAAATACGATACCGACATATCGACATCGAATAGCGATATCGAATAGCGATATCGACATACCGACGTTGATATTATCGATATCGATACATCGACGTCGATATTTTTACGATACCGACGTTTCGATATTTTAGAAATATCGACTCGATATCGACATATCGCACAGCCCTACGGCTATCCTGTGCTGGAAAGAGACGTTTGCATCTATAATTGGACACCATAACTGCCAAAGTGGGTTGGAAGGAAACAGACGTGACGCGATCGTGGAGTTGCAAAAGCTCTGTTGATTCATTTCCTTCTGCGAACGACTGACGAAGTGAATGGGCCGCTCTGCACAACTCACCGAACGTGATGAGAATGTGCTTCAGTGGTCAGCATTTTACTGCCTTACGGTGTAGGCAGTGTTTCCAACTAATGGAATTAAGAATTCCTTTTGTATAGAGAAGAGGCACGTAGCTACAAGGGGGCAGGAGGAGCTGAAGCCCCAAAGTAACCCTCCAGATATTTACTCCACAGTACGGGAGATGAATTTCGATCCAAAGTAAGGAAAATATTTTCAATTATAAAACTTCCATTGGAGCAAGGCCATTACAATGGTCAAGTACATTTCCTACATTAGTAAGTTTACTTAATTATGACGTGTTCTAAATTCATAGAGAGTGCAGATTTGCCTGGATCGACAATGGGCACTGGTCATTTGATACTAAGTAATTGGCCAATCACGAATCGCCAAACTTGCTAGGAAATTGGCTTGATAGTCTACTGGCTGCCTTCCTGCCTGTATTCAGTGGCTGTGAGATTGTTCCTTGGTTGCTGGACGTTCAAACAGCGACTATGAATATATCCATATTCAGCTGAATGTGAACAAGTATTGCCTCTACAAATCGTATCACTATTTTTCGGAATAAGTCTAACATGTGTGAAAACTTAATTTTAGGAGAGCGACTGCAGTTACCAAACTTCGCAGCAGCGTGTACTGCTTCGCTCTGTTCACTCGATTTCACCCCTTCTCTGTCTCTATGCGCGGCCTTGTTCCTGAGATAGTCTCGAGAGATTATAGTTATTTTTTTCAGCACCGATAATGGTATGAGCGTTAGTGTTGTTTTCTCATTCTTTTCATCGCTATATCTATCCTCATCGTTGCAAATTTTCGAAAGGGAGAAATACGACGTTAAAGGATCAAAGAGTACACAAAGTACAAATTAGAAAGATTAAGATTTTAATATCCCCGCTGCGATAATAGAGCGGGTGATACTGCTACCTTGCAATCAAGAGGTCCAGAGTTCGATCGGAGGTGGAGGCACATTTTCATTAAATGACTCGAATTCCACAATAAGCTGTATGTCTCGTCCAGATTGACCTCTGTGCAACTAAGCAGTCTAATACGGTGAAAAATCAGCGCGCTCGGGTAATTTTATTGCTCGGAGACCTAGACGTACATGTTAATTGATTATAATTGGTGAGCTTAGAAAACATATCGATTCCGTGCAGGAAAAATAAATCTATGTTGTTTATTTTTATTTTACTTCGCTTTGTACCACTTTTTTGCTAATTGCGAACATGGGGATGAGTGATGATATGATGAAATTGATGAATGGACACTCGCAAAAATCCATGCCCAAGCCGGGATTCGAAGCTAGGACCCCTGGTGTCGTAGCTCGATGTGCCTCGCCACGGGTCCGGCGAAATAAGTCTTTGAAGCACAGCTAAAACTATTGATCCAATTCTGACAAACATATTTTAATTTTGCGATGAAATGCGATCGTGATTTCCCACCATGTAACCATTCATATTCCTACGTCACTCCAGCTATCGGAACCAAGCCTGTCAGTCATCGCGCTTCATTAGCTGATTGATGGAATATTAATCAATTACTCATTTATTAAGAGAGACAGGTTTTTTGTCATATATTCGCCATTTATGAAACGCAGAGAGCGTGAGAAGAGATAAATGAGCATGAAGAAGTTTCCCATAATGGCCGTTAACCGCAACCAAGTGTAGCGGGAATTCGGGAAAAATCTCTCATGTGAAATTGTGGTGCTTCTGAGATGAAAGATGCTTCTGTACATTGGCGTCAACTTACATGGGCCTGTGGGGCTCAAGCCCACCCAATAATTTTCCTCGTATCGTTAGCTATTATATCGTATTTTAGAAATACAGTAAAACCTCGTTAATCCGAACTAATGGGGGGGATAAGTTGACCGGTTTAAAGAAAGTCCGGATTAACTGAAATAACCTAAAAGAACAGTAGAAAGTGCATTAAAACTCCGTTTATAGCAACAAAACACGTTTATTATGGTGTATTTAAAGGGCATAGGCCTAAATACACTATACAGTACAGTACAAACTCTGCGGGAAACAGAGTTTGTACTATCCGGATTAACGAGGTTTTACTGTAATGTACCCGTATTTAAAATAAACAGTCCTAAGGAATTCTAACTTTTTACCTGTGGAGGCGCTTAGGGGGGAGGGGAACAGTTGCCCCCTCCCTACACGCACACACTTTTGCCACTTTTTTCCCCTCACTGTGGCTTATTGACCCCCCCCCCCAGTTTTTTCATACAATCGCCGATACTGTTTGTTACTGTTCATAATAATTTGATACATGTCGGTGTTGCATGTTATTTGCTAACCGTGGTCATGTTGTTAATGGAGGATAAAGGCTTATGTGTTATGTATTGTACAGTCATGGACACTTCTGCCTTGTAACAATCTGCTAGACTTTCAATGAGATCACTACAACCCAGTCGTGTCCGCGACTGTACAAATGCATAGTTATAGTCTTTATTCAAAACAAAGATTTGGGTTTGTGGAAGTGGTGAAAGTGCTAGGTGGCCTGAAAAATTGCTAAATGATTCATATTTTTTACATGTTTAAAATGTTCGCAATGCTTTGATTGATTTGCTTTATTTTACTACGCTTCTTGTGCCACTTTTGGCTAAATTGCGAAGATGGAGATGAGTGATGATATGATGAAATTGATGAATGGACACTCACAAACATCCATGCCTAGGCCAGGATTCGAACCCGAGAACCCTGGTATCGTAGCGCATGTGCTAACCACTCCGCCACGGGGACCGACAATTTTCGCAATGCAAAAACACTAAGACATCTATATACAGTATAGATAAAGGTGGCCCCGAGCACATTGCGACATGCCCTGATAGCAGATGGGTGAACGTGCACACATTTACAATATCGGTCACTTGGGAAGATGATGTGATCAGCACCGCGCTTCGGTCGCCATTACCCCCTAGTGCTGGCCCCAGATAGCCGTTAATTAGAGGTTGGGTTAGCCCCAGAGCAGCTGAATACAGGGACATTACCAAAAACGTTACCACCTAGTGATGCATATTCAATATTTGATACTTTGATTGGATTAAAGCTACAGATTTTCTGAACAATTTTGCTTGATTGATTGATTGAATTTTTCTTTAAAGTCGACTTTATGTACAGATAGTCTAATCGGGACTGGACCTACAGTTTAAAGCAGTGTTGTTAAAGGTGCAGGATTTTTTTTAAAAAAATAAATTCCGGTCCAGGACAGAAAATCAGCAAGTTTCGTGTTGAAATGAAAAAAAAATACGCAACTTGGACCGAATTTAAATAGAATGTATATGTTATAGAACCAAATAGAATGTATATGTTCCTGGATCTTTAACAATCGTAGGGTTGTTGAAGGTCCGCCAATTGTAAATAAATCCATTTCCCGTCTGGGAGATAAAATCAGCAAGTGTGAATAGGTTCCAGACCGTAGAGAACCTTTTTATGTTTAAAGATTTCAATTCGGTCCAGGAACCTTTTTTGTTTTATCCAGCTGAATTTACATACGGTCGAGAAAGCTTTATTCCAAATCAATTTAAATGGGGTCCAAGTTCCGTATTGAATTGAAACAATACATACCTTGGACCGAATTTAAATTGTGCGAGAGTGAAGTTTCCGGTCCTGTTCCGGGACCCAATAGAACCCATTAGAATTTATGGGTTCTTGAACCTTTAACAACCCTGGTTTAAAGTGAGATCTGAACCACCACCGGGTATCGAGTACCCTTGATTACAAATGGACGACGCTACCACCACGCTACTACAGAGCATTCCCTGACATTCGCTACGAGACTCGGCGGCAAGCGGCCCGGCATCAGCGCTTGTCTCTACCGGTGAACGGTGAACAGTCGCACGCTAGAGTCTGTTTTTTTCGCTCTCCCTGCCTTCGCTCTCTTTCCCTTTCTGTGGACGTTGCAGACTGACGCCAGTATAATCCTCCCTCGGAAGTTGTGTTGTGTCCGTGTGTTGAAGATTGTGGCTTAATATGGCACCACAAAAGTTTACATTACAACAAAGGATTTATCTTGTCGAGTGTTACTTCGGAAAGAGGAATTGTGGAGAAGTGCGACGACGTTTTGCAACGAAATTTCCTGGTGTTCCCGTTCCACATAGGACCACTATATTAAACCTCGAAAGAAAAATGGGAAATCTAAAAAATAAAGTATACAAAGACAATCCACACACCATCGTGAGTTAAAAGAGAGTATTGTACGAGAATTACAGTAGACGAACTTGCACGTGTAAATGCCAATTCGGAGATGCGAGGAATGTGTTGCAGCAGAGGGACATCATTTTCAACACCTTCTGTAGTCAAGGTTAGTACACAATATGAAAACTGTAATTTTAATAGCAGACTCTAGCGACTGTCGTGGACCCCGTTCACCGGGAAAGACAAGCGCTGATGCCGGGCCGCTTGCCGCCGAATCTCGTAGCGTAGCGAATGTCAGGGAATGCTCTGTAGAAAAAAAAAAAAACTACGCTACTAGTTTGCGTTCATTAAGGTTTTCCTGGGTATCTTCGTATTACAAGCTACACTTCAATCTCCAAACTCTGGAAATATATCGTTTAGCAATCTTCGGTCATTGGTTGGCGTACGTGATGTTAATTCTTAAAGCAATTAAAGTGTAACACAGAGATGGCGATAGCGTCGCTGACAATTAAGTATGCAGCTTCCTTACGGCACGTACATCCTCCCCGGTTCGTGTGTGTCCCAGTTCCTACTAAGCAAACGAGCATCGCGTTTCAACGAGGAAGTGTCTGTCGATCGTAAAGACCCCCCCCCCCCCAACCCCTCCGGCAGGTATCCGTGCATATATCGATCACCCTGCAGCTTCCACAGGTCAACGGTTTTCCAGCGTACACGTCCAGCGGATGTGGTCCGTAGCTTATTCCTCTGTGAGTACGTTACCGGAATGTCAAGTGGCGGGATTTGAAAAATGAGCAGAATTTCCCTCGCGGAAGATAGAATTTCCCTTTCTGCATCCAAATATTCCCACCGACAGAATTGCTTCCTGTATAAATTTCCCTCTTTGCATCCAAATATTCCCACCCTACCAACAGTGTTTCCTGTAGAAATTTCCCCTTTTTGCATCCAATTATTCCCACCCCACCAACAGATGTGTTTCCTGTAGAAATTTCCCTCGTCGAAAGAAATTTCCCACATTGAAGCAATATTTTTGATTTCTCAATAAGAACTGCATCCATGTATGTATATTGCTAATAAAATACACATTATGAAAAATAAATTTCCCTTTTTTAAATGCAAAATGAATCTATACAATGGTACCTACTTGTCGTACACCCAATTCAATGAGAAAATTCTGATGTTTTTTTGGGGGAAAATTTTTTCACGTAGAAGCAATTCTTATAAAAATCCCTTCCTCCGTGCTTTAAAAATACCTTACAGAATATCTTCTCGCATAAAATTTCCCCTCATTGAAATAAAATCTGCTCTTTTCTACTTGAAATGAAATTCTTACAATTATGGCAATATTTGGTGCAAAAATCAATCATTTAGAGAAAATTTCCCTCTAATTTACTAATAAAATAACACTTGAGTCAACTTAATGTGGTATGAAGTGCATTTACTCATTGTTAGAAAATGTCTCCTTTTCCTATATATAATTCCTCTACTTCCCTGAAAAGTTTCCGTGATTGGAAGATCAATTCTTTCTTTTTCTAATAGGCATAACGCGATTTATATTTGCCACAAAAGAAATTCAGAAAAATCGTTTCGTTATGTATTCCGTGTTGTATTCTAGTGAGATTAAATGAAAAATGTTATTGAGCTAGAAATTTTATCAATTAAAAGCAGCAACAATAATAATACAAAACATTCTCTATCATTTTGTCTAGCCGGTGGAGGACCATAGTGGTTCGGATCCCACACTAAACTGTAGGTCCAGTCCCGATTAGCATATATGTTCATAAAGTGGGCTTAAAACCAGGGCTGTTAAAGTTCCAGGAATTTTAAATAAAAAAATGAAATTCCGGTCCAGGAGAGAAAATCAGCAAGCGTAAATGGGTTCTGGACCGTAAAGAACCTTTTTGTCTGTAAAGTATTTAAATTCGGTCCAGGAACCTTTTTCCCGATCAATTTAAATAAGGTCCAGGAACCTTTTTTCAGGAACAATTAAATTACGGTCCAGAAACCTTTTTCAATGTAACAATACACAACTTGGACCGAATTTAAATTGTGCGAGAAAAAAGGTTCCGGTCCATTATAATTTATGGGTTCCTGGACCTTCAACAACCCTGCTTAAAACAACTCAAATTATTTTGTTAATTTCAATATTAACTAACCAGTCATAATTTCGTGCCTTTGTATTATTGAAGTTGTGTGGCCGTATATTCAGGGGTTTATACAGAGTTTTCAACCTGGAGGCGGGGGGAGGGCATGGGTGTAACTTGGGACCTAACTTTGAGGGGGCAGAATCGAACTGGGCCTAATTTTTAGAGGGGATAATTAAACTTGAGCCTAATTTTGAGGGGGCAGAATTAAACTGGACCTAATTTTGAGGGGGCAGAATTAAACTTGAGCCTAATTTTGAGGGGCCAGAATTAAACTTCAGCCTAATTGTGAGGGGCCAGAATTAAACTGGACCTAATTTTGAGGAGGCAGAATTAAACTGGGCTAGGAAGAATCAAATCTGGGGCTTAACTTTGGGGGAAGAGACTCATAAAGTTTTCCATCCCATGAAAACAGCGTTCAGGATTATTTGCTAAATAACTATGACGTTTGCGAAATTACAGATATTACACTTTATTAATTTGCTCCTCAGGTACCCTAACTTGTAATTTTTAATAAACACGAACATTTGGGGAAGGGGCAAGTGCCCCTCCTTGATCCCGAAAAGTTACGCCTATGGTGGAGGCTCTAAGACCCTTTGAGAGGACCAAAATGACCTTAAATTTGACCTTTCTGAAGAAGTTTGGAGTTTGTCGAAATTTTGAAGAGGATGTTGTGGTGTGGATAAATCACTGCTTATATTATGAACTGTACTGATAGTACCAACGATTATGCACGCGAAGTACAAATTGAGAAGAGCTCCAAAATCTTTAGAAATACTGAAAGAAAAACACATTTACAAATATTGTTGTAATGTTACCTCTTTTTACCTAGATTTTACAAACCTTATGTTGAGAAATTTCCCTCTGTCTTTGAACATTTATCTTGGGTCGGTACCAATCCTGCGGCCGGACGTAGTACTTGTCTACAGGAAACTGGGTCTGGGTAAGAATTCGAAACGTTACCTAACTCTCCCCCCCCCCCCCCACTTCACTAAGGTCCATCTCAGGAGGAAACCGGTCTTCTAGAATGCATTGTTGCGTCAGGCATAATTTGTAGGGTTCTACCGACCGGACACGCTCGTTCTCTTTGTGAAGTCCTGTTCGAATCATGGATAAACCGTTCGTGAACAATTCTCAAGTGATTCTCTCAATAACAAACATGGAATATATATATATATATATATATATATATATATATATATATATATATATATATATATATATATAGGACGTGTCAAAAAGTAAGGCGAATTTTCGATTTATTGAAAAACGTGCATAGAAAAAAATATGAAACTGTAGTATGTTTGACACATGGTATCACACTAAAATTCGACATAGGAACCACTGCCTTCGTGGGCATATCGTGTGAGGTGGGTCAGGGAAATGCCCATTCGGTGGTGTTTTTGGTCCTCACTCAGATTTTTGGGCACCCAGCGCGCACACACTTTCCTGAAACCAAGTTGGTCATGGACGATAGTCCTCACTGAACCATATGAGATGTTCAATGCATCAGCAATGTCATGCAACCTGACGTTGCTGGTCTGCCACTTCTGTCATCATCTGTCACACTAATCCTACCACTTGCAAATGAGTTACACCACACATACACTTGTTTCTGCGACATAACACTCTCTCCATAGACCTCCAAACAATTCTCGATGAATTTCAGATGGTTTCTTTCCCTTGACCAATAAAAAACGAATAACACCGCGCACCTCCTCCTTGGAGTAATGTTCAAGTCGTTGCGCCATCTTTGAATTGCTCTAGGTACCAGACGGGTTGACGTAGAAGGCTGTAATTGAAGTCAGACTTGCATCACCTTGGTATCTGACATATACAAAAAAATTAATTAGCTACACAAAAAACTCAGGGTTTTTCAGACAAATTCACCTTACTTTTTGATACACCGTAGTATATATATATATATATATATATATATATATACGTATACACACACACACACACACACACACACACACACACACACACACACACACACACACACACACACACACACACACACACATTATATCAGTGGCGGCGATTTCAGGTGGGGCGTGGGGAGCTGTTGCCCCCGACTTTTTGCCGCCACACTATGGTCTCTTAACAGGGACGTATTCGTCGCCTTGTAATCAACGGGTGCCGGGTTCGATACCTGGTGGAGTAACATAGTGGTTCGGATCCAACTTTAAACTGTAGGTCCAGTCTCGATTAGCCTTTCTGTGCATAAAGTGGACTTAAAACACCAAATCAACCAACCAATCAACAAGGACATATTTAGGTGGAAGGGGTCCTCTCCTTCACAAAAGACTTACAAAGTACTAGAATTAAATAATGAAAATATACTTGTCGTTTAATGGAGCCGACGAACTTATTGGAAGGCAAGGATTATATTAGGAACGTAATACTTTGACTGATAGTACCAAAGAAAATTTATGCAAGATTTATTCTTACTTATAATAATATTCATAAAATATTACCAGGAACTTTACTTTTCGTCAGCTAGATCCATCTACGTAAGCTAGATGAATTTGGTTTGGTTTGAGTTGATGTTTTAAGGACACTTTGTGCACAGTAAGGCTAATCGGGACTGGACCTACAGTTTAAAGTGAAATCCGAACCATTATGTTCATTATGTGCCTCCACCGGGTATCGAACCCGGGACCCTTTGATTACAAGGCGACGACGCTACCACTGCACCATCGGGTAGGCCCCGCTAGATAATGAATACGTACTGTTACGTCACTATCCTTAAACCGTCTTTTTACGTATTAATGTAATAAAAATATACTAATAATTTGAATATTTTAATTAATACTCTTTTAATTAATTACCATAATTCTAAGTATTTTAATGTAACATTATTATTATTTTGAGATACTTTATTCGGAACACTTGAACCTATTTCTAGATACGTGCCTGCCTCTTAATGCTTAGCCTTGTCTACCAAGAGAAAGTAAACTGTACTTGCCCCACCCCCTCAGTATTGCCAGCCAATCGCTTTCCCAGGAATCTGTGCATTGGTGGAGCCGTTACTACTTGCGCTCAGACTTGTTTCGTTCGCTCACTCCAGAGATACCCGAAACAGAGTATAGAATTTCACATGTGTATTATTGTTATGTTCCGCAAAAGTGTTGCAGACCACACGAACGTTAAAAACTCCGGAAAAGTATCGATAAATAAATCCAACCGATACCGGTACGAATGGTATCGGTCGAATACCGATATATCGGCGTCGGTATCGGGTCAACCATAATTAACACCCATTACTAACCCGGGATTCTACCCATTACCCTCATTTTTGAAATGTTACGCTAATTCTTAGTCCAGCAGGGTCAGCTAGATTCCTTTTTGCCTGGTACAGTGGGATCCATGAGTATTACCGTGCAAAATGTCCATCACCATGTTCGTGCACTTTATTTGGCCCAATAAGAGCTTCAAGAATGAAGAGAACTCAAAACAAGCTGTTGACAACTTCTGCACCAGCATACATAAAAATACATCGCTTAAAAACACATTGGATGTGAGAGAAAAATTCATGAACTAAGTCATGGACAATTTGCCGAGCAATACCAGTGGATCCCACTGTACTACGAAAATATTGGTTAGAATGTATTTATTTCCTGCCGAAAATCAAACTTCCCAAGTGCCGGTTCTGTATCCGCCACTGTCCCATCAGATGTGTCTTTTCTGCTCATTCTTTCGATACACTCGAATGTGCTCTTTCCTTAAATTGAACTGTATTTATTACAGGAACTGATCTTCGGAACAGTTCCGCCTCCTTAGTTAGCCAAGAGCCATTCACTGGAAAGAACCGGTCTTAACCCCACCAGCTCGCTAGTCGAAATGAAGAGAACGCTGCTGAGGTTAGCAACACTGACTTACCGTTGGTTCCTCGACCATAATGACACCTGCCGGCAAACTTGCGATCTACAATCGAAAAGTGAGAGTGACTGAGTCAAGGTTGGCGTGGTTGGTTAGTTCGGAATTGTCCGTTTGCCGCGAAGGTTCGTCTGTACGTGTTTGTGGCGTGTGTCGTTCTGTCATGTGAAGTGTCCAACGATCTTTTCTGATCGTTGCTCTTGTGTTCTTACTTGTGTGGAAGTTCTGGTGCCTTTTTGAGGTTCAGGATCTAGTGTTTCTTGCGTGTGTGCACCGTTATTTAGGAGATTTCGACCGAGGTGGCGGACAGGAACCTAAGCAAATTTCTTTCGATGTTGAAGGTAAGCAAACTGGGCATATTTCTACAAAATTCATTGCATAACTTCCGAAATTGTTCAAGTAGGACCATATTATTTTGCTTTTGAAGCTAGTAATGTACGTATATACTGTTTTTAGTGCTACCATGTCGGTTGTTGAAATCTTTCCCACCCTTGATGTTGAGGAAAGGGGTCAAAAGATGGCACCTGCCGAATTTTATACAGAAATATTAGCTTTGCGAGAGAAGAGAGGGTTGAATCGGTCAATTACCCAACCCGAAATTTGAAATCATCATTTCAATTTACTACTAATCAAAAGCTTACTCCTTTGATAGTCAATATCAGAAATTATGTTAAGTTATTTACTATTTGAGGCAAGTGTGAGCTTGAAAATTTTAATGATGTTTGCAGAACAGGCCGAACGTAATGATTTATTTGTTTAATTCCTATTATTTGATTTAGTTTATTTTACTTTGCGTTTTGTGCCTCTTGGCTAATTTGCGAAGATGGGGATGAGTGATGAAATTGATGAATGGACATTCACAAACAGCCAAGCCCGACCGGGATTCGAACCCGGGACCCTTGGCGTCGCAGCGCGATGTGCTAACCACTCGGCCACAGGGTCGGGCCCTAACGTAATGTTTTCATATTTAATAAGCTTGTGTCTCATCACGTGTTTTCAAATTTGAAGAATGAGATTTATATGCGAGTGCACACAATGTGAAGTTAATGATTAAACTTTTCCCCCTAACTTTGAATGATATTTCTGGAACGAGATATGTATAAATTAATAACAAAGTAGAATAACATTTCGGTACATTGAGAAAAAAGTAGTTGTGACGAACATTCACACATTTGAAGTATCTAGTATAAGCCTCCCTAATAATAAATTGACAATAGAATAATAGTTTATTAAATTAGTTTGATTATTATTATTTTGTACTGTTCAATTTTATTTCCATATCCTGGCAGTTCTACAGAATTTTCTGAAAACGCGAATGTACGTACAGATGGACAACTGATGTCAACACCCCACTTGTCACCTTCTAACATACATGCCCGACCCTGTGGCCGAGTGGTTATCACATCGCGCTGCGACGCCAAGGGTCCCGGGTTCGAATCCTGGTCGGGTATGGTTGTTTGTGAATGTCCATTTCATCAATCATCCCCATCTTCGCAAATTAGCCAAGAGGCACAAAACGCGAAGTAAAATAAACTAAATCAATCAATCAAAATCAATCAATCTAACATACAAGAAATAGCTTGTAGTTAAAATAATTTTTGCCTGAAATATACTTTTTGCACGTCATATTAGCAATATGTTCCCATGGGCGTCTGGAAGGGGGGAAAGGGGGGCCTTGCCCCCCCCCCCTCTGGAAAATGAAAGGCAACCAAAAATTATGTATTTCACACATATAATTTCATTTTAGCCACAATAATATGTGTTAATTATTGCGTGAACATCATACATTCAAATTTAAGCAATATTTTTTTAGGGAACAACACTATTTTTGGAGAGAATGTGCCTTGTTTGCCCCCCTGGAAAAAATACCTTCCTTACCCCTCCCTGGAAGGATTCCTCCGGACATCCATGTATATTCATTCCTCACACAATATTCACGATATCTGAACTTTTAACATGCTCTACTATTATGTTTTTTTCTTGTAACCATCATAATTTAATAATAAAATATTCAAATACACGGAGAGCAGAGTCTTGGAAACTATGAGATAATCCTTGCATTGACTCATCTCACCCAACAGATCATTAGGTGCCGGGGCTTACCCCGAGTTGATAACTTCCTGGAGATGACTGCTCGAAAAAGGTTTATAGTATTGGAAACTATGAGAGTCTTCGATAGTATTTAAAATTATAAATAAATGGACGATTAACGTATACCTATCTCATACCCAGATTTTTTCCAAACGGGGTATTAAAACTGACTTTGAATGATTATAGGAAAGCAGACTAAAAATGTGTTTATGTTGTCACAGCGGGGAAAGAAGGTTCGGATCCATAACTCATTTGGTGAGACCCTGAATATTTATTGTATTCCAACTTGGAACCATTCTGGTATGTTTATGCACCCTTGCGTAAAGCAATGGGAGTAAATTTACAGTATTAAAAAAATCTAAATATTCACATGCTACAATTCTATAAACCAATGAACAATATGTGTGCACTATTCAGTAATATCGGAGTACTTGGAATATGTTTCATTACCTGAAGCCCCCCCCCCCTTTATCGTACATATTAGAGCAAGTGTCATTGTTGTCTGTTCTTAGGGACCGGATCCTTGGATCTAACGACCCACATACATTCTTGCACATTTGCAATCATATGCCACCAGTGGCGTGCCGTGCGCAGGATTTTCGAAAAGGAGGGGGTCATGATTTCTTTTTTTAGTAGTCCAACCATATTTTGCAACCTTTTCCAGTATTTGACGTTCTTTTCGAGGGAGGGGGTACAACAACGCGTGCAACATCCCTTTGGCATACCACTGTTGGACATACCCGCATTCTACCGCTTCTCTCGAAAAGAACGTCAAATACTGGAAAATGTTGCAATATGTGATTGGACTACTAAAACAGAACACATGCCCCCCCCCCACACCTTCCCTGTTCTCGACCTGCATATATTACTTTGATTTGACTTGTTGTCCACTTTATGCACAGAAGGCTAATCGGGACTGGTGGGGTCCTAATCACTGTGCCATGTGCCTCCACCGGGTATCGAACACGGGACCCCTTGATTACAAGGCGACATCGTTGCGATTTTAACTGGTACTATACCCGCAATTGACTGCAGTGTCTGAATGCTGTGTGGGACATCCGAATTTCATTTTCGTACTTGTCTCTGTATAAGGAGGCTCTGGCACCTAGCCTCTAATAAATAGATACGGGGTGGATAGGAGACAACATTGGGAGGTAAAGACGACCGGAGCGTGGTGCTGATCACATCACCTACAAGAGAATGGCCGAGATCGTGAATGTGTCGGGTCCCACTTACACATGCCCTATGTGCCTTCACGGCAGGACTTTATCTTGACCTTATTTTTTCCCCCACATTAAATACGTTTTCAATCCTGTGGGTGGCTTGAGAGTGGACGTTTCAGACTTCCTTTTGTGGGCATGGTTACTGTATTTGTTTTCTCGCTTCCTTTGTCTTTCTTTTCTTCCTTTGTTTTTCTGTATCTTTCTCTTTTTGTTACTACCTGTTGCTTCCATTTACTGTATATCTGTTTCTCTAGTCCACTTGTCTTTCTTTCTCTTTCTTACTCTGTTTCACTATTTCCACCCTTTTCTTTCTACTTTTCGTTCTCCTTCTTGCTCTTTCTCTATTTCCTTTCATGTATCTCATTCTTGCTCTGATTCTCTACTTCCATCTTTCTCTTGCTTGCTCTGTTTTCCATTTCTATCTTCTTCTGCTGCTTCTCTACTTCCATATTCATTTTTCCGCTCTCTCCATCTTTCTCTCCATTTCTGCCTCATATGTTTTATATCTTTCCTTCTGCCTCTATGTACGAGATCTCCATGTGTGTCCATATGTGTTAGTAGCCCCGTGTAGTTCGCTCAGAGACGCAACCACGATTTTTTGTCTGGGGGAACAAGTACCAGGATAAACGTATCAATAATAATAATTTTAGTAATAATAATGTTAGAAATAATAATGTTATTATAAGATTATTATTCTTGTTATTATTGATTTGCTTTATTTTACTTCGCTTCTTGTGCCACATTTGGCTAATTTGCGAAGATGGGGATGAGTGATGATATGATGAAATTTATGAACTCTCACAAACATCCATGCCAAAGTCAGGATTCGAACCCGGGACCAACATTATTATTATTATTATTATAGGGCTATTCTAAATGATCTTCCCGATTTCAAAGTTTAATATCTCACGTTTATTTAGTCACAATGACATGCAAATTATTCTAAATGAAAGAAAAACTCAAAAAGTTTTTTGTTACATACATACGTGTTATGTTCAACGTCAAAGGTGCTCAATATGAGTGCCTTTTGTAATTCGGCACACATCAATCCGATAGCCAAATTCTTTCCACACTCTTCCCAACATCTAGAGTCAATGGACGCAACTGCTTCTTGGATGCGTACTCGAAGTTCATGTAAGTTGTTAGGTAGGGGTGGCTCATACACTTGGTTTTTAACATAACCCCACAAACAAAAGTCACACGGGATGATATCTGGCGAACGGGGGGGGCCAAGGAAGCAGAACTCAAGTCTCTTATCTTTGTCAGTAGGTTTAAGTGCCTGCAACATTTGCAATCGGTAAGGGTAAAATTTCAAATGTTTTCGCAGAATCATCCACACTGTTGTGTGCTTCAAGTTCAATTCTCTGCTTGCACGAACCGTTGATGTTTTGGGGCTTCTGACGAAAGTCGCACTCGATCAACGGTTTCATCACTAACTCCTGGCCGGCCTGTTGATTTCCTCTTGCAGATACACACACACTTTCTTTAAATTGTCTATACCACTTCCGAATTGAGTGACCGCTTGGTGGATCTAACCCGAACTTCGTCCTAAGACTTCGTTGGACACAAATAACTGACTGTTGTACATGAAACTCCAGGACACAAAATGCTCTCGTCTTCGTTTCCAGCCATGTTGATTTACTGTCGGCCTAGCGGCAGAATGCGTAACTAAACATCAGCTTTGCCAGACACTAAAACATTTTGAGTTTTTCTTTCATTTAACATAAGTTACATGTCATTGTGAATAAATAAACGTGAGATATTAAACTTTGAAATTGGGAAGATCATTTAGAATAGCCCTATTAGTAATTGTAGCACGTAGTAGTAGACGCTGCACTTTTTGACACTCTGTGTACTGCAGGTGTATTCCAGAGTCAGGGTGGTGCAAGGAAATGACCTTCAACCAAGTAGACGGAAAGCTGTGTTCAAATTCAGAAGATTCAACAAATGCCTGTCTGCTACCTTAAACGTTCATTTGATAAGTTAGCACTCACCACGTAACCATACACCACACACACACCGACCCAGAACGTAATCCAAACGGTGCAGAAACCAAATCAACGAAGTAGACGAGTGGGTGTTGCACCGTGTAAGAAACTAGACTCTTCGGTGCAAAGAGAGTCAAAAAGTGCAGCGAACTGGATGGGGCTAGTGTGTGTGTGTGTGTGTGTGTCGTGAGGCATTATTATTGGCTATTTCTTTTGGCAGGACTACAGTCTACGCGATGAATGAAGGCGAGGAGGGACAATTACGCACTAGTTGTGCATTTATTTCAATATCGTCGGATTGGGCACTGCTATTTAAAAGAAGGTTTAGTATGCGAGAGAATATGAATTCTCTCCATGTTGCAAGTGGAAACTGTTTTTCAAGTTGATTAGTAAGCTAGACACGATGTTTGAAACATATGATTAATAAGTATTTACAGAATCCCATGTATTCCTTATGGAAAATCAACTTCAACTTCAAATTACGGCTAATCAAATACGAGTTTCGAATGTTCCTTCTACTATGACATAGTTCAACGTGTCCTTTTCCATCCATGTACTTTTTGACGACATTGGATGTTTGATATTCCCATGAGAACGAATAAAATAATGATCCCATAAACTTAATGCATTTCTCCTTGCCTCACACGACCATCCTGGCAGTGTTTCTAAACCTGATGTGCATAAAATAGCTACATTTCACCATTAATAGGTGATTACTTTCAAGGATCTAGATTAACGAAGGCTGCATAAAGTGCCTCGTAGGGTAATTTTAGCTGTCAGAGGGGTGGGGACGCTGCTATTACCGTTAGCTTTAAAGTGATGCCAATTTATTCTTAGTTTTCACCGCCTAGATTTAGCGGCGTCACCCATCTCAGTAATCCAATGATGTTCATATGAAATCGAAAATAAAGGATTCCCGGATAACAATATTGTCATCTTCCTTCACCTTAGCCACAGCGCTATATATAAAAATACCTGGGGAGGAAAGAAGGGGTGGGTGACGCAGCCTATGTATGAATATCACGTCACGTGCAAAATGTACACTCATGGCAAAGGTTGGTCTTTATGGGCCGGAGCATGGTGGGGCAGAGGGCGGGTGCCACAGTTCAGTCAGAGCGAAGTTGGCAACAGTGATCGGCAACGGCACCAACGAGAAGGACCTAGGGGAAATTGTCCCTCCTCGCCTGAACAGAGCTAGACGTTCCGGCTCCAAATGAAGGAAGTGTCCAGGGGCGGTGGAGGTTCACCCTTTGGCCAGTGAACCAAGGAAGTCTGAGAAATCGCAGGCATTCATTTCATAAGGCGAACCCATCCTTGTTACTGCTGCTAAATTTGGGAATGCAGTTTGCAGTATAAATGAAAAACAAATCGTGTCTATGGTAACAAATCTTCCATATTGGGTTCAAGTGTAAACACAGCCTTTCTGTCTCCATATACAAAAATGACAATTTGTTCTTGTTCCTGTCTATTCACCACTCATCGTCGTCGTGATTAATATAGAGGCAAGAAAGTGACGTAAATTAACCAAAATGTAGTAAAATAGTTTCCGGTGGACATCCCTGGGAATTTTTTACGGGTCCAACCCCACTTTTGGTCACATCCAGTGCCAACTGCTCCTCCGATCGTATCGGACCCTTACTAAATTCAGGGATGCGTCACTTTTCGAGATTTTCTCTCGATTAGTGATTGGCTGATCAAGTTACTAGATTTTCACTTTCTTTATTTTTCTTATGTTCATCGCTTATTTTGTTTATCTCCCTTTCTCTTGTTTCTTTACCACTTCTTTCATTTATTTTTCTCTTGCCTCTTTTATTTTTATTTCTTCATTTCACTTTCTTTCCTTTCTTCCAATTTCTCTTTCATTTTCCATTTTTATTTATACTATTTTACCTATCAAATTATTCTTTCATTTCTATTCCCATTCTCTCTTCCTTTCTATTGCTTCCTATCGTCTCTTTCTTTTATCTTTTTTGTTTATCTTTTCTCTCTCCTGTTTCTTTTATTTCTCCCCGTCCCCCTCTCTCTTGCTTTTCATTTCTGCCTACTCTATTTTACTTCTCTCTTGAATTATTTTATTTTTCCTATCTCGTTTATTTTATTTCTCTCTGTTTATTGATTTCATTTCCCTCTTCTGTTTTTCTATCACTTTTCTTTCGCTTCTCTCTTCATATCGCTTCTTCCCGCTCTATCGCATTAATTCATCATTTTTCATTTCCTCTCTACCTTCAATTGCTTCTTTTTTTCTATTCCCCCTCTCTTTCTCTCAAACGAATGTACAGTTTCTCTCTCTCTCTCTCATTCATCCACTGTTACAATTACAGCTTACAATGGTCTGTATGAAAATCACAAGCTCTTCAATGTATCTCACTTAAGGCAAACCTGTTTAATAGCATTTTCTGATGGCGCCCACCAGTCTGTTGGTCTAATGCAACCAAGAGTTGGTCCGTTATGGCGCCAGGTAGTCTTGCTGTAGGAGACAGGTAGCTGAGATAGCAGCCTTCCCACGCTCGGAGTTATCGTAACATGATGATAACTTGCGCCTATTCTGCGAGCCTAGCACATTGAAGGCAAACGTTTGGAAATACTCGCTCCTTGTTTGTCGTTTTGCTTTCTTCGTGTTTGCCATAGTTCATTGATTGATTGGTTTTATGTCCACTTTTTGCACAGTAAGGCTAATCGGGACTGAACCTACAGTTTACAGTGGGATCCGGACCACTATACTCTGTCCCAGCTAACTCTGGAGCAGACTCAGACTTGGTTCTATCTAATCACAACACGTTGTCATGGCAACCCCTTCAATAACAGACTCGACCTTTGAAGATTTTTTTTTTCAAAACCTGAAACGGCTTCAGCTTCCGGTGTTGAAGTTCTGGTATCTTAGACAATTTACTTTCATCGCATGAAGCCAAAATATTTAAATTCAACAACACTAACATTCAGTAACATTAAACCAAAGAAATAAAACGTATTAGAGGGTAAAATAACAAACCAACATAAAGTATACATGTTAAAAATAAACAGGGTGTTACAAGGTGTAGGTCCTGATTCGAACGCCAGTTCGGGATCTAACACCTGGAGAGGAAGTCGACTGGGCGCGTATCTGGTTTCCGAGAAGCGCTGTTGTCAGGTCTCCACATTGTATAAAAGATAACACAACTTAGCAAAGCTAACGCAGCCTCACGTTCAGAAATCTCTAAAGAGACTGAGTTGGCAACATCTCATTTACTCCACGTGGACTTGTCAAGAGCTGTCAGTTCCTAAAACGGACGCTATTGGTGGGAAAGGTTTGAGGGGAGGATATACTGGGCTCCACGCGGACTTAACGGGTGGTAACAGAGAGAATTGATCTTTCGGAACTTTTCTTGAACTAAGGTGGCGTTCTAATCAGGACTTGAACTTTAACTTAGTTATTTTTAAGCCGAAATGAGGAACCACGTCCAAAGGCTTTGTTTTTGGTGCGAGTTTTCGGCGAAATCTAGACTTTCTTGTTCCTGATGGAGAAGGTTTTCTCATCTTAAGCCTTGTCCGACTTTCTTCCAGCTGGAGATCCACGTAATTAGGAAGCCACGTGCGAATTGAAAGCGGAAGCAGCTTGGAACATGACGAGACGAACAAAAACGTTTATTAAACTTGCGAACTTCGGCAACAACCAAGTTTCCGGCGTGTTATGTCTCCTGGCCACAAGATTCCTCTCCGCTTTCTTCTTCTTTGTTGCGGATCCGGCGAGCGAACTTTATCGCAACAATGGATGAAAGGGTTTCTGAAAGGGCGGATGCAGAGTCGGCCATTTTCCCCTATCTCCCAGTACCAGCAGAAGTAATTGTGTAGGACCTATCTGAAGGATGGAGTTCGTTAGTTTAATGTCAAGACGAAATGTGTCCGTACCAAGGACTTCCGCAGGATTTTTCCTCACGGGTGACAGTCATAGAAACGTTTATTATTATTATTGCCATTATTACTACTACTACTTTACAAATCATAACATTCAAATTGGATTGATTGGTGGGCTTCCCCGATGGCGCAGTGGAAGCGTTGTCGCCTTGTAATCAAGTGGTCCCGGGTTCAATACCCGGTGGAGGCACATAGTGACTCGGATCCCACTCTAAACTGTAGGTCCAGTCCCGATTAGTGGACTTAAAACACCAACTCAACTCAAATTGGATTGAAAATAGTTTGGCGTTGTATACAAGTTCATACTGGGATCTATTACGTATTTAGATAATAACTGGATTCGCCTTTCTTCCTTTCAATAAGCATCTATACTCCGTCCCAGCTAACTGGGGAGCAGGCAAACGAAAACAAGTATCTGCGCAAGTAGCGACGCGAGACGACTCCACCAATGAACACGTGAGAGGAATAGAATTGCGTGGAGTGGGGAAAAGCGACTGCACTTACCAGTGTCTCCTGCTGCGCGTTGGCCAATAGATTCCCTCGCTACTCTGACACTATGCGCAGCCTTGATCCACAGTTAGCTGGGACAGGGTATAGCTATCTAACCCAGTGGTTCCCAAAGTGTGATCAGCGGCGCCCTGCCGAAGCTAACGAGAGGATCCAACGTGCTGTTTCAGTTCAAGGAGGAGACAGCTCTCTCCCGTACGAAAATAGTTTGTCGCAGAACATGTAGGAAAAAAGGACAAAGACCAATGTTGTAGAATTTTTGTAGGTTGGTGATATAAAACAAATAAGATCTAATGATATCCATTTGGACTGAGATGTTAAACTGATACGATAGCTTATGGAATAGGGAACGTTGTATGAGTTAGTCTGGGAGTTGCAGTGTGGAAAGTTTCCTTGCTCCGTGTTTTATGTCCAGGCACTGAGGAAACGTTCATGAAGTGTTTATAATGATCAACATTTCATATACCTTGTCCCTGGTATCAAGCGAACGAAAACATGTCTCTGCGCAAGTAGTGACGCGAAACTGCTCCACCAATGAACACATGAAAGGGATCGGGATTGCGTGGAGGGGGAGGGGAGCGACTGACCAGCCTTCGTAACAGCGTGTACTGCTTCGCTCGGTTCACTAGATACCCCTCCCTCTTCTCTGACGTCATATGCGGCCTTGCTCCACAGATTCCTGGGATAGAGTATAGTCGTTAAAAATGGCGACCTGATAAATTCAGTTACGCGACAAACTAAAAAATAGTCATATTTTCTGACTTGCGACCACCAGTTTGGAACAGCATACTTTCATGTCCGCAAACAATATTTTCCAATTTTCAGTAACCAATGCGACAATTATGTCACATAATTCAATAGAGATAAAATTATAAATCTCTTTGATCATTTAATATATTATCGGTATTCAATGGCTGAAGTGAAAAAAGTGAGAATTTATACTCCAGGATTTTTTTTGTTGTAATTATTACTTAAGGAATACTTTCTTGATAATTTGTCATTTTCAGTTAAAAACTTGCTTATTTTTAAGTTCAGATAATGTTTTGCAATAGTGTGCTTACAGTACTTGATATCTATTCCCAAATTCAGTGTAGGATGACTGTTAGTGTTGTAAACTCACTCTAAGAAAAAATCGTAAATATAGTAATATTGTGATAAGCAGATTTTTGGCCTAAGTTATCTAAATTAAACCTCATGTTGGTAAAATTGTTTTTTTTATTGTTATCATGTAGCATTACAAGCAAATATGTACAAAATTACATTCTAAATAGGCTTTTCTAATGTACTAATATTTCAAGCCTATACTCGATGACTATACAAGAAAAGTAAAGGAGCTGGTACTATTGCTGGAGGATGGCTCTCTATGAACTTGGCTTTTCTTGGATGGTGAAGGAGTGAGCTCCTTGATATGGACAAATTAAGCATGAAATATGCTTTTATATTCAAGTATCTAAAAATTAAGGCATAATAAATGGATTGAAGTTGATCTCCAGATATGTAAATTGATATTTGTTCCAGATACTTGGTAAAGTATGAAAAGTTTTTAATTTTTGTTGACACACTTGCTATGTCTGGAAATAGCAGCCATTAGTGTTCTACTGGATGTGTTATGTTATTGAAATCCGGATTCATCTTGCTTATAGTGAATGTTTAAGAGGAAATATTAAACTATAATAAAAACATAATATTAAATAAGAGATATAAAAGATTAATATAAACAAATGTACAAGATTTGAAGAGTATATAAGAGAATTATAGTTACACTGTTTGGTGATAGACATATTCACAGCATTGATTCTAAGAACAATTCTAGTGTTATTAATAATACTATATATATTAATAGATCCATTACTAATAACGCCTTATTCGATGTGTGAAAGTACTATAAAATTTTAAATATTTGTCATAAACTTTGAAATGTACAAAGAAGTTCATATGTGAATCTGATGTAAACCAAGGTTGTCATTTTGCAATGTGAGATTTGAATTAGATATGACAGAAATAACTTACAATAAAGTAATAAATATATAATAGTGTATTGTATGATATATTTTCTTGTTCTTAGGCAAGCATTCTTACAAATACAGATTTAATTACTATATAAGGAAGATAGCCCTTTGTTGAAGATAAGGAAAGTATTTTGCTAAACATGGATTCTGTATAATACATTGCTTCGTTATGAATTGTTCATGTTGTCCTGCAACTCATACCATGGCTTCTTGAGCCATTGTGCTGCTAAACTGCGCTAAGTTTTCAAACCGAGGTTAAACTAAACTAATATTTATTTTGAAAAATAAGTAAGTGAAAACCTAACCATTATACCAATACACCCGATTTGCAATTGTGTGATTTCAGTTTCCTGCGATTTAGTCTCTTCCCTTGTCCCGTCTCACAAGGGAAAAGGTTCTAAACGTGAAATTGGAAAATACCAATTGGAATCGAAGGAGATTCCTGTGTAGAATTCCCTAACAGGGGAGAGAAAGAAAAGAACTTAGGAATCAACTGGAAAGCATCCCTCTAGGATTCCTTCCCTGGATCGAATGGGATCAATGCCTGGAATAAGTTTCTTACTGTGGGAAAATGCTGATCCTCTTCAATCGCCAGTAACGGTTCGCTGTTCTTTTCCTGTGGCTCTGATGTACATTAAAGCTGTTCATACGCTATCAAATGAATCATTAGGGAGACAAATTTATGGTAAATAAAAACTGAGAGCGGTAAATAAAATGTTAGATCAGCGGTATATACCATCGGTGGAAAAAAAAATTGGCACACACTTTTTCATTATGAGAGGAAACAACATACAAGAGAGCTGTAAATTGATAAACTACTTCATTTTTATATACTGTACACATACACAAGTACTTAGCTGTCCAACCAGAAAGAAAACATCAGCACAAAATCACTTCATTTCTAAATTGCATATCTCAAATGATTTATTAATTGTATGTATTTAAAGGATATCATTGCTGTCCAACAAATAAAATAATCACTACTGCACATACACAAACACATGTTGAAAATCACATGACGATAAACAAAATTCATTCACGACTAAACACAAATGACACCATTGTTTCCCTTGATGTGCGGGAACAGACTAATCTTATCGCTGCTACAGCTAGCAAGTTCAATGAAACTGGAAGTTGAGTAGACATTCGGGGAAAGAAAGGAATGCAGCTTGACAGGGAGCGAAGTTTTCGAACTGAGATTATGTGCATGGGAAATCCCAATTTGCAGCGTCTTCCTGATGTGATCGAAGATAAAACGTTCTTCAGCTGCAACTGGTAGGAAACTTTAGGCAAACGTTTCGTTACAAATAGACAGTTTGCGCGCAAAACCTCGATTGCCGGTTTTTGCGTGTTTTCTACTTAATTTGATGATATTTCACGGTTATTTCGCGAAAAAGAGTTCATTTCATGAAAAAGCACACATTTCGCATTACTCCGCGAATAAAACTCATGGATATTTCATCATTGGGGGTGTAGTTACGTGCAGAATGTTCAAAATTGCATCTTTTTTTTTCAAATTTCGCGATTTCGCGCATCCCGAAAATTCAATGTCCCTATGAATCATGAACAAGTTGTTGAATTGGACACTGGAAATGACGTCAAAGATTACATCATTTTCCTCATTGGATGCAAGGTTAGGTCCAGGAATTTCCATTTAAGAACGGTTCTAAATAACACACCAATCAGAGCAAATGCTATTGAAATTGGTTATTGGAAAGAAGCATCGAGGTACAAAATGCTGTTTACCTCTATTCTGTGGTAAGAGAAAGCATCAAAGCAACGTGCGAAGTGTAAACACGTGTTTGTAAACATGGTACACAGACCTATTACCGAGGGTGAAGAAAAAGTTGAAGGGAAACTGGAAGCACTGTTAAGCCTTGTTTCCGTGTTAATAAAACATTAAAATGCTGACCAAGGCAAACTTTTATAGTATGTATCGGTATATTTTGTGCTTTTAAGCTGATTCTCAGCAACATACACAATATACACTACCATACATTTTTGAATCCTTGTCCCGAGGTTCAAAACTTGCAGTACCTGAAGTTCTGTGGATGCTAGTTTAGGCAATAGACACGTACCTCTTCAAATTACAACTTAACGCCCATTTCCTTTTAGATATATATAGGTTTATTCATATTATATTTACAGAAGTTAATTCTTGGCCGTTATTCGCAAAATCTACATTCCGGTGTACCCTGTCCCCCCTTCCCGAAGAGAGTGTGTAGACTCGCGTAGCCACTGGCTCCACGAGTAAAAAAAAAATATAACCCTCAGTACCAAAAAAGGTGGCTGAAGGTATGTGTGTTGTGTACCCGGTTTTCCACATGAAATGAACTATTGGAATGATATGAAAAGAGCAAGTGTGTGTATTAAAAGAAAGAAAGTTAACATCCCCGCCGTCGGTTCACATAGTAAGGAAAGAATGCTCGCCCAGCCGCTCCCCTCAGAGAAAAAGATACCTCTTACATTTCTGTACTCCGCCAAACATCTGAGGCCGACTGCTCCCCTGCCCTTCCTATTTATAGGCCCCG
The DNA here is from genome assembly GCF_977018435.1 of Lepisma saccharinum. Lineage (NCBI taxonomy): Eukaryota > Metazoa > Arthropoda > Insecta > Zygentoma > Lepismatidae > Lepisma > Lepisma saccharinum. The sequence continues at coordinate 33,715,361 of NC_139258.1, read as the reverse complement.
CTAATGACCTAAACCGTTACTGGAAACTTACCGCTCCCCAACGGCCAAGAACCCAAAAGTACAGGAATACATAGCCATACACAATTTATAACATAAAAAAGGATCCAGTAATGATCGCATCATTACATAGTCCCCCCTTCCTGAACAGAGAAAAATCAAAGTTCTGTAATCTAGAAAAACAATAATAATATACACAAAGTACTTGTCCACAGTTTCTGTTCACTACAAACACACTTTCATTAGAAGATCCCACGACACTGACAGTCAATGTTCATTCTAATTTTGTCCACAAGTGTACTTCGAGATCCGCGTTGTTCCCTCAGCACTGGAGCTGGTTAACCCACGTCGATTCTTACCCACTCAGCATCTCTTCCATCCTTCCTCCTGGACCAATGAGAGACAGTCTCCTGGATATCCATCCAAGTCATCAAGGCTGCTGGTTCGACTCCCGGCAACGCTACTGCTCTGCGCTCCTGCCGATATCGGAAGTCACCGCTTCGACCGGTTTCCACATGAATGGATCGAAGTGGCTCTACATCCGAAGATGTCACTGCTATGCTCGGCGCTAGAACTGCGTTTACTCGCCACCGAACTGCGACTTCTCCATGAAATTACACGGTAAAAGAATACGCACTAACTTTGCGTTACTTTCGCGATGAAATTGACTGCGGAACGACACTTTTGTATGAGTACTGTATGAGGTATGAGGTAGAGAAAATAAGTGAAAGATAGAATAAAGAAAAGATAGACAAGTCCCTATGTACAATATTTACAAAAAATCCCCTTTTGAAATTAGACTAGATGTTTCTCAGCTTGTAACGCATCTGGGATATATCTTCGTCTTGCTCCTCCTGCCGAAGTTACGTGCGCTCTCTTTGCTGAATTGGGTTCGGCTACTTTCCTTGCAAAATCAGGTGGCGAAGAATAAGGCTTCAACTGGTCACTGTTGGCTCTCAATATTCTTCCGTCCCCGCTGTGTTTCATTTTGAAAGTATTTGCCGAAGTTTGCTCCACAATTGCGTGTGATCCAGAGGACTTCCCCAAGAATTTACTGGTTACTCTGCGGGCCTTACCAGAGATAGGATGTTCCTTAAGCCAATCTTTATCCCCCATCTGAAACGTGCATTTGCGGCGTTTCCTATCACAAGCTTTCTTCTTGGCTTCTTCCATCCTGAATTTTGTTTCCTCCTTACTTGACATGAAATCTTTCTTATTCCTGTCATCTTTTAATACGCAGCATGGCTGGCACGACTTACAATACTGGATAACGTCTTTAGTTAGGCCTATCCAAGTGTATTGTTCCCTAACCTTCGCTAACGTTTTCAATCTCCCAGGATGACAAGCGAATGCATTATCATGCAACGACACGAGAATTTGCGAACGTAGAGAAGTAGGTGCCCATATTTTCCCTTTTCCCTTCTCTTTGCACTTTTCCGTAGGCAAATTTCTCCTAAGAATTCCCTCGTTGTCGAAGTACGAAGATTTGGCCTGGGTCTTCACCTTTTCCTTGTACTTCTTCGTTCCTTCCACCTCCTCATTCCTTGTAGCCCTCGCTACGTCAGCAAGAAACTTGTCTTCCATTTGCTCGGAAATGAGGGAGGCTGTGTCCAGAAGCCTACGTGGCTCCTCAGAATTGTATTCTTCATTTCCCTCAGTGGCAGAGAATGGCAACAATGAAGAATTTTCCATATCTTTAGTTCCAGAGAGGCGAACCATGGGCAGTTTTGTGCTCCGAAGCAAATTTTCCCTCTGTTGCTTCCTCATTTGCTTCGCACTTTCCTCAGTACACAAAGCGCTGAAATCTGCAACTGATTTCTGCACAGTGTCAGTCGAACATTCCACACGGTCAATCATGTCCTCAGTTTCGGGGTGTGGTTTGCAATTTCCCATCGTCGCGGTTGCTTCAGCTACAGTTTCATTTCTTTCCATCGTCGCAGTCATCGTCGCGGTTAGCACAGCTCCAGCTTCCACAGTCGACGTCCTCCCCTGCTGCGAGAACGGAAGCTTCTTTCCCACTTCCCTCTTCTCCGCAGAAAATAAATGAATGACGTTACTGTTCTCAAAACTGTAGCCTCCCTGCTTCAAATGTAGCGATATGCCGGCCTTCCTTATGAACCCACGACCTGCGATAAATCCCGTGAAACAATTGCGCAGAACGACGAATTTATGCTTAAATTTCATCCCATTCAAATGTACAGTAAGATACATTTCCCCACATGATTGTACAGAGCCTACTGCCAAAGAAATATTAATACGTTTATTGTGAATCTTATTCCCTTCTTTTTCCAATTCTCTTGCGATCTCAACAGACACGGTGCTCACAGACGCACCAGAATCCAAATATAGCGAGAAGTCCTTTCCCTGAACCTTACAGGTGACTAACGGTTTTTTGTCGCCAGAAGTGAAATTTCTGCAGTTGCGTATTTCTCTATTCCTCCCCCTGTTTTGCTTTCCTTCTACGTGTGCAAGAACCGGAGTTATCTGTTCTGGTCTAACGGTATCTTCAGAGACGGAACAGGTGGCGCCTTTCTGCTGACCATCATACCCCCTTCTCCTCGCTGGTTCTTCTGTTCTCGACGGGGTTCCAATATTCCCGGAAAGGCTCAAGCGGTTGAAAAGACCCGGATTTATGGCACTCATTGATACTTCTGTTCGCACGCGGCCGAAAGTGTTCATTGTCCCCGCGGCTGCTAATTGCCTTGTGCCACTCGCTGAAGTCGGCATGGCAGACAGATGCGGCGAACTGTTGTCCCTCAGTTCTGGACAATAGTACAGGGTTTCTGAATACAATCTCTTTTGAATGTCCATAGCGCGAATCTCCAGATCTTTCAAGGTTGCAAAGGTTCTATCGTACAGGTGCGTTCTGAATTTAGGATGGGAAAATTTCAAAACGTGCTGGATGACCTCGTCTTCTGTCCCCCGTTTCTCCCTCATTGCAAAAAGCTTCCTGGTGTGTCGAATAAATGCAAGAAGAGACTGGTCTGGTGACTGGTAATTGTTCTGAATGATCCTTGCTATTTCCGAGTCGTAATCGACACTAAAGAATTCTTCCAAGAACGCCTTCTCAAATTCCCTAAAAGTGCCGAATGGTCTCGAAAATCTGAACCAATCTGCAGCGATTTCCTTCAACGAAAGCGGCAAGATTCTATCTAAGAGAAAAGTATCCCCAATTTCCATGATTTCCTGATAATTGCGTAATTCATACAAATAATCGTGTGGACTTACATCGCCGACGTTTCCCTTAAAGATTGGAATGTTAATGTTGCTTTTTTCCAAGATTTTGTTCATTTTCTCCTCGCCCGTCCTTGCCGAAGTTCCTTGCGTAAGGTTTAGAGAAAGTCTCTCAAGTTCCCCAACAATATCTTCCTCAGGCCTTCCCTCCAAGTTCGCATTGCCTAGCAACTTGCCAATGAGCTCCCTGTCTATTTGAATTGCCATTTTGTCTTCTGTTACTTTCTTACAAAAAATATCCCGACTCTGAGCCCCCAGTATGTATCGGTATATTTTGTGCTTTTAAGCTGATTCTCAGCAACATACACAATATACACTACCATACATTTTTGAATCCTTGTCCCGAGGTTCAAAACTTGCAGTACCTGAAGTTCTGTGGATGCTAGTTTAGGCAATAGACACGTACCTCTTCAAATTACAACTTAACGCCCATTTCCTTTTAGATATATATAGGTTTATTCATATTATATTTACAGAAGTTAATTCTTGGCCGTTATTCGCAAAATCTACATTCCGGTGTACCCTGTCCCCCCTTCCCGAAGAGAGTGTGTAGACTCGCGTAGCCACTGGCTCCACGAGTAAAAAAAAAATATAACCCTCAGTACCAAAAAAGGTGGCTGAAGGTATGTGTGTTGTGTACCCGGTTTTCCACATGAAATGAACTATTGGAATGATATGAAAAGAGCAAGTGTGTGTATTAAAAGAAAGAAAGTTAACATCCCCGCCGTCGGTTCACATAGTAAGGAAAGAATGCTCGCCCAGCCGCTCCCCTCAGAGAAAAAGATACCTCTTACATTTCTGTACTCCGCCAAACATCTGAGGCCGACTGCTCCCCTGCCCTTCCTATTTATAGGCCCCGCTAATGACCTAAACCGTTACTGGAAACTTACCGCTCCCCAACGGCCAAGAACCCAAAAGTACAGGAATACATAGCCATACACAATTTATAACATAAAAAAGGATCCAGTAATGATCGCATCATTACAAGTATAAAAAAAACACATAAAAACGTCAGCATTTTAATGTTTTGGAAACTGGAAGGAATGGTGCAAAAGTGAATTTCAAATGCGAGCAGTTTTTACCAGATGATAGCTAATTCAGTAGAATGAGGCCCTGGTTTCCAAACTTAAAGGTACAGTCAACGGTAAAGATGATGGTAGGCAAATTGTCCATTTTCATTACTCTTTTACTCTACATTCTATGTTTTAAGGAATGAAACTATGTTGGTTCGAAGCAGCATTGCCCTCTGCTTATTGACGTCATTATTTCAATTGATTATCATCACATTGTGTAATACAGATCGAATGAAAATAATGATGGACAATTCGCCTACTGTTTCTTTTGCCGTTGGGTGTACAAGGAATGTGATAGGGTTGGTATATCGTATTAGGTCAGGATATACAACTACTAAAAGTCATTTACAAAAGATTCGGATTGTACAAAACCCAAACTGTACATGTGGCAATAAGGAAGATATACACCATATCATATTCGAGTAAAGAGGTACACACAAGAAAGAGAGACATTCTACAATACTCTTATAAACTGTGCAATTCCTCTTCCCCAGTGTTTCGAATCTGATTTGTGAGCCTAACCTTACAGTTGCATATATTTTATCCTTTTTTAGAAAACGTGGCATAACAATTTAGTAGGAAAAATTTATATTAATAGTGTCTTTCATAATAATATACTCAAAGTAGAAAAGAAATATATAAGTTTATGTACAGTACATTGATATGGGAAAAACTGCTAAAAGCGATAATCCCAAATAAAAGTAAGTAAATAAAATAAAAATACGTGTTTGTGAGTTGCGAGAAAGGAAAGATGGAACTGTGGAACATTCTGTAATTATTTAATCGCAATCATACAAAAAATAATCAATATTTATACTGAGTAATATACACCTTCACGGCGTGGTGCATGGCACATCACTTTTTTTTACAGAGTAATATGATAGTAAAATATATTCGACAACCAACCATATAATATATTATCTGTTGATCCTAAATTAAAGTTTAGATAAACACAATGAAAAACAACTATTTGTATATCTGTGAAAATGAGATTTTTGTAAAATTATTTACTGGATCACATTTAGACCATTAATACCGAGAAAATACATCAACATCACACTTCTTTCGAGTTTATAATATGCCCTACATCTTCGTTTGTAAATAAATTTATTATCTTGTTACAGCTAATCGCTAGTCTATTTATTTCTTTTCGTGCCACTGCCACGTTTTGGTAAAATATGAACTTGACCAATTTTTCTTTGATGGTGTACCTGTGCAATTTCAGACCATTCAAGGAACGCTGTTCAACGACTTTCAATTGTCGATTTTAAGCGTTCAATTCAACGATTTGATCGTGTAGAAACAGCTTAAGATCCGTGAGGCAATTTTGTTTCTATGCGAGGGGTAAAGTAAACAGCAAAGCCGGAAATCTTTCTAAAAAGGATCAATATGAACTTACAGGGCGGAGAAGGAAAGCGGATTTTCACTGCCAATAAAGAAATATTAAGTGTGGAAAGTTGTATGGTTGTTGATTCACAATTATGCAATATCCGGAAGAAAAGAACTTTTCATTTGAAACTACTAAGTTCCAATCTCGGAGAATTGTTGGTAATCAAGGAGTCTCCTATTTTTATGTAATTATATATTATTTTCCTTTGTATGTAGCCAATTAAGGGTGACAAATGTCGTCGATATGAATTTCATTATATACAGGGTTAGTCAAAATTATGTTAACACTAATGGATTGGTTTATCCCATTTAATGTTAACATAATTTTGACTAAACCTGTATATTTAACTTCCCTTTTATTGTATATTAATTTTACATAAAATACTAGTTTTCATTGGCTGACCTCCAATGTTGCAACTCTATACAATTGTATGTTTAGCTCGAGTTTGAATCTTGGCCTGGCCATGGGTTTTCTAAGCGAGTGTCCCTTCATCATATCATCACTCATCTTCACGATTAGCTAAAATTGGCAGAAACGCGAGGTAAAAGAAAACAAATCCATGAATCAACAATCTCCTTTTACTTGAGATATAGCTACGCGTACAAATATTCACTCCTGCCTATATCACTGTCCAATGTAGGGATGGCCAGATCCGGATCCTGGCGGATCCGGATCCGGTTGGTTCCGGATCCTAAGGATCCGGATTCTAAAATTTTTCGGATCCGGATCCGATACTTTCGGATCCGGATCCGGTACTTTTGGATCCGGATCCGGAATTTTCGGATTTGGATCCGTTTTGCCATCCCACATGAGCTTCTTTGGAAAGTAAGAATGTGCTTATAACATATTGTTACCTGCTACTATACATATATACAGGACATGAAATTTCAAGTTTGAAGTCAGTCGCCAGACTAAAATCTTTGGTCTCCACTATTTTATATTCATAAGTAATAAAAATATGAGCAAGTATTAAAAATAATTAATGTTTGTGTAGCGATGTCGCAGCTGCTGGGTCAAACTCTGACAGAGGGGGTCCATTTACAGAAACTCGGAGCAAATCATCCAGTGTCTCAATCTTCAGAGAGTTCCTGTAATTAAGTAGTCTTCAGTCTGTTGTGACAGCTGAAACCTCTCTCACATGAAACTGTGCTCACTGGTAGAACAGCACAAAATGTCAAAATCTAGAGCAAATTGGGGAATCTTGTTGAACACTCCTCACTGTGAATTTTCTCCAGCATCTGATTCAAAGTCAGAGAAGGAAACAAAAGTTTGTATTCTGTCCACTCTTCTAACAGAACATCCATTTTCTCATTATGAAGGCTCGGGTTCAAGTACATGTAGAGCTTCTTTAATTCTTCTATCCCAAACTGAAGAATATTTTCTTTGGGAGGCGGACCCAAAGTGTCGAAAACATGCAGAGATGCAATCACATCTGTTTATATAGATTGCAATCTTTCTGTGATGTACACCTTCGCATTGTTAATTAAGTTTCCTCTAACAGTCTGAAACTCTTGCTCTCCATTTTGAATGTTTGTGAGCTGCACATCCCTGATCTTCCCTGAAATGGATACATGGTCCAAGAAATCTTGTTTGCTTGGTCCAACATTAGATTGTAGGTCATCCAGTGTTCAATTCTTATTTTCAGAGATGCAAACAAAAGATTCTTATTTTATAGTGCCACGCTTAAAGGGTTCAATTTCCTGTAGAAATCCAAAAGGAAGTACACAAGCTTAACAAATTTAAATTGCTTCAAACTTTTCAGCAAACCCTTAGCTTTAGCGCCATCATTGTCTTTTCCATGGGCCACCTATTCAAGCTTTCATGATTGCAAGAGAGCTCTTACAGCACTTCTTGCTGGCTAGCCACCTAATAGTGTGGATATCACTCAGTTTTAGAATTTCTTCTATAACTTCTGCTGTTTCTCTCAAGAGGTGAAGTCTTTTAGAAGAGCCATGATAACACTGAAAAATATTCCTAATCACGGAATAAAATGCTCTAAGATATTCAACTTTCCCAGACGCATCCAGCACAGCTAACTGCAAACGGTGTGCAAGGCAGTGAATATTTATCATTTTATTACAAATAGCTTTAATTAGCACAGCCTATCCTGATTTGTGCCCGACCATATTTGCTGCAGTACCCAAGCCTACAATGTAACACTTGTTTCTGTATTTCTTTGAACTTATTGCCTTATCTAAATAATCAGTTGTGGCTGTGAAGTAGCCAGCAGAAGTAGATTAGAGTTTGGAAGCTCTATTACTCCTAAAATGTCCTCCTTGCTGTGACCAATCATTTGCATCCACGTATCGAACATACACATCCATCAATCAGAAGGCTGATGTATGTATTTATCTGGAACCACTTCACTCACAGGCAACTACCACCGAACCAAAAAAAAAAAATAGGTAAACAGAACGAATTTACTACCACGTCAACCAACCTTCACGAGTGCATTTATCGCATTCTTTTGTCAACAAAGACTGGACACTGGCACGCGCGAGAGCAGTTCACAACTGTGAAAACAGGGTTTTTCCGTGCACAAGCAAGGAGTCTCGGTTGGACCACGGTCTGCTCCACTCTACACCTCCCCTCCCCACCTCAAGTCCGAGTGGAGGAAAAGCAAAGCAGGGAAAATGGGTTGGGTTTGGTTGCATGTGCATCCAAAGTGGTAGCATCCCAACAGTTGCAGAACTGTTGTGCCGATTAGATGGTGTCGGCATTGAGTAGACGCGGGGTTTTCAATCGGCTCGCTTTCCAAAACCATGTACGAACGTTGGATTGAGATGTTCGGGCGTGTTTGACACATATTTGAAACAACGAAATTTTAGTCGCCAGCCCCAAACTTTTGGTCGCCAATGGCGACCTGGCGACCGGAAATTTCGCGCCTTGCATATATATATATATATATATAATATACACACATACACATATAAATATAGTGTGTGTGCGCGCGTGCGCGATTTGTAATTAATTAATACACTTACAAGGAAGGTCTAAGTCTCCGACTCCGATTTCCATGAAACTTGGCAGGTTTATAGAGGCCAACCCCCCCTCAAATGTCAAGATGAGGAGAAATTGAAGTGGGGATCTGACCCCGAAACCACGTAAATATGGCATAGGAAGAAACAGGGGGCATAGGGCCTCTCTATACACCTGTCAAATTTCATGGGAATCGGAGGGGGACACAGGGGTCAGATGATCCCCACGTCAATTTGTCCTCATCTTGACATTTGAGGCGGGTTTTGCCCCCTAAAACAGTTTTCTAGCCGAAACAAAAAAAACAAAAAACATGTATTTCTTCCTTTGGGCCCCTCTATACACCTGCGAAGTTTCATGAAAATCGGAGGGGGACACAGGGGTCAGATCCTTACTTCAATTTGTCCTCATCTTGACATTTGAGGGGATTTTGCCCCCTACAACAGTTCTTAGCCGAAACAAAAAAACACGTATTTCTTCATTTGGGCCCGTTTATACACACACCTGCCAAGTTTCATGGAAATCGGAGGGGGACACAGGGGTCAGATCCCCACTTCAATTTGTCCTCATCTTGACAATTGAGTGGGTTTTGCCCTGTAAAGCAGTTTTTTTTTACCTGAAACAAAAAAAAAAACAAATATTTCTTCCATTGGGTCCCACTATACACCTGCCAAGTTTCATGGAAATTTGAGGGGGACACATAGGTCAAATGCACACTTAAATTTGTCCTCATATTGACATTTGAGGAGGGGTTGCGCCCTAAAACAGTTTTTTAGCCGAAAAAAAACACGTATTTCTTCATTTGGGCCCGTTTATACACACACCTGCCAAGTATCATGGAAATCGGAGGGGTCAGATCCTCATTTCAATTTGTCCTCATCTTGACAATTGAGTTGGTTTTGCCCCCTAAAACAGTTTTTTAGCTGAAACCAAAAAAAAACACGTATTTCTTCCATTGGGCCCGTTTATACACACACCTGCCAAGTTTCACGGAAATCGGAGGGGGACACAGGGGTCAGATCCTCACTTCAATTTGTCCTCATCTTGACATTTGAGGGGGTTTTGCCCCCTAAAACAGTTTTTTTATCTGAAATAAAAAAAACACGTATTTCTTCCTTTGGGCCCCACTATACGCCTGCCAAGTTTCATGGAAATCGGATGGGGACACTTAGATAACCTCCCTTCTTAGTCTTACACTTTGTAATTATATAACACTGCATATTGTTACTCGCCTGGCCCCCCACACTTTACCTCCGCACTCGAGGTTCGATGCACTTCGTACTCGGCTCTGATTTGTCTAGGGGTATCTTTCTTTGTACGACAATGCACGTGGGTTGCTACAAGTCAACATAATTATATAATCAACTACAAGAGACAACGGAAAACCTTTTGCGAAACCTTTATGATCAGGGGGATAAATTACCTTGTCCAGCATGTGTGAAATTAAAAACGGAAATTTTGGATAATTTCTATAGTTTAATTAACGTAAAATTTAAAGTATATACAAGTCGTATCCGAACGTTCATTTCTCTAATTATCGGGCCAAAACTCTAATTTTTATGTTGGAAAATCTCTATTGTTTGTACCTGGATACTTTACATTTCATGAATTACATCTGAAGTACGCTTGTCACAAGGTAGACTCGCGTTACTCCAAGAAACGTCTTAACAGGCGCGAGGCCGCCCGACGTGTACATTTCTCAACCTCCACGGTGACAAGGCACTAGGCTGCCCGGCGCACCGTAATTACTTCAAAATAACATCCAGTACAAACTACCTTTTTACCTGTAAACTGGACACCAAGGCACTAGCTTGCCCGGCAATCCAGTCTCTTACAGCATCCGTTTCGGGAGATCTGTCCTCCGGTCCTAGCTGACCGAAGCAAAAACAGCCTCTCCCTTCCAAGTCTCAGTTCCAACAGCCGACCTCCCCCACTCTCATCTGGGAGTTTATATACGTTTGGTTGGCGTCTGTTGCCAACCGCCCTTCTTTCAAAATTTTTAATCTTTACAGCTAAACTGCCCGCCTTTTCTCTTGAACGTTCGAAACACGAAGCAAGAACAGAGAGCTACATGGTATTTATACATGGAATAATATGAACCTAAAAATGCATAATAAATTGATTTACACTAACCACATATATATGTTTATACACTTGATTACCCAATTAATTAACATATTAATAAATATTTCAATAAGGAAAAGAAACACTGTTGCCCTGACACGGGGGCAGGGTAACAATATATTATAATGTTTTATTTTAATTTGTAAAACTGTAACTGTAGAACAATTGTATAAGTTTTGTATAAAATTTCTATCTTGTTATATGTGTTAAAGGTTTCATCCTAAAATGGAATGTCTCACATTTATGTGTGTTTTCATTTCCACATTTCAATGGCATTTACAAAATCACCTCTGACATTTTATGTTAAACAAGTAAGATTATTTTTGTGCACGAGTGTGTTAGCCGATGCGTAGCAAAGTATTTTAGGAACAACAAAAATTCTTGTAGGACTAACTAATGAAAAATTTCTTTGTAATCGAAGATCATAATACCTTTTAAGGTGTGGTAATATTATAATGGGATTGAGATACGAAACTCACGGATCCGGATCCAGATTCGGAACTTTCGGATCCGGATCCGGATCCAAATCATAAAACTTTCAGACCCGGATCCGGATCCGACATTTTCGGATCCGGAACTCTCGGATCCGGATCCAGATCCGGAATTTTCGGATCCTGATCCTTTTGGCCATCCCTACTGTCCACCATTCGTTTCTCGGAATTTTGCGTGATAAAACTTCACCAGTAATAAAAATGAGGTCTAAATTAGTTTCAATGGGGTACAGAGACTAGAAATAGAGAAACCAATATTTTCACAAGCCGGTTCATCATCCTGTTCAGTGAAAATCGAATAAATAAATAAGTTCCTCGAACAGGTGTTCTCGGGTTCCTTAGGTGATAAATAAGTTCCTGTCTAAGATACTCAGAAATACACCTGATTATTCCGTGTTAAATCACTGTAAATCTTTCGCTTTCTTCACTTCTCAATCCAGACTGAGTATGTTTTCAGAAAGGTGTTCATATCGCACGCCCTCTGTGTTTTTATTTCGCAAGTGTTACTGTGTTACCTTCCCCCAAAAGTGTGCGTGTCTCCTGCTTTCTTCAAAATCCTGCATCGAAAGTTAGCGACCACGTGACACAGCAAAAAGCCCACAAGGAAATCAAATGCTGTGTTTTCTTCAGAAGCAATTGACCTTCAAATACCGGCGGAGCTCAAGTAGGTTTATTACGTCAGCGTCAGCCAATAGGAGTGCAGCTTGGAACGGACTCTCCTGGCCAAAAATAAGTTTCGTGTTCCTTTTTGTCTTTGGTCCAAACCTTTTGATTTGCAAATACCATACATTCCTTTCCGAGTTTTTCGTCATTCAATAGCATTCTGGTTTGTGCTATTCGTTTTCGAATACTGTTAAGAATTAAGACAACACCGAGGAATAGTTAGTCATACATTTGTTATGAAATGAGTCGGGGCGGTCACAATTTACTGTGCGAAACCAAATGTTTAATTTCAACACACATGGGATTTTAGAGACTGAAGAATCTTTCATGAACTGTCACCTTGTGTTGATATATTCAACGTTTTTGAAGTAACTAGTTACAAGTAAGAGTTACTTTTTCCAGGAAATCTAACTGTAACTAGTGACTTTCCAAATAGGATTGCCAGACGTCCCGTATGGGATTGTCCCCTTTTTTAAAGAAATGTCCCGGTATCCCGGAAAATGTTCTCGGGACGCCCATTTGTCCCGTATTTAGCTAAGGAAATAACGAATTCAAATTTCAAAATAATTTTATACATAAGAAATTAATAACAATTAACCTTTCTATGATGACTGTTCAGGGGACCAAAGAACGCAATCGGCTGGACAGTGGAAAGCATATTGCAATCTAGTGAATGAGAATAAGTCATGTTCTGAATTTGATAGTATGCATTGGAAAAAAATATCCTCTTAAAGGACGCCAAGAGTTCACTCAAATATTAATTCGTATATTTTATCAAAATGTTTAAAATTAGGGATTAAAATTGCTTTAAACAGCAATTGATTTTGTAATGTTTAAAAATGTTATAAATTTAACTATATCCATGTCTATATAATCTGTATTTCCCGTTTTTTTATTAGAAAACTGGCAACCCTATTTCCAAGGTAAGTATTTTTTTTGCTATAGAAGTAAGAAGTATAGAAGTTACTTTACGACACTTAAATTGTTCACTTGAAAATTTTCCTTGAATGACTTTCAGTCATAAGCGTCTTTGGTATCCATTTTGTTACAATAATTGCAACAGATCCAGTGTTTTAAATAATTGACTGGTCAGTACACTGAACCATACTGGAAGCTGCTATCATTACTATACTGATGGCATTTCCAGCTGGCGGCTAGGAAACAACGAATCAGCGTTCAGTTGAATTCTCTTCGACTGACATCGGACATTTTCGGTTCACAAGGCGCCGAATGTTGCTGGCGGGACGAAACAAATCAGCGTTGAATACACAACATCTTGCCAAACGTACTGTAAAATAGGGGGGGGGGGGTAGAGAGAGATGATAAGCGCCGTTACTGGATAAAAGTTGTACAATAGTACACAAAGCACGGGAAATTAGTACACAAAACACCCAATACACTGTACAAACAAGCTAATAAAAACACTGACAAAAACAGACGTACGCTTGGCAACGTTGCAACGGGAGAGCGATATTACCCCTACATATTTTACTTCGCAACTGAGGTTGTTGACACTCATCGAGACACCCAGTTGGGCCTGCATTATCATTTTTTGCAAAATCAGTCTTTCTTGAAGCCAGGCCATCGGTGTTAGCCATTTCTAATTTTATATATTTAAAATATAGTCATTTTTCAAAGGTGGAGTTGAAAAGTATGACTAAAAATTTCCACTTTAGTAAACGTATCTGTGTGTGAAAACAATGAAAAATTCCCAGCATCGTTGACGTTGTAGTAGAAGAAATGTTTCAGGGCCTCCCCGATGGCGCAGTTGTAGCGTCGTTGCCTTGTAATCAAGGGGTCCCGGGTTCGATATCCGGTGGAGGCACATAGTGTTTCGGATCCTACTTTAAACTGTAGGTTCAGTCCCGATTAGCTTTACTGTGCATAAAGTGGACTTAAAGCACCAACTCAATAATGACAATAGAATAAATGTTTTCTTAATTAAAGGGTTCCAGTTTAACAAGTGTGAAATGTCAAATGAACGTTTTGTAAAAAATATAATTTGGAGTCTGCAACTTAGAACTAGACTTCGATGTCAGTAGAAACTCATTGCTAATAGTAGTTCTACAATTGGCCACAACCACGGTGCATTTCATTTCTGGATATATGAAATGGTACCACCTGAAATACCAAATGTAGCTATGGGTTTATATTTAAGCTGGAATTACTTTCACTGTATTACCTACCTTAAAATGTAACATTTGAACAGTTAAATATAAATAGCAAAAGTAACCATCTTTGCTTTTACAACAGTTAGAATTGGGTCTCCATTATCGCACAACACTTGAGCAGCCTCATGTTCAGATTTACGATCTAAATAAATTGAAAGTAATTATTTCCTATTCTAATATACACTTTCCTTTCATTACAGGTGAGTCTTTGGAGTATGACGTCCAGGGTAATTTGGAGTTGGATAACTGTGAGTAACTGAATCTTTTGTCTTTAACAAGAAAATAATTTATTTTATTTACTTTGAGAATGAAATCTATAAATCATTTGAGTTTTTTCCTTTGTTTTCTGTAAGTTGTGCAGCATAGTGACAGCTATATTTTGTTCGAACATAATAGCTTGATAATTTTTTCAAAATTCTTAGTCCCACACTTTACTTGCCATTAGCCTTGCATAAATTTGAATTTGAACTATGCTGCGTTTAGTTGTTTCCTTTGCGATTATCAGCCTTGCCTATTCAACAATGCAGCGACTCTAATATTCATGGAACCTGACAACCAGTGGCGATGCTACATAAAGGGCAACTAGGGCACTGCCCCACAACAATTTTAACATAAAAAGTTCATCTGAAGAAACGATCGGTATATACGCGTAAATATTTTTTTGTTTTTTTTTCCTCAACCCCTACGTTGCTGCAACCAGACTTACAGGGCATGCACCCTGTGCGAGGTTAATATATTTCTCCGTCCTGTTGGAGAGAGTCCAATTTCGGCTCTGCCCTGGAGACGTGACGTCACTGACTGACCCAAACATTTACAGCATAGGCAAGGGACGGTCCCCTCACAATGGAAAAGCGCAAAATTCGTAGCCGTCTCTGGGCAGTAAACGAGGTGCCCTGCCCATTCATGTTTCCCTCATTCACCGTTCAGTGTTTCCAACGCTTGGGAGGCAGTTCATTCGTTCTTCCAGCCTGCAGCAATAAAATAGAAAAAAATCCCTCGAATGCTTTTCTTCGCGCTTGTTCCGGCGACCTGAAAAGTTGACAACACTTTTTATTGCACAAACTAGTCCCTCGTATTTTCAAAAAGATCCTCCTTTCCTCTTTTCTTCCCATTGTAATACGGATTTGGATTTGAGTTAGTGTGTGAGTTTGCGTTGCGTTCCGTCTGTGCGTATTGGTCGCTTATGAAATAATTAGTTTTTCGCGATTTTATAGTTACTGTACGTGTTTATTTATTTCTGTAATTGTGTCTGTGTTCCAGCAACTTGACATGCAGAATATCTTCGTAAGTATAAACGAACTTTTTGGGGGTACATGGCCAATGTAAAGTGTTGTAACTGAACTTAACGCTGCATCATCTTCCTACTTAGTCATTGATATTAGTGGATACTTGGTGAATATGACATTGAATCATGTAGAAACTTTAATATCTACGCCTTTCAATTCATTGACAATGGAAGAGAAACTGCAGTGTAACATTTTCCTAATCATTCCAGTATCTTCCCAAAGTTTAGTTACTGCAAGGGACGTTAGTATTCGAGAGTTTTTTTTATTCATGTATTTTTGTTCCATATGTTGCTGATTTTTCGTATTCCTACGTAGTGAGTATTTAATGCTCTTTGGAGAGATATCTTGATCAGAATGTTAATTTTATTCCAAATTGTTCGAACAATTTACTTACTCCATATCAAGGAACTCCCCTCAAAAACCTTAAAGAGGAATATAGAGGCTAACTGCCCCCCTCCCCACCCAAAAGAAAAATGTGCCCTGCCTAACTGAAAAGGCACGCGCCGCCCCTGCTGACAACAATGCGTGACGTCCATTGTTAACATCCGTTCGTACGATTACTTCAAGGGTAATGCAAAATATTATGCAAAGGAAGCTTGCTCGTAACTCATTACCACACTGGCATATAATACTGAAAATATGTTAACGTTGCCTTCAAGAAATCTGTATTCACTGTTCTAAATTCTAGTCTTTGCCACAACGTTTCCTGTTGAGGTTTGTCAGGGTTGTTAAAGGTCCAGGAACCCATAAATTCTAATGGGTTCCGCTGCAGGACCGGAACCTTTCTTCTCGCACAATTTAAATTCGGTCCAAGTTGCGTATTGTTTAATTGCAAAAAGGTTACTGGACCGTATTTAAATTGAGCCGGAAAAATGTCCCTGGACTGAATTGAAATACTGTACTTTACAAATAAAAAGATTCTTTATGGTCCAGAACCCACTTACGCTTGCTGATTTTCTCTCCAGGACCGGAATTGAATTTATTTACTATTCCTGGACCTTTAACAACCCTGGTGTTAGTATTTCGACCACCTTCTTTTCTCATTATTCCGCTTCCGGATCGAGTATAGTGAAGATCGGTTTTCTTACACGAGTTTTGATCTATCTCTTAATACACCACGCAATTTCCTTTTTAATTTAAAAGGAAATACATATTTTGTTTCATGCATTTATTAGTTGTTCAAAAACATGTAAAACATCTTAAAATCTCCATGAAAGGGAAGGCGTACGACTTGCACATAAACAACTTACGGAAGCGCCATCTCCTGAATGACTTGACTCAAAAAAACTTTTTGTACACAGTCTTTGGTGCTTTACTTTCCTGCATATAGCCAACAAGTTAGTAATTTATACAACATGATTTATTCTATGCAAAACTACGTAGTTTTTATTACAACATTTTTCCTATCCTACTCTTTTCTTCTGGTGCGTTGCCAGCATGATACATCGAGATTGTCTCGATTTCACATTTGATTAAAAATAAGTCGCACGTGTAGCAAAACAACATTACAAATATAAACAAACACATGACGCGACACACAAAGCAAAACATGGCTGGTAAAAAAAACTTTTGATTTTTTTTACCAGCCATGTTTTGTTTTGTTTTTGCTACCCCGACATCCCCTTAATATGCCTTCATGGCACGGTGCTACATATCACAGGGAACTTTACCTTTACCATCTATTCCCCATATTGAACTCCCACTATGAAATAGAAAATGTAATCAAGCTAAGAGCGGACTAATACTACGTTGCTTTCGACGATGAAAATAGTTTCGAAAGTACTTCTTCATTTGTAGCTCTTCCGTCTCGTCATCGTTATGTATGAATACTCAACATGAACTCCACACTTTCTTACCTAATATTACAAGGACAAATGAGGCTTTGCATTTATTGCGTTTCCCTAAATAACTCTGGAGAGAGAGAAAGTTAGAAAAAAAAATTAAAAAATTATCTCAAGTCTTCTTTTCAAACGGTAAACACACGCCATCTAGCGTGTCAGAAATATTGCTGGAATTCGACTGTTATTTTTTGTGTAGTGAAATAAATAACACGATTATTTTTCAACAAGAACGTGTTATTTTTTAAGCTCTTTCTTGCCTTCTCTATGTTTTTCTACTGTAATGTAGAAGCATCAAATTTATATGAAGAAAAATTGTACTGTGACATGATAGTTACTGGGACTGATATAACATTCTCAATCAAAGTGGATTGATTTAATTCAGGCGATTTTTTGAAAAAAAATTACTGATTTAAATCAGGTCATATTTTTTTTAAAAAATACTGATTTAAATCAGGTGATTTTTTTTAAAAAAATACAGATTTAAATCAGGTGATTTTTTAAAAAAATACTGAATTAAATCAGGTGATTTTTTTTTAAAAAATACTGATTTAAATCAGGTGATTTTTTAAAAATAAATCCCTGGTTTAAATCACTTTAAAGAAATAATTTAAAGAATAATGTACATAAGGATTTTGTAGATTACAGAATCACTTTTGGTGAAAGTACATTAATCTCGTAATTATTTAATGGTGTTTATTAGGCTCAAAGAAAGGAAAACAAAAGAATATATGTACTGACGGGGTGGAGCTAATACGAAAGAAAATCTAATATGTAAACTGTAAACACCCTTATATTTCTGTTGATTTAAAATTCAATAATTTTTATCGCCAAAAATGGCAAACATTTTGTGGTATTGTGTTTGCAATCAATAAAAAAATATTTTTAAAAAATCTTAATTTTTATCCTCCCTGTACAATCAATTAAACATCATGTTAATCGGTAAATAATGTCATTATCATTAACCTATAACTAAACATACATAGCAGCTTGTATTTTGCAAACATTATCATTAAAAATGGTCAAAATGCATCTACAAAGACTATGTAATGCAATGGCGAATATGAGAAATTTGATTGTGAAATTGTGAAAAATCCTGACGTGATGGAAAAAAATGGATGTCATTTCCGTCATGTCACGTATTGATTTGAAATCATCCTTTTAAAAAAAAAAAAAAACGCAGGGTGATAGATGAAAACTACATTAGATTCGATCTTAATATCGATTTCGATTTTTACAAGTGTTCTCGATTTCGTCTTGCCAATTCTCGAAGTTGCTGATCTCAATCAAGACATGCTCATCTAGTCGAGATGAGAATGAAAACTTGTTATTGAATAATTTCTCCTTGTTCGAGACTGCAAAACATCAGATTCTAGTTTTCCAATCTTTCATCTGAATCAAAAGTGCACTACTATGTGGGGTCCAAAAACTAATATTAATATGTTGAGCAAGATTTTCTTTTTACATTTTTCATATTCACATAGCTTTGATTTAATCAATTGGTCCATCTGGAGGAATGATTGTGTACAACATATGAAAGTCATACTAGTTCCAAAATTCATAAAAGAGGACAGGCCAATACATCCCTACCGTACTTTGCCTTTTATGCACTAAAATAACTGTAAAATTTTAAATCCAGTATTAATTTTGTGTAGAATTTTTTAGTTATTTCTGTATTATTCACATTAGTTATTTCCCTGCATAATGTTAGTTATACGTTTCGTAGCCCAATCTTATGCAAGTCTTTTTGTTTATATGTGATACAAAATGTACAGGCACTAGTGGTCTTCATACGTTTTCTTGTTTGACCCAGTATGCTACTGTGAAAAATCAGACACATAAGGCACGGAGCATTAAGGGGTTTTACAAACTCCATTGACTTTCAATCAATGATGAGGATGAGTGATGAAAGGACACCAGTCCCCAAGCCAGGATTCGAACCCGGATCTCCTGACACCGTAGCGCGCTGGGCTAACCATCCGCCACAGAGGTTGGCCGGTGACTAGAAAATACAGATCGAAAAGACTGATATCATGTCGAGAATTCACAGATCCTATTGTTTCGGAGATAATGGAATACTACACGTGTCGATTGTTGATTTCAAATGTTAGACCCCTCACATACAGACGAACTGACCAATCAAAAATAAAATAATTTGTCACATTAAACTGGCATTTACCAAGACAAGTTTGAAAAAGAAAATGTATCTCCTAGTTGATATCGGCAGGTCTCTTCTGATCGATTGTTGCCTCTTACGGTCAAACTGATTGGCTGGTCGAGCTGCCTTTGTTGCTTTGCTTTACTGTTTGGTAGGTCTATCAGTGTGCCAAGTTTTATTTTTATAGCTCCTATAGTGTCTGAGATACTGATGGTTGACATTGACAGATGCCACAACCTTTGCATGAAGGATACAACATTTTCAACTTTTGCTGAATAGTACCTTCCTCCCCCCCTTCTGATAGAGTAAGAAAAGCAAAGTGCTCCCCTGTGCTTTGCACCACGCCATGAAGGCGCGTAGGGGGTGTGGAGTTAGCGCCCCCACACTTTCTTCATCACGGCCAAAAGTGGGGATGATGTGATCAGCACCATGCCCCCGGCCGACTATACCTACCCCCCGGAGTTTTCCCCAGGTACCCACTTTATACAACGCTGGGTGGGGGCCGGTGCCGCTTGAAAAGTTGGAAAAAATCCCGGTTCTCCTCTGCCGGGGATCGAATCCGGGTCTCTCGCATGGTAGTCAGACGCCCTACCGACTGAGCTGCCGCGGCTCTCTGATAGAGGGAGAAGTGGTACAGAGAGAGAGAGAGAGAGAGAGAGAGAGAGAGAGAATATGTTCTCTATCTTTCTCTTCCTGGGTGGGACTCTCAAAGAAGGAGATAAAAAGGTAGAGAGAGAGAGAAAGGGAGGGAGGGAGAGAGAGAGAGAAAGGGAGAGAGAGAGAGAGAGAGAGAGAGAGAGAGAGAGAGAGAATCAGATATTCTGTCTGTTCTCTCTCTCTCACACACACACAAACAAACACACTGAAGAAAGAAGAAAAGAGAGAGAGGAAATCAGATATCTCTCTCTCTCTGTTTGTGTGTGCGTGTTTGCGTGTGTGTGTGTGTGTGCGCCTGTCTGTCTGTCTTCCTCTCCCCCTCTCTCTTTCTCTCATACACAAACAAAGGGAAGAATTAGAAATCTCTTCTCTTACCATCTCTCTAGATTAAAGTAGTACAGGGTAATTCAAAATGAATGGTGCACCTTTACACATTTAATATGACGTTACTATTTATGATAGAAAATCAGACAAGGCAAAGATAAACTCTGGAAGTTTTACTCACTTAATTCACATTATAAGGATTCAACATGGGAACCACGTATAACGCGGAAAAGGTCCAAACAATAATCAAGTACTTGCTATGCACGAGACAGCAAGTCGTTGTCAACGATTTCGAAGGCACTAACAATCCGCAGCTTTCGGAAGGTTGAAGAAACATGTACATTACTACCGAAAAGCATGCGGAAATGTCTTTGCACCATTGTGATTGAATCAGTTCTCGATAGCTCCAACACACAATACGCCTTCTACAGGTCATTAACCATTTTGCGACACTGGCGATTCTGGTGAGCATCGCCTAAGCAGAATACGCCCGCTAAGTGGGAATAATACTTCCTGGGTTTTTCTTTATATTGATGCCTTGTCTGATTTCCTATCATAAATAATAACGTCATAATAACTGTGTAAAATTGCACCATTCATTTTGACTTACCCTGTATGTACAATGAAGAAAGTCAAGAAAGAAAAAATCGATGAAGCTGGGTCAAAACTTTTCCAACCGTTTTTAGGGCTGAAGATCAATTTAGGATCAGACCACAGGGTTGGTTGCATCGATGTAGCATAGAGCACGTTTTGTTGGAGGCGTCTGTGAAAATTAGAGAAACTTCTCCCATCATTTCCCGTCCCCGTTCTTCGTAAATATATATGGGATAATTTTTATCTAAATACGTTTCCAATCAAACGCTCTCAAGGTTTCCATAGCAGCCGTGGGAAACAGCGTGACGGATGCAGAGAAAGTTGTGACGGAGGATTCGTGAGATGAAAAGTCACGGTTTCGAAGACAGACTCTCGGTATCCTCAGAGATCTGGCTTGTGAAATTTTTCTCGTATGCAGGCTGGTATTTGTAGGGGGGGGGGATTACCCCTCATCTGGTTAAGGTAAAGGTAAAATGCCATGAAGGCACATGTAGAGGATGTGCGACCCGACACATTCTCAATCTCGGCCATTTTGTAGTTTGTGTGATCTGCACCACGCTCCGCCCTCCTTTACCCCAGGTACCCATTGATCTGAGACTATCATAATCCTAAATATATTAATAAATAATGGTATAATGCTAAAAGTTTAACATCTCTACAAGTTAAACAGTGTGCGGTTAGTTAAGGAAATAAGATTTTCCAACTTGTCCTGTCTTTCTCAGCACTTGCGTTAGTGCGATTGCAGTTACGCGTCCCGTGCGCTGAGAGATGCAGACAGGTTTTTCCAATTTTTCCTGCGTAGAACGAGCAGCTTCACAGTCGTGAGCTGTGCTCTGTGATCTATTGTTTTTGCTGTGTGTATTTATCCGGCCTAATTATCATGTTGTTCAGTTATTTTAATGTTTTCAGACTACGTTTGAAGATGACAGCTCCATCACGCTCCGTAACGACAAGCCACAATACGACACTTTACCCGTTAGAACGTCACAAGGGAGGGAAATTAAAGGGAGTAAACTCCCATGTAATCGGGAACCTCCCCGATGGCGCAGTGGTAGCGTCGTCGCCTTGTAATCAAGGGGTCCCGGGTTCGATACCCGGTGGAGGCACATAGTGGTTCGGATTCAACTTTAAACTGTAGGTCCAGTCCCAATTAGCCTTACTGTGCATAATCAACCAAATCACTACGTGTGTTGACTTTTTTCTTTCCCTCGCCCAGGAATTTCCGGGACAGAGTATAAGTATATAAAATGTACTATCGAGAAATCTCAGAACATCTGGTGTAATATATTTTCACCTTTCTTCATTGACTTACGAGTTCAGATATTCATTTGTACCAAGCCTAGAACTCTATAGACATACCCTGCACGCATCTTCCAGGTCGCTGCAATATTTTTCTTTCCTTGAATTGATTGATTGATTTGCTTTATTTTACTTCGCTTTTCTGCCACATTTGGCTAATTGCGAAGATGGGGATGAGTGATGATACTATGGAACTGATGAATGGGCACTCACAGACATCCATGCCAAGGTAGGGATTCGAACCCGGAAACACACGATATATCGCGATATTGAAAAAATATCGTCCAGGCGATATCAACTAGACGACATATCGTCACGATATTTTGGCGATATATATCGTGGATACGATATATCGCCGATATCAAGATACGGAAAAATATCGTATCGTCTGTTACTATATTTTCTTGACAATATATCGCGATGTCAAATTTCCGACTTCGTTAGTGCTAACCACTCCGCCACGAAGGCAGACTTCTTTCTCTGGACCGGGATCCAACAAGCAAGACACATTCCAGAAATGTGCAATGCATCGTCGACTATCTCCAGCATTCCAGCCAGGAGATCCTGTTCTGGAAATCTTATGTCGTTTCCTCCGTTTTAACGACCCTACGGTCACGTGCGTAGCTAATTTGTTCCGAGGACTGTCTGCGTGTTGTATCTCGGTGGCTGGGCTACGAGCAATTCGTTTGCCTTGTCAGCTGTCACCATTTACACTCGCTCATCGGCCCACGTTCTGTATCGGAATATCCACTCCGCCGTTAATGGCTGGAACACCACTTTTCCCTCCAAACGATTGTCTGTAACGGCCGCAAGAAGTTCCGAGAGCAAAAAAGAGGGAGGGGGTATAGTCGAAGTCCTGATTCGAACGCCAGCTCGAGATGAAGTCGGCCGGGCGCGTATCTGGTTCAAGTCGGTACCGGTTTTCTGAGAAGCACTGTTGTCACATTTACCTGCAGTATTTAGATTTAGAATCCATTCATTCACTGCGACGTTATACTCCCCAAGGTCTCCACGTTGTATAAAAAAATAGCACAGCACAATAACACGACCTAGCAAAGATAACGCAACCGCAACCTCACGTTACGAAATCTCGAAAGAAACTGAATTCGCAACATCTCATTTACTCCACGTGGACGTGACGAGCTGTCAGTTTCTAAAACGGACGCTATTGGTGGAAAAGGTTTGAAGGGAGGATATACTGGGCTCAACGAGGACGTGACGGGTGTTTTTTTACTTCTGTAACAGAGGGAACAGGAATTTTGGAATTTTTTTTGAAGTGGCTTTCGAATCAGGACTTCAACTTTACTCCAGGTGTATTTAATACAAGTTTATACACTGCAAATGCAGTAAGGATAAAATTATTACGGAGGCAAACGCATAGCCATCCAGAAGTTTTAGTCATCAGCAGGAAACAGATTTATATGTACTAAAAAGTGTTTGAATATATTTACATCTCACGTTTATGCAGAAAAATTCACGCAGAATTCACGGAGCCAATAATTCACGGACAATTCCCGGAATTTAAGAAATTCCCAGTGACTAGCCACCCTGGTATTGTGCAGCAAATCATAGATACTTAATTCATTCTTTAGATCAACAAGCAACTTTTGCTAACAACACAAATATAAGATTACAATGATTTGTGGATAATTTTGAAAATGATGTATGCAAATTAAAATTTGCTTAGAAAATGAATAGGATGTTGCATATAACTATTAAAATGTTGTTTTCGGAAAATGTACCAAATCAGTACTTCTCAAAAATTTTGAAGCATTTGGAACCTACTTCTGGATTTTTCGCTCCTAATTTGACATTTTTAGAATCTATTTTAGGATTTTTAGAACCTATTTTAGGAATCTAAAAGCACACTTTTTAGAACCTAAAAATCCTAGGTCTAGCAATGAGACTGCTGGAGAGGGTGTTTCGTGAAAAGTTTGCTAGCTAGGAGGATACCCTCGTCACTTCCAGCACTGTCTGCAACAATTTCAAGCGACCCAAACATTTACATACACTTCAATTCAGTTGTGCACTTAGATCGCCCAACCGGATGGACAACTCAAGATAATAGCGCAACGTACATAATGCTCCCTTTCTTTGTTCGAGCCATTTATACACGAGAGACCATTGTAATTCAGGTCAATTAACCAACACCGTTCTTATCTGGGAAGAAGTTCATTGTGTAACCTAATCAAAGCTGCCTTTAAATTCTATGATCTATGCATATTCCTACCGTTGTCACTTGACACGTAAAACAGGGCAATGCGTAGTTAGCATGTAAACGATGTGCAGTTTTCCAAGAACCATCTTCGGACCAACGTCTCTTAGTGTGGGAATGTGGGTCGCTGACTGTCTCCATATATAGTGCACTTAGCGTGGGAAATGAAGCTCGGTTCGAGTATTTTGCCCTGGGAAAATGGCAGCCGTAGATTTCAGATAGTGTCTACAGAGGGCGGGGAGGTGAGGTGACTGAACTTGTAAAAGAGAAATGCCTCACTGTTGTAGATTATGACAGCAGCAAAACGCGACAGAGATTTTCTCTGTTCATTAAGGAACACTTATCTTGCAGATAAAACACACGATGTGGTTAGTGTGCCACTTGACTCATTGCAGAAGTTGTGCAAAAAGCATGATTTCTTAGTGGTGGTGAATTGTTTCGGTACACCATTTTTTTCCCCTCAACTTGTTGAGTGTCAGAGAAAGATTTTTTTTCTGTGGCGGTTTTAAGATGTTACAGTAAAATTCATATTCCACCTTTCAGTGGCGTATACTGATCCAAGATCGGGGCTATCTCAATATGTCACGTGGTCCTAGGCTATGAATAGAAATAAATTTACCAACTCCTAAGAAATCAGGTTACCAACTCATAGGAAATCAGGTTACCAACTCATAGGAAATCAGGTTACCAACTCATAGGAAATCAGGTTACCAACTCATAGGAAATCAGGTTGCCAACTCATAGGAAATCAGGTTGCCAACTCATAGGAAATCAGGTTGCCAACCCATAAGAAATCAGGTTGCCAACCCATAGGAAATCAGGTTGCCAACCCATAGGAAATCAGGTTGCCAACTCATAAGAAATCAGGTTGCCAACTCCAGAATCAGCATCATCATCTCACTGATATGAATAGTATTTACAATTTCTGATCGATTTTTCTCCTGAATTTTATTCTCTAGACTTCAGGCTTCGCAGATAGCCTAACTAGCCTAGAGTATACGCTCCTGCTACCTTTATAATTTAAGAGTCTCATGTTAATTTATAAAACAGGACGTAACCAAGGAGGGACAAACAAGGGAAATTTCCCTGAGGAAGTCTACAAACGGGAAATTGTTTCTCCATAATTTAGTTCGAATTTCTGCAACGCGCTTCTCATAATTAACATAAATCACTGTAATTGAGATGAAACTATATGTGTGAAATATATAGTTTTATGTTGACATTGATTTACCTGGGATGGAGGAGGGGCCAAGGAAACAAAGAAACGGTTAAAATATCAAAGACTGGCTGGCTGATTTGTCGACTGTTGTGAAGTGTCGTTTCCCTGACTTTCATTGGTACTGTCTGGCTCACTGGCATTCTCTTTGCAGTGCGGATTCTACGACTCGTTGGGCCTGTTATTGGTTGAGTATGTGGTCCTTAGAAGGCCCTAAGGAGTCTTGGGTTGAGTGTGTGGTCCCTACAAGGGCCGAATGAGTTGAGTTTTCTAATCTTGGTTGAGTATATGGTCCTTAGAAGGTTCTAATGAGTCTTGGGTTGAGTGTGTGGTCCCCATAAGGGCCGAATGAGTTGAGTTTTCGGTCCTTAAAATAACAGGAGTCTTAAGTTGGGTTTGCGGTCCTTACAAGGACCGAAAGGCAAGGAAGGTTTTACTAGTGACATTGTGTATTGGTGGTTGCTCATTCGACCGTCTGTATACCAATACTGCTGACTTCAGGCTCACGCTATTTAGGAGTGGGTGAAAAGATCATTGTCGTGAGTATTGCTCCTGTCATCCGGGATTCGTTGCTCTCAAAAAACTGCAGCAACATCGAGAGGTTGTTAATTAAGCGAATAAACTGACATGAAGGCAAAATCGATATTCAAGGGCTAGACTTTTACACATAGCCACTGTTTACTTTTGAAGAAGTACATAAAATTCCGACCTCATCACTCAATCCAGGTCTACCGATTGACAGCCAGACGCTCTACGACTAGACCACAACGGCTCCAATAAGTTGTGTAACGTTTATGTATTTTTCAACATTTACATTGCCATGATAACAAAAAAGAAGTAACTTTTTGGATAGAATGATGGAATTGCAGTAATATTAACCCACAAAAGTTACCTTCACTTTAGCTTATTCCTGAAATATTGGACTTGAAAGAAAAACTAAATTGGGGTTAGGTAAAGAGCAGAAGGCCTACTACATACTATTAAGTAGTGATATTCATAGGACAAATGGACTGCCTTACCACTACACCATCTGGGACGATATCCCCAGAAAGTTTCACAAGAAGTTCATAATGGAAGAAGTTAACATTTTTTTTCAACGTGTAAGTTCATACTTGATTACACCGTACTTTCTTCCTATATGCCTCAAATGAAGAAAGAAACGGTATTTATGTGTGTGTACAACCTAGTGAAAGTATGCCCGTACCACTGCTTGGAGAATCGTCGTCAATTGTCTCAGCAAAGTTAACAATGGGGCAGAGAATGTCCACAAAGTGATTAGTGTGATAAAGTGGACAATCCAGTTAAGGCTTGAAATTCTTGACTGGATTTTCCCAACAATCTGTTCAGTGCAATTGTGTTGTAATGTTGAAAGAACCAAACTCGTACTTGTGGAATATACAGGGTGTCATTTTAATGGCGCCAACGGACCACAGATTCGTATAGAGAACATCAAAACAAACAAGTTTTCTCAGTAACATTTTTCTCGTTGGTGCATCATTTCGGCGCTACAGTCGTGACAAAAAAAAAACAACACTTTTGCCGCCTGAATGTTGGCAACCACACACAACAGTTGATTGCATTTGTAAAGTCAGATCCCATCGTGAAGTGATGCGTTCCATGGTTGCCAGGAATACACATATTCTGTGAAAAATGACATAGCTACAATCAGCCACGTTATGTACCGTAAAACAAAACTAGAAAACACGTTCTGCAACCTAACAGGAAGTAAACACACGATATGAAAAATGGTAGAAAGAAAATAGAATTCAAGTGGAAGTAGTCATATCGAATTTTGTCTCAGCTTACACGTCAAATTTTGCAAATCTAGTTACCAAATTGGCATCTACAATTTAGTCTATCCACTTCGTCCTTCTGCTGACACTAGTTGTCTGTGACACACTGAACAGATGACAAAATAGATATGAAAGAACTCAAAATTCCAAAGGTAAGCAACACATAATATAATGTATATTCAGGGCATTATGAAGCAAGTGGCAAAATAGTTGAAAATACAGGGATATAAGTAGTAGTAAAACAAACTCTCCGACGACCGTGTTTATCTACGCACTGGATACACATGTAATAGTTTGCAACTGTGATTTGTGATTTGATTTATTTTACTTCGCCTTTTGTGCCACTTTTGGCTAATTTACGAAGATTGGGATGAGTGATGATATGATGAAATTGATGAAGGGACACTCACAAATATCCATGCCCAGGCCCGGGCATGGGACCCCTGGGTTCGTAGCGCGATGTGCTAAGCACTCCGCCACAGGGGCCGGCAGTTTGCAACTGTGAACAGGGCAGTATATTCACTACTGATTGATCGTTAGAATGTTACTGTGGTTGTACGTGTTTTAGCCGTAATGTAACAACGTGAACCTCGGATACTTCAGTTATCAGCAGAAAAGTACTACAAGGCATCTGGACACAAACCTGTAGATATCAACCTTGCAACGAGATTTGCAAATATAATTGACATGTAGCTGGGCGTAAACAACCACATGTAAGTTGTTAAGTCCAATAAAATTTATTGTTGTTGATTTGACATGTAGGCTGAGACAAAATCAGATATTGACACTTCATTTTGATTACGTTTTTTTACCATTTATCATATCGTTGGTTCACTTCTCCTTTCCCCTGAGATGACTGCTGATCTTCTGGCTGGTAGTCTGTGATGTTTCTCGTTTCGTTTTAAAGCTAATAATGTGGTTGGTAGTTTGTCATTTTTCACAAAATTTGTGTGTTCCTTGCAACACTGTTGTGCGCTGTTTCGCCGCAGGAAATGACGTCACAGATACGATCAAATGTTATGTTGGGTTGCCAGCATTCAGGCGGCAAAACGGTCTCTTTTGAACGGCTGTAGCGTCGAATCGACGCACCAACGTTAATGAGAAAAGTTGTTTGTTTTGATGTTCTGTATACGAATCTGTGGTCCGTGGGCGCCATTAAAATGACACCCTGTATATATGAACCCAGAGTACTCTGCAGCTAAGTTGGAAGAGAAAGTAACTACCCTTAATCGCCGAGTTTCAAGTTGACTTCGTAAATGAATAGCTTGGGTGCAAAATATATAAGAGATTGGACTACAATATATAGGGGTAGACGTACATATATCGTTAAATCCAATTTTATATATATAATAGCCCCAATCCCACCACTGACTCACTGACATAAATGTTCTCCATGAAGGAAGCTCCGGAGACTAAAAATGCCCGATTACGACCCCCAATGAAATCGTCCCAAAAAGCATAGAAAATTCAAAAATCACTCAATTAGCCCTTCCTTAATGGTGAAAATGCCCTTTTTTCACGTCCCTAGCAACCGTTTCCACGGGCATTTTTTTGCAGCACGCATTGTTTCCTGCAAGACTGTAGTTCCCAACGTGAGAAGAATGTATTTTGTAAATTAACAACATTTTCCAATTTCCTTTTTTTCTTATACCTGTACCATAGAACAGCCATGATAATTCTCTGTTTAGAAAATAACATGTTTATATATTAAATAATACGAATTAGTTATGATTGTTATAACTAAGAACATGTCTAAATAATGAGTTAATTAAATAACTGGACATTTTCACATTACAACTGCAGTTCGAAAAAAAAAATGTTCGGATAGAAATTAAAAACAATGGACTGACTATTCCTACTAAATCTGGACGTCTGGTTTGCATCAATGGTTACAAATATTGCAGACTGCAGACTTCTGTCTCTCACCACAATCAATCCATACAAGAGCAAAATCGAAATTATTGCAATATTTGAAAAATCGTCAATGTTCTTTTAATAGGTGTCCTCTTCCGTGGCCGTGCGGTGTAAGGCGCTGTGCTTTGGACTCCGACTGCGGGACGTCATGGGTTCGAGTCCGCCTGGGTTCTCGGCTGGTGTATAGGACCGGTTACCGGTGGTAACCCACCATCGTGAGGAAATTGAGGAGCTACGAGTGAGTAGCATAACCCGGTTGGACGTGCTGACCACACGTCACCCCATAACCGGTTGAAGATCTCCACACCTCTAGGTAGGATTGTGTGCGGGAGACTGGCAGTCGGGAGATAGACCAAGGCCCTTTCGGGCTGTAGAGCCACGGGTTGTTATATTTTCGTAGGTTTATAATATAATATATAATAATAACTCATCTGATTCCTCGAAATGAATACAGTGTCAGAAATACAGGGGATAGTGCTGGTAAAGGTAAATAAAGAACTGGCGGTAGTTTCTTCAGGTGAAGAAAGTGCTTGATGTCACGAGAACTGAGCACACAGAATTGTGTTGTCGTAGCTTCCAAGAGCTTCTGCATTTGCTTTACAAGTGGAAATTCTATCCTGCTTCTTCTATCGCCCGCCTGCCGAAGAACAAAAGTGTCAAGAGCAGATGGGGAGAGTTGAATGTGCAAGGCAAGTGCAAAATAATCTGCTGCAAGTTGACAACTGTCGCCACTGAAGAATGGTGGTCATAGGCGTGCGTATGGGGTGCAGGGTTGCCAATTTGTTGCTTTTTACACCAGATCTGGTGTTTTAAGATGTCTGACTGGTGCCAACGTTTTATTATTTGCGCCAAGGAGTATTTGTGGTGTTTTTTGAGATTTTCTGGTGTAAATTCTGGTGCGAAGAATCTCATTGTTATATTCAATTTGTAATTAGTTATAATAGCTTCACTGGGGAATTAAAAGTCTACGTTAATTCAATATAGTTCATGTTTTAATCAATAATCAGTGTATTTTAGTGGGACTTGCAGCCCGCCAGTGAAGCAGCGTGTACAGTTGGCAACACTTGTCTCAAGACAGTCTCAGTCGGCAGTAGTGGAACATTCTACCAAGACGTGCGTGTGTGTCGCGGGAACACAATCTAGTTGTACTTGTTAGTTCGTGTATGTAATCATGTGTATTCCTCAAATATAGCATTTACAAGAAATAACGTCTACTGCATTCGAACAAAAATCAGTATGGTGAAGCACTTACGGCAATCGCAAACAGTTCATTTGTTACTACCTATTTCAAATACAGTGAAACTGATATTATTACAATTCAATAATGACAACGATTACACTTGATATTACTTTTATAGACTTAGGCTGCCAGGTTGTTTCAAATTTTCTTTAGTTCCTTTCACGCCCTCTTCGACGCCCGGGGCGACTGCGCCCCGCCCCCTTTTTCCCTACCCGTAGTTGCGGCTTTCATCACAATTCCACTTTATCACGGGAAGTTGTGGTGAATTCTATTGGAACAATGCACACGTTTCGGAACTGATGAACGAACTATCCACGGGCCAAGGTTCTTATATAAAATGCGTTTCCTTTGTCAGATGATGATGATCATCATGTTACTTTATACTATTTTGTGCTGTAATTTCCTTTTTTTATGTAGCGCTATATCTGGTAATTTTTAAGCTGGAATCTAGCGCGTTTGTCCGCTGGCATTTGGCAACCCTGACGGGGTGGTAAGAAGACGCAGTTGCTACCATAATACTCATACTTAGAAATTTAGTGTATAGGGATTTTATCACCGTTATTAAACAATATTATGCTCTTAAAGAAATGGTGTATTTTTCAAGTACGGAAGAGTTGCCTTATTTCCCTTGTGATTCAAGTATCAAACTTCGTTCTCTAGCAAATTTCTTGTTATTAACGCTCCCACACACTTTATTCGTTAATTGTGTTACCTCTACGTGTTTGAAGAATACAGATTGGCCACGAAATAAGGGTGCACCTTTTGTCACTCTGTAACTTTTGTATTAATTGAGCCAGCATTTTTTATCCGGATTTGGCCATCCCTTGTGTAAATAGCCCAAGTGTTGACGTACCAAAGAATGAGCATTGCATTTATTCCTTTTGGATTGATTGATTTGTGGTTTTAAGTTTACTTAATGCACAGAAAGGCTAATCGGGACTGGACCTACAGTTTAAAGTGGGATCCGAACCACTATGTGCTTCCCCGGGTATCTATTATTCCCTTTGAAGATCTGCCAGTCTTACATTTGTAGTAGTATCAAATGTACTGGCGGAGTGATCACCAGATGTCCTAGATTTGCATGGACGTTAATTTTACGATGATTGCCCATTAATTTTCATCGTCGCAATTAACCTAGAGAGGAAGAAAAGTGGCGTTAAGTAACTGAAAAGTACATTAACAAATATACCTGTAGTACGTATATGTTCTTGGAGACTCAAAGTTGCTTCACACTCGGGAATGCAATTGTTTTGCCATGCTTTACATAATTATTGAAACTATAATGAAACTCGTGCCGTTGTCCTTGGCAACAAAGTCATAATCAACAGTGAAACTCTGAAACCTTGTTTTATTTATAATTCCATCCGGTTGTAAAATCTATAAACAAATGCCACGAAAAGGTTAATATGTAGGGTTTGACGTAATATCTCCATCTGGTTGATTTATATCTTACCGGATATCTATGGAAAGAAGTAGGACAGATAAGGAATTACAAATATCACCAACTCGCAATTGATCTCCTCAGAAGGTCAATTGCCTCCCCGATGGCGTAGGGGTAACGTCGTCGCCTTGTATTCAAGGGGCGCCGGGTTCGATACCTGGTGGAGGCACATGGTGATTCGAATCCAACTTTAAACTGTAGGTCCAGTCCCAATTAGCCTTACTGTGCATAAAGTGGACTTAAAACATAAACACAATGTCGATCATGAACAATATCGATCAATCGAAATGCGAGTCGTTTCGATTTTGCTACTTCTAATTGAAACAAGCTCGCATGTAATTTTATACAACGGCAATTTGTTCATAATCCTATGTTAATGTAATATGGCTTCACTAGTCACGGTTTGGAATAATCTCCAGTCTTAAATAGGAGATAATGTACGAGTATGAGTTTTTTTTTTTTTAAGTCCACTTTGTAAACAGACATGCTAATCAGGACTTTATCTACAGTTTAAGGTGGGATCTGAACTACTATGTGCCTCACCGGGTATCGAACCCGGGACCCCTTAATTACAAGGCGACGACGCCACCATTGCGGCATCGGGAAGGCCCTGGGATAATGTACGAGGAATGTTCAATATATAACCACAATTTAGCAATACCGGGTGTCCCAGAAGTCTTTCCCTGATTACAAACTTTATTCATATCCGCTATATGCAAGGTAGAGATGTGAAAGTGGTGCCAACATGTTGGAAAACTAACCAAGTTTCTTGTTGCAGGTTTCAGTAATGTGGCTGTAGTGTAGCAGTGTCAGTGCCAAGGAATCCGGAATTAATGCTCTTGACATCGGGTGTCATCTTTCCATACAATGTTTCTTGGACTTGACAGGATTTGGGAATGAAGATAAATTCCATTTTTTAAATACCAACTTATTGATGGCAGATATTCTAAAATATAATAAAGAATTCTGTACATTTGAAAGTTCCTCTGCACTGTTATTGGTGACCAGGTCTCGTGATACCAGAGGACATGCTGAGCTTTTACCTGATTTGTGAACATTTCCGGTTTTCTGGGCACTGACACTGCTACACTACAGCCACATTACTCAAACCTGCAACAAAGAAACTTGGTTAGTTTTCCAACATTTTGGCACCACTTTCACATCTCCACCTTGCATATAGCGGATATGAATAAAGTTTGTAATCAGGGAAAGACTTCTGGGACACCCGGTATTATTACAGCTGAATATGCTTCATTATGTTATTTTTCAGTGTAGGCCGCTTGTCCATCAATGCATTTCTGCCTACTTGCTTTCAGTGAGTCGGTGCCCTTAGAAGAAATTAAATGTGGTTGTTGTCTCAACCGGAAGTGTGTCGCATGGTGAACAACTTCCTCAGATGTGAAGTGTTTCCCAGAAATAGCCCCTTTAAGAAGCCCGCATTAATCCCTAGAGGTTAAGTCCAGGGAGTAAGGAGGATGTGGAATAACTTCCCTCGTAAGTCTGAACAGTAGCAGCAGCGGTATGTGGACGGGCATGACCAAGTTGCAAGCAAATTCCTATCGAAGCTAGTCCAGGACGTTTTCGTGTTATCGGCTTCAAACTATTTCGCGTCCTGTGCTACGGGGCTTCCGCCGTTAATACAGGAGTCTCGAGCAGAACTATTTTGAAGTCTCGAGTAGAACAAAGATGCTACGTTTCTTCTTAATGAACTTATTGTTGCTACGTAAACTCATGATTATGTATTGAACATGCCCTGCATCAAAAAATACACTGGATATTTTGCTAATGAAAATTAGCAAGTGTTCATGTACAGTGGTGGAAAAAAGTTCTTCCCCATAAGACTTTAATGGTAGTAAATAATGCCGGAAAGGTAGGCAACACACATTGCACGTTTAGGTGATCGGGTGATTCTGTCTGTCTCAAGAGCAACTCGTCTTTCATGCAATAGCCAACAGACACAGGAAATGTAGGAAAGTCACGTGACTTGTCAGGTGAAATGTTGTTCTTCAGAATATCGCCTGTTCTCAAACCAAGTCGCAGAACCGAAATGAACTACATGTTACATGTCCGACAATGATTCGCCTAAAAGCGTTGAACGAAACGCTAAAATAATTATTGCCTTAATTACAAAGGCTACTATACTATATGTGCCGCGGTAGCTTGTTCGTTAGGGCGTTTGATTACCATGCGAGAGATCTGAGTTCGATCTTCGACTGGGGAGAATTGGAATTTTTATCCACCTGTTCAAGTGGCTCCGGCGCCCACCCAGCGTCGTATAAAGTGGGTACCTGTAGGAAACTCGGGGGGGGGGGTAAAGGCGGACAGGGGCGTGGTGCTGATCACATTATCCCCACCTTCAGCCGTAACAAGAAAGTGTGGGGCCCTAATTCCACACCCCCTACACGCATTCATGACTTGGTGCAAAGCACAAGGTAGCACTTTGCATTTTCATTTACTGTACGTCAGATTTTGTCGGAACAGAACTTTCTAATCTCTACGTGGACTTTCTTCCAAATTCCGTAGGGATGTAAATAGGCTCCAGTTTTTCTTGACCCAATTCATCCATTTTATATTTCGTTATAAAAACCACGGCCGATATCCTGTGTGTGTGTGTGTGTGGGGGGGGGGGTTATAATTCAAACATGTAAAGTGATCCTTCCCCACTACTCCATTGTCCGATCCTTCGTATCCAAAATAACTCTCAATTCCACACACTGAAAATGTAGCACTTCCTACATCTTAGCATGCAAATATCTAGTAGCAAAGTAATGTGTAGGCACATAGTGGTTCGGATCCCACTTAAAACTGTACGTGCATTACCGATTAGTCTTGCTGTGCATAAAGTGGACTCAAGACATAAAATCAACCAACCAACAGAATCCCGTTATTGTCCAGATTATCGAATCCAGAACCTTCGTCGCAAATAACATAAGCTGGAACACAATGTAAAATTACCGAACAGAAACAGAACCTAAAAACTTCAACGGATAGATTGTATTAAATCAACGATACAGCACGCGTTCTGAAATAAAGAAGAATACGAAAGTGGAAGGACCTCGATACACACACACGTTTTCTTCCCTCAATGGTAAGCTATCCTTCTTGCAGAGAAGCCTTTACGTAGGCCTTCAAGGCCACGACGAGAAAGTGTGCAATGATAGGACCAAAACGTACTGTGTTCCTCCTTATTTCGTACGATATTGATAACAGGAACACGTGGCCTCGTCTGTAACCCTAGTTTCGTAGAGCAGACGCCTGTTTGCCACCCTTTGGTTCAGTGACCTTCGCTCGTAGTTAGCAAGAGTGAATGACTCACCAGATACCTGTTGCCTGTGAGCTTATTCAAGAATAGATATTTCGTTAGCGTCTGTAAGTATTGTTTCATCTGCAGTTATATCAATTAACGTTCGAATAGTTTCCTAATGGTTACGCTCGAGAGTGAGCTTTCTATCTATTTGAACGGGTGTTTTTTATACAGCCTGCATGTATTATTTTTCTTTTCCTGAAACAAGAAGAAATTCCAAGACGCAAAAAGAGCCGTTTAAGATTAGTTAACAAAAAGAAAGAAGAAAACGAAAATGTAAATGTTGAAATAAATTATTGTAGAGATCGAGTAAATAACATTTTGTCACGGATCCTCCTCGATGGCGTAATGATAACGTCGTCACCTTGTAATCAAGGGATCCCGGGTTCGATACACGGTGGAGGCACGTAGTGGTCCGTATCCATGTTAAACTGAAGGTCCAGTCCCGATTAGCTTATCTGTGCACAAAACAAAAACTAAAGTAATAAATTGTAACAGTGTAAGAAAATTTCATATTCAACCACATACGAAACAAAAAATAATAATTTATTCCATGTTGGAGTTCACATTTGTAGCATCTAATCAACAAAGTTATGGATCGCAACATATTTTTTCAAATCCATTTTGATTATACATGTATGATAAAATAACAGAAGTAGAGGAAAGAGAAAGCCAAGGAAAACACGGATGCCTTCTCCAGAATTTCAAATCTCATTACGTAAGGTTCTGGGTTGAAGTCCCGGGCAGACATGACTTTCTTGTTCTTTCCCTTTTATCTGCTTTATTTTATCATAAATCGTCGTAATGGTTTACCTACAGGGGAAGAATAATGACAATAATTGCCAATACAAAGCCAATAACAAACAGAACAACAACTCAATTAGGAAGATGTCAAGAAATAAACAAGACCTGACAGTGTCTCCGTCTCTCGGTCTCTCGAATTGAAAATTGCTCTCTCGTTCTCGGTCTCGACTAGTTAAATATAGAAATCGAAAACGTATGTAAAGATACATATACTATTTCATATATCCCGGTTTTGTAGGAGATTTCGTGAGAGATGAAATAAGTACCCTGCGATCATGTATATTTTTATTATTTTTGTTACGTAACATCACTTTTCTTCCTAGTCGCAGACGAGTGACCATTACATGAAATTAATGACGAAATACTCAAAACACCTGTGACAAGGACGGTACTCAAACCCGGGAACTTTGGTGACGAGATCGAATGTCAACCACTTAATTAGCTTGCCCACCGAGTCTGCTTAATGTTGCTTGTGTCAGACAATTTGTAATAACTGCCAATATCCCACATTCATTATCATTTGTTTCATAATTTATCTTATTGATGTGATTAATCTGAAGTCGAAGAATTAGCTGAAAGGCAAAAATGCAAGATTGAATGTCTCTGATGTTACTTCGTGCCGAATAATATGACGTGATATTATGAAATGAATATATTAATAATATAATATGCCTAGTCATTTCATTGATTGATCCCAATTGCGCACACAAAATATGGTATAATGTCCACTTCTAACCGACCTCCGTGGCGCAGTGGTTAGCACAGCGCGCTACGACAGCATGGGCCCCTGGTTCGAATCTCGGCTTGGCCATTGGTGTTCTTGGTGAGTGTCCCTTAATCAATGTCATCATATCATCACTCATTACTAATCTTCATCGTCGCTATTTGCCAAAAGTGAAAGAATAGTGCCACTAAATAACAAGCATCCAATCAAATCGAACATCTTCACCGATTTAATTCTATACCGTACCAAAATCCCACTTTATTACTGCATCTTGCTTCATTTTACAGCATCTGAATTGTTTTCCGATTCGAAAACAATTGGAATGTTGTTTTGTGCAGTTGATTGTGCATTCGTTGTTTGGGTTGCTTAATTAACGTCGCATTAATTAGTTTAGACCAATCGTGACAGAGGAAATCGAGAGCACAAAGGAAGGGGAAAAGACAAGTTAGAGACCACGGCATTCCGTGAATACGACTGAAGTGACTGCAGAATATTATAGATAAAATTTGTTTCGCTTTTTCCTTTTATTTCTGTTTCAGTTATTTTACTTCGCTTTTCTTCTACCACTCGTGTTAATCGTGTCGGTGAAGAAGAATTATAAACTCGTGAAATGGACGATGGCACAAAAATCTATGCCGCTCCCACGGTTCGAACCTGTGACCACAAATTATTTTCTTATTTTTAAAATTTACGCCAAATATGGTTTCAGTCTCTTTCTCAAGGCGTTCCATTGCCTCTCCGATGGCGTCTTCGCCATTGTAATCAAAGGCTTAGGAATTCAATACCAGATGGAGGGACACTTGGTTCGGTTCCCACTTTAATCTGTAGGTCCAGTGCATAAACTGGACTTAAACAATTAGCGTGTGGTATGTGGTCTGTGATGAGAACCATCATTTCAGTGAACCTTATTGAGAATGACTAATAATACAGGAAAGACTATTTCCTTACGAGTATCTCTTGTTAAGAAACCAGTTCCTGAAATTTTCTTCTGGAGGACTCGTAGCACCCAGTTGTCTGTTGTGGCTGGGGCATGAGTCATGTGACGCATGCTATCAATGCTCAATCCTTGCCGAGAACTTTGATCCACCAGACAAACTTAAGCGAATATTTTGTTATTTGGGTTGCATAAACAACAGGCTTTAAGACGTTACGAAATTCTAGGTCCCGTGGCCCAGGTAATTCTTTCTCTGACTGTACGCTGTATATATTTTCAAATATTCGCTATTTAATGATATCGTAACGATCCGTAGTATTTTTTAATTATTATGGACAACGAACTCCAACTTCAGTCATTTTCCAATCAGGAAATATTCAGAAACATCCCAGGAATGCAGTGTCAGACAGAGCTGAAGCTCTTCCTGGTCATCAGCGGTATAAACATGTAAACGGACGAAATCCAGGAAGAGGCTGCAGGCCTGACTGTGCATTTGTTTAGTAAATTGAATTGCAATAAATGTCTGGGAGGCAGAGAGTTCGGGGTCAGTTCTAATTCAGTGATTGAGGAGGAAGTTACGATTGACTAGAGAGAGAGAGGAGGAGGGTCTAGGGACAGTGTGTTAACGCTAGTCGCAAGTCAGACTCTACGTACAGTCACAAGCATAACCTCTTCCAGCAGATCTTAAGTTGGAGTACAGACACAGGTATATCCTTACATTAGCCATGTTGATCCAGTCTTTAGGGGTGTGCAACTCAAGTGTCATGTGTTGCCATTCAAGTGTGTAAATTTAGTACCTCTAGCGCCTTACCACCAAGCTCACCACGAGCAGAGAGTGCTTTACCATCAAGGATGAATGATGATTAGTGAGCTACATTCCCAAAAGATCCACCCATACCAGAAGATATGAGATGATATTCAAGATTGCACTCAATCCTATAAGCAGTACAATGTAGGCAAATAAAAATAGTAACTGCAAATTATGAAAAAATTACCATGACCACTGCTAGTAATATTAATAGTGCTTAATAATGATAATAATTCCTGAAATTAATAATGAGAATATGTAGGTTTATAATATAATACAAATATTCCTTCCACGGTTATTACTGGTATTAAGGCCGGTGATAACAAAACAACAATAAAATTTAACATGTCGAAGGTGCTGCCCTCTTCATTTTAACCTGATACTTAAATTGCTTTAGCTGGGAATTTGACAATGATTTCTTTTGTGGACACATGTACAGTCAGCGACAATAAAAATAGAACACACATATCCTGAAACACTGGGTTCCCTGCAATGCGTAGTGTGTGTTGCCTAACTCTACGATGATGGCTGAACATGCTACGCGTATTAAAAATTCGCTACAGACAGTGTTTCAGGATTTAGGTGTCATTTTTATTGCCGGTGACTGTACATAGAAATTAATATTTCACGGTGGATGTAAATGGAAGTTTGAATTGAGACTTTCGCAACTTTGTGGCCACGTCGATTTGCAACAGAGTATTTAACGAGTAAGAAGTAAGGTTTCTTCGTTTTTTGTGCCAGGCTGAGACCGGAGTCCACAGAAAAGCCGCACAAGGAAATCTTTCGTTTCCGGCGAAAACCTCGTTGAAAGCGATTGTACGAAACTTTGAGGAACACTTACGTAACACCTACTTTTGTTTAATGCAACGTCACTAGCGTTAATTTAAACCACGATAGAAAATGAAATTGACAGACAAAACCATGCTAATTGGGTCGTTCATCGTGTATTGTTCCAGCGTCCTTGGCGCGGTGGCTCCATCTTGACCACACTGGAGGTGGTGTGATCAGCACCTTGCTCCTGTTGGGTTTACCTCCCCAGGGTTTGTTTACGAAAATTACTATTACTTCTCTCTCTTTTTTTATAAACTAGTACAGTATGTGTTTCCTTAATGTTTGTTTGTTTGAGTTGGTGTTTTAAGTCCACTTATGGACAGTAAGGCACATCGGGACTGGACCTACAGTTTTAAAGTGGGATCCGAGCCACTATGTGCCTCCACCGGGAATCGAACCCGAGACTCCTTGATTACTATGCAACGACGCTACTACTGCGCCATCTGGGAGGCACTTGTATTTTGTAACATATGTATCAGTAAATCAGAATAATTAACATGCCATTATAAATATTTGTGCTGTTACTTGCCGAATTGTAAAACCTGCAGCGATGTAGTAGGTTAAGCAATATATTATAATGTATTGCGTAGTTATCCTTTCTGTTACCAGTTGAGCCTTCTTTAGCAAGGCCACTCCAGCGCAAGAATTAATTACTTTTAATCCAATCTTGTATTAATTAATAAATTATATGTTTTAAGATCACATTTCACAGCTTATCTTAATTGATTCATAGCCTCATTAGCCCATGTATTCAAAAAAGAAGAAAAATGTTGGCTCCTGAGAAAAAGAGTTTGGCGCCAGAATTATTTTTAGTTTTTCTCCCTCTGCCCCCAGGTACTCACTGATTAAAGGCTGGGTGATCCCCAGAGTCGTTCTGTGCAGGAGCATGATCAAATAATTCCCACTAGAGCCGCCCTCCGTAGCGGAGTGGTTAGCACATCACGCTACGACACTAGGGGTTCCAGGTTCGAATCCCGACCTGGGCATGGATACTTGTGTGTGTGTTGAGTCCAGGTTCTTCAGTATGTCGGAGTGTGGAGGAAAAAATATAACTAGATTGAAGTCACAAGCAAAAGTGTGTAATTCACAAACTCATCAACATGTTATGGATAAATAACTTACTGCTCATAACATAATACAAACACTTCATAATACAAACAAGATCAGGTTTGGCATATAGCTTTAGTCGATATACGACAGTGTCCATTCTTCAACTTCATCACTCATCCCCATCTTCGTAAATGAGTTTGAAGTGGCACAAAAAGCGAAGTAAAATAAAGCAAATCAGTCAATCAATTCCCACTTGAGAACAGCCACGCGAGGATTCGATCACGGATCTTCAGTGTAGTAGTTAGACGCCTTACGAACTTTTTAAAAGATTCCTCATATGTTATGTTTAATTTTCTTGCGTTCTATTAATCACGTTTACAATTGAAAGTAATGCTTTACTATATCAGTATCAAGCTTCATTAGTGTTTCCATAACGTGATATTCTAATTGTATTATCGCCATCATAGAGAGAAGCATTGATTTTTTTATCTATAGAATAAGTACTTTTGAATTACAAATAAATAATTTATTCTAAATTTTAATTGCCAAATATAACGTAATTAAGTAGGAACTGCTTATTGGATTCAGAGGAAAGGAAGAATAGCGTACATGAGTTCGGAATTGTCCTTTTAGCCGACCTATGTTCCGGAGTGGTAAGCAAAGCGCACTTCAACTCCAGGGGTCCAGAGTTCGAATCCTGGACTGGGCATGTGTTCATTGTGTGTATATATTCACCAATGTCATATTATATCTCATCCTCATCGTCGCAGACTGAAATGGTAAGTACAGCGGGCTACGATGCGGGGGGGGGGGGGTTCCGGGTTCGAATCCCAGCCAGGGCATGAATGTACTTTGTGAGTATCCCTGGCTCAATTTCATCATATCATCACTCATCTTTGTTTTCGCGATTAGCAGCCATGCGACGCTAAATATTAAAAATCAAATTAAATCGGAATTATCTTTTTGAAAATATAGTGCAAATCATTCAGAATAATTACAAACTATGTCAGGCAGTAAGTTTCAACATAAGCCTCCCCAGTGGAAGTATCGTCGCCTTGTAATCAAGAGGTCCCGGGTTCGGTACCCAGTGGAGGCATGTAGTGGTTCGAATCCAACTTTAAACTGTACAGGAGCTTATATTCTAGGCTAGCTATGCTATATGCGAAGCCCGAATGCCTGTGACTAAAAT
Organism: Lepisma saccharinum; assembly: GCF_977018435.1. Taxonomy (NCBI): domain Eukaryota; kingdom Metazoa; phylum Arthropoda; class Insecta; order Zygentoma; family Lepismatidae; genus Lepisma; species Lepisma saccharinum. Next base: position 33,673,623 of record NC_139258.1, on the reverse strand, counting down.
ACAAAAGAAAAATCGACTAGAAAAAGTACATAAAATTGTTCATTTCAATCAGAAAATGGCGCTTCAAGAGATGCCAACATGACATGTTTCAAGTTGGAAACCTGGCTTCATTCCGGATTTTTCGAAGGAAAACAGGCGTAGTTATACGGGAAAATTGTCATCTCTTGAAAGCTCAACAGCTCCAATACTTTGTTACCAGGTTGAACACACAGAGTCAGCCTCTTGCAAATGCATACAGACAGATACTTTGTCTATTCGAACAGCCCGTAAAATGTTGAGATACAGGCAACATACGCCACTGAACTGTAGGTCCAGTCCTGATTAGTCTATCTTTGCATAAAGTGTGCTCAACTGCTCACATCAAACCAAGTCTCAACAGGAGAAGAAATAGTGGGCTGAGAAACTACCACGCTTCCTCTGGAGTTCTAGAGGAAACGATATTACATCGGAGGATTGAATACGAGTTGAGAGAGTGAAATATACAAATATGAGTTCCTGTAACAACGGTCCAGCAAATGGATGCTGCGTATGGAGCACAAGAAAGTACCGTTGCATGCATTCATGGTTCCGTGTGTAGCCCTTTTTTTATTCACACATGTGAACATATGGTATAGCATCGCTTCAACGACCGCGGGAGACCTTCAGCCTACCATGAGAAGCATCAGCGTGAATTTCTTTGTACGTTTCTTAACGCTTTCCAAACGAACAACGGATGATTTTTTATGTGACCACTGTCCGCCTGGTGTACTCTTTTAGTAGGAACTTGGCAGGGTATCGTCTCCTGTTGTGTGTAAGGAGATCCGTCTCATCTTTTATTTTTAAACCCCCAAATCGAGTTTCGAAATATACAGGATCTCGCAGTAAAACACCGACAAACTTTCACTGTAGCCTGTTACTAATGGATGCTCTCTCAAGTTATATTCCCTGTATTTGATTTCTCTCTGAATATCTCTTTGATTTGTACATCTTAATGTATGCCACATAAAGTTACATTTCCTGTATTTGATTTCTCTCTGCACTTCATTTTGATTTCTACATCTTAATGTATGCCCTATGAAGTTACATTTCATGTATTTAATTGCTCTCGGAAGTTCTTTTTGATTTGTACAACTGAATGTATGCCCTATCAAGTTACATTTCTTGAATTTGATTTATTTCGTCAGCTCTCTTTGATTTGTTCTTTCTCATAGTTCCTGGTCATTACTTTTGGTCATCTCCTTCCTAACATAAATATTGAACATTTATTTGTGTATTTCTTATAGCTTGTAGTTGTTTAACAAAGAAACCTGTAACTGTAAAGAGTTTTAACAAAGAATAATTTGTTTTGCCACGCCAAATCAACAAGATATGTGCAATTTTCAACCCGATCATCTCAGATTTTCATGAAATTTGTGGAGTTGATACTATCCATGGAACTTAGTAACTGTGAACATTTTGAGACCCGTGCGTCTCGTAATTGTCACATTATAATTGAATAATTATTCAAGGTCAAAGTTCGCAGAAATTGACCTTTCTAAGCCTGTTTAGCTATACTAAATATGATGTAACTCCGCCCCTATTTGCCCTAGGAAGCTCAAATAAAATGTATTGTGCAGGGAATGAAATAAACTTTTTAATGATGTGTAACAAGTCCACTTTTGGATAAAAGAAAATTTTGTCACGTGACCTTGAATATATCAAAGCATGTCATCGCCAAAAATCGTGAAAAGAATGTATTTGGTACACCATATTATACTCTAAAACAGGGGTTTCCACTGGCGGCCCGCAGGCCGCATGCGGCCCGCGATGTCTTTTTTGCGGCCCGCGAAGCCAGTTTGCAAAATACATTAATTTTATGGATTTTTATTGAAATACGTTCTATTTATGAATTTCCTTAAACAACTGGCGTTTCTAACAGATATCACAGGTCATCTGAACGAACTGAACTTGAATCTGCAGGGATGAAACCAGCTGGTGTCAGATTTAATGGGAAACATAAATGTTTTTCGTAATAAACTGAAGATTTTCAATGTTGGTTTGGAGTGGAATAACCTGGTCCATTTTCCAAGCTGTCGGCGGCTAACAGGAGATGAAGAAACACTGGGCGTTTCTGAATTCAGTGAAAATATTAAAGAAATATTGGATGAGTGTGACGCCAGATTTAATGATTTTGGAGAACTTAAAATCAGCATCCAGCTATTTAGAAATCCTATTGGCGTTAACGTCGAAGAACAAGAAGCTTCTCTCCAACTTGAATTGTGTGATTTGCAAAGCGATGTACGATGGACGTTCCGAAAGTAAGTTTCGTCATTTGTTTTCACAGGGAAGCTTTATTACAAACAGAAGAATACAATGTCATAACAAAATACAATATTTTGGCTATTTTTCCACATAGTCGCCACCGACGTTGATACATTTATTGTTACGTGAAATCAATTACAAGATATCTTCCTGGTAAAAATCTGTGCCTAGCAAATTTAAGGAAGTTCTTCATAGCGTGTTGCACCTCTTCGTTGCTTCCGAAGTGACGCAGGAAAAAGGTGGACGTCTGATGAAGCAAGATCGTGGCTGTAGGTCGGGTGATTCAATCTCTCCCATCCCAGACACGAATGTGTTCTGCAGTGACCCTTGCTGTGTGGGGTTTTGCGTTGTCGTCCAAGAACAAAACCTGAACAGGAAGTCATTGCTCTCGCGCTCGTACCGCGCCAAGTGTTCACCCCTGACCACAAGACTGGAAGATTGACAAAAGCCCATTCATAGCTCACGACAGCACGCACTTCCATTTGTGACCACGTTTCTGCCATACTGGTTTGCACTCGAATGAGCTCGGGCACGTCACGTCGGTCTGCTGCTTATCTCTATTCTTCGGCACTCTGCGCAAGCGCAATCGCTCCTCTGCTGTCGCTCCTCCCGTCGTGAATTCAGGAAAGATTGTCTTTTGTTATGGCAATGTGTTTTTTCACTTTGTAATACAGCTTCCCTGTGAAAAAAAAATGACGAAACTTACTTTCGGAATGTCCCTCGTATGTGTTCCTTCAAACTAGGGATGGCCAGATCCGGATCCTCACGGATCCGAAATCCGGATGCGGTTGGTTCCGGATCCTAAAATTTTTCGGATCCGGTACTTTCGGATCCGGATCCGTTTTGCCATCCCACATGCGCTTCTTTGGAAAGTAAGAATGTGCTTATAACATAGGCCTATTGTTACCTGCTAAAATATATATATATATATATATATATATATATATATATATATATATATATAGTGTGTGTGCGCGCGTGCGCGATTTCTAATTAATTAATACACTTACAAGGGAGGTCTTAAGTCTCCCCCTCCGATTTCCATGAAACTTGGCAGGTGTATAGAGGCCCCAACCCTCAAATGTCAAGATGAGGAGAAATTGAAGTGGGGATCTGACCCCGAAACTACGTGAATATGGCATAGGAAGAAACAGGGAGCATACACCTGCCAAGTTTCATGAAAATCGGATGAGGACACAGGGGTCAGATTCATACTTCAATTTGTCCTCATCTTGACATTTGAGGGGATTTTGCCCCCTAAAACAGTTTTTAGCTGAAACAAAAAAAACATGTAATTCTTCCTTTGGGCCCCTCTATACACCTGCCACGTTTCATGGAAATCGGAGGGGAACACAGAGGTCAGATCCCCACATCAATTTGTCCTCATCTTGACATTTGAGAGGAGGTTGCCCCCTAGAACAAATTTTTTGCCGAAACAAAAAAAACACGTATTTCTTCATTTGGGCCTCACTATACATCTGCCAAGTTTCATGGAAATCGGAGGGGGACACAAGTCAAATGCACACTTAAATTTGTCCTCATATTGACATTTGGGGGGGAGGGGTTGCCCCCTAAAACAGTATTTTAGCCGAAACAAAAAAACACGCATTTCTTCCTTTGGGCCCCTCTATACACCTGCGAAGTTTCATGAAAATCGGAGGGGAACACAGGGGTCAGATCCTTACTTCAATTTGTTATCATCTTGACATTTGAGCGGATTTAGCCCCCCTGAAACAGTTTTTAGCTCAAACAAAAAAACACGTAATTCTTCCTTCGGGCCCCTCTATACACCTGCCACGTTTCATGGAAATCGGAGGGGAACTCAGGGGTCAGATCCCCACTTCAATTTCTCCTCATCTTGACATTTGAGAGGAGGTTGCCCCCTAGAACAATTTTTTTGCCGAAACAAAAAAACACGTATTTCTTCATTTGGGCCCGTTTATACACACATCTGCCAAGTTTCATGGAAATCTGAGGGGGACACAGGGGTCAGATCCCCACTTCAATTTGTCCTCATCTTGACAATTCAGTGGGTTTCGCCCTGTAAAACCGTTTTTTAGCTGAAACAAAAAAAAAACATGTATTTCTTCCTTTGGGCCCCACTATACACCTGCCAAGTTTCATGGAAATCGGAGGGGGGGACATAAATCAAATGTCCACTTAAATTTGTCCTCATTTTGACATTTGAGGAGGGGTTGCCCCCTAAAATCGTTTTTTAGCCGAAACAAAAAAAACACGTATTTCTTCATTTGGGCCCGTTTATACACACACCTACCTACCAAGTATCATGGAAATCGGAGGGGGACACAGGGGTCCGATCCTCACTTCAATTTGTCCTCATCTTGACATTTGATGGGGTTTTGCCCCCTAAAACCGTTTTTTAGCTGAAACAAAAAAAACACTTATTTCTTCCATTGGGCCCCACTATACACCTGCCAAGTTTTATGGAAATGGGAGGGACACAGGGGTCAGATCCTCACTTCAATTTGTCCTCATCTTGACATTTGAAGGGGTTTTGCCCCCTAAAACAGTTTTTTAGCTGAAACAAAAAAAAAAACACGTATTTCTTCATTTGGGCCCGTTTATACACACACCTGTCAAGTATCATGGAAATCGGAGGGGGACACAGGGTCAGATCCTCACTTCAATTTGTCCTCATCTTGACATTTAAGGGGGTTTTGCCCCCTAAAACCGTTTTTATCTGAAACAAAAAAACACGTATTTCTTCCATTGGGCCCCACTATACACCTGCCAAGTTTCATGGAAATCTGAAAGACACAGGGGTCAGATCCTCACTTCAATTTGTCCTCATCTTGACATTTGAGGGGGTTTTGCCCCCTAAAACAGTTTTTTAGCTGAAACAAAAAAACACGTAATTCTTCCTTTGGGCCCCACTTTACTGCCAAGTTTCATGGAAATCGGAGGGGGACACTTAGATAACCTCCCTTGTTAGTCTTACACTTTGTAATTATATAACACTGCATATATTATAATGTTTTATTTTAATTTGTAAAACTGTAACTGTAGAACAATTGTATAATTTTTGTATAACATTTCTATCTTGTTATATGTGTTAAAGGTTTCATCCTGGAATGGAATGTCTCACATTTATGTGTGTTTTCATTTCCAATACATTCGAATGAATACATATTCGTTTCAATGGCATTTACAAAATCACCTCGGACATTTGTGCACGAGTGTATTAGCCGATGCGTAGCAAAGTATTTTAGGAACAACACTTGAAAAAAAATTCTTGTAGGACTAAGGTGTGGTAATATTATAATGGGATTGAGATACGAAACTCTCGGATGCGGATCCGAAACTTTCAGACCCGGATCCGGAACTCTCGGATCCGGATCCAGATCCGAAACTTTCAGATCCGGATCCGGATCCGGATTTTTCGGATCCGGATCCGTTTGGCCATCCCTACTTCAAACTAGGCAATACCTTTCAAAGGAACGCTTTCCAAACCTTCGTAGTTTTGGGCAAAGAATGACACCGATGTTCGGCAGCACATACACGTGCGAAAGTGTTTTTCTTCAATTAAGTTCATCAAGAACCGCTACAGAAGCCGAATGGCAGATTCTTCACTGCTTCACTTTCTGAGACTTTCAAATACAGAAATTGAAGTGGACATTCTAACTTTAATAAAAGAAGCAGATCGGCGTCAATTTTCACATTGAACACTTACTATGAAGGATTCTTATTTGCATGGTGTGTTCTTCATTTCTTTCAATTCATCCATAAGTATTGGGTTTTTGTGTAATAAATTCTAATTATACAATTTTGATTTGTGATTCCATTGTTTTTATTGCCTCATTTTAGAAATTATGTCATGCGAAAGTACTACATTTTCAGATCAGTACTTGAAATTTTTGTAATTTTTAATCCCCACCGCCAATCAACTGCTGGATATAATTTTGGCCCTCGGACCTTTTGAAGTTGGAAACCACTGCTCTAAAACATGTGGGACTGCAATGGGATCAGAAGATATAAAAAAAATATGCGTAACTATGACTGATGAAAGCCTCATTACAGTACTAAGGTGAGAGTCAAAAGTCCAGTAACACCCCTATAAAATGTAAAGGAGTTATTCTAGGTATAATTGGTTATGATAGAACCTGATTAGGCCCAGGGGGAACCATAGTTGTGTGTGTCAAGCGGAGGTCCGACATAAGTTAAAAAGAATGTACTAACTATTCCTACTAAATCTGGACGTCTGGTTTGCATCAATGGTTACAAATATTGAAGACTGCAGACTTCTGTCTCACCACAATCAATCCATACAAGAGCAAAATCGAAATTATTGCAATATTTGAAAAATCGTCAATATTCTTTTAGTAGGTGTCCTCTTCCGTGGCCGTGCGGTCTAAGACGCTGTGCTTTGTACTCCGACTGCGGGACGTCATGGGTTCGAGTCCGCCTGGGTTCTCGGCTGGTGTATAGGACCGGTTACCGGTGGCAACCCACCATCGTGAAGAAATTGGGGAGCTTCGAGTGAGTAGCGTAACCCGGTCTCTGTAATCTCTATTACGGCTGAGGGTTGGACGTGCTGACCACACGTCACCCCATTACCGGTTGAAGAACTCCACACCTTTCAGGGCTGTCGCGCCACGGATGATTGTTATATAATATTATCTGGACACGAATACAAATTAATCTTTCTCAAGGGGCTCTTTTTAAACTTTAAGGGAAGGGTTTTAGATAAGGGGAGATGGCCATACGTGCAGAAGCACCCAAAAAATTTAAATCGAGCAAAGACATGGAGTCGAATTTTCCACACACCCTGTTAAAATTTCCTTCATTGCCATTTTTTAAATAAACCTCTACTTATAATCTATGAGAGTGTATCATTTAGCTATTTCTCAGTGCTTTCGCGTAATTCGAAAGTACTTAAAGCTTATATTTAAATAGTCCTCTTCACCTTTGAGAAGAGATTTCACTACCGATGGTCCGGAAGGAATGTTCTGGAGATGACATCCAGTCCTGAGAATATATCACGCTCTGGGCTCCCTCTGGTGAGAGCGAGATTTGTACGGGATGCAATTAGTAATTGCCGCTCCCGCCTTGTTAATGAAGTCCCTCGCGGAAAGGACCTCGAATCTCCTGGTTACCGTCTTCAGCTTCTTTCTCCGCTTTCTAATTAAGGAAGCCCCCCCCCCTCTCTCTCTCTTCCGAGAGGAATGTCCTGGAAGATTCAACGCTCCGTTTCCGCTGTGTTAAACGCAGATGTAAGGCCCTATGGTTGATGGATTCAGCAACCATTTCAGCCTATAAGATAAATTACTTTCTCTGCTGATTTGCTCATCTGTTTCTAAGAGAAAGTAGGGATAGGTTCAAAGATTAATTCTACAGAATAGGGGGGACAGCATGGTTGCAAAGCAAAGGGTGCCGATGGCATACCGTGGCAAAAAAGGTTACTAAGGCAAGGTATGGCATGAAAGGGGGTTGGTTGAAAAGTATGGCAAAAAGGTGTGTTTGTGCCAATGTATGGCAAATAGAGAGTGTTGTTGGTAAAGTATGGCAAGGAAGGATGTTGTTGCCAAAGTATGGCAAGGAAGGATGTTGTTGCCAAAGTATGGCAAGGAAGGATGTTGTTGCCAAAGTATGGCAAGGAGGGATGTTGTTGCCAAAGTATGGCAAGGAGGGATGTTGTTGCCAAAGTATGGCAAGGAGGGATGTTGTTGCCAAAGTACGGCAAGGAGGGATGTTGTTGCCAAAGTACGGCAAGGAGGGATGTTGTTGCCAAAGTACGGCAAGGAGGGATGTTGTTGCCAAAGTACGGCAAGGAGGGATGTTGTTGCCAAAGTACGGCAAGGAGGGATGTTGTTGCCAAAGTACGGCAAGGAGGGATGTTGTTGCCAAAGTACGGCAAGGAGGGATGTTGTTGCCAAAGTACGGCAAGGAAGGATGTTGTTGCCAAAGTACGGCAAGGAGGGATGTTGTTGCCAAAGTATGGCAAGAAGAGGTTGCTGGCAAAGGAACACTAGAGCTGCTAAATCAAATGTGGCTTGCAGTACTGTGAGGGTGGCTAGATTTCCAGTAGATATATTTCATTTAGCTAATTTTGGGGGTGAATTCCTTGAACTTTTTGATATCACCTCTGTCGTAACATTCATCACCCTGTCTGGAGAGAACCTAGATATACTGCAGTTTGAGTAAGAATGAATATCAGAATTTTTTGGCAATTCCTCAGAAGTAAAGTAAGATCCAATTTCCCCAGATTCCGCCTGTTCCGTTCATAATTCATCTCCGCTATTATTCGGCACCACTTGGGAACAGATGTTGAGCCAAAATGCAGCACGTGGCCATACAACCACCTCCGCTTTGCTGGTTTGCCATTGTGTGGCCCACACCATGCATATCTTCACTGACATTGATCAGAATTAATTACAGGGGTGACTTTATAACTGTGAGACCTTAATCTGTATTATTTAATATAATTTTGTATTGCATTGCTATAGAAATCAACAGCTGGAAATATAATTTGTAAATCCATTATGAATATAGATGCATAGGCGTGCACGGGCACTTTGATTAGGAAGGACAAAGGCCTTGATGAACCGCACCCTTAGGAAACTAATGTCAGTATATATTTCTCATGTATAATTTGACTTCAGTCACAGTAATTTACAGTATATTAATTATTATAACTGGGATACCACTTTAAACTGTAGGTCCAGTCCCGATTATCCTTACTGTGCATTAAGTGGACTTAAACATCAAATCAAGAATCAATTATAATTGGGATGCAGGAACGCGATAATTTCAAATTCAGCTGGTTTTTGTTTAGAGGGCAACACTATTATTGCAAAAATACCTTGCTTGTTCCTCCATGAACAATTTCTGCGGACGTCCATCATTAGGAAGAGCATTTGCCCACCCTCCTCCCTGTGCGCACGCCTGTGAATAGATAATTGATTGATTGAATGAATGAAAAGTTTAGGGTGCGTCAGCACTTTAGGTCACTTTGCAGCCATCAATGTACACGGGGAAAAAATATCCCCTTACCTAAAATTCTGACTCAGAAAAGTTAAAACAAGGGGTGTAAAAAATCCCTTTGAAAAAGTTAAAGGTGCAAGTAGTAAAAGTAAAAATAAATTAAAAGCTTCCTCACAGACTGTAAAAGAGTCGGCTCTTCGCAAAAAGTTAGGAACATTTGATAAAACACTGTTGTCGTCGCCCAAAAGGGACTACAAACAGTATAGAAGATTAAAAGTCTGCCTGATGAAAGCAAAATCGGCATATTCAACAAGAATATGGCGAAAAACATTACAAACACGACGCATCGTAGAGTCCAGCCCGCAGAAACTGACCATTTGTTAGACGGCTGTGTCCAATACGCAATCGACTTAGAAAAACTTCATCACGACGACATAACTATTTTGCCGTAGTCTTCACGAAAACGAAATCTGAAGAGGGATGCTATCTCCAATTAATCCTGTACACACGTCCGTACCTAGGGCAGGGGTCGTCAGGGCCATGTCCCCCTCTAAATATGAAATATTTTAATGTGAACCTATAAAAACCTACCAGAATAGCATTAACGATGTTTTTCGACTTTGCAAGAATTGCACACGAAATATATGTAAAATAACCAAATTCAAACGATCCAATAGCATTTGGAATTTGCCGCCTCTCAAAAAATCCTGGGTACGGGCCTGCCTGGACAATGTTTATTAGTTTCAATTGTTCATGTGTGTGTAGATTATATCTGTATTTACCTAGGCCTGTGCGATATTTCGACATATCGAAATCGAATCGATATTTTCAAAATATCGAAGCGTCAATATCGTAAAAATATCGACGTCGATATTCGATATCCATGTGTCGATATTCGATATGTCGATATCTATATTAAGGACGTCGATATGTTGGTATCGCCTTTCTTAAATTTGTCTGTATTAAAAATTCATGTTGGTTTGTACATGCATTCTGTTGCTCTTGACGTATTTAGCAACAGCAAACAGTAAACTCTACAGAACAGAACTGGATTCTCTGATTGTCCTAGATTAAACTAAAATTCAATTAAAAATCCAAATTGAAAGATTTAGTTATGTCTTGTCGATATCGATATTATCGGTATCACGTCGATATTTTCTGTAATCGATATATCGACTCAATATCGATATTAAATCGATATCGCACAACCGCTCCCCCCACCCCCCTGCGTCTGCCTCTTTTATACCTTCCTTAATGAAAATATGCTGAATATGGCGTGAAAATTGTTAAAATAACTTCAGTTACGCGGAAATGGCCAAATATACATAATGCACATTCCTCAGCGAAATATTTAATTAATTTTACCCATGAAAATCCCTAAATTTACGAACCCTCGCAGCGTGGAGGACATGAATACGAACAACTTTTTTTTGGTAACAATGTACATTCACGGACACTTTGGATTTATATAATACCATTGACTCTCAATGGAATGGTTACAACCCGGAAGTGTCCGTGAGTCTACATGTTGAAGGGCAAAGGCATCGAAAAACAGTATTTTCTATCATGCTCAAGGGCATCCGCCGGATTTTTTTCAGGGGACAGTCATAGAAACATTTTATTAGACTATTATTATTATTAGTAGTAGTAGTATTATTGATATTATTATTATTAGTTATTACTACCATACTATTACTACTATACTATTACTTAACAAATCATAAAATTCAAATTGCATTGAAAATACTTCGGCGTTGTATACAAGTTCAGCCTCGAGAATACTATTTAGATAGAAACAGGATTCACCTTTCTTCCTTTCAATAAGCATCTATCCTATCACTTTATTGATGAACGAACAGTTCGTTCATCAATAAACTTTTTGTACTCTTTTACAATGCACAGATACCACTCGGAGACCACTTAACCTACTGTCCTTCCTCTGCTCCATGTTTTTACTTGCCGAAGGGTACTGTAAAATAATAATTAATAACGATAATGATGATAATAATAAATAATAGTTGCTGTAACTTACGGCCTGTAAGTTACAGACAACAATATTTTTTGTTATCGCTACAATTTCACGATTCGATTTTCTCTTTTCAGAAATATCAGGGAGGGGGACACTGAGGCGCCCTTGATCATGCATATATGGAACCAAACAGTACTAATTTACAGTTGTCACGGTCATTTCATAAAATAAACAAAAGTGCTTCACTTTAGAGGCTTACAGTAGATATGAATGTGGTTTAATCGCAAATTTACTTTTAGTGCAAGTGGTTAACAAATTATATATTAATAATATTAATTGCTAGGAATTCGTAGGGTCGGAGAATATACACCATACCAAGACTTAACTTCTTGTCCCATGTGTTATGTACAGGGTTAGTAAAAATTATGTGAACACTCAAATGGCAGAAACAATGTATGAACAATGAACTTGACAGACATCTATAAACATGGAATGTAGGCAATGATATGCTGCAAGTGCTACAGACTTGCGCACTCAACCTGTGCGCCATTACATTCAACACATAAAAACCACCGATTAACAGCAGCACGTAAAGCCCGTACACACATTTCACGGGGTATGGATAATACATATCTTCTTTGCTCCAGTGTCAATCGGTCGGCCATTATGTCACCTAAAAAGAGAAAGAGAAGAGATTGAAGACATTTCCAATGATCAGCTGTGCACCACCTACAAATCTTCCAATACATTTCAATCATAACTGTATTTTTGACCTCTACGTATTTTGTCCATTGCGTGTTAACATAATTTTGACTAACCCTGTAGTTTTGACATTTTTAATGTTTTATATCAATTGTTTCTTTCTCATTATTGTTAATAATAATAACAAGCACGCATTTCCTTGTTAAATATGGGCTTTGCATTTTCTATTCACTCATGAATCCTCCACCAGATGGCAGTCTCCTCAAAGAGACAATTTATTTCCAAACTGCATACAGTTACTAAATTACAATACGTACACACATATTAGTTAAGTACTAATTTTCTCTCTTTTTTTAAAAAAAATGGCGACTGTATTATATTAATCTCCGCGTTGGACTAGATATAACACCTTCGCACTTAATATATTGAAATGTATTAATAACATACGGTAGAAAACGTTGGCGAAAATTATGGTCCAAGATTGTTGATCTAGAACACTTTTTTCGTTGCAAAATAAATGAGTCAGTTTTTAGAAATACATTTATGGTGCACACAACATCCTTATACATGATAAAATTTTCAATTTAAATTCGAAAGTTTTTTTTCTTGTCTCTCAATGCTGTAGTTAGGATATTTTGAAACTAGATCTATCTAACTAGGATATATACTCGACGAGCCCCGTAGCTAGATGTTTTGCACCCTCCCCTCCCCCCTCCTCCGCACTACCAAGCAACGTGCATCTTACAAATTTTGAGATGAGAAAACAAAATAAAACTCATTAGAGAATAATGGGCTATACAGGGTGTCCATAAATTATGTATATTTTTCATGGTATATGTTCGTTACACATTACTTTCAACAAATGCACCAATCACGTCGGTGTTATGGCGGCAGCAACTTGTGCTGGGTGAACTCACGTCCCTTGATAAATTCCAGCACAAGGAAGTTCATGGGGATGAGGTCAGGGAAACTCGCCAGCCACATCAGGGGTTCCCCGCACCAAATCACTTTCCTAGGAAAGTGAAAATTCAGGAACGTGCGGACATCTACGGCATAATGGCACTGTGGGAATTAAGCTTTCTTGCTTTGGGGGAGGAAGCCCACTCAGTGGCGTATTGTGACTTCATTTCTGGAGGTAGGGTGTTTTTATGCAAATTTGTATGTTACCAGTTAGTAACCTAGGACATTATATCTTATGATGATATTTAAACGTAAATTAGAAATTGTATATTTACATTCTAAGATAAACCAAACTCATACACGAAAACAGCCAACGAACTAGTAACACCCAAACCTTGACTGAATTTCTTTTGCGAAGTTCAAGAACTTAATTAATGTTCATCTAACATATCTACAAGTATATTATGTACACTTTAATACATTGGCAGGGATATTTTTTTTGTGATTGGGAAATCCCCGGTATGCCCTCCCTCTCCCCATTAATTATCACACTGCATAATGGCATTGTGCCCCGGCTTGCTGACGTGTGTTCACCCGACCCATTACCACATTGTAGGAGTTCCGAAACGGCATTGCAAAAGCTGCTGCCACACCGGCAATGTCCCGAATGTCTTTCGAGCAACTGGGAAGTGTGTCGTGATGTGAATGATGCACGTGTTGAAAGTAATGTGTACGGGACGGATTTTAAGGTGTCCAGCACCTTTCCAAAAATATAAGTGCTTTCATACCGATAGTTTGAGATGTATTTTAGGACATGAAGTCAAATAAATGAACACACTTTGTTGCACCTTTTCGTGAGATTAGCACATTTATCCCCTTTTTACCCCCTCTTTAATGCTTCAGCACCTTTTTCCTTCCTTTTCTTTCATGTTTTGTTAAAAAAATTGACATAAAAATAAATGATTTTCACTGTTCTTGAGCAGCTACATAAAATCCTATAGTCTCACATTGTAGCGCAGAACGAGAGCTACAAAATGGTGTAATATAATCACTTCAGCTCCAATAGTTCCCAAGATAATGTAGCAAAACCCGCGAGAGAAAACACAAACTTCAACAAAACCTATTGGGCAGAAACTCAGTTCTCTACGCGGTCCGCGCGCAACCACAGTTCTCTCTGCGGTCCGCGCGCATTATATACAGAAGGCGCAGAAAGAGAGAGAGAGCTATGTTGATTGACAGTAACTAATTACTATTTGTTATTTGATTATTTGATATAGTGTTGAATAGAGAATATTAATGTAACTGGTTTAGACCTGAATAAAGGAATTTTATCAGTACCTTTTTTTTTTTTTTGCACCTTTTTGAAAACATTTTCAGAACCTTTTTTTACCTTTCCCGACCATAATTTTGCACCTTAAAATCAGTTTCCTAGTAATGTGTAACGCACACATACCATGAACAACAGTGCGAATAACATCACTATTTCAACACAATAGATAGTTAATTTATGGACACCCTGTATTTAAAGATTCGTAGTTGGCATTTCAGTTTTAAAGAAAAACTTAGCATGTTTCAGAATATTTCAGTCATTAGTGTCTTCTGCCAAGTGTAAATTTCTTCATCGAATATTTCCGCCTTTTTATTAAAGAAAGCTTTCAATGGCGCCCTCTGATCATGGCGGCCTAGGCCCCCCTTCCTAGCCTACTCCTCGCTACGTGCCTGTACTCGACCCACCCTTATTTAAAATTCTATAGGTACTTCTAGAGGGTCTCCAGGAATTTCTAACATGCCACCATTCAACTTGCCCCATGGTTTATAGTTTATGCAACTTATCCATTATTACCTTGTTGAACCATATTTCGATATATCGAAATTGAGTCGACATTTTAAAAATATCGAAGTATCGACGTTAATATATCGAAGCATCGATATCGTCAACGACGTCGATATGTAGGTATCGCCGTTCTTAAATCTGTCGATATTAATAGTACATGTTGGTTTGCACATACATTCTGTTGCTCTTGACGTACTTAGCAACAGCAAACTGTACAGAACAATATTGGATTCTGTATTTATCCTACATTAAACTAAAATTCAATTAAAAATTCAAATTGAAAGATTTAGATGTGTCTGTATTGTTGATGTTATTGTCAGTGTCATCGATATCGATATTATCGGTATCGACGTCTATATTTTCGATCTCTGTATTGAATCGATATCGCACAACCCTAGTTGAACCTGTGTAGCTATATAATTGCAATAAACTCCTTTTTTGTTTAGTGCTTCGGGTAGTCTAAAGCGCCTCTAAAACTCCGCAGAATTTGGCTCGGTAAATGCTGTTTGAGAGGTTGACGAAGGGATAAATGATGTCCCCACTCTTAGATGATTGAGTGGTCGTTTGCCCCCTGCGGGGGGTCTTAGCCGAAAGGGTTAAATGAGTGCGGGTGGGCGTTGCATCCCTGCAGAATCCTCCCCCTTTAGCGCCCTGGGAAGAAAATGATCTCGGAAATGAGGTAGCTGCGTGGCGTGAGGATCAATATCGTGTAATGGCTTACACCGCAGATATCTTTGGACTCATCATAGCTACCTCACGCTCTGGTTCGTAAAGGGTGGAAAAGATCCGTTCTTTCAAGAATAGCAAATCAGTTCTTAAAATCATATAAGTAGAAGGCGAAACGATGGGATATTCTGATTCGATAAATTGACACTTCTTTCCCATTGCACTACTATTTATTGTTATTAATTATCTTTTCTCTTGTACAAATGTTTATTGCTCTTTAATCTTAATTTCTGTAATTTACCTATCACTGATAATGTCAGGATAGTGACTAACCTGTATATACTTATCTTGTTAAGAGCTGTTGCCATGGCAATTACGATAGTGTTTTGTCTTGACTAAAAAAGTTCGGGCTCGGTTTTTGAATAGAGTGATCAAGTTGAATTATAAGAAGTTTAATTTCTTTGAGTGAAATGGATTATATGTTAGGCATATAAGTATTTAGTTTGCAAAGAAGTAAAATAGACTTCCTTTTTCTTAGTGCAAACTTAACTTTGATTTTTATTTGACAAACTAACAGAGAGATATTACACCATACCCTGAGAGGCATCACGCGAATGCTTTCGAGTCTTTCATGTGAACTTATTATTTGCTCTTTTAATTAATTCATGTTATTTTGACTAAAGAACGTGTCAAAATAAGGATATAGGGATAAGGGTGACAGTTTCGCTCCCGGTATGCATTTATCGTCGGATTGGACAATGCTACTGAATCAAATGTACAAGAGAGGATGCATTTCTGCCCACGTTGCAAGTGAAAGCTGTTTTTAAAGTTGATTATTAAGCCACATGTGAAGTATTTACAGGATCCCATATATTCCTTATGGAGAGGCAACTTCAACTTTAAGTTACTTGCAACCAAATGGACATTTTGACTTTTCCAATCGCAAATGGAATTTTGAGCATGTCCTCTTTCCGTTCATATGTTTTTCTACGCCATTTCATATTCATGCCGCGGGGAAAGGTCGGTGGGGAAGGAGCAGTTTCGGGTTCTCGCGACTGGCTGGACGTGGAAACTGTCCCTCTTATGATGATGAGAATGATGTGTTAATGTGAGAACGAATACTCAGACTATAGTGTTAAAATTTCATCTTCATATACCTAATGGTTTCTGTGAAAAAGGAACATGATGTTACGACCTTTGTCCAGATAGGGATTTGAAACATCCCTAAAGGCAACCCACAAATAAATTAGTCTGCGCACGCTTTCAATTCCAGATTTTGTTAGGTCTTCAATGATCTCTTTCAATTTAAATTGAACCTCAAGACTACACCCGTGTCGATACCTCCATACTCTGTACCCGGTGGAGGCACATAGTGGACGTTAAACTGTAGGTCCAGTCTCTATTAGCCTATCTTTGCATAAGGTGGACTTAAAACCAGGATTGTGAAAGGTCTAGGAATTTTAAATAAATTCAATTCCGGTCCAGGAGAGAAAATAGCAAACTTAAATGGGTTTTGGACCGTAAAGAACCTTTTTATGTGTAAAGTATTTCAATTCGGTCCAGGAACCTTTTTTTTTTGGATGAATTTAAATACGGTCCAGGAACCTTCTTTCAATGAAACAATACGCATTTGGACCGAATTTAAATTGTGCGAGAAAAAAGGTTGCGGTTCTGCAACAGAACCCATTAGAATTTAATGTGTCCCTGGACCTTCAACAATCCTGCTTCAAATAAGAACTCAAGACTTTTCCTACCCGCATGTCACGACCATGACGTGACGTCAGTCAGTAGTACCAGAACATATTTGTGGGCAAAGAGCTTATAAAGGTGTAACTTGTACCTCCCAAAATATAAAAAAAAACATGCCTGTGCCACTGCACACACACACACACACACACACACACACACCTTATTCTGTTGTCTTCTCTTCATTGAACAGATAGGGCAAGTTTCTACAGTGACGTAGGAGAATGGCGTCATGAATTCCACGGAACAGAGACCGATAAAATATTGACAGAATCAGTCAACTCACCCACACTGCCCTTTGCACACCGCGTATTTTCTCCCATGCCTTTGTGTAGCTCCATTGTATTGAAGAGAGATAACACAACTTGAATTAGAACTAAGTGTTCGTCTTTTGTTACGCATCGGTTTTCCAGTTTTCAATTTCCGGAATCGATTCGTTAAATGCGATATTTTTCTCTCTCAAACCACCCACGAGCCGATACTTTAATAATCGCCGAAAGCCGGCTGATAAAATACACGGTAGATGCAGTGTTGGTCGGTCACAGCAGATAAAACCTGGTGGAAGTTGTCAGTGTTGGCAGCACCGAGATGTGTGAATGTTCGGTATTGTGTCTGAAAGGGAAATTAGCAGTATTGCTGTTGTGTAGAAAAGAGTAGGTTTTTTGCCTCAAACTATACTCTATCCAGGGAATCTCTGGAGTAAGGCCGCGCATAACGGTAGAGAAGGAGAGAAAGCGAATGTCCGGAGCTAAGCAGTGAACTGCTGGAAAGGCTGGTAAATGTAGTCGCTTTTCCCCCTCCCCTCGCACGTGTTCATTTGTCGAGCCCTCTAGATTCATTACTTGCGCAGGGACTTGCTTTCGTTCGACTCGAGAGATTACAGGGACAGAGTATATTTAGTGAGAAATCGAATTAGTTTCAAAAAGCGCAGCAGAAGCGAAACGAGTATTGTTTTCTCTTTGGAAGACCGAACCCTGAGGCGACATTTGTCGCTTGGAAACGATCCCTAATCAATGCAACCGTATCCACCGAGGAGACACAAGCTGCGTGTCGCACAGACTGGGCCGTTTTCTCATTGTCGTGCATCGTGTCGCCTCGGTCTGTTACATGCTTGCTTATTGGGATCTTCCAGACCGAGGCGTGTCGCTTTGAAATGAACCGTCATTAGCCAATGCAAGACACAAGCTGCACGTGTCGCTCGGACTGGGCCGTTTTCTCAAAATTGTGCATCGTGTCGCATCGCTCTGTTGGTAGCGCATGCGCAGTGAATGCTTGCTTATAGACTGAAGGGGCTCGTGTCGCTTGTAACTTCGTTGGTAACGCCTGCTGTCGCTCATCTTCTGTTGTGTGTCGCTTCGGTTTGAAACCTTCCGTAGACTGAAGGAGCCTATATCGCTTGACACTGCGGTGTGAAATATCTCTTTCAGTTATAATACGGCTGCATGCCCACACTGAGGCACAAGGGAACGAATTATTATTGAGACCACTCTTTCGCTCGCTGCTCTTCCGCTTCAGTAGGCGGCCGGCATTATAGAGCTCAGTGTAAATATATATATATATATATATATATATATATATATATATATATATGGCTAAAGACTCTGGTTCTATGTTGGTTTTGTCGGTAGGTGACAGTCGGGGATGTTCCAACTTCCAACTCAAACCGCCCCAATTCAGGAACTATGAAGAAAGTTCCCAACTCATCAGGAACCGCTGCCTCAGGAGGAAAGGGCGAGAGGTAAGGACCGGTTTTTGAGAGGTTCTTATCCTTACTGCTAGTTACTCGGAAATACTGCGTACATATATAGGGTGTATCAGAAGTGACAGCTCAAACTGAAACGGTGAAAAGTACATGATAGTAGAAACAAAAAGTCTCAATAAACATGGGGTCTTGCGAGATAATTGTGAATGTATGTTTACGATCCACTACTGACTTGATTGTTTGTACACTTCGCAACTTCTTATTTGACCGCCCCGAAAGAATTCTAAGTCCAGAAATCGTAAACTTAGCAACATTGCACTTCGGCTCCAGGTGAGAGTAGCATCATCTGGGCACCGCTCGTACTAGCTTCAACAAAATTCCTATTTAATAGCTGCTATGGTGTACTGTGTGCAAACTAGAGAGAGAGAGAGGTGCACTTCCAAGCTTGTAAATATTTCACAATGAAAAGTCGCAGACACAGAGCTTGTTTACAAAATTACCATCACCGTTACAAAAAACATGGTTTTCAAATAGCAGTTACAGTTTAACTTAGCATCGAGAATAATCGCTCACTTATCGCACCAAACTCAAACACTTTCTTGGTCAAGCGCTGTATTTCGTCTAACGTTAGGCTAAATGTATATTCCTTTCCCGGATTCTCTGGAGTAAGAGAACGCGAACGCGTTCTGTGCGCATGTTGAAGGGTGTACGCCTCGTCAAATGAACGCGCGGAGGGGAGGGGCATCCACGGGAGGGGGCGACTCGACTGCTCATTCGCGGTCCAGTAGTTCTGTAGTAAACATGTCAGCTCGCAAGTCTAGGGGAACTCTGCATTCAGGAGAGTGCCTCATAGTGTTGAATGTGTTCGAGAAAAACTTGTTTGAAAAGTTTAAAACACATGGCTTTGTTTATTTACAAATGTTTAAAAGAAAGTGTTTTAAACATGTTTTTCAGACTTGTTTAAAACACATTTTGATACATGATGTTTCATAGTTTGTGGTTATTTGCATGTTTCTTGAAAATGTATGTTTAAATTTGTTTTAATTTTTTTGTGTTCTTCGTAGCATCAAAAGACAAATAAACGTGCAATATTATTTGTTATTTGTGTAAAACAATACACTGGCCAATGTTAAGAATAAAAGAAGAAATTGGCAGCAGAAATCGTTTTGCTTTATGGCCGTTACACAGCGCAGCACTTCGTTGCTTTCATCAGGCACCCTTCCCCACCTAGTCTGGCCCCGCCCACAAGCTTTCCCCTCTGCGCGTCGCTACTCCAGAGAATCCGGAAAAGCAGTATAGTGTATTTATGCTAAGTGATTTAAACCTAACAAGCTTAACCTAACCATATATGCTTTCGCGCTTACGTCAGGAGATGAAATACGGCACTTAACCAAGAAGGTGTTAGAGCAGGAGTTCCAAAACTTTTTCGTTTTCCGGCTCCCTTTCCGTTTCATGATTTTTCCGCGGCGCCCAAGTCGGAATGTAGGCCTATCTCAGAGGCGCAACCACGAATTTTTGTCTGGGGGGGGGGCTACCAGGATAACCATACCAATAATAATAATAATTTTAATGTTAATAATAATAATGTTACTAATAATGTTATTATAACATTATTATTATTATTATATTTATTATTATTGATTTGCTTTATTTTAATTCGCTTCTTTGCCACTTTTGGCTAATTTTCAAAGATTGGGATGAGTGATGATGAAAATGATGAATGGATACTCGCAAACATCCATGCCCAAGCCGTGGACACTAAATTGTGTACGTATTCAAAGTTTATTTAATAAATATTATATACAGCATATATTATTGAAATACATTACACAACCAATTCATCCATTTCACAATAAACCAACAGCAAAAATGACATAAATTGTCTCTCAAATGTGCACGCTCCCTTTCCTCAAAACAATTGTTCATACATTTAAGACAAAATGAATTAAGACAAGTGTCATTTCTATGTCTGGTGATTTACAATGCATTACAGCTAGTGTTGCCCACGAGACGAGACTTTGGCCTGTCTCGTGGAAATGCTGTCTCGTCTCGAAAACATTCCTTTGTCTCATGACACATGGTCAATCTCGTCTCGAATTTTTAAAAGCCTGTCCCGTCCCGTGGACAATACTAATTATAGCGAACAAATAGAAAGTGCGAGCGAAGCGAGCATGAAATTTTTTGGATCCAATTATTTTGCAGGCTGAAATTAATATTAATTTAATAGGGCGCAAATAATTTCACGGAACGTCATGGCATTATATCATTTACATCTTTTGTGCCTCCCCGATGGTGTAATGGTAACATTGACTGCAGGTACACTTTGCACTTTGCAGTCAATGTTTGCCCCCCTTGCCCCCTCCCCCAGAACTCATTTCCGACCAAGGTTGGGGGGCTATGCCCCCTGTAGTTGCGCCACTGGCCTATCTAACACTTGCAACGCTCAGTGTGGTTAAGTTGCTTGCGTGAAATTAAAAAACAAACACATTTTGTGTGTAAAGTACAACCACACACACACGATATGATAGCTAATCTGTCACAGAGAGAACGAGGAAACAGAAAAATGTGGCAACTGTGCCCATCATTTTCAGTAGAACCTCTTGTTGCCGGCCTAAAAAGACTTCCTACGAGTTGCTCTTATAGAATGTAATTCAGCTTATGTGTTTGCCTTGAACGTTCTGTTCGTCGCTAGCTGTTTTTCGAAGAAAATTAGATAAAAACGCACAATCCAGTCCAGTTCATAAGAATGCTCCGACAAACAGCTGATGAGTTAGTTCACTACTCCAAACAGTTCAGAAACTCGCCAATAGATGTCAGCTCCGCACTGAAAAGGATTCATTCAAGCATTTTCCCAGGGACATTTATTCCTTCAACGGCTGAAAGAAAGTAACGATCAGGGAAATATAATATATTTTAAATTTCAGCGCATACACTCAGTCTAATAAATATAATCTTCAGTTTAGAAAATATAACGAATTCACAATAACTCGCAAGAAGAACTCAGGGAGAGGATCTTAACAGCTGGTCAACACATCAAAGACACCATCACATCACGAGTTAAGAGACCAAATGTCCGTAAAAACCTGCGTGCCTGTATTCGTAACGGAGGTGCCCACTTTGAGCAAGACAGGTAATGTTCTTTAATTGTATTGTTTATTGATTCCGTTCACATGAAGATGAATGAAGTATTATTTATTGTACACAAATGTGAACGTTAGCAACATGTGTACCTTGTTGGATAGCAGATGACACAAGGAAGTAATTTAAGTAATTTGTACGCTTGGTGGCATACCATTTTTGTTATTACTACGTTGCCAAGTAAACTAAGATTGGATTTTTTTATGACCACTTGTAAGTTTAGACCCACCCGTTACTTACATATGATTGTTATTTGGGAAAAACTTTTTCTTTCAACGAACCACTTATTTGTTAGCTATCAGAAAACGCTGAAATAAGTTCCATACAATGAGCAGTTTTTTCACAATTCATCTTTTTATGTGGTAAATTGTCATTTATTAAAAAAAACAATAGAAATTCGATTATCTCGAAAACTACTAATTTTCGGACGGGGTATCATATGTTCAAATTTATTGCAAATTGTCTCTACTTTAACCCCTTTCAGGGAATACATCTAATTACCAGTCACCCTGTATAAGCAATCTCAATGAAACTTTCTGTACATATACGTAATGGAATATAGTGCAGTGAAAATAGGAAAAATAAAGGAACTAATTCATAACAAGCTGAAATTTGGTATATAACATCTTGGCAACATTAATAACAACATACCAAAAGTCTCCAGCGATCACGCCCGACCCTGTGGCCGAGTGGTTAGCACATCGCGCTGCGACGCCAAGGGTCCCGGGTTCGAATCCCAGTCGGGCTTGGTTGTTTGTGAATGTCCATTCATCAATTTCATCACTCATCCCCATCTTTGCAAATTAGCCAAGAGGCACAAAACGCGAAGTAAAATAAACTAAATCAATCAATCAATCTCCAGCGATCACCTGTACAGTAAAGTTTTCACGAAATAATGGAACTACTATAATTCGTAAGAAGCTGAAATTTGGTGCATAGCTTCCTTATAACATTTAAAATAACATATCAAAATTCACTGGCGATCACCCGTATGCTAAGTCCGCCATATTGAAAAATGGCGGATAAATTCAAGATTTTACTAAATAAAGAACTAAATTGACAATAGCTTGGTGTTCGATATAGTATATCTTTCTTATAACACTAGTAACATCAATTACAACATGTTGAGTTTTCTGCAGAATATTGACACGGTAGGTAACGGCGCCATATTGGAAGCACGGCGGATAATTTCAATATTTCGCAAGAAAATGGAATGGAATTTGGCAAATGTGTTTGGAATGTAAGGTATGACGACATTCTGTAATACTTGCCGTCTCATCAGGCAGGCTGTATTGTTTTCACGTATCAATCTCCATATATTGTTTTCATATATAATCAAGCTCTTCAAAGAAGACACATTTTAGTCTTGAAAAGTATTAGACATAATAATATATTTAAAAACCTGGCTGTTGGGAGGGGTGATCGCGCTTATCGCCCTCCCCGTGGATACGCGCATAGGCAGCTGCGAGCGAAAGAGACAACCAGAATGAGAACGGAACAACAGCGAAGAATAAGTGTGATACCCAAATTCAGTGTAAAGTTTCCGTCCACTTTGCACCATGTCATATAGGCACATATAGGGGGAGATGTAGAGGTAGGGTCTCACACATTCTCTATCTTGGCCATTTTTAAATGTGGTGTGATCAGCATCAACCGCCAGTCGCCTTTACCCCTAGGGTTACCCCCAAATACCCATTTATGAGGCTCGGTGAACCCCAGAGCCGCCTTATGCAGGAATAAGGCTTGGAAAATTCTGACATATAGATCACCTACACAGAAAATCGATTCATGGCTCTCCCACGTGGCAGTCAGGCGCCCTACTGACTTTTAAATTTATTTTGATTTATTTATTTTATTTATTTACCTAAAGTATCAGATACAATATTGAATGACCATTTTATACAAACAGCAAAAACAGGAAAACCACAATAATAATAACAAAAAAATAGAGTACAGGATGGCATAGAAAAGAAAAAACTTATACATACATCGTTAACAATTTTCTTAAACTATGTTTTGGCAAGATGATGTTCATATTTAGAGGAAAACCCCTAAGCGATAGTTTCCCGCGTCATTTTGTTTCTCAGTATTTCACATTGTCAGTTTTTCTCAATTCTCTATTTTCTCATTTTCGGACTTACACAAACATTCATGTCTTACCCGGGATTCCTTACACGAACATTCCTGTCTTACCCGGGATTCCATACACAAACATTCATGTCTTACCCGGGATTCCATACACAAACATTCCTGTCTTACCGGGATTCCATACACAAACATTCATGTCTTACCCGGGATTCCTTACACAAACATTCATGTCTTACCCGGGATTCCATACACACACATTCATGTCTTACCCGGGATTCCATACACACACATTCATGTCTTACCCGGGATTCCATACACACACATTCATGTCTTACCCGGGATTCCATACACACACATTCATGTCTTACCCGGGATTCCATACACACACATTCATGTCTTACCCGGGATTCCTTACACACACATTCATGTCTTACCCGGGATTCCTTACACAAACATTCATGTCTTAGCCGGGATTCCTTACACAAACATTCATGTCTTACCAGGGATTCCTTTCACCAACAATCATGGCTTACCAGGGATTCCTTTCACCAACAATCATAGCTTACCAGGGATTCCTTACACAAACATTCATGTCTTACCCGGGATTCCTTACACAAACATTCATGTCTTACCCGGGATTCCTTACACAAACATTCATGGCTTACCAGGGATTCCTTACACAAACATTCATGTCTTACCCGGGATTCCATACACAAACATTCATGTCTTACCCGGGATTCCTTACACAAACATTCATGTCTTACCCGGGATTCGAACCCAGGACCTCTGACGTCGTAGTGCTAACTACTATTTTTAAGTAATACCCCTAAGCGGTAGTATTTCCCGTTTTTCACTGTTTTCTCAATTTTGTACATGTATCAATTTTCTCTGTATTCTAATTGGGACAAACACAAATATACATGTCCGAACCGGGATTCGAATCCGGGACCCCTATCATTGTAGCCCGCTGTGATAACCACGCCTTGACTACTAGACCATTGCGGTTCCTGTACAGTAATAAGCGCGAAAGCCACCTACAACGTCAAAATAAGCGCGAAATATATAACCGAGTAAGTAGGAATCGTAGCTTTCCTGGCAACGTGTTTCGAACAAGTGTTCTCGGGTTACCAGCCAGGTGAAATGTTAAACTAACACCGATTTAACCTGTCTAGTAACCCGAGAATACTTGTTCGAACCGTGAAAGTGATTCACAGCGAAACAAGGGCTTCTCCGATCCGCAGTGGTATCGTCGTCTCCTTGTAATCAAGGGGTCCCGGGTTCGATACCCGGTGGAGGCACATGGTGGTTCGCATCCCACTTTAAACTGTAGGTCCAGTCCTGATTAGCCTTACTGTACATAAAGTGGACTTAAAAACACCAACTCCATCAATCAATACAGCGAAACAATTAAACCCGAATGTAAAGAGTGAACAGGAAAGATCGGATTAAATTATAAAATCTCACTTTCGCGATTGTTCTGGCAACACTGCCATTATCCTCCACTTCAATCATTATAAAGCAGTTGTGAAATTAATTCGCGCAATGCTTGTAACTAGAGTCCTCGCACACTAAAGAATCGTACGAGCCGTTTGTCTCATAAACATTCAAGAGGCGAAAGGATATTATGCAGACGTCACCGCATTCACAATGGGCGTAGCAGTAGAGATAAGGTTCATTGTCCCCCGAGTAGGCAACGGTTCTCGGACAACAAGAAAGGAAGACGCTTAGCATCCGGTGGGCCCGCGAATCGAATCCACCCTCGACAATAAACAGATACGTGCCACGGATCTTGATGACAACTCGTTCACCTTACAAGGTTGTCGCAGATGTGAAAGGGAATGTGAGGCCGAAATAAGGAAACGGGAAATTGGAGGCTACTGTGTTCCGTTCGCGGATCGAAATTCAAGACTGGAAGTGTCTAACGGAAGGTATTATGTTTGTTTATTGTTCCGTTGCTCGTATTCCTATCGCTACTGCAACGGTGGCGCTTGGTTCACATTTCTAAGGTCACAATAATATCCATTGAGCACAGCGTCCTTGCTGGCGGCTGGATAGCAACGACCGTTGTGTTCGGCTAACATCGTTTACTTTCGTGTCTCCAGGAGCCGAACGCTGCGCGCGGAACAAATGATGTCTGACGAACCGCAAATCTGCTGTACGTTTTTACAGCAGAGAGGATTGAAGTTTGTTAAATGAAGGAAACTAACTCAAAAAGTTTTCTTGAAAGAAAGAAATAATGGTAGTTTCACGAAAGTTATTTTGGTGACAGATTAATTTCGAAAAAGCCACCAAGATCACCAGCCCTGATGCCACCTGATTTCTTCGTGTGGGGTTTCCTAAAGGGCCGCAATAAGCCGCAAAGAGTTGACGCCCTCAAAAAAGCGATACTGAGGAAAGTTACCGATGCCACATTAGCACATGTGTTCTCCAATTTCAGACTCGCATATGGAAGTGCTTGGATGCTGTAACCAGACCTTGTTATGTAACATAAGAGATTCGTCAATTTCAATCTTCGTAGGAAACCGCATGGAAATTAAGAAGTTGTTGAGGAATGTTTGGATTTCGTACAGAGAGATTCACCCTGTACATAAGAGTCCGTGTCGCTTGCGCCAAGGCTTCTTATCGGTTCATTTCCGCCGCGACATATGTCAAGACCTGCTTGGTGGGTTTTCCCACAATCCAGTGTGTCATTACCGCCGCGCGCATGTGTGTCTATGACGTTGCCCAGCTGTAACTGTTTATCTTCGATTGAAAAGGAAGGTGATTGGTAAATGAATGTAAGATGAAAGTATATATGAGGAATAAAATAACATAACAAGTGTACATTTACGTAGTTCTTGTAGAATGCTTGCAATATTTTAACTATACTGTATTTTCAATGCTTTTGTGACGATTAACGATAAATTATTAATAGTTAATAGGCTGATTCTGATTTATGTATTTTGTGTTGTGGAATAAAATTGATACAAGTAATCCTGTGTAACGTCTTTGAAATAAGCAAATAAAAGTCATATTTGACTCTGTGGATAGGTTTAACATTTCAGTGTAAACACAGCTGTGCAACGTCATAAACATACGTTTGATTTTATGTTTTAAGTCCACTTTATGCACTATGCACCATGTGCCCATAAACACACGTGCGCGCGGCAATGATGACACTCTGGATTGTGGGAAAACCAGCAAGAATGGTCTTGAGATATGTCACGGCGGAAATGAACCGATAAGAAGCCTCCGCGCAAACGACACGACACGATACCGTACATACAGATCATATTTATCTCTGTAGAGTATTGTACCACCATATCACCATGCCAGTAACCCACTGGAGAGGAAACAACGCCTGAGGCGATGAAAGTGTCATTTGGAAAATATACATATAATCAAGTGTGAGCTCGCCCATTGTAAGCGACAGAAGCTAAATTCTTGGCTTACAAATACATATAGTGCTTTGCAAATACTGTAAACAAACATTCTCTGAACTTTTAATGGTTTATGCATTAATTTAGAACTGATTGTTTCGTGATAAAGAGAAAAGGCACTCTTAGAATGTCAAACGCCATCTGCCGGTGCTTCTTATAAAGTATATGCCGGCCTTCGTGACGGAGTGGTTAGCACAGCGTGCTACGACGCCATGGGTTCCGCGTTCGAATCTCGGCCTGGGCATGGGTCTTCTTCGTGAGTGTCCCTTCGTCAATTTAATGATATTATCACTCATCCTCATCTTCGCGATTAGCCAAAAGTGGCAGAAAAATGAAGTAAAAACCAAATAAAAGATCTTAGAAAGTTTGCATTTTTGTAATGATCTAAAAGGGAAGGTCACAACAGTCAAGTATAATGGAATAGGTTGTATTTGATCAATTTATCTTTCCAGCTCTTCGTTCGAAACTACTTACTGGCGAGACTTTCCGAAGACACGCGGAAACTGCCGAGATTAAAAAATTCCGCCGCTTCCTTCCGCAACCCCTCGCCTATTGGAACGGGAGCGAAGATAATTTGTCGCCGCCAGAAGTCCGAGATTAGTCCAGCGGAAGAATTCACCTCAGCCTCTTTGCTTCATCCCACTTCCGCTTAAGTGGGCGTGTTTGCATTTGATTAAAACTTAGTTCCCCCTCTCCTCCCTGTGAAAAAATCTGAACCTGTGAACAGTACCTCCCCTACTTCACCCACCACCAGATGAACAGGAAACATAGCTCGGGGCTAAGTTTACTGCGTTGCTACATTTTGTATTATAGCCCATCCCCAGTCATCCCTTCTAAACTTTACGAACGAAAATGAATTATCAACCGTCCACCTCTGTTATTACAGGAATTGGTGGCCAGGCGCCTCTTTAAAGCTCGTGAAACTACGAGAAAGATAAGGTCCTACCGCTTCCGCCTCAGTGGGCGTTCAGTTTATGCACAATGTGTAGGAAAATGAAGCGAAAATGTTTTAACTGAAGTCAATATGGCAAAAGCTGCGCAATTATATTCTAATTTTTGTATGTTTGTTAACAAACAGTGTTTCCCTTGTTTAGATAATATCAAAGTACAGTAAGGTTCATAACAAGCTCTCAAGTTCTGCACCACAGATAAGAAAAAAGACAAACGGGAACGAGAAGGCGCAGCTAGTTCCATCTGTTGGCGAGTGTCCCAATTAAGCCGACGAGAGTGGATTCCCTTGCAAGCACATTGTGCAGGCGTCTGTTAATTGTCTTCCGTTGTATTCGATGTTCAGCTACTGCATACTAATTGGTCTCCATGCAAGAGCCTTGTAGCCACGTACGCCCTCTCAACAGCTAACGACATATTCAGCTGAAGTGCGTCTGTAGCGTTTGTTCCCGAAATTAACGCTCTTATTTCTTGCCGCTTTGAAATTTAGATCCCCATTAGCTACTTGGTGTTAATTTATTAAACTTTATGTATGCATCTAGCGTTTGTTGCTCTTCCACCCTTCCCATACATGCGTCAGGATATGGAAAGTGAGTTATATCTTCTGTCATTTTTTTATTACTTTTTCCATTATAGAGGGAGCCAAGACAATAATGGCTCAAGAATAAAGAACGAAAAAACAAGACGCACACCAAAAATTCTCAGTATTGGCACTTTATGGAACAAATTACGTTTATAATTAAATGATAACTTAAGAGTAAAGTATACGAATTGAATTCAATTATTAAGATATAAATTTGAATTCTTGAAAAGGTTAAAAATCGTTTTGCTGTTAAAAATAGTTTTGCTGACAAGTAAAGTTATGAAGATAATCTTATTTTGTATTGAATGCTGTTTTACAGAAGGTTTTATGAAGGCTGTAAACTGTTTGTCTTACCAGCAAAGCATTATTTGATTTTTTAATAAATTAATGTATGTGTAAGAAAGTTACATACATATCTTGGATTTTTTAATACGAGGGGTGTTCGCAAAGTAAGTTCCGGTAGCTTGGTAAAAAGAAAACCGTACAGGCATCAAGTTTGAACATGGATTTCATGCCGTCGCACATTCCTAGATTAAAAAAACCGGCTTGTAGTCATGATTTTTACCTCAATTTAAATTCCCTTAATCGACATTCATGCGTGCCAGCTATTTATTTATGGATTTGTTAAATCATTTTTGTTTGATTGTCTTTTATTATTTGGGCATCTGAAAAAGTTTTTATCCACGTATGAATATCATTGTCAACTTTTTAATTTTTCGTTACATACTTTACTTTGGATAAGCTTTCTACAACTGTTTATAAGAAACTTTAGTTTACTTGAAATCCAGCGTTTGGCAAATCTTCCTCAGATTTAGCTTAGTAACATCAGGTAAATTCTGGTACTTTTAACGAAGAACCCGGACGTCCCCCCCCCACCACTTTCTTCTTTCTTTTTCTAGCATCCTTTCACTTACCCGCTGCAACCTCATGGTAGTTATAAAGGATGTTAATTAAACCAACAGTTCATCAGTGGAACAGTTCATCTAGGAAGCTGATTTCCAAACTAAATATTTTTTTGTTGAAAGCAAGGAAAAAGCATAACTGCGTGTTAGACAAAAGCAGGCACACGGATAGATAGATTTATATACTGGAAAATCGTCTAAAATTTTGTATTTAATTCACTCCGAAAGGCTAATCGGGACTGGACCTATAGGTTTAAATTATGCTACGAACTACTGCGCAGTATGCCTCCACCGGTCGACGTTGCCTTTTAACGTTTTTTCAAGCGCTGTACTTCAAAATGTTGACTTACTCGAAAAACAGTAATTTCACTTCAACAATTTGGGATATTCTGGCCTCGGTGATTAACACGCTTTTGTGCCACTTTTGGCTAATCGCGAAGAGGATGTGATGATATGATGAAATTGATGAAGGGACACTCACAAAGAACACCCACGCCTAGTCTGAGATTCGAACCCGTGACACCTGAAATCGTGTTAATCACTGAGGCCAGAATATCCCAAATTGTTGAAGTGAAATTTCTGTTTTCGAGCAACTCAACATTTTAAATTACAGCACTTGAAAAAACGTTAAAAGGCAATGGCGACAATAATGGCAGAGCCTTGGAATTTGCAGTTAATCTCTATTGGATGTAAATATTTCAAGCAGAATCCGAACGACTAATAAATACGAAAACAAATTGATTCCAGGTAACTGGGTCAAGTAAATAAACGCACGTGAACTACAGTTGGCCGAAGCTTTACACCCCTTTTCATTTCCTTATCGTCCAGTTCACATGGATCCACACCGCAAAACTACTACATTTTTCTTCATATCTTTTTCTGTCGACCTCGCACAGTTTACATTAAAATATACCGCTATTTCCAGTTGACACAATATTGTCATTAATTGCATGCAATGTTACCGACATCTTGCAACATAGAACTCATGAAACGAACGCTATGTGGTGGGCATTTCCTTGCAGACAACAAGCGATTGGCCGCGAACATGGCAGCGGTGCGAATTCTGACTCGCATGAAACACGCATATACAGAGCAACCCGTGACATTCGCTACGATACTCGGCGGCAAGCGGCCGGGAGCTGACCGCCGGGCCGCTTGCCACCGAGTCTCGTAGCGAATGTCACGGAATGCTCTGTAGTTAGACTCAACTGACGACAGAATCTAAACATTCCTGCAGGAAAATGTAGAATTTGAAGGAGCCTGATAGGCGATAGAGACATTTGGAAAGGCGGCAGGGAGATCATATGGAACTGATAGCAAGGACAGAAAATTGTATATGGTAGGAATAATGAAATAATATATTAGTATTGAATTTATTTTCTAAAGACTAGGACACTGGAGGACAACTGATTTGCTGGGAGCCCCTGCCCCCTTTAGCATTGCCATTACTGACAAATGTGTGTATGCGGTGTCAAATAATGCCAATTTAATTATTTGTAATATGATTTATTTGTAAACACTATTCAGTATACGTACCGATTATGAAATAGGAAATTAAAACACTACGAAATACAGATTAAAACCATGTTATATTCCACTTTATCGGGTTTTTTCTATGGCGTACTGGTATCGCTGTCGCCTTGTAATTAACGGGTTACGGCTTCGATACCCGGTGGAGGCATACCGCGCAGTCGTAGCATCATTTAAACCTGTAGGTCCAGTCCAGATTGTCCTTTCGGAGTGAATTAAAAACAAACTTTTAGAAGATAATCCAGTTTAGAAATCTATCTATCCGTGTGCCTGCTTTTGTCTAACACGCAGCTATGCTTTTTCCTTGCTTTCAACAAAAAAAAAATATTTAGTTTGGAAATCAGCTTCCTAGAAGAACTGTTTCACTGATGAACAGTTAGTTTAATTAACATCCTTTATAACTACCGTGAGGTTAATTGCAGCCGGTAAGTGAAAGGATACTAGGAAAAGAAACAAGAAAGTGGGGGGGACATCCGGGGTCTTCGTTAAAAGTGCCATACCAGCCAAAATTCACCTGATGTTACTGAGCTAAATCTTAGGAAGATTTGCCAAACGCTGGATTTCAAGTAAACTAAAGTTTTTTGTAAACAGTTGTAGAAAGCTTATCCAAAGTAAAGTATGTAACGAAAAATTAAAAAGTTGACAATGATATTCGTACGTGGATAAAAACTTTTTCAGACGCCCGAATAATTAAATGGGAAAATAGTGTATCTTCTGCAATTAGTCATCTAGTTCTATCATAAATGACATACATTTACACACAATATTTAATTCTGATACTGCATTTTCATTCGACTATTCTATACACAGCTGATAGAGACGGTATTTGACCCAGTTGAAGAATGCACAGGGATAGACGTAATATAAATTACGGCTCAAACTAATTATACATGCACAAAAACACCCAATTTCACAACACTTATTTATGGTGTTATCAATATGTGAAGATCTGAAACCGGTTTTGTTTTTAATTGCACGGTGCTGCTCTCTAGAAGCAACCAAATGAATTTTTTCCTATTCTCCATGCACTACAAGAAATAAATTAATGCAAACAAAACCATGTGACTTCCGAGAACAAGTTCCTTTTCTATGTGTTAGTTCTGGTGTTATTCTATTTATTTATTTAGCTCATGCTTTACATGGCGAGAATAAAGTGTTTCACATATATTTAGCCCATGAATATATTCGTCGTATTTGTACAGTTCCTAATATAAGGTCTCATACTTCTACGTTGAGCGACGTATTCCTACGCGCAAGATTCCTGCAGACTTACCCTTCGAACAACCAATAGAATTTCTCACAATCCATGAAAACTTATTTACATTTACTACGTTGTTACAGGAGACTGAGGATAGATGGCGCTGATTGCGAATTCAGTTGCCTGGAACGTGCGTCACGGGAATCAACTCTTTGATAATATGTCTAGCCACGTGATTTTGGGGCCTTGTACATCTGTAAACCTTGGCAAACACAAATCAGTATTTAATTATTGTGTTTATGGAGACTAGAACAATATTATCTGTCTCCTAATGTATGTTTGCTTGATTGTTTCGAAAAAGGTGATTAGCTTAACATGTCCACATGGAAAATTGGAAATGGTAATTGTTATATTTTTGCAGCGGGAATTTATTTTACCGCAACTCTATGCAACTTGTAATTTTCTCAAACATGAATATACAATAATAATAATTCCCTTTATTACATTATTACATTACATGCTGAATTTGCATTATCATATAATTTAGACAATTATCAACTATAAGCAACAATCATACACAAATATACAGCTATTCAATACATGTAATAAGGGGGGAACCCCCGAAGTAAGCCCGCCTCCTCGCCTACATTCGAGGGTATGGTCTTGTTGTCCTGGTTCCTAAAAATATACCAGGACGTCAGTTGCTCCGAATTTGACGGTTCACCCGACTTTATTTACTCTATTTATTACTATTTGCATTTTAAAATAGGTATAATAATAATAAATTGTAATGCTATACAAGGAATATATACATGATATAATTGATGTATACAATACTTTATGTGATATTATTTCTGTTCTGGAATCCAGAACAGATGACATGAACCTCGTGAGTGACATTACATTACATAACAATATTAATATTATTATTTTAACAACATCACGAAGAACATCTTCAATAATTCTCGATAACGTTTCCCTGGCAGTGAGACAAGCATGCATAATATTGGAGTCGCAGTGGAATGAATATACAGGGTGTCACCGTACAATATAAACAACTTCCACAGTGTGACGAAGACATGAACTACAACTTTTTCTTTCTCGTGTCTGTACCCCGAGCCGTCAAAAAATTACTTTCTCTAGCCTGAAAGTATGCAATCCCATGGATAGCCTTGTGATTGCCGCTGGCATTATTTTTTATGTCTGATAAGATTCTCAAAGCGATAATATATATGCAATGAAAGCAACGCTACGCCTTCAAGGGCGCTGTAAGGGCAAAGTATCTTACCCTTTTCCTTTAGATAATGCATTCATCACAGCATACACATATGTTGCAATTGCTTTTGCATTCCATAGGATGTCTTGTCTGTCGCTATCATACTACAAATTTCGATGCTTTCCAACAGAAATATAAATGTGGGCCTCTCCCATGGCGCAGTGGTAGCGTCATTGCCTTGTAATCAAGGGGTCTCGGGTTCGATACCCGGTGGAGGCACAAGTGGTTCGGATTCCACTTTAAACTGTAGGTCCAGTCCCGATTAGCCTTACTGTGCATAAAGTGGACTTAAAACACCAACTCAAAGCAAAGAAATATAAATGTCAGTGGCAACCGTGAATCTTTGCCACATGGTTGCATAAGCGCAGGATAGAAAATTTTACTTTTTGAGGATTCGTAGCAACAAAATGAGATAAAACAAATTTTGACTTTTCTTTTAAACTTCACTTATGCTCAGATAGGTTAATAGGGACTAGACAGTTTAAAGTGGAATTCGAACCACTTGGAGCCGCCACTGGAGAGGTCCAAAATCAGCACAAAAAAAAAAAAAAAAATCACTGCTAGAGGATTAAACAAATGACTGTCCACTTCAGTTCCCGAGTTGGCCGGGAACTCTCTCTTCTTGGTACGACGTACAAACTCGGTATGTACCGTCAGTTCGCAATAGGTTGGTGCAATCAGTGGCGTGGCCAGGATTTTTGAAAGGGGGGGGGGGTACTTTCCTTATTGTAGCGAGTCCTTATTTTTCCATCTTGTCCTGCCTTTGATTTTTTCTTTTTTTAGTAATACTGGACCAAAGTTGGGGTTATGAAGCACTGTCGTGACTAAGCTTATATTTTGATATTTAATGGAAATATTTCTTACAAATATTATTACTTTTTATTTATGGGGATATTAAATTATTCTTGGCAGGGATGGAACCCCCAGGGGTGTCTCTTGCACCCCCAATGTTAATTCCACTCTGAATAAATATCTTGGGTATATCACAATGGGAGGCTGATAATTATTGAGCCTTTCCCAAAACAAAATGAGCTAGGATGCTGAAGATTACAGGGTGTACTGGTCAATTCTTCTATATGTAATGGTGCAAAAAAATCGACTTTCTTTGATTTTAACATCCCTTTGCTTTTCAGTTCCAAAGTGAAAATGTCAGCACCTCCAGAATAATTGGGGAAAGCTCACCAAAGGCCTCATCCTGTTGCATGACAATGCCTCGCCACACACTGTAGGTGAAATAATGGAGACACTGACCTCCTTAGGCTTTCAAGTGTTGCCCCATCCACCCTATTCGCCTGACCTGGCTCAATCTGACTATCATCTGTTACCCCATCTGGAAAAAAAAACACCTAAGGAACAACGATTGTGAGTGTTTAGGAGGCAAGTAATGCTGCAAGTGAGTGGTTAGTTTTCCACCTGTAAAACAAAGGGAAGTTAACATCATAGAAAGTCGATTTTTGCACCATTACATATAGAAGAATTGACCAGTACACCATGCAAATTTCAGCCTCGTATCTTTTTTTTTTTTTTCTGGGTAAGGCTCAATACTTATCAGCCTTCCCTCGTATGAAAGCACATAAGGTGTGAAAATATAGGAATCCAAGCATTCCCGACATATTGAAGGTGACGTGGTCAGCACCACGCTCCAACCGTCCCCAATGATTAGCCTTGGTGAGCCAAGGAGAGTCTTGCACAGGGACATAACAGGACCGAGATCACTCAACTGGGGAACCGAACCCGGATCTCCGCGAATTTTTGAAAGAAGGAAGGGTTTTCCCGCCTTCCCCTGAGGGAATTTTCGCACAACGACCGCTGACGCAATGGAACCCAGGCTTACTCATTCCAGGCACGTGCAAGGCGACCAGAGGCGTGCGGCATTCTGATCACGACATCCCGATAACTCCCGCCGCTAATGTCCAGTTCAGCCTCTTTTCTTCCTGTGGGAGACCCACCGCTCCAGAAACGTCCCTGAGGAAGAGAATGACTCGCTGGGCACTGCTTGCTCAAACGATAAATGGACTAATGCTCCCAAAAGACACAATTCGCTATTTGTGGCCCCCACTGCTCTTCTTGTACGGAGTTTGTAAAGCTGCAACTTCACGTTTGTTGCGATGACATACGGTCGTAGAAAGTCCCTCTTGGCATTGGTTGGAAATTCTAAGGTAAAGCAGGGGCTCCCAAACTTTTTCGTTTCACGGCGTTTCAAGATTTTTCCACGGCGCCCAAGTCAGAATGAGGGCCTATCTAACACTTGCAACACTCCATTAGTGTGGTTAGTGATTGATTGATTGAAATGCTTTATTTTACTTCGCTTTTTGTGCCACTTTTGGCTAATTTGCGAAGATTGGGATGACTGATGATGTGATGAAATTGATGAATGGACACTCGCACACATCCATTCCCAGGTCGGGATTCAAACCCGGAACCCCTGGCGTCGTAGCGCAATGTGCTAACCACGAGCGCCGCAGTTAGTGTTGTTAGGTTGCAAGTGTCTAAGAACGTCTTCAATTGTCCGTTAAGAACTGAAAATATTGCTACCTGAACGCTTACCATATCTCGTTCCTTGTTTCCTTCACGTCTTTACTGGGCTATCTACGTACGGTCACCGGCAATAATAAAAGTGGCACATAATTTGAGTATGATTTTGAGTATAGTTCTTCACTTTATGTGAACAGGAGTGTACATTCCATAATTTGATTTCTTCGTCTCTTTCTTCCGCTTTTGACTAATTAGGACCATGAGTGTGAATAGTGATTAAATTAGAAGGGTGAAAGAACAATCACAACAAACATACACGTACAGATCACAGAATATTAACGAACACGAAGATTATAATGAATGATGGCACAGCCTCGTTTCCCTGCAATAACTCATTCTGGTGGGAATTCTGCATGGAAGAGAGGTTGATATCTTGAAAGATCACTGCAGTATTTTGTTAATGGCGTCCCAATTGTGTATTTTATAGGGCAACACTAAATATGAACATCTAGAAATTAGTGATTTCACCGGTTCCAGATTTTGCTTCACCACATTAGTAGTCAGATATCGATGTACTGCATAAATTTGAAGTTGTGAAGTTGAGTATAGGGCTAGATGGGCCCTTTGCTCTATGATTAGGGATACTTGTCAATTTTTAGTTTGTTTTTTTCTATTCAAAGAACTCCAATATTGATGTGTGTGTATTGGGTTTGGTGGTCTATTGTATTATAATTACGCACGCTTACATCCATGTGGCATTGAAGTTCTTAACTGTCCCCATACCAAAATGTAATTTGCGGCCAATGTAGCTCGTGTAAAACACTACGTATGTATGTGCAGAATAATTAACACTAACATTATAACTATGGGCAGTCTATAAATTCTGCATGTTTTTGAGATTGGCCAGCAACAATAAGTATTTTAAAAAAATAAATGGTAACAGTTCACTATGGGGGTGACGGATTTCTTCAAATTTACAGGTGAAAGTACTTACGAAAATCATTTTCTGTAGCGTTGTGGATGTTCGTGAATGTAGTTCTGATCAATTTTAATGCGAATACATGTTGTTTTTGGCGAAAATCTCTGTCCGACAAGCTGTTTCTGCTGCCGCCATTTGCTTTTTGCACGAGAGCACAATGTTCCGTGTGTTAGATGACGTAAACCCCGTAGTCAGTGTTTCAAACTCGCCGAGTTTTCACTAGAACATGACGTGTCCAGTATTTTAATTTTTTTTTAACTATACTTGCCTAACCTAACCTTAGCTACGGAAAATGTTTTTTTGGGGCTAACGTGAATGGTTTTTGGGGCTAACGTGAATGGTTTGTGAGGCTAACGTCAATGGTTTGCGAGGTATTAGCATAATTTCAAATCCGGGCACGAAAGTAGGTATTTTCGGGTGAACAAGGTTGCAACACTGCATAAATTGACAAAACACTCGCAAAACGCGCGATGAACCAGTACACTGTCGCCATAATGTGTGTTACAGAATCGAAATAATAAGTAAATGTAAGTTGATTGATTGATTGATTTGGTGTTTTAAGTCCACTTTATGCACAGTAAGGCTAATCTGGACTGGACCTACAGTTTAAAGTGGGATCCGAACCACTATGTGCCTCCACCGGGTATCGAACCCGGGGTAAATGTAAGTACTCGTAAATGTAAGAAATAGACATTGTCTTAGTTAGAAATGCATTATTTCACCTTAGGAAGTGTTCCGCATTCCAAAATAGTACGTTAGCAATGTAAAAAAGTGCGAAATATATTATTTATAGGTGTCACCCCCATAGTGAACTAGTACCAAATAAATGAATGTGAAATAAATATTATTGCATGAACATAGCGCCATCTATCTTTAACCATGCAAGCAACCACTTTATTCACAATTCATCGTCCTTTCAGTCAAGGTCAGTGACGTAATCGACAAACATTTGGTCATTTTCTTTACTTTTTCTGTCTATATTTTTGGAGTGGGCTGTATTCTTTTCAACACTTTCTACTCGTCGCAAAATAAATGCTATATATCCCATATGCTGCCTGGAAAAGTCGGAAGTGTGTACCATATGCGTAGGGTGCTCTGTGGCGCCATTTGTCAATGTGATAACGAGCGTGGGTGAAAGTGCGTGAAAGTGAAAGTTGCAAGGTAAAGAGTTATAGGTCAAGAAAATATTGCCTTTGTTACGAGAGGAAGATGCGAGGTGCCTGAATGGAAACGCCCGATTCATGGTTGTTGTGTGTATACTAGCTGACTGAACATTCTTGCTTTTTATTTTGCCGACAGGTTTAAGTTTCTCAAAAGCAAATATGCTGCGTACAGTCTTCAGTTTTCGGTCCGGTTGCTTATTCATAAGTAACAATAGAATTGGGTGAGTTCCTCGAAATAGTAACGTGTTACCGTTACTTTGGTTCCAACAGTAATACGTTGCCATTACTTTGTCGTAAATAAGCACATTTAACTGTTAACGCAAGTATCTAATCTGTTCTAAGGTTGGGCCTCCCCGATGGCGCAGTGGTAGCGTCGTCGCCTTGTAATCAAGGGGTCCCGGATTCGATTCCCGGTCGAGGCACATAGTGGTTCAGATTCCACTTTAAACTGTAGGTCCAGTCCCGATTCTTAATGTGCATAAAGTGAAATTAAACCAACAAATGAATCAAATCATGTTCCAAGGTTGATAAAGGTCCAGGAATTTTAAATGAATTCAATTCCGGTCCACGAGAGAAAATCAAAGCGTAAATGGGTTCTGAACCGTAAAGAACCTTTTTATCTGTAAAGTATTTCAGTTCGGTCCAGGAACCTTGTTTCTGGATCGCTTTAAATAGGGTCCAAGTTCCGTACTTAAATGAAACTACACAAACTTGGACCGAATTAATATTGTGCGAGAAAAAAGGTTCCGCTCCTGTTACAGAACCCAATACAACTCATTAGAATGTATGGATTCCTGGATCTTCAACAATCCTAGGGTTGGTAAATGTCCAGGAATGGTAAATAAATTAATTCCGGTTCTGAAGCGAAAATCACGAAGTGTAAATGGGTTCTAGACCGTAAAGAATGTTTTTATGTTTTAAGTATTTCAATTCGGTCCAGGAACCTTCTCTCTGAATCCGTTTAAATAGGGTCCAAGTTCCATATTGAAATGAAACAATGCACAAACTTGGACCAAATTTAAATTATGCGATTAAAAGAAAGTTTAGGTCCTGTTACAGAACCCATTAGAATTTATGGGTTTCTGGACGTTTAACAACTCTGATCTGTTCTGTGTAGCGTAACTTTAGATGAATAAGTTTAAAACAACACAAATAAAACATATTTCCACGTGGCAAATAAATCTTTCATCTCAATCAATTAAGGTAACCCAAGCACTGAAAAAGTGAGGCGTTATTAACTCGAGTACCAATAAAAGAAGACACGTAACTAACGCAGGCATTGAAAAATGAAACTTGTTATTAACGAAGGCACTCCCTAACTTCAGGCAAGTACCTGTATAACTTCTTGGTGCTGAAAATATGTTTACGTGAAGTTCTTGTACTGATGTGTTGTTCTGTCGAAAGGTTGTTTACCTCAACAGCGACGTTAAATGAAATCTATGTGTGTGTCAAATCTCCACCTCACGTTTACCAAATTATCTACAGCACTGACAATGCCAAATGCTTATGAAAATGTTTTACCAATTACATCATCTCTGTGGCTTAACGCGTTGACAAGATTACTCACAACATCGTGACCGAAGGGTCTAGGTTCAAGACCTTGCCAGGGTATGGATATTTCTTTGTGAGTATCCAATCAGTTTCATCTAATCAGCACTCATCGTCGCGACTGCCTAAAAATAAAATATATAAATACTAATAAACAGGAAGTCGTCAATCACTTTACAAAGCTGCATATTTGCATTATTTTTTGCTAATTCTCAAGTCATACAGGGTAGCCTAGAAAGGTAACCTAAATTTAGAACCGTTGTATTATGTTTCAGTTATCTTTTTTGGGCCACCCTGTATATATCCACACTTTAATTACAAGAAAATATTTGCATTCACTAGTATTTGGAAACTATAATACTTTTGAAAGCATTGAACATCGTATTTATAAATGCCTCGCATTGTTGTTTGAGTAAATTAGGTCCTAAAAAGCTTCCTTAGGTCCTAAAAAGCTTCCTATGTATGACATCATATTGAGGGTGATAGTCACCTAGCCTATGTATATCATATTATATAAAGTACCCCTGAGTTAATCTATCTACAGGACTGTTAGGGGTGACTGGCTGAAGGCGCTCAAACGTCAACACCTCTTGCACATATACACCCCGGAGCTTCATATTTTGAAGGTTAAGGAGGTTGTGGCGCCTGGATGAACAGCCAGTATAATCCTATGTGGCAGTAGCATGAATTGGGAGCCAAATTCGGGAGGGGACAGTTTGCTTCCTCTTGGTAGACAAGGCTTAGCATCAAGAGGCCATAGTGCGGGGGCATGAAGTGCCCCCAATAATCGCCGCCACTGCTCTGTGGGGTTTTGTTTTCTGTCATCCATACCCGTTTGTGATTGTCCCTTCATCCATCTCATTTCATCATCCTTCATCAACATCGTCGCGATTAGCCATAAGTGACTGAAAAGCGACGTAAACTAAATCAACATCGAATCTATCCACAATTATTTTCGAAGTAACCTATCGTAACCGGAAGATAACTGCAGTGTAATTTAAAGAAACTAAGATTATGATTTGAAATTTCCTTTCTACCTGATGTTCTCAATTTAAGGAGATTTGTGTTCGGGAAAAATCTTCAAAGAGGTCTTGTTCGTGTGTGTCAGTGGCAGTCTTGATTGATTCTGACGAGAGTTGTTTTTTTGCTCGTGAAGGCCTTCACGCGAAGGAATCCAGCAGCCATTAAAGAGAAAACAGTAAATCAGTTAAGTAGGCTTCCTCCAAGTCGGAAGTGAAATTTTGGTATTTTCATATGTTAATTGCGCTCTTCACAGACTGGACCTGCATCATCGGTCACGTGACTCGGTTCAAACGTTCCCTCGGGGGAGGTTGGTCAAGTTCATAGACTTTTACTCCTTGTCGCAGGACCAAATGTATGTTACATGCAAACGGTGAGCAGTTCCAAAGTTTAGAGTTTGGAATTCTGCTCGTTTTCACTCCAACGTACTGTTCGACCACGTAAAACATGCCTAGCTCGAACAAACTAGTCCAAACACGTAAAGGGAAACAAAAACATAAGTTTTAGATCAGTATTTTTCTTCTGTGCGTTCAGTTGTTGTTTATTATTGTTCAATTTTTGTTTTAGTTACATATTTAGCGTTATTTATGTCCGAAACCAACGTTTATGCTATTTCTAAAAATTAGAGTAAATAATTTAGGCTTTCTAATTCAATTAAGATCTATCTATAAAACAAAAACCATAATTTAGCAAATTTTCTGCTCTTTCATTTTGAGTTGTAACTTTCAGTGGGATCATCTCAACCCAGAAGTGTCCGTGACTGTACATCTTTGTGTCACGTGACCTAATCGGTACTAGATGCGCGGTTTAAGGTTCGATCCGAATCACTGTTCTATGTGTTCAGGAATCTTACCCAGGGACCCTTGATTACACGGTAACAGAACAAACAAATGATAAGCCGTTCGTTCAGTTTCCGGTGATGACACAGTACAATATGTTCAATAAAATTACAGGTGTCTACCAGTCAAGAAATTATGCTTGTGGTCAAGAAGTTTTGCTATTTTTTACAGTATAGTGAATTTTTATTGTTATATACCTGTACTGGGATTTGATAAAATTAAATATTTGGAAATCTAAAATTGTTTCTTAAGCATTACGTTCTTATATGCGTGAAGTTTTGTAAAAATATTAAAGTAATGTGCCCATTCAGGATGAGGTCTGAAGCATTAATTTTTACATGCATTAATAATTAAGGCAAGTCTAAATCTCTTAATAAAGTACAGCGTCAGTTCTGGTCTTAACCACTCTTGTTGTAGGGGTTTTTCATTGAATAAAAATATATATTATCTTAAATTAAAACTATACCTAAGTAGGGGGCGATTAAATATATGTTAAGAAAAAGGTCAAGGGAAAGGAGAGAAAGGTCAAGAAAAAGGGAAAAAGTGTCAAGGAAAAGGGAAAAAGTGTCAAGGAAAAGGGAAAAAGTGTCTAGGAAAAGGGAAAAAGTGTCGAGGAAAAGGGAAAAAGTGTCTAGGAAAAGGGAAAAGGTGTCTAGGAAAAGGGAAAAGGTGTCTAGGAAAAGGGGAAAAAGTGTCTAGGAAAAGGGAAAAAAGGTCAATAAAAAGTAAAGAATTTTAGATTTGTTTTTTTTTGGTAGACACCCTGAATTAGCAAAAGTGATCCTTAAAATGGAAAGCAAGAAGCAAACAAAACATCATATCTATTTCGGTTATTTTATGCTGTTTTTTGCAGCACCTTGGGTTAATCGCGGCGATGAAGATGAAGACACATTCATACCGAACCTACGTCTTCGTAGTGAATTGGGCTAACCATTCCACTAAAGAAGCCGGCAATAAATAAAATCGTATTTGCAAGTGATTGATTGATTTTAGAATTATGGACACGTCAGCACATAGGCTATTTTTGCCCATCACGCAATAGTGGATTTTTAAAACAATATGGAGGGCAGGAACTTAACGGGGATAGGGGGGGGGGGGGGACATGTCTGTTAGAACGTATTAATTTCTAAAATCAAAACTGTCGTAGACTACTGTCCACAACTAAAGCTGTACAAAAACACTCAAAATGCTGACCAAGGAAATGTTTATTGTAAAATATAAGTAAGACACTTTAAACGTATCGTGTCTTATTTTACAATAATTTTTGCATTGGTCAGTATTTTAAGTGTTTTATTAAACATGGAAAAAAGGCTATACTGTCTCTGAGGATAATATCTCTATATCCTTGTTAAAGGCTGAGACTGTAAATGGGCACTCGGCACACCCAAAGAGGATTATACTAGTCATGTGTCCAGACGCCAGAGCTTCGTTGGCCTGCAAGAAGTATTACGGGGAAGTGAGGTTGACGTTTGGGTGCCTTCACAGAAGGTCACCCCCCCTTACTCTCCTGTTTTGCAATTGTATATTTCTCAATATCACCGGGGCCTCCCCGATGGTAACGGCATTGCCTTTTAATCAGTGGATCCCGTGTTCTATACCCAGTGGAGGCACATAGTGGTTCGGATCGTAGTTTAAACTGTAGGTCCAGTCCCGATTAGTCTTTATGTGCATAAAGTTGCCTTAAAACAACAATTCAATTCAACTTCAAGCCTCCTCGATGGCGTAGTGATAACATAGTTGACTTGTAATCAATGAGTCTCGTGTTCTATATCCGGTGGAAGCACATAGTAGTCGGGATCCCACTTTAAACTGTAGTGCAGTCCTAATTAGCCTTTCTGTGCTTAAAGTGGACTTCAAACAACAATTCATCTTCAGGGATCCTCGATGACGCGATAGTAACGTCATTGCTTTGTAATCAATGGGTTCTGGGTGCGATAC
This sequence comes from Lepisma saccharinum, assembly GCF_977018435.1. Classification (NCBI taxonomy): domain Eukaryota; kingdom Metazoa; phylum Arthropoda; class Insecta; order Zygentoma; family Lepismatidae; genus Lepisma; species Lepisma saccharinum. The sequence goes on along the minus strand of NC_139258.1, from coordinate 33,629,838 downwards.
CCGGTGGAGGCACATAGTGATTCCGATTTCGCTTTAAACTGTAGGTCCAGTCCCGATTAGCCTTTCTGTTTATAAAGTGTACTTAAACTCAAATTAACTCATCTTCGCAATTAGCCAAAAGTGGCAAGAAAGGTAAAATCAATGAAGTCAATCAAAATCACAGGGTACTAAACTGTCTCCATCTTTTTTTGTCTTTGCAGGATGTTGAGGCTGGAGAATGTCCGCAGCCAAGATGAACATCGCCCCAGAGGACCTCAGCATCCGAAACAGAGCCAGACTTCTGCAGCTGGCAGAGAGCGTGAAGACCAGAAAGAGGTCACGTGGCGGAGGAGGGTCGGGCGGCGGTGTGACCGGCTCCGGCAAACGCAAGTTCGACATCCGGAACGACCCTTGCTACACCAACATCGAGCACCTTGTATTCGGCGGCTACAAGAGGAGCAGGACCCCTCCTGGCGATGGAAACGTGAGTCCTAAGAGTGGCGGTAAGGCAAGAGGGAGCAGGAGGCTTGTGGACGTGTTCAGACACGAGGACAAGAGCGGATCAAAAGAACAAGGGTCTTGTAGGGGCAGAGGAAAGCTGGTGCGGGGGAGGACAGTTACCAAAGAACAAGGTGTCGCGGCTGAGGTGAACGGAGAAGATGCGAGGAAGTCCCCGGTTGGTAAATCAGCCCAGCAGACCGCTCGGAAGAAGTGGGCGTCGCCCTCCCGCTCCTTCAGCCCGCTGGGCCTCGAGGGATCTGCCAAAGAACTGGTTTCTCTAGACTCACGCTTGCCAGGCTCTCAGTGGGCACGCGACTGTGGATACAAGTGGAGGCCCGCTACGGGACGGAAAGTGCTTTCGGTGGAGACTTTGTCGTTGTGCGACAGCGGTGCCGGGGAATCGCCATACGCGGATGATACAATTCTTACGCGCCCGGATTACAAAGCTCGTCGTAGCCGCGTGCAGAAACTCGGCGGCGGCGATAAGCCAGTGCTCGGTCTGGACGATGAGGAGTTGCCGGTGACTCCACCAGCGTTGTGTGGTATCGGGGACGGTTTGGACGACGACATGGGGACTAGAGGACCTAACGTGTCAGTGTTGCACCTGAGGAGTTCTTCGGAACCGTGGGAGACTCAGGACGATTCGGTGAAAGTGCGTGGTGGAAGTGGTATACCAGTGCTGGTTAAGGTTGGGAACCCACCGTTTACGCTCCCCCAGCGTCGAACCGCTGACCAGTCGCGAAAATTTTCGTCTTGCGAATCGCCTTATTCTTCGCGAGATCAGTTCTACGCATCGAAACCAGAGGGGCATGTCGGCTCGCTGCTGTTGTCCGGTCGTGAATTGTCCCCCGTGCGTTGGTGCAATCAGGAAGTGAATGGTGTGTTCCTGGGAAGGTCAGGTTGGGTGCAGGTGCAGCGGTCCGACGAGACGCTCGGATCGCCGACGGGAAGGAGCCCCGAAGATGGACACTTGCCGAAGGAAATTCTGGCCAGCAACAGGTTGGACGCCCTTACGAGATCTCCACCAGACGACGAACTTCAACGACCAGTGTCCCTGTCGCTACTCTTGCGCGATCGAGACTTGAAGCGGAGTCTTTCCACTCCATCCCCCTCGCGCATGCACGCAATCACCCCCATCATCTCCCCTCCTCCTGCGTTTCAGGATACGGGAAACAGGTCGCTAACCCCGAACGCACGTGCTAAACCACCTCTCCCAAGATCGAATGCTGTAGTTGTCGACGATGACATAAACACAACGTCACAGAACTGCATTTCGCCCACTCCGGGCACACCTAGGTCTACTCCCACGTCACACGTGACACCAAGGAAGTTTGGACCTACCGAATTCGCTAACGACGCCAAAGACAATCTTAGAGATCGAAGTCTTTCTGCAGCATCTCTACAGAAACCAGTTTCCAACGTAATGAGTAGACAAGCAGTGGGGAGCAAAACTCGAATACCTCAATCTAAAATATCGACTGACGAGAGCAGGGACTCGAAGACTACCCCCAAGAATCATGACTCTTCGCCCCTATCCATGTCTAATCACCTATACCGCTCCCCGGAGTCTGACGTATCCGTAAACAACAGAAGTGCCTCTACGCAAGATTCTTCTTTGAACCTCAGTGCTATTTCTTCTCTATCGGCTGTCAATTCGTCGTTGGACTCGTCAAGTGATGGTAAATATGTATCGGACAAAAAGCAAAAGGGTGGTGGTGAGTATCGGCAAGGGATAGAAAAGAAACAAGGGAAGGAACAAGAGTTAAGCAGAAGCGCGAAGAAGATGCCCAACGGTACAGTAAACGGAAAGAAGGAGATTGACCAGAAGCCTTCTATGGTGAGGAACGCAGGTCGATCCTCGCTACCCATTCCTCTCTTCAAGAGGTCCATTAGTACAGGAAACAATGCTAAGCTGGCATCTTCGTTCAGAGCACGTTCCGATCTGGAGGCGGACGACAGTAACCAAAGCATCCACCCAACATCAAGGTCTGCTGCTGGGCGAGGCAGAGCTCGATCTACCGACAGGTCCACGTGGGCTGGGCGGGTTCGTCGTTCGCGAAGTCTTCAGCTTCCCGAGAAGACAAATCAACAACTGAAGCCTACGCAAGCAGCCGCCCCCAGATCCGCGAAGGTCAGAGGAGACAGTGGACCAGCTGATGATCCGCCTACGCCTTCCCAGAAGAAAATTGTTGAGGAAAACGGCGTTAACGGTCCGGAAGAAAGATCAAACTGCGAAGCGAATAGGGATTTGGAGTACGAGTACTACCTGGTCAAGAACTACCCGCATGATCCAGAGGTACAGCATCGCGTCGTGGTCAAAGTAGGACCTTCTTCGGAACGCGAGTACAGTGTAAACGGTACAGCTATGATGGTAAGCGATCCAAGGACAAGACTCAGAGAAACGAACTCAATATATGGCCAAACTACGTGGTTGAGCAACACTGACAGCATTGAGATTTCTAATGATCAGTACGAACGATTATCCCCATTTAAGCTCGGAAAACGCCAGTCTAGGGGAATGCCTCGTTTCCAAACTACGGATGAAGTTAGAACTAATATGGTCAATGGCACTGACAAGCACCCAGGGGAAGGCTTCAATGTGTTCTTTATTTCCGGAAAGAAGTCTACAGAGGAAAAGGAGCCTGCAAAGGGGCATGTCTTCTGCCCCTCTGGCACTTCCTCCTTTGACGCCAAAGAGAAGGCCTTCCAGAATCGCTTCCTTCACACCAAATCCTGCAACCCTTCCACGTGCGACTTCTGGCCCCACTGTGGTCACCGAAGAGACGAGGACATTCCGAGAACAGTGAGCCACTCGAAACCCTCAACCCCAACATCACCCTCCGTCGTAGCGAGCGCACTGCGATCGTCCCAAAGTTACCCAAGCCACAGCCGCAACACCAACGCCTTGCGCATGTACGCCACTCCCGAGGACACATCAAAGTACCCGCGGAAGATGGAGCTCTGTCAGAGGAAGAATTCTTCTGACCGTTCAACAACCACCACCACAACGTCGTCATCTCGTGGATCATCCCTGGATCGTGTGGAGGAAGACTTCATCAGCGGCGATTCTAGGCCGTCTCCGGTCACCGATCTAGAATCCACAAGCTTGTCGACGGACTATGAAGACCGGAAACCAAGGAACAACTTACGTCGCCGCCCTCCAACGTGGAGAGACACGGACACAGACACTACCAAAAGCCGCCAAAATTCCTCCACTGGGAACTCTGACAATCTGGAATCCGATTCCAAAAAGAGCGGTGAACTGGAAGACGGTCCAGGAGGTTTTGTGGACGTTGACCGTTACTCCCCCGTCGAAGCAAACGGCCTTGACACATCTGAGGACTCGTCCTCGAGTGACGTGTGGGTCACAGGCTCGTCCGACGTACCTCTCCCTTCGGATCAGTCTAAGGCCTTGCCGGCTTCCGTGCTGGCGATTGCCGGACAGCGCGAGGACACTTTGACGGACGACGATTTGAAAGAAGAGGAGGGGAGAGATTACGTCAGTGCGGACGACTATCAGTTCAGCACCATCTTACCCGGTTCCGTCAGCAGCACGCCGGAATCGCTGAAGAAGTTCCGCAGTCGGTCTCTAGCCACCACTTCTAACCAGTTCTTCCTAAAACACCCGACAATCGACGAGAAAGAAACTTTACCTTCGTCTCAACAGAGGTCTCTGTCGCTGCCGAAATCATTTCTGTCAGAAAAATATGGTCTCAGCGGATTCAAAGCAGCAATTCCAAGGTAAGTTTAAAACTTTTTTTCAATTTTTCAATATTATGCTTGCAATTATTCAGTTTTACTTGCAGAATTTGATAGTTGCCTTCTGGAAAACATCATTATTTCACGCCTATTTCCTTGAGATATTCCGACAAAGAATATGATTTTGGAATATTGTTATATTGGTCATTAGGTAATATGCACAGCCTTAGAATGCGACAACACATGGTTTCTGTCTGTTGGACGTTCTTATGTTTTCGACGACATATGCCACCGTGCCTGTTACCTATTGCCTAATATAACAATATTCCAAACGTTTAGTGACGAGCGTATTGCCCTTGTCGGGGTTGTGTTGAGCTGTCAGCAGTGTCATCATATTTTTCGTCCTCTTCGCAATTGGCCAAAAGTGGCAGAAAAGCGAAGTTAAACCAAATGAATCAATCCAATGTTACAATTAAAAAGTCTTTAAAATTAGTCTTTTTCAAATGTAATTAAATATCTAGTGATAAAATCAAAACATTCATGCGTCGTCGCCTTGTAATCAAGGGGTCATGGGTTCGATACCCGGTGGAAGCACATAGTGGTTCGGATCCCACCTTAAAATGTAGGCCCAGTTCCGATTAGCTTTAACTGTGCATAAAGTGGACTTAACACACAAAATCAATCAATTAAAATATTTATGCATAAAAGAAAAAAAGGCATAAAAGTTGTAACCGCAAATGAACCTTAAAAAATGATGCAAACAGTCCATTAACATCTTTAGATCTTTTTAGTTTCACCATAACTTCTACTTACGACGTAATTTATCCATTGTAATATTAAGTTCCTTAATGTTTCGTGTAAATTTGTTTGTTCCACAGTTATATTTTACCTTGTCCTCTGTAAGATGTGTAATATATTAATTTATTCACAGAAATATGATCAGTAGTGGCGATTGGCTGCCAAGACGGGGGGGGGGGGGGGGCAAGGCAGCTTACTGCCTGTAGGTAGACAAGCCTTAGTATTAAGATGCTATAGTGCACGGACAAGAGCTGGCAAAAAGTGGGGTTAGGCCAACTGCCCCCTCGGCTTATTCCTCGGGACTGATCACGATACACATCACAATTTTGTTTCATAGTTTTAAAAGTTGCCCCTTGCGATGGAGAATCTAAGTCGCATAGGAAATCACCACGTAACGGGTTTCTTTGGACGCAATCTTGCTCGTGATGTCACAGAAATATGATTCTTAGCAGAGGTGATATGATCAGCACCACCCTCCTGCCACCTTTGCCTTTAACTTGAACCGCTTTTTGAAGGGACCTTGTCGTAAAATGTTCGCACCTGAAATTAGCCTACCTAGAGATTGGGTGCCAAAACTAGGGGAAGGACAGTAAATAGTGCAGGGGCAACTGCCCCCCTCTTCCCCGATGCCGGAATATCATCGCAATCAGACGCCCCACCGGATCGGCCATCACGACTCTCAGAATTGTCAGTTCCCAGTAGTGTTGGGAGATATATCGTCCAAACGATATCAACTTGACGATATATCGTCACGATATTTGGCGATATATATCGTGTCGGCGATATATCGTCACGATATTTAGCGATATATTGTCACGATATTTGGCGATATATATCATGTCGACGATATATCGTCACGATATTTGGCGATATATATCATGTCGGTGATATATCGTCACTTCATTTGGCGATATATATCGTGGCGACGATATATAGCCGATATCACGATACGGAAAAAAAATATCGTATTGTGTCGTCTGTGACTGATTATTATATTCTTGACGATATATAGCGATATCAAAGTTCCGATATCGACGATCCCTAGTTCCTAGCATCATTAATTGTCAATTTAAAATACGTACATATGTTTTATACTTCTGTTCGTAGCCTCACACTTTGATCTTCCTTTAAGGGTCAGGCGAATTGTGCTAAATTGCCGGTAGATGTCAGCTTAAGTTCACTATTAACATGTTTGATTTTTACCTAAGTTTTGTACCTACTTGCATGTAAATGATGAGAATAAATGGCGAATTTATGATGTAAATGAGAAATTAAACAGAAATAAACATCCTTGCGTTATCTGGGATTCGAACCCAGAGTGCTACGATGCTCGCTCGGTCAACAAATAAGTGGAGTACAATACCATTCCTTACGCCACTGAAATGTGTGGTTTATTATCCATTATGGAATATGTCAACTCCAGATCTTTTTGCAATATATCAAATTTGTAACAATTAAAAGTCGTTCAAAATATTGATTAGTGACTTGAGTATACCTTATCAATTATTCGAATATTATATCTATTATGCAATCACAAAATACACTTTTTGAAAATAATATTAGTTCAAAATCAATGGAAACCACAAATTTGTCAAGCTGCTTTTTTGCGGACGATTCAAACGCCGGGAAAGTATCGGCCGGTATCGTTGCATAGAATTCAACCGATACTTTCAGATACCACTGGTATCGACCGTTATCGGTAATTAAAATATAAGCGATACTTTCCTACATGACTAGTATCGTACGATACCGGTAAATGAAATGCAGCCAATACTTTCCGATACCACTGGTATCGACCGGTATCGGTGAATAAAATCCAACCGATACTTTCAGATACCTATACCACTAGTATCGGCCAAGACCGATACATAGGCTCGGCCTTAATTTTTACACACATGCCGAAGATGTAACAAATTTGTATGTTCGGTGTCGTTAGACGAACACAATTTTAAGAAAAACAATGGAGAATCGAAAATCGGAGAAAGTGAGGAGAAATTGCAATCAAAACCTGTCATATCGGAACATTCACTGCTGCAAAACATTCATGGCTTCGGGCAGGTCGTTCTGTTTAGTTATTTCGTTTCATTGTATACACCGGCTAACGTTCGTGGGAACCGAACAAGTAAAAGTGTACATAAAAAGTCAGCGGTTTGAAGAGAGCAAGTGAAAATGAGCAAATGCCATTGGGAGACTTGCTTTGCCAATTGGCAGCAAGTGTGCAAATCGCCTTCCCCACTTGCGGGTAGAATTATCATGTGGAGAATCCATCAAGAGTTGCATTCAAGAGGCAACTTCTGTTTCTTTCTCTTTCGATGGCTACCAGCCACGACCTTGATTACTGTAGGAGCCCCAAGCGCTTCCAATGGCCTCGAAACCCTGAAAAATATTATCGCTGGCCGTATTTTCTATGTCCCTATATAATTACTGGTCCTACCAAACTCCAGCTCTCCCCTTCAAGTGACGTATAACATCACGTTGTCAACAGGACCGTGTAACTTGGTCTCCGGGCTCGAATCCAAATTAGTTAGGGCCTCCACGCCAGGGTTGTAAAGGTCCAGAAATTTTAAATAAATTCAATTCCGGTCCAAGGAGAGAAAATCAGTAAGTGTAAATCGGTTCTGGACCGTAAAGAACCTTTTGTTCTGTAAAGTATTTCAATTCGGTCCAGGAACATTTTTTCAGGATCAGTTTAAATGCAGTCCAGGTACTTATTTTTCCCTATCATTTTAAATAGGGTGCAAGTTCCGTATTGAAACAAAACAATACGCAATTTGGACCGAATTTAAATTGTGTGAGAGAAAAAAGGTTTTCGGTCCTGTTACGGAACCCATTAGAATCTATTGGTACCTGGACCTTCATAAATCCTCCTCCGCGATCATGTAGTGGTAACGTCGTCACTTTGAAATCAAGGAGTCCCGGATTCGATACCCGGTAGAGGCACATGGTTGTTCGAATCACACTTTAAACTGCAAGTCCAATCCCGATTAGCCTATCTGTGCTTAAAGTGGACTTAAAAGAACTCAAACAAGTAGGTGTTTCTTTGTATTTTGAGGTTTATTTTCTGTCTCTTTAGGCTTATCGTGACGATGAGCATAAAATGGTAGTTAGATGAAATTTAAGAACGGACGCCCAGATGGTGGCTCAGTCGGTAACGCGTCTGCTCAAGGTCCTGGGTTCGATCCCCGGCCGGTTCAAATCCGGGAACCTTTCTAACGTTGGAAGCGGCCCCGGCGCCCACCCAGCGTCGAATGACATGGGTACCTGGGGGAAACCCTGGGGGGTAAATGCGGTCAGGGGCGTGATGCTGATCACATCACCCGCACTCATGACCGGATCAAGAAAGTGTGGGGCGTTACCCCCGCACCCACTATACGCCTTCATGGCGTGGTTCTAAGCACATGGGAGCACTTTACCTTTCTTTTACCTTTACGCCCAGATGAGGATTTAAATCTGGAACACACGGTGGCGAAAACGTGAGTGGACAAACGTACTTGGCCACCGAGGTGGCTGCTTGTTTTGTTGTTTTTTTTTGTTGTTTTTTTTTTTTTTTTTTTTTTACAGGGCCATTCACACAGAGAAATGTATCACTCGCACTGACATAGATAAGCTGACATGTTTGGGATGCTATATGTAATATATGTATTGCAAATATTTAAATATATATATATATATATATATATATATATATATATATATGTTTGTGTGTGATATATGGGAAGATGGGAATACTCGGACACGGAGAACATTCGTCTGCGTTGACTGCGAGAGGATTTTTTTTATTTGGTTCATTTTAGTTGGCTTTTCTGCCACTTTTGACTAATCGCGAAGATGAGGATGAGTGATGAAATTGATGAAGGGACACTCACAGAGAACACCCATGCCAAGATCGTGATTTGAACCCGCTAACCACTCCGCCACAAAAGTCGGCAAAATAAATTTTGGAACACGGACGGACCCTCATATGCGAAGGGTGTTGTAGCTGTGTTAACTAGGATTAGTTACTTAAGTGCTTTGGAAAAGTAAAGGAGCCGAAATGCTGGTTGGTAATGGTATTATTGAAAGTTGCCCACATATGATACTTGGTGCTGTTCTATGCAGACATGAAACTGAATCCTCTTTGGAGAAAGAGGTAGGGGGGGGGGTCTAGATGGAGGCTGAGAAAGTGAAGGGAAAGAGGAAGGTGAGGAATGTGTGTCGGAGTGTTCTTAACACCTTGAGGCATTCCTACTGGAAGGAGAGGAAAATCCAGCCAAAGGAACTGCAGTGAAATTTGCTTCGTTTGCGTGTCGTTTGTGTTCACTGTTTTTTCCTTGTTCTTCTTTTCGTTTCATCGAGTAAAACTGGTTTCCTGCCACGCTAGTTGTTAATGTGTTTCGTTTTGGTGAATTTTCCAAGAGAGTGAAACACTGCTGTGGCCAAGAAGGAATCGTCCCTAGACAGGCTCGTACCCAGGAACTCTGAAATATTATAATGTGAACCTTTGTAATAACATATTAACGATTTTTGAGATTGTTCAAGAATTTCGATTTTGTCCTTGCATACGTTTGATTTGATTTGCTTTATTTTAATTTGCTTTTGTGCCACATTTTGGCTAATTTGCGAAGATTGGAATGAGTGATGATAAGATGAAATTGATGAATGGACGCTCACAAACATCCATGCCCTTAGCGCGATGTGCTAACCACTCCGCCACGAGAGCCGGGTCCTTGCATAAGTGAATGGGTTTATTATACCGGGTGTCCATAAAATCCCTTTACAACTTCAAAAATTCACTACAGATGCAAATGGTGAGATATTTGAGTGATTTTTTTATATTGTACTCGTTTACTATTAAAGTTTGTACTAATAGTCAATTTGTGTATTTCCGGTAACATTGTGAAGAAAGACAGGTCCTCGAAAGAAAAATGGCTACTCCGCAAGAAAAGGCAGAATGTGTGGCGTGGTTCATTGAAACAAAATCTGACCCTCAGACTCAGCGAAACTTCAGGACTAGGTATGGGAAACAACCACCAGCACGTCCACCAATTCGTGAATGGCAAAGGAAATTCATGGAGACCGGTACAATTTTGGATAAAGCAAAAAGTGGAAGAAATCGAGTACCAGAGGAAGACATAGAACGTGTAAGACAAGCCTTTGTTAATTCTCCAAAGAAATCCATTCGCACTGCTGCCCGACAGTTACAGCTACCGCGATCAACAGTGCACAAGGTCCTACACCACAACCTGCGATTGAGTCCAATGATAAACCGAAACGCAAAACATTTGCAGTGGACATGCTTCATCGAATATCGGAGGATGCAATGTACCTCAGCCGAGATTGTTTTACTGGTGAGGCAACATTTCATGTTTCCGGTAAACTGAACACGTACAATGCGAGAATCTGGGACTCAGAAAACCCCCATGCGACAATGGACCTCAAATAAGACAGACCAAAGGTGACTGTGTGGTGTCGACTGATGTTCAATCGAATCATTGGTCCATTTTTTCTTTGCAGACCAAACAATTACTGCAAATGTTTACCTTGACCTTTTGACTGAATATGACACCACAACTGGCTGATCTTCAACCAACCGTCCTTGACCAACAGGATGGTGCACCACCACATTGGGGATTAAATGTTTGTGACTTCTGGACCAAACATTTCCCGGTAGGTGGATTGGACGGGATGGCCCTATTTCCTGGCCACCTCGTTCACCAGACATAAAGCCCCTATGGGGCTACGTTAAAGACACTGTGCATCGAACAAATGTACGGAACATTACTGACCTCAAACAAAGGATCACTGATGCCATTGCCACCATTGATGAGGCTATGCTAGAGCGGACATGGCGCGAAATCGATTATAGCCTTGACATCCTTCGTGCAAGCAATGGTGTCCATATTGAGGTTTATAAGTTATGAAAAAACTTCAATATATACTACTACTATGTGACAAATTTAATTTAATTCTCTTTTCATATGTGTTTGGAATAAAAACTTGAAGTTGTAAAGAGACTTTATGGACACCCTGTACTTCAACGGCTAAGTATCTTCAGGGGGTAGGGTTCTCTTATAAAGGAGACCAGACAGCAAGCCTTCCAATGGAGACAGTTAATAAGATTATATTATATTTTATCTCTTTACATTAATGAGATATAGTTGAGAACACACTAATTTAAATATTTGCATAATCATTTTTCTTATTTCAAAAGTTATTATTTCAATTGAATTCACATTAATAAACTTTCATCTTTATATGTACAGGGTGTTTCCGGGCTGATAATACAAACTTTCAGGGATGATGGAGAAGGGCACATGTATCAATTTGAGATAAGGAACTCTGGTCCGGAAACGACTCAGTCGAAAGTTATAAGCGAAAATCGGTGTATGATGTAATACTTTTATTACCTGCACAAGTTTCACAAGCTGCTACATTCACAACAGTTGTTCAAAGTGGCGTCCCCCCTTCTCTGCAGGCATGACATCGTCGCACAAAGTTCTGGCGTACCCGTTGGAACAACCCCGGGGTCGTTCGAACAATGTCCCATTCAGCGAGAATTCTTGCCAGGAGATCCTCTTCAGTCTCGACAATGTGCGACGATGTCCAGCCTGCAGTGAAGCTGGGGAACGCCACTTTGAACAACTGTTGTGAATGTAGCAGCTTGTGAAACTTGTGCAGGTAATGAAAGTATTAACATTTTCATACGCCGATTTTCGACTATAACTTTCGACTAATTCGTTTCCGGACCAGGGTTCCTTATCTCAAATTGATACATGTACCCTTCTCCATCATCCCTGAAAGTTTGTATCATCAGCCCGGAAACACCCTGTATATTTATATTCTTCTGTATGATTCATGACTTTATTTCCTTCCTCAACGATGGATATTCTTACGTCTGGACTTCTTTCTATGTTTCCTTCTGTTTCTGGATTTGGGTATGAACTTTCTTCTACACTTAGATTCTTATGTAATCTCCAGATCGTTGGGACCCTTATTCCACTCGTTCTTGCACCTTCATACAAAGGTTTTTCTTTTCACCAAGTTTGATTCTCGTAAGTCCTCACCTTTTCCTCACTAACACGAAGTCCTACGAGGTTACGAGTTTGAACTGAAGGATTTAATGTCTTCGTCGATTGAGGAATTGTTTTATCCTTTTTCCCCGCTCACCTCTCTTGGGGACTCGGCATAGGCCACGGTAAATGAAATAATTCAGAATTTGTTAGGACCCAAATTTATATCGGTACTTTCACGGTGGCCGCGGTGGCTCAGTCGGTAACGCGTCTGAGGTCCCGGGTTCGATCCCCGGCCGGTTCAAATCCGGGAACTTTTCTAACGTTGGAAGCGGCTCCGGCGCCCACCCAGCGTCGAATAACATGGGTACCTGGGGGAAACCCGGGGGGGATAAACGCGGTCAGGGGCGTGATGCTGATCACATCACCCCCACTCACGACCGGATCAAGAAAGTGTGGGGCGTTTCCCCCCACACCCCCTATACGCCTTCATGGAGTGGTGCTATGCACAGGGGAACACTTTACCTTTTTTTACCTTTACTTTCACTTCTTTAAACTTCGTATCTATTTATATATGATTGCACGTTTCATTTTATAAGTATTTATATTAATTTATTTTCTTTATTATCTTGTACCATAACAATTGTTTTTATTCCAACACTGTTCCGTGACCACTGAAAATAGGGTTATGATGTAAGAAGTTTTTTAAACTCTAGGGCTAGAAACTCCTACCTTCTCTCATGAGCAAGTAATAGCACAATATTAGGAAATTTTAATGGACGATTATCTTTCTCACTTCTGCCCCTTCAGTGTCTCATTTTTGTGCGACCCAAGTGGCAAATCCCCCTGTGCGTGACCATGGAAGGTTTGGAGCTTCCACCGCGATCGAACCCAGGACCGATGGCATCATAGGCGAGAGCTTTAGCCATTAGTCTACGAGGGGATCTGGTGAACCCTTTTATCAGAAAGCCGTTAATCCTTTCTCGCAACGAATAGGAACATAAGTTACTGGCCGATCGCCAGCATATCGAACCGGAGCTCAAAGGAGGATCATCCAGACTGAAAATCAGACTGGAAGGAGACAGAAAGATGGAAGAGGGGGCCTTGAAGAATGAAGTGTGCTGATGGTCATGTTGACACTTAAATGGATTTTCGTTTTTCTGCATACGAAAGGGAGGAAGAGTGATGGTTTCGTCTCCAACTGCTGCTTGTCAGTTTTCACCCTTCGGTCTCTGTCTTGGGGTGCTGATGGAGGGTTCCTTATCGCACCCCCGAGGGGCAGAATAATGGATGAAAGATTCTCCGAGACTTTTTCTTCCCCCCTGTCTCTCTCTTCGCGTGCGGCCCCTATCATATCTGCGTCGGCTAATTTGGATTCAAGTTTTTGCTGTCATCCCCTGTGGATGCTATTGATAGAGGTGTCAGACTTGATGATTTTCCAATACGTTTCAGAGCATTGGGTAGGCATGTTGATAGGAGGGCAAACGATGCTTTTTATAATTGGGTGTGGAGAAATCTTTTCGATATATCGATAGTACACTGTGAAGAAATACATTTCTCGTACACTTTCCAGTACTTTTGATCACTATAGAAAGGATTTTAAGGTGCAAAATTATGTTCGGGAAAGAAGGAAAAAAGATTTTGAAAATGTTTTCAAAAATGTGCCAAAAATGACGCCTTTATTCAGGTCTAACCAGTTAATTGTTTATTCAGTACTGTAGCAAATAACAAAATTAGTAACAATTAGATGAAGTAAACAATATGTAGGAAGTAAACATGGTATTTATTAGGTTTCAAGCAACTTGTTACACTGAATTACGATCAACGTTTCTGTGTGTTCAAATGTAAGGGCCTGACGCTTTGAGCTCAGGAGATCCTTATATGTGGAGGAACTACATTATCTAGGGAACTATTGGGTCTGCATTGATTATATTATACCATTTTATAGCTCTCGTTCTGCTCTGCAAAATGAGACTGTGGGATTTTTTGTAGCTGCTCAAGAAGAGTGAAAATCATTTATTTTTCTATCCAATTTCTTAACGCCATGAAAGAGAAGGAAGGGAAAAGGTGATGAAGCATTCAAGAGGGGGTAAAAAGTGGATAAATGTGCTAATCTCACGAAAAGGTGCAACAAAGTGTATTCATTTTACTTGATTTCTTGTCCTAAAATACATATATCAAACGATCAGCATTTTTGGAAAGATGTTGCACCTTAAAATCCCTTCCCCATTGATCACTTTAGGTACACACAAAAAGTGTGCACCAGAGCTGAGCCGATAGCACTGTGAACAGATACCGATACTTGGGGTCTCCCCCATGGGCGCAGTGGTAGTGTCATTGCCTTGTAATCAAGGGGTCCCGGGTTCGATACCCGGTGGAGGCACAAGTGGTTTGGATCCCACTTTAAACTGTAGGTCCAGTCCCGATTAGCCTTTCTGTGCATAAAGTGGACTTAAAACAGCAAATCAAACCAAACCAAGATACCGATACTTGAAAATTGTATTATCTCAACATTGTTGTAAATAAAGATTAATGATTGTGTTGTACCCTAATTTTATGCATTAATTTACCAAGATTTTTGCTTTAAATATTTGATTACATGATAATATTAAATTATGTGTTACGTTAACACAAAAATTCAGTTTTCTCACATAAAAATGGTGCAAAATAAAGGAACTTTGAATTGTGCATAATTATACTCCTCGAAACTGTCTCACGGGATTTTTTTGCGGAGTCCTTGAAAGATCATGATGCTGGGAAGTTATTGGCTGGTATCGGTAAATTAATCCCAACAGATGCTTTCCGATAGCGATACCAGTGGTATCGGGCTCAGCCCTAGTATGAATCCCTAAAACGTGCACTAAAAGTGTTCTAGAAACGTTCTCAATTCACTTATGTTCCAAAAGTGTAGAAAAATGTTTCCATGAAACTACTTTTGATCACTTTCAGGACACTTTTCGCTTGTGAAACACTTTTTCAATACTTTCAAAATACTTGGTTTGGTTTGATTTGGTGTTTTAAGTCCACTTTATGCGCAGTAAGGCTAATCGGGACTGGACCTACAGTTTAAAGTGGAATCCGAACCACTTGTGCCTCCACCGGGTATCGAACCCGGGATCCCTTGATTACAAGGCAATGACGCTACCACTGCGCCATGGGGGAGGCCCACTTTCAAAATACTTTTAGGACCCATTGGAAACTTTTTTGACTTTCTTATTAAACAATAAGCTCTGATGTGTTCAAGTGTACAAGAAGTGTACTTAAAATGGTTTCCGTTGGGTTGTACACATCTGTACACTTTTACTATGCTTACAGTACAGATTTTGTACACATTATACAGAAGAAAGTGAACCAAAAGTGCTCAAGAAGTGTACAGTGTAGCATTGTATTGATGATAGTCTCATGTTAACATTAGAGTAATATTTGAAATTGGCTGCCACAAATCACGAATCGTGACTAAAGCCCGACCGGCCGAAGAATTAACTTCAGGAAACCCAGCCTTTTCTGGGTCGCCTCCAGTTGTGGGAGTTTCAAGGGGGGAAAAGCGGTGTTGCTACACGCCTGATTTTTGTTCAGTCGTACACAACACCTTGTGCTGTCAACATGCACCCTACGCTCGCATTTCAGGGAGAGGCAGGGAATCGGAGACCTATTCGCTTGCTACGCGGCGGTAACCAGTAGGCTTCGCCGTGCTTGACCTTGTTGAGGGTGCCACATGTTTCGAAAACGACTCTAAACGAAAAATGTGGCAACGCAGAATGCCACGAGAATTTCCCCTCACTACGGCAACTGGACAAAGTAGTTTGGTTCAGCGGTTCATGTGATCCTCCCTGGCTTTCGACGGAAAATACAAAGATGGAATTTTCAAGTTCTTTCTTTCACCGAACAGGCTTTAGAATTTGTGGTTTTGTGCCTATGTTAATGTTCTCAAGTCGCCACACGGAAAACTCGAAATGCATCACATCGAGGAAAGCAACAGAACTGGAAGGCGAGGACCAGTTGCCTTGATAAGTAAAATATACGGGGGGTGGGGGAGTGTGTCTCCTTTTCACGGAATCATACTTCTCTTCCGTGATTTCAATGCCACACTGCACCGTTACTCACGAATCATATGACGAGAGGTTTCCCCACTCCAAGAACGCGACAGACTAAGCCTCCTCTCTATACTGGTCGCACTTCCATCTGGCGGCTGGGAAACAAGGAATCAGCGATCAGTTAAATTCTCTTCGACTGACATCGGGCATTTTCGTGTCACAAGGTACCGAAAGTTGCTGGCGGGACGAATCAATTGAGCGTCGGATACACAGCACGTTGCCAAACGTACTGTACAGTACGGGAGAGAGAGAGTTGGACAGCGCCGTTACTGGATAAAAGTTCTACAATAGTGCTCAAAGCACGGAAAAATACTATACAAACTAGATAATAAAAACAACTAACCAAAATAGACATACGCTTGGCAACTGTAACGAAAGCGATGTTACCCCTACAGCTTTTACTTCGCAACTGAGATTGTTGACGCTCATCGAGCCACACACCCTCAAACACGATTGGTGGACAGATGAGCTACGTAGGTCAGCCTAAAGATGGGCCTGCGATCAGTATAGTTAGCTCACACCTTTCCACCACTCTCGCAACGCTACAGTAACGCTGTTCGCTCTGCAGTCCACATGTTCATACAAGAGTGCTCTTTCACAAATACGGCAGAACAGCAGACGTAAATATACGCACATACAATATATCTCCCTTCCCATGCCCCTTCAGATATCACATGGAGTCAGGCTATTATGTATTATTTCTTCTCCTTTTACGTGATAAATTATTAAGTTTTGTTAATTACAACCATTTCATTTTTCAAATTGATATAGTAACTTGAAAATTTCTGCTTGAAAATATAAAACTGATATCGTTATTGATTCTAGCATAGGCGTGGAAGTGTAACTCCTTAAATGTCGTTCTTCTTTATCATGGGTAGAGTGAGATTACTTTCTTAACATCTCTGGCTGTTTGCATTGGCAGCTTTCGAGCGAGTCATAAGTCCCGGAGCAGCCAATCAAAAAACGAGCCGCTGGCGTCATCTCTACCCAGTACCTATCGGTATCCTAGTATAGTACATTTAGACCTAAATTTGGCTCGAAACGGAAATAATTATTAGAAAGCTAATTCCTTCTGAAATGCGTTCTTTAGGTCCCCCTGTACTTCTCCAGAAAAATCCCAAAAAATCCTGCATGGGGAACACCCTTAAATTTTGAATAAATGGCCGCCATCTTGGATTTTTTTAAAAAATGCGATAACTCAGTAATGGACAATCATAGGGAGGTGCTGTTTTGCGCTAAAATGCATGGTTTGTGTAGTATAATCGATTAAAACATCTTTTCTAAAAAAAAGTCCAGTTTACGGTAAAAATTTAATGAAATCAATAAGAATTTTGACAAAAAAACTGAATGTTCAGAAGAAAACGGCATTACCATTATTAATAGTTTTTTCTTCTCAGGTTTTATTGATCGTATGCGGTTGTTGGAAAGCTGAATAGAAGATGGAGGAGAAGTGCATTTTCTGCGGTGAAGGCGGGATGGTGGACATTGACAGTGTCAATGTGACAAGAGGGTTAGAGACTTTGAGGAATCTCAGTATAAAGAGAAAAGATGGGATTGGGGGAAAAATTGAGGGCGTTAGTCATGTGCGAATGCATGTACAGTGCAGAAAACGTTATACCAGACATGGAAATTACGTTCCAGTGTCTCTACCTGTAGGAACAAAGCAACAAAACCCCTCCTCAGAAGTGACCTACATCCCTTCGACTTTAAAACGTGCTGTCTTAATTGCGGGGA
Source organism: Lepisma saccharinum (assembly GCF_977018435.1). Classification (NCBI taxonomy): domain Eukaryota; kingdom Metazoa; phylum Arthropoda; class Insecta; order Zygentoma; family Lepismatidae; genus Lepisma; species Lepisma saccharinum. Next base: position 33,612,044 of record NC_139258.1, on the reverse strand, counting down.
GACGGTTGATAAGGGAGCTTTCAACAAGCACACACATCGCCACCCAAAAATATACCAAGTGGAAACTTTACAAAAAATGTCAAGTATTCGGAGTATGTGCGCAAATAGGTGCAACAAGTGGGGGAAAATAGTTCTAAATCGCATTAATAGCGAATGTGACCTGATCATAAAAATCAATAATATCGTAAAAACTGTGATGCACGATTTTCAATCATTGGTTCAAGTATGTCAGGCGAGCCATCTGAAAATGTGGTCGGAAGACCTGCTGACGAGTCCAAGTTAGAGGCTTTCAATAAATTATGCAACTTTCTGGATTCCAACGATGGCTGCTAGTACCTGCTGTCTGACCTTATGGTTGGTTGGTTGATTTGGTGTTTTAAGTCCACTTTATGCACAGTAAGGCTAATCGGGACTGGACCTACAGTTTAAAGTGGGATCCGAACCACTTGTGCCTCCACCGGGTATTGAACCCGGGACCCCTTGATTACAAGGCGACGACGATACCACTGCGCCATCGGGGAGGCTGTCTGACCTTATGGAGATGCTCTTAAAGTTCAGTACCGACAGTGACAAGTTATACAGGGAAAAGCGTCTGCGGTAGCTTTTATCAGCACGCTTCTTATGTCATCCAGCAAGAAATGTTTCGGGACTGTTGTTTCTTTTAGGCCCGTTGCATCGACGATTTTAACGGATAAGTGGTACAGTGACAGAAAAAAAAACGCTGTGGAAGAAAAGAAGAAGTTTATAGAAGCGGCTATTACCATCCTCCAAGAAGAGATAAGATCTAAAGTTTATGATTGCTCGTCATATCCAACTTACGAAGAAATATCGAAAGGTGGAGAAAATCAAGCAGGTGAGATGCTCAATCATCTGCTTTCTGGTCTAATGAAACCAGTAAAAGGTCCATCTTGCAACCAGAAGGTATTGAGTGTTGAGCACTCTTATCATTTCTTCGGTGCATCGACGTTCATTTGTGTCAGCTGTGCAGGTTGAAATTGGAGTGTTTCTTCATAGGCTCTTCAGATCAAAACATCTAATTAACTTTCTGCATAATTTAGGCTGCTCTGTTTCCTACAGTGAACTCTGTAAGTATGAAACTTCCGTGACAGTGAACACTTTAAGTGAAGTTCAGAAACATGGATTTGTGCAGTTTGTCTTCGATAATGCTGATCATAACGCTCGCACTGTGGATGGACATGGAACCTTTCATGTGATGGGAGGAGTGCAGTGTGTGACGGCTTCTTCGGCTGTTCAGACGAGTTCTCGTGTTCCACGACCGAAGTTTATATCAACGGCAACTGTTGTTGGAAAGTTTGGCTTCATCCCAATCGTCACTCACGACCGACCCAAGAACCATGGATTGAATCGCCTGGTAATGGAAGACGTCCTCTCCCTGGAATTGCGCCGATGGATGCAGAAATCGGAACGTCATACCAATGGATTTGGATGGTGGGTCCCAAGTCAGCTGAAGAACCTCATACGGGATGGAGTGGTTTCATGGAGATTGCCACAGGAAAAAGATCTTACGAAAAGTCAGCAGTGATACCCTTGCCCTTCGTCAATCTTCAACCTTCTAACCCCATCTCAATTAACACAGTTTCGCGGTAGAAGAATGCAGGAAGCGGCAACAAAGGTGTATTGTGACATTTGATCAGCCACTTTTCATTAAAGCCATGGATATAGTCTATCAGGCAGACGAAACTGATGAGCTGTCCAAGGTAATCGTGAGATTAGGTGGATTTCATCTGCTTATGAGTTACATGGATGCGGTGGGCAAAATCATGGGTGGCAGTGGTATGGAAGAAATGTTGGGTGAGGCATTTGCCAAGAACGCTGTTGTCCACATGGCTAATGGGCATGCTTATGCAAGAGCATTACGAGTTCATTCGCTGTCTCAGGCAGCTATCGCTCATTTGATGTTGGAGTGTTGTGAGGAAGACGGACTTTTGATCAGCTCTGACGTCCAAACTCTCAGGGGAATTCACAGTGAGGTGTTAAACTTGTCCTCCTCCGCAGAATCTTTCCTATCCAAAGTCAAACCTTTACTGAGTGCTGTATCCAGTGCAATGAAGACACTTGAAGAAAGAAGTCGTACTGCTAAATTATAGCTGCAGTATTTCAAGCAAGTTTCTATAATGCATGACTTAGTGAGAGCGGAAAGAACAGGCGACTGGAACCTTCATCTCTTCTCCGTTCAACACATGTTAGTTCACCTCCATGCAGCTGGCCATATTCATTACGATAAATCAGCCCACCTCTACCTCCAGAATATGTCTAAACTTAAGATTACTTTGTCGGATCGAGAGTTTGAACGTTTTGGCAGTCACGGTTATTTTACAGTTCGGCGATCGGATAAGTTTTGGTGCGGCGTTTGGACGGACATGACCATAGAGCAGGTCATAATGTTATCTATGAAGGTTAGCGGTGGCTTCACACAAGGCCGAAATATGTCTGATAGCGTTGTAGCTCATTGGATTTGCACCATGCCAGGAAGTCTCCAGGTGATGGAAGCAGTGGGAGCTTTTGCAGGAGTGACAGGTAAATCCTCCGGCCAGCACATTTCTTTATCAAGATCGTAACAGACTCGAGATACCAGTGATTTGCGGAAATTTTTAGTTTGGCTGAATCAACATTCGCCTTTCAACAAATCCGAAGATCTCATTTCCCTGTCTTCAGGAATTGTTGACGATGATAGAGTTAATTGTGACTCAGCCGAGGAGCTAGGCGAGAATGCTGCCAAAGGAATCGTGGGAAATATATTTGCACTATACACTTGTTTTTGCAGTAATAAGTTCCTTCTTCCAAAACTGAAACGTTTGGCACCAACAGCACCTCCCTATGATTGTCCATTACTGAGTTATTGCATTTTTGAAAAATCCAAGATGGCGACCGTTTATTCAAAATTTAAGGGTGTTCCCCATGCAGGATTTTTTGGGATTTTTCTGGGGAAGTACAGGGGGACCTAAAGAAAGTATTTCAGAAGGAATCAGCTTTCTAATAATTATTTCCGTCTCCAACCTTATTTTACCCATACTATCCCTGTTGCTCGCGCTCTGGGCTGTTGGTAGGCTCACTAACTGGACTCGCGCGGTCAGCTGGAGTTATGAAAATAATCTGACTAACAGTTTTAAAATGAAGACTAAAACGATGAACTTTGAGGATTGGAAATGAAAGCAGTCATAAATGATGTACAGAGAAAATTATCAAGAAAATGTGCTCAACAGATGGCTCTGGAGACAATAATTCCAAAATCTAGCATTGGTTGCAGTTTTAAACCAGCCTATTGGAATTATTTTACTTCTAAAACTAGTAACAATCTTTCTCTGCATTTTCCTTCCTCCTATTTCACTATTTCATTTCTCTTTTCTTCCTTCCTTTGTTTCTCTTACTTTCATCGTTTCTCTCAGTCCCTTTCTTCCTGTGTTCCCCATCTTGTTTTTGTTTTCTTCTGTTAATGACTTAATCTCCCCCCTCCCTCCTCGGTGGACGCAATATAGTATTTAGGATCCTATTTTAAACTACTGAATAGCCTCTCTGACCATAATATGGACTTTGAGAAAAATCATGTAGCAGATAAATTTCACAATGAAGTAGAACTCATTGTCTCACATTGGCTTATACTCACTTTCAATTCTGTATAAAGCATGTTCCAAGATCAAATTTTCGAGGGATGCCACAAGACAGCAGCTGTCACTGAATTGTTGCATGCTCCAGATACATCATACCTAGTCTCATTGCATAACGCGTCTTTGGCACATTGACCTAGTAAATCGTGTCTTTCGAAAGTGTTTCGTTGCTGATCCTTTCCCCTCCGGGATGAGGCGTTACTGTGGCGACATCTGTTAACGGTTGAAGTAATTTCATGTCTTTGTGCATACGCTTGGTGTCATTGTTTTGCGTGAACGATTTAAAATGATGCAGCTGTACGCAAAAACTAAACTAAAACTGAATATCTGGAAAACCGTGTTAGCCCAAACAAAAATATTTGTTATCCCATTTCTTTCATTGAACATAGGATCCAGCCCATTCATTGGTTTTGTTAGCTCATTTATTTGGGGGGCTGGTATCAAGTTGCCTCCCTCACAATTTTCAAAACCGAATATCTCGGAAACGTGTTAGCCCAATCAAAAATAATTGTTAGCCCATTTATTTCATTCAACATAAAATCCAGCCGATTAATTAGTTTTGTTAGCCCATTCATTTGGTGGGCTGGCGTCAAGTTTCAAAACCTAATATCTCGGACACGGTGTTAGCCCAATTAAAATTAATTGTCAGCCCATTTTGTCCATTACGTGTAGATTCTGGCCCAATTGTTTTCATCTAGCCCATTCACTTGGGGCCCCAACTTGACATACGCACTAAACTCGGTCCAATTGTGTGATGCGTGATCAGCGAATCAAATCCCATCACTGCTCTATTTCTTTCTGGTAAATTCCAATTGGCTTTTGAAGCTGGGTCAACACCGATAATCTAGAACTGCAGTTCAATCTCTAGAACTGAGATGTTAAATTTGCTTCAATATATTAGTCACCATTAGTATTAATAGGCGAATATGAGTGGTTTCTGTTGAATATTTGGCTGACCTGGCCTGTCCATACATGTGACTTAATTTTTCATTCCTATGGACAATGGTACATGCTAGACTTAGACATGTTTCAGCCAAGGAATCAATCATGATGGCGCTGTGGGATAAGGCTATGTTGGATAATGAATTTGTGCTCGCGATTACGTATGCATGAATAATGTGTTCAATGCACATACAGAAACAGGAATTTTAAATAAATTCGATTCCGGTGCAGGAGAGAAAATCAGGAAGCGTAAATGGATTGTGGACCGTAAAGAACCTTTTTATAGAATAGAATAGAATAGAATGGTCTTTATTTAAGCAGGCGTGTTTCGGCCTCATGGGCCGTTCTTACAACCAACCCTTGTCAAAGATACAATAAATGAATAAAAACAAAAAGAAAGAAAAAAAACACATAATGATCATGATAATACAATAAAGATAATATAAAGATTATACAATGATAAAATAATACATTGAATAGATTAGTATATATACTGTTGAGTAAAGATAAGTAATAAGTCTTCAGTAGTTCAATGTGTATGCGGGGAGGGGGGGTAGGTTAGGTATGCATTATATGATGTATAAGTGCAGGTGCAATTGTTAGTATTTCAATTATGTCCATGAACCTTTTTTCCGGATGAATTTAAACACAGTTCAGAAACGTTTTCCCAGATGAATTTAAATACGGTCCGGAAACATTTCTTCTGCATCAATTTAAATGAGGTCCAGGAACATTTTTTTCCTGATCAGTTTAAATAAGCTCCAAGTTCTGGATTGATTATTGATATGAAACTACGCAACTTTAACCGAATTTAAATTGTGTTAGAAAAAAATGTTCCGGTCCTGTTACGGAACCCAATAGAACCAATTAGACTTCATGGATTCCTGGACCTTTAAAGGCCGAGGGATTGTAAATGGATTCTACACCGTAAATAACCTTTTTAAGTTTAAAGGTTTTCAATTCGGTCCAGGAACAGGACCGGATTAAGACGAAATTGGGTCTGATGCTTGAAATCTTCAGTGAACAATAAACACGAAGACGTTATATTTACGTCACAGCGCAAAGAATAATAGTAACTGTATGATAAATAACGCTCTGTGTAGGCGTCCGAAATTGGGACTCCAAATTTCATTCTAAGATTTATTTTCAGGTTAACATAGCAAAAGAAAACTGTTCAGCTTTCGGAAAATTCTCGTCTGTTTTCATCTAGGCCTATTTCAGGAATGGGCCTAATGCTGCAGCATCAATAGCACCCACCTTAATCCGGCCCTGTCCAGGAACCTTTTTTTCAATAAAACAATAGGCAACTTGGACAAAATTAAAATTGTGCGAGAGAAAATGTTCCGGTCCTATTGCGGAACGAGCAGAATTCCTGCTTTCCTGGACAACACTGTTTCTATCTCACCGACAGACCTTTTATTCCATGCCTACCAACTGCTGTCCGGAACGTTGAAACATTTTTCCAGACGCTGAAATTTGGGTCATATTTCTTCATCTATTAATCACAGTAGTGATTTCTAATGATTATATTAAGTTGCATGTGTTATCTTCCTGAAAGGAAGTTTTAAAAATATATATTGTAGAAGCTATTTGAAGGGTGTCTGAAGGCAGTAACTAAAGGCATCGTCAAGCAAGAAGTTGCGAGAATGTACACCAGAGGACAGACGCGCTGTCCCAGTACAAGTTTCACCTCACAGATGGCAGGAGCGTACAAATTTACTGCTGCATACAAATTGGCAAGCTGATGGAATCATAACAACAACATAATCAGAATTTGGTAGATCTTCATCTGTAAATAATTTTATATTGCGTTGTTAGTTTTCGAGACATCGACACGTGACATAAGATCGATTGTTATAACTCACAGCAAGATAGATCAAATTAATTTGTTACATTGAGACAGATTGAGATATAATTTAATAAGTGTTTTTAACAGCTCTGCTGCCAAGTCTCAAGACATGAGTGAGTATTTTGTTAACCTTTGATTCGTTTAAAAACTAGCATGCACTTCCATCAATTTTAGATAAGTGCATAAAGTAAATGTATTCAAACTTTTTGCTGTCACGATTCCCTCAATTCCCAAAAAATCCACGACCTCCCCTCAATAAAATTATATATATATATATATAATAAAAATATATAAACATAGGCCAACTTAACTTTCGTACATTTTATTTCCTTTGCTACACATACAAGTATTGAAAATATGTGTGATTAATACAGGTCAGGTATAATTTTTTAATCTTTATAGGCTGGTGTCAATTTACTCAGCGATACAATATTCATGAGAAAAGGGATAAATACAGGCGGCTGTAAGGAAACCTGGACAATATGTAGATCTTAATAATACGCATATTCAAGGCCACCCGCAGGATTTTTCTAAGGTGGGGGGGGGGGCAGAAGAGGTTAAAGTGAGGGAAAGATGGTGTGATGCTTTCCTCCAGTTAAGAGAATTCTCATAAAGCATTCTCAGCACTAGAATAATTTGCATAGGATCTTAATCTACAGTCTTTCACTGCACTACATGTCCATGTTTTCACGCTACAATTTCAAAATTTGAATTATATGAAGTCTTTCCAGAAATCTCAGGGGGGAAAGTGCCCCCAGCCCCTTCTGCGGGCGCCCTTGGGCATATTGCAATGATATCGAAGTCAGTGGGATGTTTGAAGTTTTCTTCCAATTTTGCCGATCGAGACGACGATGATGAGTGACGATGCGATGAAATTGATGGACACTCGCGAAGAACACCCATTCCAGGATTCGAGCCCGGAACCCTAGAGTCGAAGTGCGCTGTGCTAACCACTCCGCCACAGAAGTCGGCACGTTGTGCGAGCCATGCGGTTGCTAGAACTCCTCTCTCTGTATGTTCGGCTTTTGTAAAGGTCGTACGAAAAAAAAAACCTAGATGAATTATGCAAAGTTTATTATTTATTTATTTACATTTATTTATTTATAAATTTTAAATGTTCGGGAAAATTTTATTTACGGAAGTTCTGGCGCATCCCTTGCGAAACGTCAGACCCGCCCAATGTCAAAATGGCATTCGGGTTGTTTGTGGAAAGATGGTAAACAACAGAATCCTACGTTTATTATTTTATTGGTTGTTCCTACGTTTACAACTTTTATGTCTAGTTACAAAAATTAAAATGTGAAACACACATGCTAAGAAATATAAAAACTTTAATTTTCATTTTTCTTCCCAGAGTTATTGAAAAAAATTAAGAACAGAAATAAGTTTGTAAACAAACTGTCAAAAACAATTGTGGAGTTTTGTTGTAAATCCTCATTTTCTAGTGTGAAGGATGTGCCCGCATAGCCTGGCAGTTTCTTAATGTCTGATTGTGCACTTGAAACTTTCAAGCGGAGATTCATCTCCAAATTTAGTCTCAGTAGTTCTAGTGACGTTTTTACTCTTTCAGAAATGTTTGTGGGTTTTTGAGTTGAAGAATGAAATGGGTAGAGATTTCCAACGAGTATTTTATTTCAAAACATATGAAACTAAGCGTGTCAGTGACAAAAACAGCCTTATTTTCTTGTTGAGCGTTAAAGCTTTGAAATCTGCTCTATACTACACACCTACAGCAAAAATGTCTTGCGAGTAGTCTCAACATTTATCTTCCGATCTGATTTCGCACCCTCTTGTAGTCGTTCATGTGCCCCTGGGGGAACGCGTACCACAGTTTGAGAACCACTGAACTAGAGGATAGAGGACGAAATACCACTAGTCACGTGTGTCCACTGTTGTAAAACGTCCCCCTAGTGACAGAAACGCGTAACGTTATCGAACAATTTCATAAGGGGGGGGGGGGGGTGCGAAACATTTCTGGACACGGAGCACACTGTTGAAAGAAAGCTGTATCAGAAGGGCGTATAGAAAATCAATGGCTTTCCTTCCGTTAAAAGGGGCGGCGAAATAGAATTTAGAACATGTAATAGAAGGCGGGATTGAATTGCGAAGAAGTTTCGCGAAGATGACAGTGCTTCGTGCCAGATTTCCTTGAGGGAAATGAGTAGGATGGCGCCACCTGCCAGACGTGGTACAATAGCGCCTTCCCGGCGAGATGTGGAACTACTTGAATGAGATTGAAGATTCGGGCGTAAACCTGGCACGGGTGATCTCTTACGGGGAAGGAGATAACTTTCAAGCATTTAATTTCCGGGACTGGATTCTTGTTGTCCCTCTTTCGCTTTTCTTTCTTCCTTTTTTGAAAAAGAAAGAACGTTAGGTCTTTAGGGAATGGTTATTTCTTCACTCATTTAGAACTTGAAGTACATCCCGCCCTTAAAAATTGATTTTTTTCACGATAGATGGCAATGTAGTTTCTAGTTCAATTTTTTAAATCCGCACGATCTTGAAGTACATTTATGTGCTTTGATCATTAACGTTAATCTTTGTTTAAATCTTTTATAATACTCGTGTAATCACTAAAGTAAATTCTTCACCTTAATGATTTTTACATAGATTTTTACTACTACAATGTTTTAGTAACATTGTTTGCAGCTTCTCTTTCTTACATTTCCTGATTCAACGCATTTTCCTGGTGGTCTTTTATACTTTCAAAGCTTTTTTAATTTCATAAGTGAATCGCGCTTGTATTATACAGGGTGAGCATAAAGTCTTTCCCCAATTATGAATATTTATATCTCAACTTCCACGTTAGATAGGCAAATAAAACCTATGGCAATAAGTACTGCAATACGTAGTTTTTTTTCCATTTCTTTGTTTTGTCTGATTCGTAGAGACGGTCCCATATCATGGCCACCGCGTTCGCCGGACATAACCCTCTCTTCGACCTTTTTTTATGGGGTTACGTTAAGGACACAGTGTTTAGTTCACCAGTTCCTGATATGCAAACTCTTCAGACACGAGTACGGGATGCCATAGAGACGGTGACGGAAGAGATGTTGGCAAAGACATGGATAGAAATTGAGTATCGCCTAGACGTTCTAAGGACAACAAAGGGAGCACATGTCGAAGTGTACTGATAAAAAACTTTATGAGTTAAGCTACCATTTCCAACAAACCGCATATCTGTACCTATCATAGTTCTTTAGCAATAAAAGTTTCTAATCAGGGGAAGACTTTATGATCACCCTGTACTATAACTACTATATTTTTCCTTCTATTTTACGTATTTATTTTACCAAAAGTTTCAGATACAGTACAGAATTACCATTTTATACTGAAATGCATTCCTCTTCCCACCATTAATTTTGTTCAGGTAGATGCGTTCTTAAGTCAATGTCATTTTTATGTCTCACTTGCAAAGAATATTATTCCCATTTGTAGAGACTTTTGGGACACCCTGTAGATGGATGCCCTGAGAGAAGCGAAGTAGCGACTTCCTCTCACAGGGTACGGATGACTTGCTTCTAAACGCTGCCCGTAAGGTAAATTCAAGGTTTATTGTTAGTTTTAGGGATCGTTACTAAGGAGATTGTCAAATTTAGACATTTAGGTGGGCAATCGTCGTTTTAAACCTCAAAGGAGGAAGATTTTATTTGCATGGGGTGAAGGTCCTCTCTTCCCCTTTTGCCCCCTAGTTACACCTGTGCATCAGGCAGTCTGGATGTTATGTGATACCCTTGTGATAGTAAATCACTAATTTGATTTTGGGCACTGATGTAATGATTCACATCTCAGAAAGTTAAATTAGATGGAATTTCTATTCGAAATCAATTTGAAACTTTCGGAGCAACACCAAAACAAGTGGAAAGTTTGTAGCTGAGATCTATGTCAATCTTTGAGTATGTACAGCCAGGACATGAATGTTTATTTGTTCTTCAATCTAATCGCATCTACAGCTCTTGTCCAGTCTTACGGCGGGTATTCTACATGCTGGTAAGGGAAGTGGTGAAGCAACCAATCCAGCGCGATAAGAAACACAACAGCCTGTAGAACGAGGTACGCGCAGTACTTCCTCCCGCGACGTCGTAACTCTTGGCGCCATCGCTATTGTCTGGTTGGTCTGCGGCGTATTCCCCGCTCCCCACTTCCCTTACCAGCAAGTAGAGCGTCCGCCGTAAGAGTAGACAAGACATCATGGTGAATTTGGTATTTACTGTTGTTCTTCTGGCACGTTTGGTTAGTGACATTGATCGTGGCACTCGCCATGGAACACCAATGACCTTTATAGGGCTGGAACAACAAATCTGTGCTTAGTATGCACGGAAGCCGAGCTGCTTCACCATTGAATAAAGCCAAATACAATTACTACATGAATGAAGTCACTCTGGCAAAATTTAATCGATTATTGCTTTATTTGTCACATGTGTATTTGATACATATCAAGTAATCACCTGGCAGCTACTGTGCTGAGAGTAAGGATCCTCTTGGGTGTGAACCTCTTTCTTTCGACGTTGCACTCAATGTGCCGCATTTCCGTCCTGTGCTCTGCAGTGACTCGACTGCTTCATCTCGTCGAGAGTCTGCATTGGTCGGGAAGACCATTGTCTGCGTTCAGGTGCTCCTTGTAGCCCTCCAAGTTGGCAGTTGGTACTGTTGTCGTGCCTTAGTAGCGGAGTTATGTATGGAGGAACCCGAAAGGAGGCTGATTAGAGTTTATAGCACTGGCTGTTGAATCATGTCTGCGTTGTCAGCTTTTTTTTTTTTTTTTTTTGCGTTGTTTCGGCGCTTTTTTTTTTTAGGTTGTTTCTGTTGAACGATGGCTCCTGTTTCTTAAGTTAGGGTCCTGCAGTGCCCATCTTGTATTGGTTTCCTCTATTTCGTCCTGGATTTGTGGTTGAAATTATGCCCGTTGTGGTTGCTGCCAAGGTTCCCGTAACTGGCCTTCTAAGATGAGCCATGGCCCTCCTTCATGCTTTTGTTGCTGTCGGAGCGATGTGCCTGCAGCCTCGCAGCTTTCGTGATTCTGCAGCCCTGATGCTACCAACAGAATCAATCGTCCATCTCAAAGTATCACAATGCCTCTCTGATTAGGCCCCTTCTTCTCTTTCGATGCATTTCTGCACTCTTTATGGAGAAACACAGGAATCGAGCTCACATCAGCGCATGGTGCAGTCAAGTCGCACTGCTTGCGAATAAGAATAACTGTTGTAGCCGCATCTTACCTACAACGTTTCTTTTCTTTCTTCTTCAACCTTCGGGCGCACTGGAACCGACTCCGCAGAATCACTTTCTCCCGCAGTCTTCATAGCATGAAACGTACCCTCTACTTAAGTTGCGAAGGAGTGTCGTCTCTGCCGATGCATTGCCGCGACTTTCTTCCACGATCTTCCCCTCTGGAGATACGCTGCAGTCGGGGCAGTCTTCAAATTCCCTTGTTCTGTTTGATAAGAAAAACACAACATGGTTTAATTACCAACCTGCACATAAAACCTAATTTAGACATGCGTTATATTTTCATTTCATTAATCCTCGCTAAATAAAGTTAGAGGAAAAATAACTAATATTCCTGTTTCTGAGAAAACTCACATCTTAAATGATGTGCCACATGACCCCCTTCCCATTTGGAAATCTGGAATTTCAGAATGGCGGCTTTCAAGATGGCCGCCATGATGTGTACTGGCCCCATCTGGTCTGTCCCCACCCTCATTACCCATATCCGAAGTTTCATTGTCCTCCGTCAAGCCGTTGTCAAATTAAAAGAGTGGTGCTGGACTTTTGCCTCACCCTTTACAGTCAGTAATATAGAAGGTATTTGAACGGTGTCGTGTGAGGTTCAGACTGGTGAGAACAGGCACTTGCTTAATAGCAAAGAAATGTCCAACACGACGCTATCAGCAGGTGGAAGATCTAATATTTCAGTTTATTGAGTACTCCGAAAATTGGGAATTCTGGAAGTGGCAGGAAAATACATTTAGAGTTAAAGTAAAAAGGGAATCCTGTGTTAGGTCCACGCTTTCGAACGCCTAATTTTTCTACTCTCTCCGTAAGTTGATTGCAGAGAAAAGTGCACGAAGAACTAGAGTTGGAAGAAAGCCGGCATTTTTGAATGGATGTTTTTTTGCAATATAAGGTTAGGTGGCTTCTTTTGAGAAAGAGAAAACAGGAAAATTTGGCTTTCTTTTAATTTGTGGCTAACCTATTTCACATTCAGTGTCAGTGAAGAGTTTATGAGTTCCTATTGGAAGTATCTAAATAATTTCACAAGGTGTGGCAGGCAAGAGACAGATATTGGTCATTTCTTCTCGTTGCTAATTTGTTTTTTCTGCTACTTGCGTTTGTCTATGTACCTAACCAATGGCAGAATGGTACCACTGTTGTCTTGTAATCAAGGGGTAACAGGTTTGATCCTCCGTTCCGACATATTGCATAGTGGTTCTGATCCAATTTTGAAACTGTACGTGCCGGGCCCCGTGGCGGAGTGGTTAGCATATCGCGCTACGAAGCCAGGAGTTCCGGGTTCGAATCCCGGCCTGGGCATGCGAGTGTCCATTCATCAATTTCATCATATCATTACTCATCCCCATCTTCGCAAATTAGTCAAAAGTGGCACAAAAGGCGAAGTAATATGAAGCAAATCAATGAAACAGTAGGCCCAGTTCTAATTAGCTTATCTGAGCATAAATGGAAGTTAAACCAAACTTTCACGTGCTTGTGCCTCTTAACTTCAAATTTAATAGTGTATGAAGCTTACCTAAATCGTATTTTGAAATGCCTCTTTGCAGTGATGTAGGATTACACCTGTCATGGTTTTGCTATGTCGTGCCCAGGGTTTTCCTCTCCACAGGAGAGCTAGAGTAGTCTGTTGCTGCTCGGAGTGACTTGTCCTGGTGGTGGACGTGACTCTTGCAGTCTTTCGATGGAGTGATCTTTCGATTAGGAAACACAAGTGATGTCTGGAGTCATCCCACTTGACCGTGCTGTTGCGCCTTAGAAGCGGCGTTCGTATGATCATATCTCCTAGTAGACGGGCCAGACTTCATAACATTCACAATATTTTGGTCCATAGGCATTCCTTGTGATGGCCCAATGTGAAAAGTCACGTGCTCCCTTGTTTTTGTATGTGCCGACGGTGCTTCAACTTCAAGACCCACCGTATTCGCCATGTGCCAGTTTCATTGCGCGCTTATGGTCTCTCATTTCGAACATACCTTTTCCTTGGCAATGTCTTCTTTGCGAGCTTTTGTTTCTTGATTGCGACTATGCGCCTTTTCACCCGTGGATGTCGCGTACTGCCTCGATTCCACTTCTTTCTGCCTTCTTTTACTGTTTCATTCAAGTGAAGACTGTATCTGTCTTCTTCCGGGCAAAGGCTTCAGACGTGAAGTCCCAGAGTGTTGAGGTGCCGTTCAGGAAGTGCGTTACACAACCGCATGCTTCTGGCATATTCTTCATATTACAGATTTTCTCTGTCTTAATTAACTGCTCGCTTTATCTTCATTGTAAAGTTCTATGAACTATGTTCACGTTCTCACCGTCCTATCCTCAAATCAAAAAATTATCATTTCGATAATTATTTCCCTGCTGAAGCATTCGTACTTGTGTCTTATTTTATCATACTCTGACATAGTCCGAATCTTCCATCCGTGTGTACTGTTTTATTTAGTTAATTGTCCACGCGTAATTATCACGTAATTCAGTAGGTTGTTTGTCTTGCACACTTGACAAACCTGTCTGATGAGTTAGTGTATTTGTCGTTTCTAGTTCCTTTCGGCTGTTCAATTCTCTTCCTGTAATAATTCCCTTACTGTTACCAATCACTCCATACTTCACGTGTCGCAGTGTTCTATGGTGTCTTTTTCTGTGTGGCAAACGGGCTGCTGATTGTAGTGGTGTTGTCATCAACAGTGGTTTCGTAATTGAAAGCACTGTAAGAAACCTCCTTCTGTGCTCTCTTCCTCTGTGCTGTCGAGTGCTGTGGAGGACACTCGATGAACTTACACATATCCTTTCCCCGTGTGAAAATGACGCTGCTCTGATTCCAATGATGTCACCAACACTCGTCACGCTCTTTGGGAATTGAAATCGCTGTTATGGAGTCTCATTCCATCTCCCCTGTGTTCTTTTTCTCGTTTAGCTTTATGTAAACTCCGGAGCACAACAAAATTGCTCCCCATTAATCTCCTCCAAATTCCCAAATCCTTGTAGTCTGACGTCGTTTCTCCTTCTGCTGCTGCTTGCGAAGGAGTGTGATCTCCGATGATGCTGCATTCATGCATCTTTCTTCTCATCTCTTCCTCTCTGGAGATACCCTTCCGTCGAGGAGAGACTTCGGGCTCCGTTCTGTTTAAGAAAAACACAACAGAGTTTAACCCACCTGCATCTAAAACCTAATTTATACATGCTTTATATTTTCATTTTATTTAACAGTGCAACTTATAATAACTAAAACAGGGTTCCAACACAACTGGAAAACCTGGAAGTCTCGGATTTTTTTATAAATGAAAGTATGTTGGAAATATCAGGGAAAATGTTCTAATTGATCAACACATCTGAGGCACTCCAGACTGTTGTGATATTTCTATTATAAAAGGTAAAGTGCTCCCCTATGCATAGCACCACGCCATGAAGGCGTATAGGGGGTGTGGGGGTAACGCCCCACACTTTCTTGATCCGGTCGTGAGTGGGGGTGATGTGATCAGCATCACGCCCCTGACCGCCTTTACCCCCCAGGGTTTCCATGTTATTCGACGCTGGGTGGGCGCCGGGGCCGCTTCCATCGTTAGAAAAGTTGAGCCGAACCCGGGACCTTTAGCATGGTAGTCAGACGCGTTACCGACTGAGCCACCGCGGCCACCGATATTTCTATTATAATGTACTGTAACGTTCTTTGTCAGATATCAAGTTCGGGCATCATGATTCTCTTGTGGTCTGAGAGGCTCTTTAAGGACCTTCGAGGCTCATTTTAATATTTTTGGAGGGGATGTTTGAAAACCCCAAATTTTGTTGTTGGTCGCATCACTAGGACAATAGAGCCGCGGTGGTTTAGACCGTAGGGCGTCTGACTGCCTTGCGGGAGGCCCAGGTTTGATTCCTGGGGTAGGAGATTTAAGGTCTGAATTTATTTGAGTGTGTGCCTCAGTTTTAAGGTCCCCGTGTACTCTCTGGGACATGGCATAAATTATACAGGGCTCCTAGAGTTTATTAGATCTATTGATTGGTTTAATCCTAATTTTATTGTTAAGATGCCTGGACATATACCATACGTCGTAATTAATGCATAATATATAATGTTTAAGAAATTAGACTTTTATAAAAGCAATTTACTATGCTGTGGCCTCACAATGGTTTGAAGTTATATTTTCGATATTTATATGTAGTTCAAGAAAAGACAGTGTCTTTGAAGGTACATTGGATAATGTGTTTATCAATATTATCTGACTTCCTTTCTTTATGTGCAGGTTCATACATTACATTCATATATTGAAAATTATATTATGATGTTGGATTCTATTCATAAAATTTTCTACAAAACTACTCTAGTTATGCGGATGTGTTCTTGCTATGTACATATGCTAAGGCTACTGAGAAACATCCATTCAAAAGAGGCTGTTTTTTTCCATGTCGAAAGTTGTATTTCAAATTTAGATATTAGTGCTTTTTTACACTAGGGATATAAATGAAAGCTGTAGAACAAGAAAATGCAGTCATGTAGAATACTTTGGTTTGTGGGGGGGGAGGGTGAAAAAAGGCCAACCAGAGAAGCCGCTAAAATAAACTCCGCTTTTCTCTAATAAAAAAAAAAGAGCCTTTTTTTTTTCGGACCACTTACAACTCTACTAAGGAGAATTATATATCACGCATACATACCTTAGACACACGAATCGTAAATCTGCATTTCGCCTGTGTCATGAATATGGCAAAACCTCGTATATAGGTCCCTGTCTGTCTCCTTAGCTGGCGCGAAGCTTGGTCCTGGTTTTATTGAATTTCTAAGCTTCTCTCGCCAGTTGGTTCCTGGCGCTCGTCGTAGCTGGTATGCCATGCCAAGAGGGAGACATATAACCGTGAGTAGAATCAACGACCATCCGACATAGAGCAGGGTGGTTGGGAAGTGACCTATTTGGAAAGCTTTCACTTCGTAGAAGAGAGTAGAACTAAGTAGTGTGAGAAGGATTGTAGGAAGAATGATCCTACAGTAACTAAGGATCCACACTTTGGATATTCTTTGCTGCATGAAGGACAGGGTCGTTCCGTAGTTTTCTGTTCCGTAGAACCAAAAGACTATGATCACGTACGAGAAAGAAATAAAGACCACGCACAGTGGTAGCACATGTTCATCGATGACTTCGAGCACTATTACGCCTGTCGTCAAACAAACATACGAGGAAGACGCAAAGAACATCAATAGAAGTAGTGCCCTCTTCCAGATTTTGTCAGCTCCTCTGAAAACATCATCTAAGCTTGCCATGAGCGTGTCTATCTGCACGGCAACGCGCATGAGTCCAACTAGGGCTAAGGAGGAGAACACCAGCAGCCCCATAAATGCAGGCAGAGGCAGTCTAGATATCAACGCCGGGAATAGTTCGAATGGTAGTCCTGGACCCTTACTGGTGATATCGTGCAAACTTATTCCTGTGCGTTCGGCCAGATATCCCATCGTACTGAAAGCAATGACGCCGGACAGAAGACTGGTGATCGCGCTTGAGGACACAGCGATAACAACTTCTGTCCTAAAGTTTTCATATACCTCATTATATCTTGCCTTGTGCACGGTACTGCCCAATCCTGTGCTAAGAGAAAGGAGAACTTGGACTGCGGCGTCCGTCCACACTCGACCATTGTACATATCATCATATTTTGGGATGAACAAGGTAGCGATTCCAGCTGCGGCGCCCGGTAAGGAAGCTGATCTGGCTAGCAACAGGAACAAAACTGAGTAACATACGAACCCCATGATGATGAGTGACCTTCGGAGCCTTGGCCATCGGAGGAGCGCCAGGAGGAACAGTATAACGTGAGTTACTATGCTTGAATAAAAAATGTTCCACACTGCAGCTACAGGTTCTGCTGCTTCGTATTGGCGGTGAAGGACGAAGTGATTTAGAAATTGCGATTCTGCGGCTTGAAGATCTCCATCACCACCTGATCTTTCGGACCATTCGTCTTTCACGTCGACGCACTTATTGTCATTCCAATCGGCTGTGCACACGCTCCAGTCTGGCCACCAGATCCAAGAGTGGAGAGCATAATATATTGAGTACGTTGTTATTCCAGAATAGCATCCACAGAGTAATATGCTAATGAGAATAACGGCGGTTCCGACTCCTTTCGTGAGCGGGCACATGCTGTATGTGTTAAGGAATCCCTTGTTGGTGAACTGCCCGATACTAGCCTCAATAAAATAAAGTGGGAGACCAACCAATACTAGTAGAATTAAATAGGCAAAGGTAAAAGCCCCTCCGTGGTGTGCTGCCACGTACGGGAACCTCCAGGTCATGCTTAACCCAATACCATAAGAGTAGTATGTCAGATATCTTTCACACATGTTGCCCTCTTTGGATTCTTGCTCAGTGCCGACGTGGATATGGAAGTCTTGAAATCTGGAGCCAATATCGTCATGTGTACTTGTAGATGCGTCCATAAAAGTCACCACTTCAGAGCATGCGTCCTTAACTTCTTTCGTGTTCTTCGAAGGTGTGACGGGGTCTACGCTGCCACTGTCGTCTTTAGCTCTCAAGTTCCTGACTGCAAACTCGGTGGATGCGCTCTCCTTGTAGGTGCCACTGTCGTCAGTAACTTTCAGGTTCGTGACCGCCATCTCGGTGGACGCGCTCTCCTTGTAGGTGCAACTGTCGTCAGTAACTTTCACGTCCATGACCGCCATCTCGGTGGACGCGCTCTCCTTGTAGGTGCAACTGTCGTCAGTAACTTTCACGTCCATGACCGCCATCTCGGTGGACGCGCTCTCCTTGTAGGTGCAACTGTCGTCAGTAACTTTCACGTCCATGACCGCCATCTCGGTGGACGCGCTCTCCTTGTAGGTGCAACTGTCGTCAGTAACTTTCACGTCCATGACCGCCATCTCGGTGGACGCGCTCTCCTTGTAGGTGCAACTGTCGTCAGTAACTTTCACGTCCATGACCGCCATCTCGGTGGACGCGCTCTCCTTGTAGGTGCAACTGTCGTCAGTAACTTTCACGTCCATGACCGCCATCTCGGTGGACGCGCTCTCCTTGTAGGTGCAACTGTCGTCAGTAACTTTCACGTCCATGACCGCCATCTCGGTGGACGCGCTCTCCTTAGCGCTGCCGCTGGCGTCATCACGTATCGTGGTCGTGGGACTCAGAACTGCCTCTTGGAAGCGGTCAGTCTCCCTGTCATCTACTGCAAGACTGTTCTGCTTGTTTTCGACCTGAGACAACGCAGTGGCGTTTACCTTTATTACAAACAAAGACAAGAGAATAAGAATGACTGCATCGACTCTTCAATCATAAGTCTCGCTAATCACTTTTTGTAATTCGATTAATGAGACTGGTAAATACTCTCGTTTACGTTTGAAATTCTGACTGGTAAGGAAAACGAGGTTAATAATAAGGTGTGCTTTATACAGTGTATATTAAGACCAGCTGCTCATTGCACGACCTTTAGAATTATTTACGTAAGAAATATTGTCCTTTAAAGTTGGACAAAACGCTTACAACTGAAGTCGGTCCATTAACCTAGCAGACATATGGCAGTGGAAGGCTTAAGCCGTAAAATTGTAGGTTTTTTGGAAGAATACATAATGGTTTGATTGTAAAGAGGTTTATTTAACATCATGCCTGAAGGGCTTGAGACAACATAAATGGTAAAGTAAAAAAGGTAAAAAAAAAAAAAAGGTAAAGTGCTCCCCTGTGCTTAGCACAACGCCATGAAGGCGTATAGGGGGTGTGGGGGTAACGCCCCACACTTCCTTGATCCGGTCGTGAGTGGGGGTGATGTGATCAGCATCATGCCCCTGACCGCCTTTACCCCCCAGTGTTTCCCCCAGGTACCCATGTTATTCGACGCTGGGTGTGCGCCGGGACCGCTTCCATCGTTAGAAAAGTTCCCGGATTTGAACCGGCTGGGGATCGAACCCGGGACCTTTAGCATGGTAGTCAGACGCGTTACCGACTGAGCCACCGCGGCCACATAAATGGTAATAAAAATAATATAAACCCAAATTTAAATTCAATAATACCAATGTCATAACGACGTTTTTTTTTGTTTTTTTTTTTTAAATTGAGTTATTAACATCGTTGTCATCATACTGATGCCCTGCATCACCTGGCAAATCGGCGTAACTCAAATCCAATTAATAAGAAAGTTATGAATATTTTTTTGATTTTGCGTATCTCAATTTGCTAAATCATTTGGTATGACATAGCGGTGTAACAAAGGATAATTAAAGAAAGAGGTAAAATGAATTGTTAGAAACCTTTTGTTGATGTCGGAAATAGCCCAATTTAACATTAGCGGCACGGTTTTTCGAAGAAGGATCAAAGCTGTATATTAAGCGTTGTTTGTACCCTCTGTTAGGCAATATTCAACGTTGTCAAAATACTCTCAAAGCTTTCAACTTGTCCCGATCATTTTGAGATCAGCAACCTTAGGAATAAGATGGACGTCTTAGTGCTCTGGCAAGATGGCTCAAGAAATATTGTTCCATCAAGAGAACTACACGTGATCGGAAAGAGGAAAAATAACATCAAAGCCGGGATATCTGTAAAATTTTACTGGCCTCCAGAAAATAAGTGGTACAAAGGGACTGTCATAGAAACATTGAATGAAGAATCTGTCGTATCATCTGACGAAGATGTACCTCTGTCTTATCTGCTGAAGAAGAAGAACGATGTATCATCCCCTACACAAGAACAGGACGAGAATTACTTTGATGCCGAAAGTGAATATCTTGAAGATATCAGTGACCCGGATGATCCAGAGTATTTGCCAGGAAAATCGCAACATTGTGAAGCAAGAGGATGCAAGGATGAGGTCTTCTCCTCGTGTTTCAGATGTCACATCCTGCTTTGCTGGGATCATTTCGTTCAAGATAACGACTGTACATTACACAAGAAACGGGTGTTATTGACAATTCAAAATGTCTGGTAAACAGAGTGCAGGATAACAATTCTTTAATATGTGATAGCAATGCCATCACTAGAGACCACATTGCAACAATTCCTGAAAGTTATGATGTCGACGGATCATCAAAAGAAGGCTCTACTACAGATTCTAGAAAAGGAGGGAAGAAAAATCTGAGTATGAAGTTACGTAATGGAGGTTATGAATACTTCAGTTCAACTACAGGGAAGTTTGTTAAGAAAAGAAGATTGGTGAAACCCCCCTGCACAGGCTGCACCCACAAAGGAAGAAAATGTTATGTACGGAAGAACAATGAGAAATCACGAATAATTATTTTAAATGGATTTTTCGATCTTGGAAACTTGCAACGTCAAAGGGAGTACGTAGCACGACACGTTGATGTAGAAGATACGAGCAAAAAACCACAAAACAAGCATCGAGACGTACAAAAACTCAATTTTACTATCTTTCCCTGGATGGAACAAGGCTGAAGATTTGCAAGAAGATGTTTTTGAATACTCTTGGAATTAGCGAACGATTTATACGTACGACAGTGAACAACATTCAATAAACAGGCATATTACTAACTAAAAAACGAGGTGGAAGATACAAACATTTGAAAGAAAATGACGAGAGGAAACTGAGTATAGTAGAAGATTACATAAATCGCTTTCCACGAATAGAGTCTCACTATTGTAGAAAATATTCAATCAAGGAGTATCTGCGTTCGGATTTAACTGTAAAGAAGTTGTATCAGATGTACAAGGAAGAGCTTGACACAACATGTCAAGCATCTTTTCAAACATACACAAATGTTTTCAAGGGTATGAATCTTGCATTTCATCAACCCAATGATCAGTGGCGTAGCATGAGCATTTCGGATGGGAACGCCAAGTCCGAAGGAAGGGTAGGCCTTTTTTAAGAGTTTACTTATGGAATTAGCCGACATACGTATTGTCTATTTAAACTCAAAATCTCATTGTGTTTATTACATGAAGTCAGCCGGGTTCCGATAAAACATGATCCATGCTTGTTTTATCTAGAAAATAAGATGCCTCAGTGTGCAACAAATGCTTGGAGCACTGGTGTTTTATACCATTTTTGGCTAGAGTCTAGTTTACGTCCTTCTTGCCTTTTGGTGGTAACCGATGGGAGTTAACAACACTGCATGCTCCTCTTTGTTTCCGCGTTGTAGATGCGTGTTAAAGAAGAACAGGTTCCAAAAACTTCTAGATAGTGTAAAATACGTTTATCGCCAGTGATAATTCAGTACATCGTTCAAAACCGTGCTAGCAGACAGCCGGCGCTCCGGCATCTCTTAGGGTAAGTAAGTTTTTCTTTTTACACTTTCTGTTCACGATAGCCCACTAACCAGTCACGGGAACGAGGTATGCCTACGAGGTTAGGTTAGGTTCCATTAGCACTCATTTCACCCCTAAATATGTGCTTCATCATCGAAAAATGTCCTCAGTACGTTCAATCACGCATATCCGGACAACATCGGTTTTTCTCGATTTCCTCCTCCAAGAAATTTTTCCTCGCCTTGGGATTTACTTTGTTGAATTCCTTATACAATAACCTTTGCAACGATATATGACACGTATTCCTTAGGAAAAGGACGTAAACTAGACTCTTACCCCATTTTTAATTAGATTGCTCAAGTCAGAAACATCGTACACCATTCGGAGTATTTTGCTCCGCACGTATAACACACGTGTAGCAAAACAGTATTTTATAATTAAGGAAACTTTTCGGTATGACGCAAGTAATTAAAAAGAAAACCTACCTGTATCACAAGCGCCTCTAGAACAACAGTAGACTTCATTGTTGTGGATGATTCAACTAACTATTTATTGATTTGTTTATTTTACTTCGCTTTCTACAACTTTTGGCTAATCGCAAATATGAATATGAGTTATGATATTGATGAAGTCACACTCACAAAGAACAAACATGCGTAGACCGGGATTCAACCCGGAAACCTCTGGCGTCTTAGCGCGCTGTGCAAAACATACTGTACAATCGTACACTCTACTGACGTAACAGTGCCTATTAGTAATTCAGATCTTGAGAATGCTGATAAACATTTTAAAATAATTTTGTCAAGAGATCATACGATGTTAAGAGTTTTGAAACGAATGCTAAACATTTCCACTGGCACAATATTAGGCAGTAAGATACTAACGAAATTTTTTTTAAAAAATAAATAGTTTTGCGGGTTAGGCGGTAGAGCAGCCACAGGCTGAACTTCTACCACGAGGACTTTATCAACTTGTTTGACAATAACTGTTTTGTTCTTTTAGTTTTTAATGCACTTCACTGTTCTTGCGATAAATTACACAATGCAGTGGTCATTAATGATACGTCATTGAATATTGCGTATTGTATCATCACACAGCACAAGCAGAGGCACGAGGTTTGTCTATGGGCACGAGCGCGAAAAACCGGGTAGGAATTCTACTTCTGTCGTCGGCATTGGAAGTACAGCGCCTTGAATCGGAAGGCAGGAAAGGTCACATGGCCCCTAGAACCAATCAAGTGCTCCGTACGCCCGCATATGGCGAGAGCATTTAGCCCGTGCTGTAGAGATCCAAGCCACAAGCTTTCCCTCCTCCTCTCTGCCTCCAGGAAGGCATGTTTCGGTGTCAATCAGAAACGAGGAAAAAATCGCCTGCTGGGCAGCGAGGAGCGAATGGAAGCCAGAAGAGAGGCGCTTACGTAGACGCTGTTGCGACGTTGCGTATTTTAATTGGCTGCCTGGCTTTGACTTTTCCCAGCTCGGAGAAAAGCCAGCGATCAGCTAGCGCGGGAACCGGGACAGGTTGTAACAAACGCGGTTTGATGGGTTCAAGCCGTTCATTTGTGCCAGTCGACTCATGAGCGCTCGCTCACTGAGAAGAGTCGTTCAAAAGAGTCGTCAGGCTTCTTTTTCTCGAAACACATGCCTGAAGAGGGGTAGGTAGGAGGTGTTGAAGCAGATGATTGTATTTAAATAAACGACCACAACGGAACGTATCAGCCTCTGTCCTTCAAGATTAATAAATTGTATTGCATTTGTGTGTATGTGTGTGTGCGTGTAGCCGACTAGATGACCAAGATTCTGAAGTAATCGACATTTGATCTTGCCATAGAAGTTCCCGGGTTCTAGTCCCAGTCTGGGCAAGAATATTCTTTACGAGTGTCCCTTCATCTATATCATCACGCATCATCCTCATCGTCGCGATTACTTAAAATTTGAAGAAAAGCGGCTTAAAATAAGAAAAATACAAATACGAGTCTGTGTGTGTGTGGATATACATATATGTGTAAACAGTAAACACACACACACACAAACAAAATTTATTGCACATCCTTGTTTTCATTACTCTGCATCATGAGTGAGATTTTCTATATTTGTATCTTGTTTCAGTTTGCATTTCATGCTGCGGATAATGCAAATTATGCAGTACGATAGCATGCACAGAAATGCTATATAATTATATCAACCTTTTATTAGTAATAACGTGCATTTACATATTCTTCCTTTTTTTGCATTCGATCACTGGTTTTAATATCGCAACAAATGTGAGAAAGCGAGTCAACAAAATGCACTCCAGATCTGCGCTGCGACACATGCTTGCTGACTCTTTAAACAGCACGAAGAGTCACAGCACAGTCCCACGACTCTTTCCCCATCATTCGTTCACGACTCGCCTGGCAGATCGAAGAGTCACAGCACAGCCCCACGACTCTTCTCCCGCCGTTCGTTCACGACTCTCGAGACGGCACGAAGTGTCATGGAGCACCTTAACGACTCGCTCGTCTTAGCGACTCTTCTCCTCCCTCATCGTTCACGACTCTCGAGACGGCACGAAGAGTCGTGGAGCACCTTAATCGCCCTAGCGACTCTTCTCCTCACTCATCGTTCGTTCACGAGTCGGGAGCTCTCTTACACAAGGCGCGGCGGCGGCAGTCTCGCCAGCAGACTGGATCTGCAGTTTAAAGTGGGATCCACCCGCTCGCTCTCCGCAGTTGGCTAACAGCTGTGAAATTTATATCGCTCTTCAACATTGTCCATGTCTATCCCAGATAGCTGTTTGTTGTTCCACAGTCATTCAATATAAGTTTCTGCCAATATCATAATGTATGATCGAATTTCTATAAAGCGAGCCAAATTATACGTATGTATTTTTTTTAATGTTGCATTTTACTACTAAAACACCTTAACACGTAGGCTCACCGCAGATGGCCAACAGCTGTTTATATCACTCGTGAACATGACCCATGTCCATCTTACGTAGTTGTTCCTAATTCTGCAGTCATTCAATAAAAGCTTTTTTGCAGTATCATGTACGATGAAATTTATGATTAAACTTCTATATTTATTCTTTAATTCTGTTTTCATTAGTAAAATATTTCCACGTTAATGTTAATGAAATATTTCACGTCCTATGAAAACGATTTTGTCAGACAATGTTTAAAGTTCACTTATGCTCAGATAGTCTAATCGGGATTGAAGCTACATTTTAAACTGGGCTCTAAATCACTGGGCAAGGTGCCTCCACCGAGCATCGAATCCGAGACAGGAAGCGATTTCCTTACCAGGATTTAACAGGGAATGAAAGGATGGCTGAATAACATAAATAAAACAAACTCCATGGTGCATGTTCTTTGTTTCTTGGTTTCTATGTTGGCCAGCTTGAAATAATCTTGGAGTGACAGATAAGTGGTGTCGCCCTCCTCAAAGTAAGCCTATTGACACCGAAAGTTCCGGGTTCGAACCCCAGCCCAGAGATGAGTGGTAATCTGTATTTAACCTCCTGTCAATTACTCTAATCCTCCGTCGTTGCCTTGTAACGATACCTGGTGGATCCCACTTTAAACTGTAGATCCAGTCCCGATTAGCCTATCTGTACGTAAACTTCATTCATCCTCGCTGTCAATACTAAGTAATTAGGTATAAAAGATGCATAAATTACAACAAAGCGTGTTAGGCAGTTAAAATATTAAAATTGAATTAATAAATTATAAAACATAATTACTGCATGCTAATTTATAAGAAATTATAGCATTTTGAAAAATGTTTGTTCCTTAATGTGAAAATAACTAGTAGCTTATTTCTTCTGCTCATTCTCATGTTAACAGATTTGTTTTCTTAGATAAATAAAATTGAATGTGTAAATTAAAAGGTTTACATGTGCACGAAGCGGAAGAGCAACTCGATCGAGTATCGTGGTGAGACAAGATGACTTGGCACATCGTTTCAACTCGTGAATGAGAATGCATATCTTGTTCGCGATTTGATTTCAAGTTAAAAACACCTGTCTGATCTTGTTCGCTTATCGATTTCTAAAGCATAAATCGGTATCGTTACTCTAATGAGACGAGATTCTCGGACAGTAGATTTTACACAGAGTGTCTTTCATACATCTCGCCAACTTTTCATTGCGTTCTTGTAATGTCCTCCTACTTGTGAAACTGATTCACTTCCCACAATTTCAGTCGCCTCTGTGGAGGAGTGGTTAGAACAGTGCGCTAAGAGGAATCCCGGAATTGTGTGTCACTTCAGCAATTTTTTTCTGATTCACCCTAATAGCATAGTGGTTAACGCTGTCATGTATTAAAATGGTTTGCGTGGCAAAAATTGTTATAAGTCCACTTTTATGCTCCAATAGGCTAATCGGGTCTCCCCGATGGCGTAGTGATAACGTCGCCGGTAATCAAGGGGTACCGTGTTCAATACAAAGTGGACGTTCGGATCCCACTTTAAACTGTACTGAACATAAAGTGGACTTAAACAATAACAACTCAAAATAGGCTAATCGGAATATTGTAATCAAGAGGTCTCTGCCTAACACCTTCCCAAAATTTTCACAAGACACCCCTAATATTTTTTACTAACATTTAATTTCTTGTAATTTTAGCGCTAATTTTGTCTGGACATCATAACTGGGTATAGGCTTCCAGGGGCTTGACTTCCGGCGAAGAAACGCAATGGTCGTACACGGCACGTTTCAGCCAGCTTCACTCAACTATGGGTAGGGAAAAGGAACAGAGAGGACCCCCCCCCTTTCCCTCTCCTGTCTCCATTTGCAACCCGCAGAATCGACTTGGCTTTCTTTCAAAAATTCCGGCCGCCAGGCGAGTATACACGTGCGCATGCGCCTTCCTCGCAAAATTCGTGGAAAGGAGAGGGAATAATAGTTGTTTGGCGGGCGGAGGGGTCGTGGCACACATACGTCTTTTTGAACGTGTCGTTCAATTCTGGTGAACGAGTCGTTCACCGCTCACAAGAGAGTCGTTACTTTTGAACGACTCGTTCACGAACGACCCATCACTGTAGGCCAAACCTAGCCGGCGTCCGGCAAGCAGAGACATTAGAGAAATACTACAACGAGAGCTGTTAGTGGAGCGTTGTAGACGATTCGAGAAATTAGCTTTTATAATGCCATAATGCTCAAACATGTATATAATTAGTCACGTTTTACTTTATATTTACGCATTTTTAAGATCTTAAATCAGGGAACGCCGGGGATATGGGCGTACTAGGACGCTACGCTACTGCCAATGATCAGTGTGGATTATGCATTACGTACAATGCGGGATCTGATGAAGATAAAATGAAGCTAGTAGGTAAATTTAACCAGCACGTTGCAGAGAAAAGTAACTAAAGTGAGAGAATTGAAAGCAATAAGTAAGACTACAGCGACCTGTTCTGCTGTTTTTGATCTGCAACAAGTTATTCACTTGCCTATGTCGAACCACTCATCCGTGTTCTACAACAGACTTCTGACTAACTACAACTTCACTGTCTATGAACTGAACACGAAAAATTGTCATTGTTTCTTGTGGCATAAAGGAATCAGCAAGCGTGGATCATGTGAAATAGCAACATGTCTTTACCAGTATCTAATGAAAGTGGACCATGAAAAGAAGAATACAGTTCACTTATATGCTGACAGTTGTGTTGGCCAAAACAAGAATAGTATCGTGGTGGTTGCGCTTATGCATGTAATGCTAAAAGCAGAGAATATAAAAGAAATTGTGCTAAGATTTTTTGAGCCTCATCATGGTCAAAATGAGGGAGAGACTGTGCACAGTGCAATCTCCAGATCGTTACGGAAAGTTCGAGAGATATTTGTCCCCTCTCAGCTTGTACCCATCATAAAACTAGCCCGAAGAAACCATCCTTACATCGTGCACACAATGCAGATGGAAGATTTTCTGAAATTTAAGGCAATTGCTGAAGATCTGAGGCTTTTCCAGCTTAAGAAGACCCATGATGGTATTAAGTTCAATTGGAAATATATTCGTGAACTACGATTGCACACAACAAGCCAGATACTATCTACATAAAAACAAGTTTACTGCAAGAGAATCCCGCAAAAAATCGTAGAGAAGAGATGTAATACCAAAGATATAGCTGCGAGAATGCCACCTCCATTGAACAAAGAATCTGTGAAAATAGCGCAAGAGAAATATGTAGATTTATTGTCAATGTGTGAAGGTCCTTTTCCAGAGGCGTGGCGTGTATGTAGCCGCTGGTACCGCAGGTAACACCAAAATATGAAGAATTGAAGAACCCGTCTTAAAATATTATTACGTACATAAACTGGTAATATTGTCTAAAGTAAACATTGCAGACTGACATTTTTCTGACACCGGCAAAAGCGAAGAGGAGGACTGATCCGGTACCCTCCACAGGCAACATGAGGAAAGGGCCCTGAGCCCACGCAAGGAAGACTTCGCGTTGCGGCAAAGACTGACCGCGGGAGGAGGAGGCGGGTTTTTGGCATGTCTGTTTAGCCGGCGCAGTTGCCGGTGATCCTTACCGGAAACATACCAGTGTTGCCATATTCAATTGACAGAAAAGAGCTAAGTCGCCTAATCGGGTCTATCTTACTCTGAAGGCGTCCAGTCACACTGCGGAACGATGGCGCAGTGGTAGCGTCGCCGCCTTATAATCAAGGGATTCCGGGTTCGATACCCGGTGGAGGCACAAGTGGTTCGGATCCAACTTTAAACTGTCCCGATTAGCATTACTGTTCATGAAGTGGACTTAAATCGCCAAATCAAAATTTAAAAAAATCATATCACACTCGGGAAAAGCAAACTACCAAGTGATATTTTGTATTTACACTAAATATCAGCGATTATGAAAGTCCTCTTTTGTCCTTCTTCGACATCATGGGCGAGAAGGAGAGGAGAGGGAAGGGTATGGTCAAGGGGTCCGCTGTCCTTCTAAAAATGTCAACTTAAAATTCTATATTTCACGCATATATTATTATTTCGGTTACAGGAATTTGTGATAATTGTTGATAATACTGATTTAGAGTGACATACGTTGTCGCAGGAATGCAATAATTTCGGATTGAAGCAATGTTTTTGAGGTGGTAGAACTGTTTTTGGGTGAAAACAATACTTACAAGCATAATTTCCCGATTGTTACCTTAGCACGCTCTGAAGTGTCAGGTGTCGCAGGTTCGAATCCTCAGCAAGAAATGGTTATTTCAATGTTCGTTGTTATTATTTTACTTACATAATTATAAAAATTAATAATTACATACACAAAGAAATAATTTTATTTCAATAATTCACCATGCATCCTCATCGTCACGATTATCCTATAAAGCGAAAGCCTTAAAGGTAGCAAAGGACGTAAAATATACGAAATAGTAGTGGTGTCAGAAATGAGATTTCAGTGGATTTAGCGAAACATGGGAGTGGGAGTAGTTAGGAAACAGATGAAGACTACATCTACTCTACATACGTCTTATTTGAAACGAAAAGTTTCGCGATTTGGGCAAATCTGGTTTCAAAAGAACTAAGATGGCAACATTAGTAGAACTGGACTTCTTGCAGGTTCCGAAGGAAATATTGGGGAAGGACCGATGCTGATAGGGGAGGGGGCAAGGAGGGTGCTTCACGTGTTACAAAAAAGTAAACAACGGTTTGTGGGAGGGACTGTGCAGTGCGAGTTTTGTGAGTGGTGTCTTTCGTCTTTATGTTGTTTTCGGGCATTGTCAATTAATTAATGAAGCTTGCTCAGAGTTCCGAGGTGGCGGGTTCATCCTATCTGGACATTGTGTGTAATCGTGCGATAGAAGATATTTTGAAGCAATCTTTCGGTTCGTTATTTTGCAGAAAAAATCGAAATTGTGGCGAAAGGGAGGCCAAAGCCTATTTTGAACGATTTAAAAACCAAGTCGTCTGCTGGATATGACCGACATTTCAATGCTTCGTGGTATAACGACTATCCGTGGTTATGTGGATGTGTGCAGTTGTCGAAACTCTTTTGTTGGCCATGTACTCTATTTTCGGGTGAAAAAAAAAAGTGTGGAATTCAGATGTGGATAACATGGACCATGACGCACCCAAAAATTCAAATTCAAATGAAAAGCTTCTCTTTATGACAGCATCATAGAAGTTTTTTGATTTGATTTGATTGATTTTGCTTCGCTTGTGCCACTTTTGGCTAATTTGCGAAGATGGGGATGAGTGATGATATGATGAAATTGATGAATAGACATCACAAACGCCCATGCCCAAGCTAGGTTTCGAACCCGGGATCCCAGAATCATATAACTATTTTCAAAGTCGGATCGATCTGCTCTATAAGTAGCCTTCGATGTTTCTGTAAGTATCAAATTACGTATTATTGTGTCAACAACCAATGTTTGCGATTTCACTTTAGTCCTTATGTCAACCTTTTTTTTTTTCTGATTAATAACTTTACCAAAATCTAGTATTGAATTGCATAGGTACCAGATTAATATTATATGAACTACTTGGAAGACATTGGGGGGGGGGGGGCATGAGGTGGGGAGGCGCCCAAGTCTCCCTTAAATGTCCTACTGATAACCGGTAACACTTTTAAAAATCCACGCCACGCCACTGTCCTTTTCCCTTTGTTCGAGACAGTGACTGCAAAAACTTTTACGCAAATTTGAATCACTGAATCTGTTCTCCACTCTATTCCACAAAAATGTTTTATTGATGTTTATGTAATGTAGCCAAATTATCTCTTAATATTGTACTCTTGTTATGTAGTAATCTTGCATGTATAGCTTTTTAATTGTACTTGTAGTGAAGAGTTTTGTAATTTGTACACGTACTTAAAGAATGTAATCTAAAGAACTTCAAAATAAAATAACCATTCACTTTGAGAAAAAAGCGTCTGATAGACGCATGATAGAGGAAGAAGAAGAATTTGTATTCTATAGCATGTTATTGATTGGTTGCTATAGTAACTGTGTGTAAGAGGTACGTGAATGGCTTCCAGGCATTAAAGTTATATTGTTTAATTTGAACCTACGTATTTTGTATGTCTTGTGCATGTATAGATAAGAAATCACACACACAAAACAAGGCTTACAGCGTCATGAACAATAAAATCATAAATATTATATAACTTTGCTCACATTTTGACTAAAAAAGTTTTCTCAAATCATGAAGCTGTAACTTGATACTAATTTGCATGGCGTATCTCAAAGATATTTCTGTGTGAGTAATTATTATGATCTGACATACCGATGTATGTCAAGAAATTATGAAATTTCAAGCACCTAACGCAACACATGTAACATTCAACCACACTATTTTACAGCAGAAACATAATACAATTTAATGACAAAACAAAATTTGTTATGGTGTAAATAGTTTTCTCACAAACATCTACGAAAGTGTGTGTGAAAACGTTTTTTGCTTCTCCTGAAAAGTTGGAAAAAATGAGAGAGGTCGTTATGTCATTGGACCGACGAATTGAAGTAACCAAGAAACAAATTTACAGAATGCAAATTATACAATTAAATCTTTACATTATGATGTATTTCTTTCCAAGTCCCAATGACTTCCTCATATTTTATTTAACCAAAAGGGATTATAGTAATTTCAATTTAAGGCGAAGAGGGACAATTACGCACGAGGCATGCATTTATTCCAATATCGTCGGAATGAGCAATGCTACTAAAAAGATCTCCGGCAGAAATGAAGAGTATGAATTTCTCCCCATGTGGCAAGTGGAAGCGGTTTCCTAAGTTGATTATTAAGCCTTATACGATTTTTGAAAAATATGATGAATTAGTATTTACCGAATCCCATGTATTCCTTATGGGACATCAACTTCAACTTCAAGTTACGGCTCATCAAATGGGAGTTTCGACTTTTCCTACTGCTATGACATAGTTCTACGTGCCCTTTTTCCGTCCATGTACTTTTCTACGTCATCGGATGTTTGATATTCCCGAGAGAACGAATAAAATAATGGTCCCATAAGTCTAGTGCATTTCTCCTTGCCTCTTACGGCCATCCTGGCAATGTTGCCAAACCTGATGTGCATAATAGAGCTACATTTCACCATTCATATAGCTAAAGAGGACTTTCAAGGAGCTAGATTAACAAAGGCTGCATAAAGTGCCTACTAGGGTAATTTTAGTTGTCAGAGGGGTAGGGGTGCTGCTATTACCGTTAGCTTTAAAGTGATGGCAATTTATTCTTTCTTAGTTTTCACCGCCTAGATTTGGCCGCATCACCCATCTCAATAATCCAATGATGTTAATATAAAATCGAAAATAAAGGGTTCCCGGATAACAAAATTGTCATCTTCATCTTAGCCACAGCGCTATATATAAAAATACATGGGGGAGGAAACAAAAGGTGGGTGACGCAGCCTATAGCTATACGAATATCACGTCACGTGCAAAATGTACACTCATGGCAAAAGTTGTATTTTTGGGCCGGAGCCAGTGGTGGCATCATGGTGGGGCAGAGGGCGGGTGCCACAGTTCACAGTCAAACGAGTGCACGAAAGAGCCAGATTTGGCTCCAAAAGAGCGATGTTGGCAACAGTGATCAGCAGCTGCCCCAGCGAGAAAGACCAAGGGGATATTGTCCCTCCTCGCCTTAACACTCAATTTAAATATCCCCCTCCCAAGACTTCTCAAAATAGAACAAAGTGTGCTGTGCTTTAACTAAAATAACCCAACTAAATACATAAAATAAATTAAAATACAAAACCACTACAAAAAACCGCTACTCCCTGGGCTCTGTTCCATTCCGAGTATGTCCCTTTTTTTACACTCAAAAGAACTCAACGTGCGTCAACCTCAACTAATCAGTGTGAAGTAAGTTCCCAATGGAGGCTCGCTTTCCTCAGACCTCCCCCTTTTCCTAATCAAAGCCATCTGGTGGCAAACCAACTAAACATTTATCTTTTTACACTCAAATACCTTGCATATGCTTATAATATGATACACTTTGTAGGTTTAATTGTGTCTTCTGCAAATATACTTTGTAAAGAAACAAACTGCCGGAGTACGAAGTGATGGAGTGTACATCATTTTACATATTATATGCCTGCCTGATATGTAACAGCATCCAGTCACAATTCAAATTACTATATCAGCGCAGTAGATAGCTACGATTATGTACTGAAAGGAAATTACATGCTTACATTTACTAAGTAGTTGTATTTCTGTACTCGAACAGATTTAAGCAATTTAAGTATATTGTTAAGAACCTTAAAAACAGCATCAAATTATGTAGCAGAAAACAAAACAATTTGTAAGAAACTATAACATTTATATAAAGATAATATGTTTTTGAATTCTAATGCATGCGTGCATTAGTCTTTATATAAGTATACTCAAAACGTAAACTTCTTCATCCTGGTTTTCATCAAGAAGGATCCCCTTCAATTTTTAAAACTCAACATCTGGTTATATCATATCCAAACGAAGAAGATACATTTATCACTCGATTACTCAAAATATCCATTTGAAGTATTTAAACACTTAAAGCTTGCTTGCTTGATCTCGTAGATGAAAGAGATATCAATTTAGAGCCTACGTCGCTTTTTCATACACGTTTGTGCTATTCCACAAGCCCACTATATTTTATAGATTATTCAGTAATCAAGGTTCTCATTAATCAGTCATGAGAAAAAGGCTTCTACATTGCTAAGCCCAACTATTTATGATGAAATTGTGGTTTGTAATCTTTTAAGACATGAATGTATGTCCAATTATGAAGCCATTCAAAAATATTATATTTGAACTGATCCTTATTCAATCTCCAAATTCTTTTAACGTTCAAAAAAATCTTAAGCACATGTGATGTTCAATTCTTTTTATATAATTTGAGTACTAAGTCTTAACAGTCTTGGAGTTTGTCTAAATGTACATATTAGCCCTGATTCAGCTATTTTTCAATTCTGGTAATTAAAATTACTGGGTTTTTGCCTGTTACAAAATACCAAGAATTACATAATTTTTATACACCGACAATCTTATAGAGTTAACCTTTGTACATGAACATTGATGCAATCCATGTAAATATGTACAATTTCAATAAAATTAATTATAGCTCCGAATGTTTCTACCTCGTGTATTGTGTGACGATAACTATTATTTTGGTTGCAAAAGTTGGAACTATGACTTTAGCCTAATCATCTGAAATCTAATATGCTTTATTGTCATACCTGGCCGAACACTATGCTATCCAGGGTTGCACCACCCTCCTTCGAAACTGCCGTCGAGGGCCTAACGGCGTGGTCCGCTGTGAGGCTATCATCCCTACGATGTGTAGAGTCGTTTAAGTCGTCGGGGTTGCCCGTCTCTATAGCCGGAGGGGCAATAACAGCTGCTTCGTCCACAAAAGTAGTGGGAGACCGTCGACGTCCTGAGGTGTGCTGGATGTCGAGGCTGCTCGTCACTGTAGCCGGAGGAGCAGGAACGGCTAGCTGGTTATGACCAACACGAAGCTTACCTCGGTGCCCAATGGTTTGCAGGGCATGGAGGCTGGCAGTCACTCTCGCTGGACTTCCAGTTACAGCGGCATTCTCGAAACCAAGATATCCTCGAAGACCAAGGGTCTGCAGGTCGTCGAGGCTGCGAGTCAATCGCGCCGGATTCGCAGGGACAGCTGTCTTCTCAATCGAAATAGTTCCTCGATGTTCAACGGTGGACTGAACATCGAGACTGCTACTCACACTAGCCTGAGTAACAGATACGGCTTTAGCTGAAGCGTCTTCATGGCTGAAGGTGGTGAAGCCATGGGTTGGGGAAGCGTCGTCTATGTCTCTCTGTGTCCGGGATCCGTCGTCTGCGTATACTCCGCAGTAGCCTTGTAGCTGTTCGGAAGGCTCGGTGTTGTCCGGAACAGGCACCACTTCAGCGTTGTCTTCTGTCCTTAAAATCAACGTCCTTTGTCTGTCTTCTAAGTCATCGGCCGCTTGGACCTTGTCGGATGCCATTATGTTAAAGTTTTGGGTTGCTTTTCGCAAAAATCCTTTTAATTAAAGGCGTTTCCTGCGCGGAGGCGGAACGGAGGTGGTTGTTCTGTCATCAGTCGATCGTCACCTCGTTGTCATGGAGATGCTTTCAGTGTTAGGTCAGATCGCGTGCATTGTTACCTCAATCTGCAGCAGTCATTTTCATTGTTGAGAGTTCAGCAATAATGAAAGAATTTGATGTATCAAGAGAACGTGTACAGAAAGTACAGGAGACATAGGATGTTATCGATTTCCCCAATGGACTTTGCATTCTCCAGCCACTTTCTTGAGTCCACTTCAGAGGCTCAGACGACTTAGAGATGTATATTGGCCAAACCAATTGCCTGCAAAGATCATCAAGATGGCGACGTCCGTGGGAATGCATGAGGTATGGAGCATTGTTGTGGGAAAAGTGTTCTTTGAACACAAGGAAATTATGTTAAACTTGGAAGAGTATTAAATAATGATGTGTTACATGTAAAACGAGAGAAAACATTACAAATACGACAAAGATTATTTGTGTATGTGCTTCGAATTATTGATCGAGACGATACGAGCCTGGTAAAATCTCTGTATCGTCTCGAATTGTAAATATGTCTCTCGTTCTTCTATGCAGTATATACATCGTGTCACCGCACACGCTTTCAAAGCGTGGAGGTAATTAAAAATTGACGCTCCATTTCGATGCTACGAAACCCAGAAAAACTGAATTTTACCCTGAATGCATGCAACAGGATGCACAGTTTCGGGTTTGGCACTAATGAATTAAATTTTCAATTACAATAAGCAAAATATGTGATCATGTATTAATAGATATTCGTTCGTATGTTTAAATAAGTTGCATTGTAATGTATAGTCACGGACACTTCTGGATTGTAACATTCCCATTAAACTTCAATGAATCTTTACAAGTGATAAGTGTCCGTGACTGTACATTAAGTTTCGAATGGGAGGAGAGTCTAGAACAGTAAGTCTCTCTCTCCGTACCATATATTCCGTACTCTATCCAGGTAATCTCTGGACCAACGCCGCGCATAAAGGGGAGAAAACGAGTGGGCGAAGTCCTACCCCCTCCACGCAATCCAGTGGCGTATACTAGGTCCAATATCTGGGCTATCTCACTATGTCACTGGTTCTACGCTATGAATAGAAATATATTTACCAACTCCTAAGAAATCAGGTTGCCAACTAAAAGGAAATCAGGTTGCCAACTCCAGAATCAGCACCATCATCTCACTGATATGAATAATATTTATTTACAATTTATGTTCGATTTTTCTCCTGAATTATATTCTCTAGATTTCAGGCTTCACAGGTGACGCAATCCCATTCCCTCGCATTTGTTCATTCGTCGAGCCCTCTCGACACTTGAGCAGAGACTTCCTTTTGTTCACTTGCTGCAGATATTTACGGTACAGAGTATATCTAGAGCATGTTCTGGCATAGATTTAGCAACAGAAATGTAACTACGGCACATGCGCACTATGTACCAAATTATCCAGAAATATACCGACCTCCGTTGCGAGTGGTTAGCACAACGCGCTCCGACGCCGGGAGTCCCTGGTTCAAATTCCGACGTGGGACTGGATTCTCTTTGTGATTGTCCCTTCATCAGTTTCATCACATCAACACCCATTCTTATCGTCACGATTATCCTGAAATGCAAAAATGCGACGCTAAGTAACAGAAAATGAAGTCAAATTATCCAAAAATGTTGTTCAGTGAGTTGGATGATTTGCGTTGAAATTTAGTTTCGGGAACGATCAAAAGTGGTAAAGAATTCACCGAACAAAATCAGCTAACGTAATATAGAAACTTCGTGCAGGAATTTTGGATAAAATCAATTCCGGGCCAGGAGAGAAAATCAGCAAGCGAAAATGGGTTCTAAACCGTAAAGAACCTTTTTTATGTGTAAAGTATTTAAATACGGTCCCGGAACTTTTTTTTTACCAGACCAATTTAAATACGCTTCAGGAACGTATTATCCGTCTCAATTGAAATACGGTTCAGGAACTTTTCTCAGAGTGAATTGAAATTCGGTTCGTTAACCTTTTTTTTTCAGACTGAATTGAAATTCGGTCCGTTAACCTTTTTTTCAGACTGAATTTAAATTCGGTCCAGGAACCTTTTTTCAATGAAACAATACGCAACTTGGACCGAATTTAACTAGAAAATAAGGTTCCGGTCCTGCAGGGAAACCCAGTAGAACCTATTAGAATTTATGTATTCCTGGACCTTTAACAACCCTGACTGCAGATCCCCGTATCACCACACAGAGAGATGATCATTTCTCAGCGCTTCGCTGAATAAAGGTGCTGCGAAGAAACCCGTTTTAACCGGGACAATCTCGTTCCAGAGGCGTGTCCCTGTCATCCCGTTGATATTATTAAAAACCAACTATTTGTCCCGTTTTATAAAAAAGTTAACATTAAAACAAAGTCTAAATTTGAGACACATTTCATTGTAGTCGAGAACGTTTAATCGGACAGCAGCTAAGTTAGCTTTGTATTCCGTTATTTCTAGAGCAGTGAATAAACAAGGCCAAGAAGCGTAACTAGTTTCAAAACTGACAACAAGAATATAAATTCCTGCATCTTGACACAAACTGAATAGACAAATCTCGCATTGTACAGTCATGAACACTTCTGGGTTGTAACGATTCCATTGAAAGTTAATGGAATTTTTAACCCAGAAGTGTCCGTGACTGTACGTCAGATACGCGGGTTAATTCTGGGGGAGTTTTATGAACGGTTGGTGAAGAACTAACATCAAAGACACTGGCGTATGCAAAGGGGGAGCTGATAAGGCTACAGCCCCCTCCAGAAATTTTGAGTTTTAAATTCAAAATTTTCCATTTTCCATTTTCAAATGAAAATCAGCTAAGAACACGAAATAAACGAAAGGTTTAAATACAAACTCCCTTAAAATGTCCTCCGATAACCATTTTTGTCTTAGAGTATAATTTGAAGAATACGAAATATTTTATTTTTTCCAATGCAGCTCCTCTCGAAAAAAATAATTCCTGTGTACAACAGTGATAAAAGGAACTAGTCATACCGAGATTATGATTATTAATACTTTCTCACAACGGGAGTTCATATTTCATTTATTGTTTATGATGTATCATTTATGTGAATAAATAATAATAATACAGGGTTATTCACTGGGTATGGATTAAATAATAGAAACGTAAATGTAATAGTAGGGAAATGTTCGTGTTGGTGTTTCGTGCGTGAAACATGGGAGTTTTGCTGTGGTGTGTTGGCAACATTGAAGTTTGAACTGATTCGTTATTGTTAAAATGGTGTTTACGAACCAGCAACGGGCTAAATGTGTCCTTTGGTGTGTTACACAAGTCCAACCGATTGTTCGTTAAATACACTGTCTATTCACAGAAACCCACACACATTGATGATTTGAAACACAAAATCACACAGGCTTTCGACAGAATCACCCCAGAGATGTTACACCAAACGTGGAATGAATTGAATCACCGTTATGAGTTGTGCAGAGTTTGCAATGGAGGCCATGTGGAGAACTGAAAACTGTACCAAACTGTTAGTAGTGTATAAAAATAAAAGCTCCCACCTTTGTCTTTTCTATACAATATACCACGTAATTACATTTGACCAAAAACATTTCACACCCATTTTATTTTATCCATGCCCAAACGGATCACCCGGTAAATTAATAACAACAATTTTATAACCGATTTTTTAGGGAGGTAAATTGGCCTCCTTGACATGTCCCGTTTTTGGGTCAAAATATTATGGTCACCCTACTTAATAGACTATCGTTGTGTACGGGGACTTCAAGTTGACACCGGAGAAAGCATTAAATATGCTTGTAAGGGAACCGAGATGCATATACAGTACAGGGTGTCCAGAAAATAGGTATTTTCGTGTTTCAGCCAACTTAACTCTCATTCTTTTTTCATTATTTGCAGGGCGATTTCCAGGCACAAAGTTGACCATTGCTGAACGCGTTGCCGTTGTAGCATGGCGTCTACAGGGTGTTGCATACCATGAGCTGCGACGGCGGTTTCAACGGAAATTTCGGAAGACTGGACTGCTGGAATGAGTTCCATGTCCACTTACATGGAATGACGTTTCATCGCTGAATAGCACTTTGGCTCATTAAATCATCGGTCTCCACAGAATCCTACAGTCATTGTCATACGTTCCGCAGTCTTCTGCATGCAATTGGTGTAACACCTGCAAATGATATGTACATATGTACGCTTCTTCAAGGTTAACGTACAAGACTTCGTTCAATTGACTCGCGTATAACTTGAACGTCAGCTTCGCTTCTGAGAGGTACACCTGTTCTCAAGACTTATCTGCAACTGTACCTGTTCGTTGGAACTTATTCAGCAGTCTCCATAAGAATTTATTTGTAGGTCCAGTTTTCCGAAATTTTCGCTAAAACAGTCGTCGCAGCTCATCGAATGGAACACCCTGTAGACGCCATGTTACAACGGCAAAACAGCAATGCAACATTGTGAATGGCAATCGCCCGGCAAGAAAAGATAAACAAGGAAAGTTGGCTGAAACACGAAAATGGTTACTTATTTTCTGAAAACCCTGTAGTACACTGTAAAAAAAAATACACTTTCTGCACACTTTTGGAACACTTCCTAGAAACTACTTTTGATCACTTCTTGTACACATTAAATGTGCACAAGAAGTGTACAGGAAGTGCTTCAATAGTGTACACGAAGTGCTAAAAAGTGTACAGGAAGTGTACAAAAAGTGCAGCAAAAGAAGTGTACGGGAAGTGTGCAAGAAGTACTTCCAATATAAAGGTATCCCAAAAGTGTGTAAGAAGTGTGCTGCAGAAACTACTTTTGATCACTTCTGGTACACTTTACACATTTGGAACACTTCTTGCACACATGAGATATATCGCAATTCAGTACTTATACTTGGTTTCTAGAATAAAAATACAGTTCACTCACATTTAACTTGACAATTGAAAGAGGAAAAAGCAACAACTTTCAACTGTGAACCTTAAATTTTGTGAGATGCGTGTTTGTTTTTCTGCGACACACGTACCTTCTACATATATAGTCCAGAATCAAAAAGGTTGCTCATGGGAGATTCACTTTTATTCACTGCAGTACATTTTCTTCTTTAATTTGTATCTTAGATGTTCACATATTTTTCGAAGAGTGTTAAAGCACAATTTTTCACTATGATTACAATCGAACGTATCATTATTTGTTGTACAAAAACTTATGTTTCTTGTACACATTTTGACAGAACCATCTAGCGGCCGGTGTAGGAACAACCAGCCCCTCGAAGTTAACGATCTGTTTTGGTGTGCTTTAAAGATGAATAGTTCGATTTAAGAAAATCTACTAATTTCCTCGGAACATTTAACTTTATCCTTCTTCAATTTTAATGAAATTTATCCAATTATCAAATTGGTACATTAAACAAAAAAGTATTGATAGTTTCATGATGCAATGCGATTTCCATGTGTTCCAGGAAAAAAATAGTTATATTTTGTTATTGTTTAATGTTGCTTGCTTTCAAGTGTGTTACTGCTTTATATAATGAAATTGATTTATGTTCATAACATATTCATTTGTCAAAAAAGTATAAAATAACAATCGATATGACCAACAACACAAAATGAAATCATGTGCTACAAAAGTGTACAAGAAGTGTACACTTACTTTAAACAAAAGTGTACAGAAAGCGTTGAAGAAGTGCACACAACTTTGAATGTGTCCCCAAAGTGTGCAACAAGTGTACAAAATTTCGTCATTTCGGGTCGCACACATCTAGAACACTTTAAGTACACTTTTGCAACACCTTCAGTACACATCTTGTGCATATTATATGCAAGAAAGTGTACCAAAAGTGTACAAGAAGTGTATTTTTTTTTACAGTGTATATTTCATTAATGCAATAAGCCTTTCTAACTCTAGGGTTTATCGCAATGATGACATGAATTGATTAAACAAATTATGTGAAAAGCGCAAGATGTCCATGCATTATACTGGACGCATTTTCAGTTGGCGGCTGGGAACCAGGGAATCAGCGATCACTTAATTTTCTTCGACTGACATCGGGCATTTTCGAGTCGCAAGACACCGAACGTTGTTAGCTGGACGAAACAAATGAGCGTCGGATACACAGCATGTTGCCAAACGTACTGTAAAGCGACAACGATATCGTCAGCATAAATCAATGGGGTTTAATGGTAGAACTGCACGCGTGGTTCCGCACAATTAAATTTCCGGAACGACCACCCACAGATCGGTATGAAACTGGCAAAAACTGTTGGCAACGTCCTTTCGGGAGGGCGATGCTGCCCCTACAGCCTTTCGCAACTGAGGTTGTTGACACCCATCGAGCCACAGACCCCCGCAGCCGATTGGGGGATAGAAATAGCCATGAAGGTCAGCCGCCAGATAGAAATGAGACCAGTATAGTTCTCTTAGGGAGTTTTCTGCCCCAAGTGACACGTGTCTCGTGGAAACCAAGCTTCAGAAATAAATGCACCTTTTCGAACATAAACGCTTTGCCTGATTTGAATGAGCAAAGGGGGTACATTTGAATGAGGTGTATTACTCCTTTAATGAATGAGAGAGCACAATGGCGTTTATACGCACCATCTACTGTGGCGCATAAGAAGTGTTTCAGCGGTTAATTTTTCTCAGGTGAAGAATTACCAGACGTGCAGTTGTCACTTCTGCTTGACTGATTGCATTGCGTCCCCCCAGCCCCGGATAATTGTTGCCCAGTCTCGCATTCGCAAATGATATTGTTTCCACTGATGGAATTGTTTTATTGCGAGCACGGTCTTTCCCGGCAGAATCCCCATTGGATTTATTTCATGCACTTTACGTTCTGAAATGTGATTGTAGATCGAGAAAAATTGATCATTTTAATACATTGATGTGACTCATGTTTTGATTGAGAGTAGAATGAACGCCTTTAGGGAGTTCATCTATTAATCATGTGTTAACTGGAAGTTACTGCCAGATTATTTAAAACTCTTAATTCAATTAAGCCTGCAAATATATTGCCATCTATCGGTGAGGTAAGAGGGCGGGCGGCGAATTTTCTTTTTCCAGTCAACTTGTGAATATGGTTTCATTTCTTGCGCTCTGATTGGCTGTTGGAAAGTTACGGTGCTGTGATTGTGAGAATATCTTGTTTGCGCTGTACGTTAGGTTGTTAGGTAAGGTTAGATTAGATTAGAAAGCAGCAAATTTGCGCTAAAAATAGGAAATAAGACATTCTCACAATCACAGCACCGTAACTTTCCAACAGCCAATCAGAGAGCAAGAAATTAAACCGTATTCACAAGTTGACTGGAAAAAGAAAATTCGCGGGTGGGCGCCCTAGTTCATTCAAACGAGTGCAAGAGAGAGTAAGATCTGGCTCCAAAAGAGCTAATTTGGCAACAGTGCCGCGGAGGGAAGAGCCTCGCGGAAAATGTTCCTCGTGCCCTTAACAGCAGGATAAGTTACTTCAGGACAAGAAGCTCTCACACGATCTTGAAGATTAATACTGAGCTACGTAAGTATCGTGTGACACTGGCTTAACAAATCAGTCTGCTCATCGTGAAATCAAATCAGCTCTAAAATTTTACGTGAACAATCCTCCGCTCACGTTTCGTGATTTGGTATGAAATCTTGGCGCAGACCGTGTAGTGATTCTTCAGGCACATGCCCCACCTAACATTTATCACACCACCCGCAGCCATGAATCTAACGATCATTTGGGGATAGGACAGAAACCGCTTGTTACCCAAGTGAAGATGAATCGATCTGTTGCCTCAAGGTTTCAATTTTTCACGTCTAGCGGGTTAGAGCTTCGTTCTTTCACCGTCGAAGCACGGGGTCGCTGCGATCGTACAGGACTTTAGACGAGAGAACGCAAATTCCTTAGAGGAAACCATGGTGCGAAATTCTGGAGGGACAGGGGGGGTTAATTCCCCTCACCAATCATCTTGTCCTAACCACACAAAAAATTACAAGTGGGAAAGTTTTGTTGTAACAATGAAGAAAAGCTAAAACATAATTTGAAAACACACAAAAGACCGAAGGATAATGTACGCGTATTTCCATGTGTATTTGTGAGTGTTGCACCCTCTCTCTCTCTCTCTCCCTCCCTCCCTCCCCCCCTCTCTCTCTCTCTCTCTCTAGACACCATGAACCCATAAGATCTGTACATCAACAACAATATATGTACGCACAATATACAAAACAACATAAACATAAGTATGAAATGTATTTTATTTGTATTAAAATAAATCAAAACTGAACAAGAACTGAACACATAATAAAACCATTTAAACTATTTTTAATTTAATGATACTTTAATCAAATTGGAAAATTAAATTAATTTGCAACTTTTCAAATATCTGGTAGGTATATATAAAAGTAGTTAAGAATTCCTTTGCATATAATTATATTTATTTAAATATTTAGTAATTTAATTTTATATGTAATATATATATATAATATATATTCTATTGATAAGCAACATTTTTATTACTCTTTCTGTGCAATGAACAATGAAATATGAAACTTAACACTGTTATTTAAACATAACTACCATTAAAATACATTACAAGGTTTATAGCTGTAAATGAACAATTTTGTGTCACGGGTGGGACAGACAAAACACTATCTCTTCACTTAATAAAAAAATTATCCTAATTTCTGTGAATTTTCAAATGATGAAAAATAAATTGCTTAAGATAAAAAGGTAAGGTAAATGACCTTTGAAGATTCTAGTGGAAGTTGAAGGGGAAATGTAACAATTAAAGGATAAATTAATTGTTTTTTGTTGTCACGCGGGACACAATATATGACAAAAGTAATCAAACAGTTAAAATAAACACTGTAAAATACCTTCTATTTTCTAACTGAATTATGTACAAAATTTGAATTCAAATAACAATTTTAGATTGTTTATTTACAGGATAGGATAAAGTTGGAGCATTGCATTTAATTTTAAGAACTGAGATTCGTGGGCACTTTGACATGGATGGCCCATATTTATATACATGGTGTTCCATTCAAACCTCCCACATTTCAATTCATTGCTAAAAGGTTATGAAACATAATGGAATGCGAGTGGTACTAGACGAAAGAGAAAGTAAAGTCAAATAATAATATTGCATGACCTCAAAGTTCACCGTTCTCTCACTATGCAGCGCCACAATCGCATAAAGCACAATGGCGACTCCGCAGCAGCGCACAATTGTATTCTGGTATGCAGAGACCAAATCAATCATTACAGAGCAAAGAAATTACCGGAGAGAATATGGAGGTGAAGCACCTGATGGGAAAACCATTAAGGCATGGTGTGCGGAGTTTTTGGCGACTGGAAGTGTTAATAAACAATCCGGAGGTTCTCAGATTGGATATTATTCGTGCTACAAACGGTGCACACATAGAGGTGTACGTATTCGTGTTAGTGCTTCGTGCAATAAAATTCTTCGCGTTTCTCTTTCGTCTAGTACCACTCGCATTCCATTATGTTTCATAACCTATTAGCAATGATGAACGGAACACCCTGTATATGGCCGGATGTTTTTAATGATTTCGCACCCTAGCGGCAACAAAAGAAACTTATCCTTTCGTTGTTTTTCCACGTTTTCTTTCCAGATATTGACCGAAGGGAACTCTAGTGCAATTGATTGCCAAAAGGTGACAGCTTTCACTAACTAGAAGCTCCAGGTCTGTTCTGTAACACACCCCACCCCAAACTCCCGGCGTCATACAAGAGATAAATTGAGCATCAACAAAACTAAAACTTTCATCCTTAGAGGGAAAATGCTTTTTTGATTAGCTTGTTCAGATAAACGTAAAATCTTCCAAACTCTCAGTTACTCATTATTATCCTTTCCTGTATGTATGTGTGTGTTGAGCACATTGAGGTTAAGTTCAAGTGCATAGTTAGTTCATCGAACTATGTAGTTTAATTATTGCCTATTTTTGAGGGAGCAGGAAAAGGTTTATAGTATCCTTGCCTTGACTCATCACACCCAACAGGTCGTTAGGTGCAGGGGCTTGCCCCGAGTTGATAGCTTCCTGGAGATGAGACCTGCTCGAAAAAGGTTTATAGTATA
This sequence comes from Lepisma saccharinum, assembly GCF_977018435.1. Taxonomy (NCBI): domain Eukaryota; kingdom Metazoa; phylum Arthropoda; class Insecta; order Zygentoma; family Lepismatidae; genus Lepisma; species Lepisma saccharinum. The sequence continues at coordinate 33,567,175 of NC_139258.1, read as the reverse complement.
TTGACGAGGTTGATTCTCTATGAGAATCTATGCAGAATCATTCAATTTGAAATCAACCAATGAAGAGCCACACGATTTGATTCATTTTAAATTTGGCATAATGAGAGACAAGGAATGAGGTGGAGGTCCGGACCCCCCTGAAAGATTTACTAAGTACTAAAATTAAATAATGAAAATATACTTGTTTAATCGAATGTTATTTCCACAAAACTAATTGGAAGGCAAGGATCATACGACTTTGAATGACAGTACCAAAAAGGATATATAATAATATGCATAAAATATTACCAGGAACTTAACTTTTCGTCAACTGGTTCTAACATCCTTTTTTGATATTCAATTCTTTATCTATTTGACATTAATTTCCTTGCCACGTGATATTTTCTTTACAAATTTTGCCGACCTTGACTATACGTAATGAATATGTCCTGTAACATAATTATCCTTGTACCGTCTTTTTACCTATTCATGTAATACAAATATAATATCCATTTGAATATTTTAATTAATGCTATTTTAATGTAATTATAATTATTTCAATTTGAACGTATTATTATTATTATTATTATTATTAGACAGTTGGTTCGATTTGAATATTTTAATTAATGCTATTTAATGCTAATTATAATTATTTCAATTTGAACGTAATAATAATATTATTATCATTAGACAGTTGTTCGGACCCCCTCCCCAAAATATATTTCTAGATATGTTTCTGCTGAGATAGATCCATGTCTTTTGTATTTCCCAAATTACAGGGGAGAAAAATGTGCGATTTCGACAGTTTATTTTTACTATCTTGTTAGTTTTTAACTGCAGTATTTTGGCAATCAGATCACCTATGATTCAAGGTCCTCATTTGCGTGCCTATGTCGGGGTGGAAAATTTGTGAAGGTTGTGTAATCAAATTTCGGTAGTCTGTTTCCATTTTTTTAAAATGGTAGCTATACATACACTATTGAAAATGAGATGTTATTTGTGTCCGGTGTTATGTTAGATTTAGGTTAGATTAGGTTCAGTTAGGTTATGAATGGTAACATGTGTACTTCTATTTTAAAAATTCCTATGCTTCAAAAGTTAAAGCCTAACAGGACTGAAAATTAAATGTAAAGACAATGTTGTTGGAATTAACATACGTGAATCTCATACATGTCCAGTTCTTAGGAATATTCTCACCTAACTGCAGTAACTGGTTATTAATTGAGGACTAAAAGTGGTAAAAGTTGTAAGTGCCAAAAGTAAAAGTGTTGGGAAATCGCATCGTTCCGCACATCAGCCCGTAAGAACGTGCACACTAGTGACCTCTTTACACGCCCTTTGAACTACTTAAAGCGCTACCAGCCACCTTTCACGTTTACCACATTATAAAGCATGGCTCATTTCACAGTTTAACGTGGAAAACTGTGTTTGAATTATTGCGGCACTTACACTCCTCCCTACACATATGACCATGTGACACTAGCTCAAACATGTATTAATATTTCTGATATCAATAAACTTTAATCTCAATGATATTTGATTAAGAGTACCGAACATACTTGAACGTTTAACGAGAAAGGATATAACTAGTCATATGGACGCATGCGTATTTTGTCAGGGGCCCCGGGTTCGATTCCCAGCATGGGAGTTCTTTGTGACTGTCGCTTCGTCAGTTTTATCATGGCATCACTCCTTCGCGATTAGTGGCAAAAGCGAAGTAAAATAAACCAAATCAATCAACGAATCAATCGAAAGAAGACAAGAGTACGTGGCTATCACTTATTTATTTACTTGTTTGTTTATCTCGCCTTATTTTCATGGCCTTCTCTACCATTTAACCACGGTTACATCTTCATTTTCATTGGTAAAAGCACATACAAAGAATAAAACTAATAAGAAATAGGAAAAAGAAAAAAAAAAAAGGAAAACAAGAGAAATTTTAACCTGGACAAGAACATACACGAACACACACACACACATAAAAACTCGTCAAATTTCGAAACTATTCGGGTATTAAATTTCATTTAGAGTGTTGACGGTTACAATGTCCCTTTCTGCAGCTGATATGCATTTTAGACTTAAAATGATGGGGTGCCTGCACCCCTGGCGCCAGGGCCAATCGTCTAGGGGTGCTGATGGGGTGCGGAATGAAATTTAAGGGGTGTGATGCTGCAAATAATATAGAACATGCTTGTATGTTTTAGTCTCTACATCAAATACTAATAAACCTTTAGTAGGCTTTTATGAAAACTTTCCAATAAAACTGAAATTCACTAGACTTTTTTTTTTCATTTTTCTTGCTTGCTTGTAATGGGTTTCCTGTAGTATACAATAATATTTTTCTTTCTTCAGGACCTAACATTCTACGCTCAGCATGATTGATTGAGTTGGTGTTTAAGTCCACTTTATGCACAGTAAGGCTAATAGGGACTGGACGTACAGTTTAAAGTGGGATCCGAACTGCTGTGCCATGTGCATCGAACCCGGAATCCCTTGATTACAAGGCGATGACGCTACCACTGCGCCATAGGGGAGGCCCTCTCAGTATGACGATATGGTTTTCGTAAGTCATGGTGTAACATGACACTGTAAAGGGTATGTGTGTTTTCGGACGAAAAAATAGTAGCATTGACTAAATTTGGTAATTTTTGAACAAATTATTTTGGTAACCATAAGCAAAAAGCAAATGTGCACGATTCTAAAGAGAATATTACTAGTCGCGTCATTTATTTATCTCCTGTTTAAACAAATGTTTGGGTGCTACAGATTTTGTCAGGTTTTTTTCCCCAAGCTTTCGTCTGAGAAATTAACAGCATTTCCGGCTGAAAATATGAGAATGGAGTTCTGAAGGGAGTACGGAAGGAAATTAAGGGGCGCCAAGTACCCCTTCGTACCCCTCTGGGTGCTTGATGGAAAATATCTTATTTAACTCTTAAATTTTTTTTATTGCGAGTGGAGACGAGTCCAGTTTATACACAGACAGGCTAATTGGGACTGAACCTATAGTTTAAACTGGGATCTGCAATTCGAGACGGACATTTGCAGCTGAAAAATGAGACCAAGATAGTTCAGGCTATCTCAATGTACCACATATCGTCCCATCTGGATACCATCCCTAACATCATGGGGATCTTTACAAAGCTAAAACACGATTTTCCTATCCAGTTATTGTGTTCCAACGATTTGCAGTCTGTTATAAAGAAAAATGTCCAATTTCTTCCCTTACCTTATCTTGCAAAATTAGCGACGCAATCCTGTGACGTGGCTACTCCACTCATGAATATGTATGAAAGCGACCGAAACACCCAAGACTGAGGCCGCACCGAGGCACAAAGGACCACCGGAATCACTTTCATCGCCAAACGCTAGATGGAGCTGCGAAATGAAACGCAAACTCCACACGAGCATCTTCCTTGTTCACAACTCAAACAGTTTGACGTTCAGGCGGTTTTCCCTCACTATTCTAGGAACGAAGACACGCTCTTTGCCCGAGACCTCCTTTAATTTAAGATTTGCGATTAATCACTTGATCCCTTAATTCCTGTCCGTAAGAAACTTGCCAAATATGATGATAACCTCCAAAAATCCTTTTGGCGACAGTAGCAAGGGCTTCATCAGTTTAAATAATAACTAGTATTATTATGGTTATTATTATGCAACAATAACCCACGGTTGTTAAGATCCAGGAATTTTAAATAAATTCAATTCTGGTTCAGGATTGATTGATTGATTTACTTCATTTTACTTCGCAATTTGTGACACTTTTGGCTAATTTGCGAAGATTGGAATGAGATGATTTGATGAATGGACACTCGCAATATCCATACCCAGGACAGGATTCGAACCCGGGATCCCTAGCGTCGTAGCGCGATGTGATAACCACTCCGTTACTAGTGTTGCCCACGAGATGAGACTTTGGCCTGTCTCGTCTCGTGGAAGTCTCGTGGAAATGCTGTCTCGTCTCGAAAATATTCGTTTGTCTCATGACACATGGTCAATCTCGTCTCGTCTCGAATTTTTAAAAGCCTGTCCCGTCTCGTCCCGTAGACAACACTATCCGTTACTGGGGCCGGCTCCGGTCCAGGAAAGAAAATGAGCTGGCGTACATGTGTTCTGTATATTTTTATCGGTAAAGTAATTGAATTTGGTCCAGGAACCTTTTTTCCGGATGAATTGAAATTCGGCCCAAGAACCTTTTTTTCCGGCTGAATTTAAATACGGTCCTGGAAATTTTTTCAATCAAACAATTGTACCGGAAGAAAGGTTCCGGTCCCGCACCGGAACCCAACAGAACCCATTAGAATGTATGGTTTCCTGGACCTTGAACAACTCCCCATTAATCTTAATAAACTAACGAAAATAAACCAATGTTGTTATAAATTATTATTATTATTATATCCTTGGAGAAACCTTTTACTCGACTCACCAGATGGTGAGTGATTGATTGAGTTTTTTATATCATGGCTATATCAACACACAGACTATATTTGCCCGTCACACATTTAACTAAAACAAAAATGAGGGCTGGCCTCTAAGAAGAAAATAAAAAATCTACTAAAAACTTCCTCACTCAATTTTTAATACTAACTCATTCATTACTTAACAAGAGTGCTGGTAACGTCGTCGCCTTATAATCAAGAGATCCCTGGTTCGATACCCGGTGGAGGCACATAGTGGTTCGGATCCCACTTTAAACTGTAGGTCTAGTCCCGATTAGTCTTTCTGTGCATAAAGTGGACTTAAAACCTCAAATCTAGGGTTCGAGGGACATGGAGAGTGGTTCAGATCCTTCTTTAAACTGTAGGTTCAGTCCCGATTAGCCTATCTGTGCATAAATAGGACTTTAAACCCAACCCAAGCAAGCAATTGCTTAACAAGAGCTAAAACTATTGAATTCTCCTTACCTATTAAAAGCTGAGCCTGTAAAGGGGCACTCAGCCCACACAGGACAACATAACTCCACATATGATTATCCTGACTATGGATAGGCGTCAGAGCCTCGTTTGCCTGCAAGAATCAGTTTCCGGGATGTACTACGTGGAAGTGAGGTTTACTCTTGCGTGCTTTACCAGAATGCCACCTCTTACAGTACATAGAGGTTAGTCCATTCACTTGAGAAGTATGACGTCATCATAAGAAAGTTGTCATTCTTTTATCAAGGACATTTCAGCGTGACATTTTTTACACACAGAATTCTAGACATGAGATTGGATTCAAATATTCATAATGAACTGAATTCATAGAATTATGAAATACTTGTGGGGTCTGCTAACAAATTGAAAAAAAAATGAGTATGATGGTATAGGCTGAATGTATGAAAAGCATTTACAAAAGTGCGTTACCTTTGTGACGCTTTAAATATGTACCAAATTGTGACTTGATTTGTCTGTGAAGCATATAGGCTGCAGATGCTAAAGGTAATTTCTACTCTTACGGCAACCGATCCTCATGCTGGCAAGGGAAGTGGGGAAGCGATCAATCCAGCTCGATAAGAAACTCAGCAGCCTGTAGAACGAGGTTCACGTAGTACTTCTTCCCGCCACGTCGTAACTCTCCGCGCCACAGCTGTTGTCTGGTTGGCGTAATCCCCACTTCCCTTGCCAGAGCTAGGACCGGCCGCTGCAAGAGTAGAAAAGAGCTGTAGTAACTTTTATTGATGAAATGTGCAAATTTAGGTTCACAAACATCTAAACCTTAGTGCAATTAAAAGCAATAATTTCCATATTAATTCAATTTGTTATTTACATGGAGTAGGAGACCACTTTTCGTGCAATGCTCCATCACTAAATAGTTTGTACGAAGACATTTTGAGAATTATTTAATCCCTGTAAAGTCAAATATGTGGGGATGATCTGTTCCATTTAACAATGAACATCAATTTGTCGTGGAATGCTGCTGAAAGGTATAGTCAAACTGTTTAATTACATTGCTTAGTTATCCCATCATGCAATATCGTTATTGTTGTCCTATGTATGACAATAGATACCATTGTTGACGGTTGTGTCTTGAAACTCTTTAGTGAAATTTCGCTATATTTAGCTTTCTTCACGCTCTTAGGTCCCCTTTAGACGAAAGCATTTTTCTTAATACGCATGCCATGACCAAAATGTTACCGTGTAAAGTGAAAATTTTTATGGCATTTCTCAAGGACAGAATCGGTCCTATTTCCGAAGCATTTTTCGCAGAATAACCAATCAGAAGCGACCTCTAGTAGGGATGGCCAGATCCGGATCCTAGCGGATCCGAAATCCGGATCCGGTTGGTTCCGGATCCTAAGGATCCGGATCCTAAAATTTTTCGGATCCGGATCCGCGGATCCGGAATTTTCAGATCCGGATCCGGATCCGGTACTTTCGGATCCGGATCCAGAATTTTCGGATCCGGATCCAGTACTTTCGGATCCGGATCCAGAACTTTCGGATCCGGATCCAGAACTTTCGGATCCGGATCCAGAACTTTCGGATCCGGATCCAGAACTTTCGGATCCGGATCCGGTGCTTTTGGATCCGGATCCGGAAGTTTCGGATCCGGATCCGTTTTGCCATCCCACATGCGCTTCTTTGGAAAGTAACAATGTGCTTATAACATATTGTTACCAGCTAATATACATATAACAGTTGGGCTGAAAAGTTCGTAGGCTAACAAAGTAAAAAATATTTTTTTGACAAAATTCGATTTTATTATTCAATATAGTTGCTTTCGAGGGCGATACAACGATTATAGCGGTCATACAATTTTTCGATGCCATTTTTATAGTACGATTTCTCTTTAGCCTCAAAATAGGCCTCAGTTTCGGCGATTACCTCTTCATCAGTGCTAAATTTATTTCCAGCGAGCATTCTTTTAAGGTCTGCAAACAGGAAAAAGTCACTGGGGGCCAGATCTGGAGAATATGGTGGATGGGGAAGCAATTCGTAGTCTAATTCATATAATTTTGCCATCGTTTTCATTGATTTGTGACACGGTGCATTGTCTTGATGAAACAGCACTTTTTTCTTCTTCAAATGGGGCCGTTTTTTTCGTGATTTTATCCTTTAAACGCTCCAACAACGCTATGTAATAATCGCTGTTGATGGTCTGGCCCTTTTTGAGGTAATCGATGAATATAATACCATGCGCATCCCAGAATACTGATGCCATAACCTTGCCAGCCGACTGTTGCGTCTATCCACGCTTTGGATTCGGTTCATCACGTGCAGTCCACTCTGGAGTGTAGTTATGGAGCCATGTTTCATCCATTGTAATATATCGACGGAAAAATTCGTGTTTACTACGGTTGAATATCGGTAAACAATGCTCCGAATCATCAAAACGTTGTTGCTTTTGATCGATTGTGAACACGCGCGGCACCCATTTTGCACACAGCTTTCGCATGTTCAAATATTCATGCACAATATGTCAACACGTTCCTTTGATATTTTTAAAGTCTCAGCTATCTCGATCAACTTCACTTTACGATCATTTAAAATTATTTTGTGGACTTTTTTGATGTTTTCGTCGGTAACAGCCTCTTTGGGGCGTCCACTGCGTGCATCGTCTTCGATGCTCATTTCGCCTCGTTTAAATTTAGCAAACCACTTCTCAACGGTTGATTTTCCTGGTGCAGAGTCCGAATAATGTTTATCAAGCCAAGCCTTGGCTTCAACAGTATTTTTTTTCGCCAAAAAGCAATGCTTTATTAACACACGAAATTCTTTTTTATCCATTTTTTCACAATAACAAAAGCTGCTTCACTCACAATGATATATCTCACGAACTAATTATCCGGCAGCTGTGAAATTTATACACGTATATTTTGAAGGTTAGTACTAAGTAAAAATCACATGGATTTAATTCTAGTAACGCCATCTATGAGTCAGCCTACGAACTTTTCAGCCCACCCGATATATATAATATACATACACACATATATATATATAGTGTGTGCGCGCGTGCGCGATTTGTAATTAATTAATACACTTACAAGGGAGGTCTAAGTCTCCCCCTCCGATTTCCATGAAACTTGCAGGGCCCAAATGAAGAAATACGTGTTTTTTTGTTTCGGCAAAAAATTTGTTCTAGGGGGCAACCACCTCTCAAATGTCAAGATGAGGACAAATTGAAGTGGGGATCTGACCCCTGTGTTCCCCTCCGATTTCCATGAAACGTGGCAGGTGTATAGTAGGGATGGTCAGATCCGGATCCTAGCGGATCCGAAATCCAGATCTTTATTTTAATTTGTAGAACTGTAACTGTAGAACAATTGTATAATTTTTGTATAACATTTCTATCTTGTTATATGTGTTAAAGGTTTCATCCTGGAATGGAATTTCTCACATTTATGTGTGTTTTCATCCCCCCCCCCAAATGTCAAGATGAGGAGAAATTGAAGTGGGGATCTAACCCCGAAACCACGTAAATATGGCATAGGAACAAACAAGGGGCATACGGACTCTCTATACACCTGTCAAATTTCATGAGAATCGGAGGGGGACACAGGGGTCAGATCATCCTCACGTCAATTTGTCCTCATCGTGACATTTGAGGCGGGTTTTCCCCCTAAACAGTTTTTTTTAGCCGAAACAAAAAAAAAACACGTATTTCTTCCTTTGGGCCCCTCTATATACCTGCCAAGTTTCATGAAAATCGGAGGGGGACACAGGGGTCAGATCCTTACTTCAATTTGTCCTCATCCTGACATTTGAGGGGATTTTGCCCCCTAAAACAGTTTTTAGCTGAAACAAAAAAACACGTATTTCTTCCTTTGGGCCCCACTATACACCTGCCAAGTTTCATGGAAATCGGAGGGGGACACATAGGTCAAATGCCCACTTAAATTTGTCCTCATATTGACATTTGAGGGGGAGGGGTTGCCCCCTAAAACAGTTTTTTAGCCTAAACAAAAGAAAAACACGAATTTCTTCATTTGGGCCCGTTTATACACACACCTGCCAAGTATCATGGAAATCGGAGGGGGACACGGGTCCGATCCTCACTTCAATTTGTCCTCATCTTTACATTTGAGGGGGTTTTGCCCTCTAAACCCGTTTTTTAGCTGAAACAAAAAAACACGTATTTCTTCCATTGGGCCCCACTATACACCTGTCAAGTATCATGGAAATCGGAGAGGGACACAGGGGTCAGATCCTCACTTCAATTTGTCTTCATCTTGACATTTGAGGGGGTTTTGCCCCTTAAAACAGTTTTTTAGCTGAAACAAAAAAACACGTAATTCTGCCTTTGGGCCCCACTATACATCTGCCAAGTTTCATGGAAATCGGAGGTGGATACTTAGATAACCTCCCTTGTAATTATTTAACACTGCATATATTATAATGTTTTATTTTAATTTGTAGAACTGTAACTGTAGAACAATTGTATAATTTTTGTATAACATTTCTATCTTGTTATATGTGTTAAAGGTTTCATCCTGGAATGGAATGTCTCACATTTATGTGTGTTTTCATTTCCAATACATTCGAATGAATACATATTCGTTTCAATGGCATTTACAAAATCACCTCTGACATGTGTGCACGAGTGTGTTAGCCGATGCGTAGCAAAGTATTTTAGGAACAACACTTGAAAAAAATTCTTGTTGGACTAACGAAAAATTTCTTTGTAATAGAAGATCATAATACCTTTTAAGTTGTGGTAATATTATAATGGGATTGAGATACGAAACTCTCGGATCCGGATCCGGATTTTCGGATCCGGATCCAGATCCGAATCTTTCGGACCCGGATCCGAAATTTTCGGATCCGGATCCAGATCCGAAACTTTCAGACCCGGATCCGGATCCGGAATTTTCGGATCCGGATCCAGATCCGGATCCGCGGATCCGGAACTCTCGGATCCGGATCCAGATCCGGAACTTTCGGATCCGGATCCAGATCCGGAACTTTCGGATCCGGATCCAGATCCGAAACTTTCAGATCCGGATCCGGATCCGGAATTTTCGGATCCGGATCCAGATCCGTAACTTTTGGATCCGGATCCGGATCCGAACGGATCCGGATTTTTCGGATCCGGATCCGTTTGGCCATCCCTAACCTCTAGGTCACGAGTGCAGTTGTAATGGCGGCCGAGTGAGATGTAAACAATGTATCACTTCAAATTTTTAAAAGGCGATAACTAATCAACCGAGAGGAATAAGGTTTTCTATTAAATGGTTTTAGGTACAAAGCAATGGCGCTGCTTAAATACATACGTTATAATGTTTACAGTATACGTACGGAAGTATATTTTAATTGTTTCAATTGTAAACACCGTGCACTCATCATACACGGTGCCTTTGGTGCTGTATATATGATGCATTGTAATCGCAAAAGCTAACCAAATTGTTATATGAAATTCTTCCGTGTAGAGCACTATCTGCTATAAGATTTTTGGAAGCATTTATAGAGCATTTATGTCAGCAAAAATGCTAAAGGAAGTGCTTCTGTCTAATGCGGCTTTACGCCCACAGACTCGGTCTTTTTGCACCTGGGATCTCCACTTCCCATTTCTTCTGCTTTGCTTCAAAGAAATACCTCCACTCGCAACACCTGGAACATATGGGAGTGACGTCACTCACTTGTAAACTGCGGAGACAGGTATTTGTTTATAGGAGCTTCCGAAGTGTTTGCTCTGATCAGGTGGAGAATGTCAAGCGAGAACTCAAGTTGGCATTAAGTGCACTAGAGGGGGTTGCTGTGTGTTTTTTTCAGTGTCAGGGTCTTGGAGTCGTGTTTTGTTTCGTGGTGCTACAATTTTTGAATCGCTTTGTTGTGTCATTGTACACTGGCAGGCACGGATCTATAAAATCATATATGGAAACGTCCTTGAACATTCTCAAAGCAACAATAAATGTTATTAAGAATAACATGTATACCATACATGAAAAGTTAAAAAGATGATGTAAACACGTCATTATGATGTTATACATAGACGTATTTTGAAACTCAATTCTTGCACTTTAAAGATGCGCTAAATGCATTTTTGTGGCAACTTTCCGACAACAGATGGCAGCACCGTTGTTGTGGGAAAAGAGTGCAATGTTGCTTGATCTTCGCGTGACTATTTAAGAGAACACCACTAATAATTTTGTACAAAAGCAAATGTTTGACGAAGGAAAATATTGAAAAAATGAAGTAGAAAATTGCGAGATTTTGAACATAACAAAAATATGATTTCCATCTGATTAGAAATAATTATTTTATTAAATAATACAAACGGATTTGCACCTTTCAAACCCCTTTTCATGTACTGTACAGTAAATTCTGAGAAAATAAGTAAAGTTTATATTATATCAGAATTGCGTATGAGTAGATTATTTTGTTTCATTTTTAGTGCTTGATACATCCATTATAATTTCTATGAAGTTTATTAATACTTGCCAATTCTATAGGGGATCAGAACGCCCCCTTGAACTCTCTTGTGTTTGAATTGGGAAGATTTTAACATGTGGTCGCTTCTTGATATTTATTCAACCACGAAAGATGAGCCAACTCTAGTGGACAAGCCCAAAACGAAAGAGGAAATATATATATACGAAACTACGCTGTGAATTTCAGATAATGATTTCGCAAGTATGCATTTGATTGTTTAATAAAAATCGCTTTGTTTTTTTTACCATGGTGATGTCACTACGTTTGGAACTTCAAATGTTCGTAACAACAATCATAACAAATTAGATATCCAAGTGGAACAAAGACGATTTTCACTCAGTTGGAAACAGTTACTTGAATAATTTCTCTATTCTCTCAATATTAACATGTTAAATGGTTTTATAAAATATATTATTGTCACCCGTCTTGATATTTTGAACCATCCCATCCACTTAAGTTTGAATGTTTCAGTGTAAAATCGTCATTCAGCACTCTATCTGAAACTTTAGGTAAAATAAATAGGTTAAATAAATGTCCTGTTATTAGCGGATCTAAGGTTCACCCAGCCTCTAATCAACAGGTATCTGGAAGTAAAGGCGCTTGGAGTGTGTTGCTGATCACATCAGCTCCAGTAGTACCAAAATTAACATCATCTTCGTGTGTTCCTGGAACAGTGTAATGCAAATGCGATTGCTCTACACTCTGTTTGTTTTAGCTGGGGAGAGGGCTCGGAGGTCTAAATCCCCAAGAAATTCCACAAATAACTAATTTTAATAGGATGTAGTGGTAATAAATTATACTTCCTTGGCAGGATTTAACATCTTATTTAATAAGTTGTAATATACTGAGAAATTCATCTTCAAGGCTTCTCCCCCCCCCCACCCGTTCTTCGCATTTAATAGCGGCTGCTGATAAGAGATGAACATCTCCCCCGAAATAAAATTCTAGCTACAATGCATATACATGTTGAATTTTATATTCTTTTAAAGGAAAACAAATCCCCCTCCCCAATTTTGATTGCGCAGTCCACACCATTATCCCTTCTATGGCACCCTTGGTGTGGGACAGCCTCCTGTACTTAAAAGGAATTCCCCTTATAAGCCTATAACCAATAGGAAAAAGATGACATCAAAGGGGATTTACCGCAATTTCTGTTACATTCTCCGCGTTGCAACAAATCGCAAATGACCCATAACCACGCTCAGGCGTTGTCTTGCAAGAAACCAATTTACGTAAAGGGGTAACCAATATCCTCGCTCCCTTCAGAGCCCACTAATTCCATTCCACCCCTCTCTATCGCAACCCCAACCCTTTCTGTGCTGGGTATCACAAAGTTTCACGTCCCTCTTTTCTGAATGAGCCCGGAGTATTGATTTGGGCGGTGCTATTAGGATGTCTAGGGGGGAGGAATGGACGAATTGTCCCAGGGTTGCGACTAGTGATAAAGTTAGCGTCTCCTGAAGCTAATCTGACAAGATTAATGTCCTGAACGACACGAAGGAACGTCCTTGGAAGAAGGACTCGAATGGCCTATCTTTCGCCTAAAGCCACGGCTTCCTGTGTTTACTATGTTGTTCGTTGAAGTTAGACTCTGAGTAGGTTCCGATAAATACACCCAATGTATCTTCAGTAAAGGTTAGATTGATTGATTTGCTTTATTTTACTTAGCTTCTTGTGCCACTTTTGACTAATTTGCGAAGATGGGGATGAGTGATGAAATTGATGGACAGTCACAAATATCCATGGCCAGGTCGGGATTTGAACCCGGGAACCCTGGCGTCGTAGCTCGATGTGCTATCCACTCTGCCATGGGGAGGCGGCTAAAAATAGAGATAAGAACGAGACCAGGTAATTCCTCCAAAAGCAGACGTCCCGGGTTCGAATCCCGGCTTTGGAATGGTTGTTTTTCGTGAGTGTCACTTCATCAATTGCATAATATCGTCACTCACACTAATCTTCGCAATTAGCCAAATATGGCAGAAAAAGCGAAGTGAAATAAACCAAATTAATCAATCAACCAAAATCAAGATTTACTGTACAATCAACAGCAAAGAAAGTAGTAGGCAAATTGTCATCGTTATTTTCATTCTACAGTATGCCCTGATATGTTTGAAGAATGACATTTTGTTGACACGAAATTGATGTTGACCTTTGCTTATTGGCGTTTTTCTTTCAAGTCAATATCGTCACATTGTTGAAAACAGATTTATGAAAATGGTGATGGACAATTAGCCTACTATTACTTTTGCCGTTGGGTGTACAATTTGCTCGTCCTCGTTGGAGACTTTGCTAAAATGAGTATATTTCAAAACAAAACTTAGCATAGTTTGTTTATTGTAATTGGAAAGCTAATCCATTAGTAGGAACTGTGGATTTTAGTAGCAAATTTTCAATGTCAACTTCTACCGCCGCCATAGATGGGCAAAAGCTCAAGATCGGAAAATGATGTATTATTATTGTGAACGAAAATGCGGCAATCAATCCACAAACTGTAATGACCTGATCAATATGCATTAAAAAGTTAAATATAGCACTTGAGTAACGCACGCCGCCACAACGTGGGTTTTAACTTAACTGCATTATTCGGAGGGATCTCTATCGGAAAACCTGACTCCTAACCACAGCTTTGGAATTGACTGACCTCTATCGGAAAACAGAGGAATTATTACCACACAATGTATGCGAGGAGGATAAACATTCCTCTCAGCCTCAGCCGCGGATCCCCTCTCAACTGCCAGATTTTTTTATATATTATTATTCCAAATATATTTTGAAGGCTGTTTTTATCACACAGTTTAACAGGATCGAGAATATTTTTTACAGTTTGATTTAAGCTCACTTATGCTCATGATAGGTTAATCGGAACTGGACCTACAGTTCAAATTTATATCTGAACCAAGATCGCTTGAGAGAAGAGGTGTTTGTTTTCTTCGCTTATTCACTTCACTCCTCGTGTCTGATCATTCAGTTTGCCGTGGGAGGAATTATGAGAAGTTCCGGGTTCGATACATATACTTAATAGGATTCCATTTTAAACTGCAAGTCCATTGCCGATTAGCCTTTCTATGCATTCCAGCCCTGTACTCCTATTTTCGAAAAACAATAGGCTAGTCTCTAGAATAGGGGTTCCCAAAGTTTTTCATTTCACGGCGCAGTGCTTCAAGTTTTTTTCCGCGGCGCCCAAGTCAGAATGTGGGCCTATCTAACACTTGCAACGCTCATATTTCAAGTTCAGAAGCATTTTATGTGTAAAAAGTACTAAATTGATTGAATTGATTTATTTTACTTCGCTTCTTGTGCCACTTTTGGCTAATTTGCGAAGATGAGGATGAGTGATATGATGAAATTGATGAATGGACACTCACAAACATCCATGCCCAGGCTAGGATTCGAACTCGGGACCCCTGGCGTCGTAGTGCGATGTGCTAAATGATTGAATTTACAATTGAAAATATTGGAACACTTCACAGCGCCCCTGGAAGCCACGGCACCCACTTTGGAACCATTGCTCTAGAATATAAAAGTCTGCTTCGTTCCTGTCCACAGTACCATACATTATTCACATTAAACAGGACAAGTGGAGGTTAGAATTGATGCTCGGTGAGGTGAGAATTTCGCCACTGCTCAACCTACTACTTTTTACGTCAATTTGGCTTGCGAATAATACGTTCTTGCACTATACATAGTATTCGATCGTGATTTTTAGTCCATTGTGTAGCTATTGTATAATAAGACTGGTAGTGACAAGACAGAACGTGACAAATCTTCTCATACACGAGGCGAGACCAGGAATTTTCGAAACCCATGTCCATCCACATACTCCAATCCCCATAAAATGTATAAATTCAAAAAATCATTCTGGCCCTACACCCCCAGATGTGAAAATTTGGTCAAACCACACGGTTAGAAAGAAACAACTAACTTACTCTCTAGCCTTCTTAAACCTGAAGGTTTATGGCTGCAGCAACACAAGCTTTCCATCTGTCCCTCCTGGGCAAGATCAATCCAATCTTTTCCATCCTTATTAATTTCCCTTAGGTCCATCTCAACGTTATCCTCAATCTTCGTCTTGGTCTACCTACAGGTCTCTTACCATCAGGTTTACCAACAACACTGTTAATTGATTGATTGATTTGGTGTTTTATGTCCACTTTATGCACAGTAAGGCTAATCTGGACTGGACCTACAGTTTAAAGTGGGATCCGAACCACTATGTGCCTCCACCGGGTATCAAATCTGGGACCCCTTGATTACAAGGCGACGACGATACCACTGCGCCCTCGCGGAGGCCCCTACAACAACAGTGTTAAAAATGACAGTCAAGAATAACTAAATGTATTAATGTATTATTTGGTTGGGCTCGAAGATCTGCTTTGCAAAACCAACTGTTTGGCAAAGTCACAGTTAAATGGGATGAATCCTCTTGCTATGATAACACGCGTAGTATGATTCGTGTATTTCTGAAACGGACATAGAATGTAAACTGTTCTAAGCTTTAAAAGTACCAGTTTTCAAGACAATCAACGTTGAAATAAATAGGGAATATTTTATTACCGAGCAACACTCCTGTTCATATAAAGTGGTACATTCTTCAACTGTCCAACCCTACATAGTGTGCCACTTTATGTTTACAGGAGCGTCCAACTCTGTCTCTGTTTCGGCTATCAATGGAGCAAACTAACGAAAACAAGTCCCTCCGCAATTAGTGACGCGAGTTCGCTTCACCAATGAACACGTGAGAGGGAATGGGATTGCGTGGAGGGGGAAAGCGACTGCCGTTACTGCTTCGCTCTGCCCACTCTATTTCCCTCCATTCTCTGCCGCTATGCGCTGCCATCCTCCAGAGATATGCGGGACAGAGTATAGTTAGTTCTTTTCAGCACCGTTGACACACTTTTATTTAGAAACATGTATTTTTTTTGTGAGGGAGGTAAATGAATTATCAGATATGTGAAGTATACACACATTGTACAAATCGTATCGTTTCGGCAAAAGACGATGAACCAAGTATTAGCACTCCCCTTGCCTCCACTTGTCCCTTTAAACGATATCTTGTTTCGCAACCCTGAATTTCACGTGAGAAGATCTACCACCCTCATTATAACTCGCCCCATGTCAGAAAAGAACATCTGTGTAAGGGTTCGGATTCAACCCCTCTTCAGAGTCCTTTGTCCCCCTCTACGCCCACTTCCGGCGACTGACGTTTGTCAACCATCGGCAACCGGGTCGTTTCTTCCAACCCCATTCAATGCTCCCCGTCTTCCCTCACCAATGTGTTTTGTCAATAAGCATGGTTGCCAGTGTTGGCGATTTTTCTGCTGATAAAAAAAAAGTGATCAACTTGAATTTCAAAGTTTTTAGAATATGCGTTTAAAAATTTACATATAAAGTAACTTCAGATATTAAAAATATGCACTTTAATTTTACACAAACAGCAGAAGTCACATGTCGTGAAAGGTGACGTCATACTGTTCGTTCAGTCACGTATCTAGAAATATATTTTGTGGGGGATCCGAACCAACTGTCTCAGAAATAATAATAATATTTAAATTAAAATAATTATATTATAAATATATTAAATTAAAATAATACAATATATAAATTAATTAATATTGTTTTGTTATCACATGAATAGGTAAAGAACGATATAGGAGATTATAACAGCACGTATTATCTAGCTTAGGTTCACTTAAGATCGCCAAAATTTGTGTAAAAACAACTGCCCCAGATTAATGTCAAATAGATAAAGAATTGAATATTAATGGAATAGCAAAAAGGACTGTTAGATCCAGTTGACGAAAAGTAAAGTTCCTTATTAATATTCATGCATAATATCATAATTTAAGTTATAGTGCATAAATCTTTTTTGACACTGTCCTTCAAGGCCATATGATCCCAATATAATCCTTTTGCGGCGAAAATAAATAACCATTGATTATAGAACAAATGCTCAACAAGCATATTTTTCATTTTCAGCCAACAGTAGGGATAAGGTTTATTGCATTTGTTTAACAATGAAGTCTTCACTTTTTTTTGTAGTGAATAACTAGAAAGGTTTTTTGTTTCATGAACAGTTTTACATTTGAAAATTAAAAAAAATATATATATTAGAAAACTGTGTTGCTACAAAACTATTACAATTATCTACACAACAGGGAAACCGAATTACATATTAACTTGGATGCTCTGGGGGGGGGGGGCATTCTAAGCAGATGTAACATTTCTCCGTTTTAGAATGCAAATAAGTTTTTAGTGGATATAAAGGAAAATTTAGCTCTAAGAATGGCTACAAGCAATTGTGGGTTGTTTGGGGTGTGTTAGTGAACAAGGGCGTATTTAGGGGGTCCAGGGGCCCGGACCCCCCCTGAAAGACTTATCAAGTACTTAAATTAAATAATGAAAAATATATTCGTGTAGAGTTTGTTGTATAATTTCCTCTGAACTTATCGGAAAACATTGGGATCATACTGCTTTGAAGAACAGAAAGGGCGTATTATGGGGTTCCGGACCCCCCACCCGAAAGACTTATTAAATACGAAAATTAAATAATGAAAATATACTCGTTTAGCATTTGTTGTAAAATTTCCTCTGAACTTATTGGAAGACAAATGTTATATTGGGATCATATGGCTTTGAAGGACAGGAAGGACATATTGAGGGGGGTCCAGGGTTCCGGACCCCCCGAAAGACTTACCAAGTACTAGAATTAAGTAATGAAAATATTAGCATTTGTTGCATAGTCGATGGTTATTATTTTCCTCTGAACGTTTTAGAAGGCAAGGATTATATTGGGATCATACGGCTTTGAATGAAATTAGAAAGAAGATTTATATACACTACCACTCAAAATAATATGCATAAAATATTAATCAGAAACTTACTCTTCTCCAACTACATGTAACATCATTTTTGTTATTCGATAAACATTCAATTATTTATCTATTTGACATTAGTTTCATTGACAGGACACTTACTTTTTTGTAAGTTATTCCGATCTTAACTACAGGTAATCTACGTAATTAATATGCGCTATTATATCTCTATTTATGTATTGTAATTAGTTTTAATTTAATTTAATATAATTATTTTAATTTAAACATTATTATTATTATTCCTGAAGGACTTGGTTCGGACCCCCCTCCCCCCGAAACATAATTCTAGATACGTGCCTGTTAGTGAATTATTGATGTTAACTGCTTAATATAGATATTTAAGTTTTTAAATAAGATACAATCGACTTTGGTTTTAGACGAAATGGCTATATTGAACTGTTCTGCCTACGTAGAGTTTGTTCATACGTATCTAAGAATTGACTACTGACTTGTACTTCCTGACTGATGTAAACTACTTTTATTTTCCTTTTCATCTATTATCTATTTTCCGTACATTGCTTTTATCTTCTGTACATATTTTTGTCATATTTTTATTTTCACCAAATCGATACTTAGGCTCCAATAATGTATTTATATTATACTACCTTGAGCTGCCATCTGTGTTTCTTTTACAAAACTACTTTCTTTCCATCTCGTTTATTGTAATAATTGTTTTTTTAAAACAAATAGCCACGCTTTTATAATCAAAATTTAGGTTTTGGCTGAACTCAAAAATGACATCCCAATGGCGGTACCCCGGGGAGCCGCCCCTGCACGTCAGTAAAAGATTTTTCAATCATTAATCCACACAGATGTAGATTTCTTAAGTACTGGGAATTAAACTATGTTTGCGGTCTTCTGGCAACAAATATGCTAAACGAAGGGAAATGTGAGATGTTGCAATGCATTCAAAGTTCCCATGCCGCCTCGAAACATGCAGAAACAGCTAATTACGCGTATATAGGATATCAGTTCCGTTAAATGTTGAAAGTCCACTGTAAATTCCAGTCAGCAAAACAACACGTACGTCGCTGTTTTCTGATGAACAAATGAATCTAGAAATATTTTAACATTGTTGCCATG
The DNA here is from genome assembly GCF_977018435.1 of Lepisma saccharinum. NCBI lineage: Eukaryota > Metazoa > Arthropoda > Insecta > Zygentoma > Lepismatidae > Lepisma > Lepisma saccharinum. Next base: position 33,547,893 of record NC_139258.1, on the reverse strand, counting down.
CAGGAACGCGTTAGACACGAATTCCCATCAGGCAGTGTGCGAATTAGCGGGGGAGGGATTTCTCCCCCGGCAAAAGACAATTATTTTTATCCCTGCCAGGGATATTTTTATCGATAGTCGGACAATTGCGATGAACACAGTTAGAAGTGAAAGGGCGGGTGGACAATTGCGATGACATTGTACATCTTCAATCAAATGGAAGGGGGACTTAACACCCCGTAGATACAATACCTCTTACAAGAGAATTATGTAAATATTGATATTTCCGAATAGAACACTTCCTCCAGGCTTCAGACTGGCAAGGTAGCTTGTAAACGTACTTGCATTACAACTACTTGTAGGTTAGGTTAGGTTAGGTGCACCTGTGGGTTAGTCATCCTGATCGTCGAAATTGTCTTACCATTAATTTGTAAATTGGCCTTCACCGTCAAAATCGCCGTAATTGCCCGTGATAGTGGCTTCATTGCAATTGTCCTAGATTCGTTTTTTCCTCGTCAAAGAAATAGGAATTGAAAGCATACTACAGTATACCATTTCTTAACTATGTATCAAACAAAATTGAAAATCATTTGTGTCCATTAATGGTAGTTATGAAAGATTTCCTTGTTGAAGAGTAGAGGAAAAGGTCTAAATATGAGCCCCCCTTTTATGTTGTCATTTTCGGAGGAATAAATTAATATATCGAGCACCTGCCTTTAAAATGCATATCTATAAAATATATACTTAAATGTAAATAGCAATTTCCAAAAAATGGTAAAATGATGTATTTCAAAATTGTGGTCTAAATATGGGCTACTAGTGGCACTATCACAAAAAGCAATTAAAATTTTAAAGAACAGTCATTTGTGACTAAAACATTATAAAATTCATATTTATGAATAATCTGTTGTTTTGAAAAGCACGCGGATGGGAAAAATCGAAATTAAGAAAAACATCCAAATATTTGTTGAAAATGTGATTTCAACATTAGACCTCATGTCATAGCTAAAGACCTCATGTCATGCTATTTTTCTTCTTCAATTTATTTTCGCTCTCTGTGGTACATATTTCACAAACAAATCAAGACATTATGAAAGCCCACATTTGTTTTGGTACACATTTCACAAACAAATCATGGCATTATGAAAGCCCACATTTGTTTTATGTACCGCTAATATCATAACCTATACAAAGCAGACGAGAATTCAGAAAACGCTGAGTTAAAACATACCTGCAAAAAGTTTTCGGAGGTCGCAATTCTATAACAGCGTCCAAGGTCGAAACTAACCACCACTTTCTCTTGCGCCGCAACCTTTGTCCTTGACAGATAACCAGTTCCAATAGCCTCTGCCAGCCTGCAGCACCCGGGAGCGCTGATAACTCCAAAACCCATATTTAAACCTTCGCCCATATTTAGACTTTCTCCTCTATTAGCTTTGTGAATTGAAAAAAAATATATACCATTTTGCAACTGAACCGAACCAACAGCAGGCGGTTTTCCACTAAACTTACCATGGCATAGTTCTGATATTTAGCATGTATTCAAGTTCACAAAATACTTGTATGTAGGTTAACAATGGAAATTTGTCATGTGTTCGGTGTTACTAGTTCGATGGCTGTTTTCGTGTATGAGTTTTCGTTTTCCTAGAATGTAAATATATGTACTGTTTAAAAATTATGTATATGTATTACCATGAAATTTAATGTAACCGCCCCATATACAAATTTACCGAGCCCCCAAAAAAGCCTACCTCTCAAAATGATTGATTGATTGATTTGGTGTTTTAAGTCCACTTTATGCACAGTAAGGCTAATCGGGACTGGACTTAGTTTGAATTGGGATCCGAAACACTAGGTGCCTCCACCGGGTATCGAACCCGGGACCCCTTGATTACAAGGCGACGACGAGTCCTACCCCTCTAAATGAAACCGCAAACATGTCACTGAGTGTGCATCCCCCTCCCCAAAGCAAAATGTTTAATTCGCACAGTGCCATCAGGCGTTGGGAAAGAGTGTTGAATTGTGAGAATTCCGTACAAAAGTATTAAAAATATACCTCTCAAGTAACTCCAACATATGTTACCAATTCCAAACAGTGTTACACAACACCTAACTACAGTTTAACATGGCTTTTCATTTGATATTAGCTGAATGCGAATCTTTACAAAACACAAAGTTGGCAGTGTACATTCAGATGCATATATATTCTCAGATTCCTTAGACTGGGACCAGCCAACTAGTACTTTTCAGTGGCGGCGCCAGGATTAATCATCTAGGGGTGCTGAGGGAGCTGGGAATAAAATTTAGGGGATGCGATGTTGAAAATAAAGAAAACGTAAAACTTATTTATTAGCTTCCATGGTTACTCTGTCGCCTTGTAACCAAGGGGTAGTGGGTTTGATTCCTGATCGAGGTACATTGTATAGCAGTTCCAATCCCACTTTGAACTGTAGGTCCGGTGAACAATTTTAGGAGGAAGACCTGGTAGAGTGGGATCCATGAGTATTACCGTGCAAATTGTCCATGACTATTTTCATTAATTTTTCTCTTACATCCTATGTGTTTTTAAGCGATGGATTTTTATGCATCTGGTGGAGAAGTTGCCAACAGTTTGTTTTGAGTTTTCTTTCAATTCTTGGAGCGCTTATTGGGTCAAATAAAGTGCACGAACATGGTGATGGACAATTTGAACAGTAATACTCATGGATCCCACTGTACATGTGCAATCTATGAGAATATATTACACCTTTTTCCCGGAATTCAACGCCTGACGCATTGTTACCCCGTCGCATTTAACCCAACAGTACAAATAGGTGATGTTAACTAAATCAACCAACTTACTTGTACGGTGGGATCCATTAGTATTACCATTCAAATTATCCACCGCTTAAAAACACACAAGATGTAAGATAAAAAGTAATGAAAATAGTCATGGACAATTTGCAGAGCAATACTAGTGGATCCCACTGTACATTTCACGTTATTACGCGGCACTTTTTTCGTTGTCTAAACTTTCAATCTTAAACCTCATTGAAAAAAAAATCGATCCGTTTTTTTAAATCCTCGTGTTTATCAGTGCATGAATAAAAATGTGCCAGCCTCCGTGACGGAGTGGTTAGCACAATGCGCTATCAAGTATAACTGACATTTTGTTGTGGAAAATTGCGCCTCATACATATGATTTACTACTTATGTTATCGGTTTTGAAGAACGAAGAGTTCGAGATATTTACATCATTTACAATACGTACGAAAACGTAGATGATTGCATATTGATTCCAAATACATGTTCGATATATGAATATTCAATATTTACTCCCTAAAAGCATATGTCGCAACTGAAATAGCCAAAATCAATGGTGTTTCCATGACCAATGGCGTGCCCGGATAAGGGAGGTTAGTATAGGTACATTTTTTAGTAGTCAGCCCTAATTTTACCATCTTTTCCTGTATTTTTTTTTTAAAGAAACACAGCCAAAAGGGTGGGGGGCGGGGCTTATGACCTCCACTAAACCTCCTTAGGCACGTCACTAACAATGACTAATGGTGTACATAGCTCAACGTTCGATCTCACCTCCTAAAGTTCTGGGTATGAGTTTCCTCCATATTCCTTTTTCATCTGATCATCTCACCTTTATAATCGCGATTAACGTAATTTGGTGCAAAAATAAATATACTGTTAAAATACTGTTTTAAAAGATCTCGTTGTAATATACTATCAAACTTGAAGCAAAATAAACTGTGTACTGTGAGTTCTTCCAGTGCCTCTGCAGGATTATTGGACAGAAATCTTGATTAGTAAATCGTCGACAAGATCTGGTACCACTGAAACGTGAAACATTATGGTCAGACAGTGATCTTATCTTGCACAGCAGGAAACGGGAAGACATTAATTTAAAATGGATAGAACGTGATCACAACACACACACGAACTTGCTAGCACTAACAGGTAGGGTTTATTTGTTCAGAATTACACGCATAGCCTGTTTCGCTTCAATAGACTTGTCGTAAAGTACCACTTTGGCCTGTAACTTGGTGTAAACTTTGAAACTGTTAAGAAGCAACGAAGGTTCAGTACATAGTAGAGCATACTAATGCATGAAGAACTTACAAAACTTGTAAGTCTCGATTTTACAGTTGTCTGGTTCTGTTTCGTCTCGACAACGGCCTGTTTGCATTGTGTCACAGTGCACCAGCTGTACGTCACAAATTACCAGCTCCAGACTGGCAATCTGTATAAGAATATAATAGTTGAATCAATATAGATTTTTAGGTTCATTAATCTTGCCTTTTTAAAGGACTTTTCATTTTGTAAATTAGAAGTCCAATTTAGACGAGGTGGGTAAAAGTGGACGGTAGATGGTGTGATCGATTTTCAATCAATTAAAATTGAGTTAACTGTTATTTATGAATTCTACACTCAATTTCAATTCAGTTCTATTAAAAACTACTTATGCAACAAATGAATTAGTCTGTGTGTGAGCCATCGATTATTGGGTTGCCCAAAATTATAATCGAGAACTCCAAGTTATGTAGATAAAAAAATAATAATATGCTATTGAAGTTGTAAAGGGAAATTATCCTTTTGTATGAAATCGGGTGATTCAGTAGTAATTTTGTTTCTCATTGTACTTACCCCCTCCCAAGAAGCAAATTTTGAGTGACAATGAAAACAAGTCTTATCATTTTTTTTCCATGTTCTGATGTGGGTCGGATTAATAAAAATGCCAGAATGTGCTAATTTTATTTTACTCATAGCTCCTATCTGCCAGAGGTTATTGCATAAATGCATAATCATAATTATAAAATACAAAATGTTTATTTTTTATTAAAAATGAATATAAATATATGGAATAGTTTGCAATATGTAGAATAAAAATTAGCATGATTTATCGACATTTAAGCCCGACCCTGTGGCCGAGTTGTTAGCACATCGCGCTGTGACGCCAAGGGTCCCGGGTTCGAATCCCGGTCGGGCTTGGTTGTTTGTGAATGCCCATTCATCAATTTCATCATTTCATCACTCATCCCCATCTTCGCAAATTAGCCAAGAGGCACAAAACGCGAAGTAAAATAAACTAAATCAATCAATCAATTATCGACATTTTAGGTTCTAAGTGTTTAGATATGTTGCAATAAAATATGTACTGACTTGCTTTATTCATCTTTCATAAAATAAATTAGTGCCTTTATTAAGACACAAAATATATTCTATGCTGCATACTCTTCAACTGATTATTATAACACTAAATTGAATATAATGTGTATTTTCTCTTTTGTTGCAGGTGAGTTTGTCAACATTCTTCTAGCTACACTAAGGTAAAAAAAAATAGACGTTCTAAATGAAATTGTTGCACCTCATAAATTGGCCATTGTGTAATATTACGATAGTTGTTTTTGATTCTTATTGGGAATTATTGTGATTCTACATTCCATCATGACATGTATAAAGAGTGAGTATTCACCAAATATTTGTTAGAAATTAAAACAAGCAGCGTGTTTTAGTGTCAGGCTTAATGAGAATGTTAGAAGAGAATGATAGAAGGACGTAAGGCACTAAAATGAATTAGAGTAATAGTTAAGATGAATTATCATCAAAGTATACCGTATTGGACTGTGTTTTAAGTATGTGTAATATTGGACTGTGCTTAAGTAAGTGTAGTGTTATGTATTTGCTTGTACGTGTGTAAGGGCAAAGATATGTATGTGTGAGTGTGTGTGTCCGTATCTATAGGTTAGATTACCTTTCTTATATGTAATTTCTCTTTGTATTTTTTATTTCTCTGTAATTTTTTATATATTTTTTTTCTTCCTTTTTTTTCAAAATTTTAATTATTTCATATTCAATTTTTTTGTAAACATGGTCAAGTGGAAGAAAAGGCTCCACAGCCTTAACTTCGCCATGTAAAAGAAGACGAAATAAATAAATAAAATATTGTTACAAGTTGTTTGTCAGCTGCCAACGTGATCTGTAAGCACTACAAATCATTATTTCTACTTACGTCAATATGTTTGTAGGACGACATACAATGTGGTGTACATTAAGAATTTCATACAAGAGGAAATGACAGATAAGACACCTTAAATTATGTATTTTTAAACGGCTGAGCTTTTTGCCATGCCCGATGTCAGGGAGTTTAGTATATTATTTTAATGTTTGTTTTAGTTTAGAACCGTTAGTTTATGTAGTCGAAAACAAAAGTTTCCAGAACACAAAGTTCGACTTAAATTTTAAAAAATCGAGAGAGGTTTTGACAAGTTAAAAATTGTCATAAAAATGTTGAGAAATTTATGTGCAACAGAGCTGAATTAATATCATCGTGTTTCTGGAAAATGAAAACATCCATGTAATGAAACAATTATCCCAAATCAGATTTGTAATTTTCGCATAGCTCAGAAGCAATGGCGCAAACTTTGTATTACTTTAGGGGCACGATTGACGCTCACATACAGTAACAAAAATGTCTGCCCGATGGCGCAGTGGTAGCGTCTTCGCCTTGTAAGCAAGGGTCTCTGGTTCGATACCCGGTGGAGGCACAAGTGTATCGGTTCCCACTTTAAACTGTAGGTCCTGTTCCGATTAGCCTTCTTGTGCATAAAGTGAAATTAAAACCAACACTCAAACCCAGTAACAAAAAGCTTGAATGAAAGATAAGCATGTGCATACTAGCAGTATAAACGCAAGTGTAACAAAAAGACTGCTTTAAAAATATTCTTTCTGGAGTAGAAATTAACATTCTTTAGTTTTTATCGGCTAGAGTAACCTCACGGAGATTATGAAATAGACGCAAATCAGATTTAGAGGAAAAAATCTTACCAATGTTTTCATGAATATTTGGGAGGGCATAAAGGTAGCACAGGTCGGCGTCTGATCTTTAGATGTACCTTCCTACAGATTTAGAATGAGCACAATAAACACTAATGTGCAAAGAAAAAGTTAAAAAGGGAGAGAAAAAGAGGAAAGGTGAAGAAGGAAGAGAAAGGTGAAGAACGAAGAGAAAGAGGAAAGATGAAGGAAGCGAAAAAGAGGAAAGGTGAAGAAGGAAGAGAAAGGTGAAGAAGAAACAGAAAAGTGAAGAAGGAACAGAAGGAGATGAAAGGTGAAGAACGAAGAGGAAGAGGAAAGATGAAGAAAAAAGCGAAAAAGAGTAAAGGTGAAGAAGGAAGAGAAAAAGTGAAGAAGGAAGAGAGGTGAAGAACGAAGAGAAAGAGAAGAGAGGTGAAGTAGAAACAGAAAGGTGAAGAACGAAGAGAAAGATAGGAAAGATGAAGAAGGAAGCGAAAAAGGAGAAAAGGTGAAGAAGGAAGAGAAAGGTGGAGTACGAAGAAAAATAGACGAAGGATGAAGAAGGAAGCGAAAAAGAGGAAAGGTGAAGACGGAAGAGAAAAGCGAAGAAGAAAGAGAAAGATGAAGAAAGGAAAAGTGAAGAAGGAAGAGAAAGAGAAAATGTTAGAAGGAAGAGGAAGAGAGGAAAGGTAAAAATGAAGGGAGAGGAAAGGTGAAGAAGGAAAAGGAGAGAAGAAGAAACGAGGTGAAAAGAAAGACGGGAAAAAGTGAAATATGCTAAGAAACTGAGAGAGTAATATTAGAATTAATAAATAGAAGGAAGAGAGGAAATAGAAAGAGGCAATTACTAAAAGAAAGAGAACAAACAAAGCAGCTGGTCTAAATCTGAAATACATTAATGAACATTGAACGAAAGTTATCAAATCCGTAAATAGACAAATCCGGTCTCATAGGACGCTTTGCCATTTTCTTAGCATTATGATCAGCTGAAACAAAGCCTTTGAAAATTGGCCATTCCAAAATCAGGGCTATTGGACTTTCGTTCTGATTGCTCGTTCCCTACTTTGTGGTAATTGCGCCTTGCTGTGGCTCACGATCTTCTTTTGTTCCTCGTCATAACGGCAATGCACAGCCATAGTCATCATGGCGTCGTAAAAACGCGGCAACCATCTGAAGAGAGATCCGAGTAACGGGTTTTTGCGAGCACCAGATATGGAATGTTTTTTTCTTTTCCGATGTGGAACTGGTTTGTCATCAGGGAATCCTGTTTACTCTTGGGTGCAATAAGGAAGAAGGACCTTTTCTATTGGTTGTCCAGCGAAAAGAATAGACTGTTGGGTATATGAGAACAGCGTTGCCGCTTGCCGCAGGGGCGAGTAACGGATCTGCTGGCAGTGAAAGTACAAGACCAAACAAACGTGCGTGGCGCTTGAATCGCGGGTACGTACAAATTGAAGAAATAAGTTCACGGTGAGCTATTATGAAAAACAAGAAACAAATTCACAAAATTACATAAACTGAAAGAATAATTCTTAATGAACATACTTTTCTCTCACATGTCACTCCAGGGGGTTAATTCCTTCCATTGCAGAATCATCACCAGAATCATTTTCATCTGTCAGATCATCACTCTCGCTGGAATCTTCACCCAAGTGGATTATTATCTGATCAACGTCATCCTGCAATTCATCTGCATTCCACATTTCCTTGTCTATGTCCATGACATGTTTTACGTAATTTTGCCAGTTTTCAACTGTTACTGTCTTAAATGATTCAGTGATTAAATTTTCAATGTCTTTAGTTTTGAATGTAGTTTTGTTACACCGCACATAATGCTTAACCTGTGACCACACAAGTTCAATCGGGTTCAATTCGCAATGATATGGGGGCAAACGAAGCACCGTATGCCCCATCTGTTTTGCCACCTCATCGATCTTATACTTATCGTACTTAATTTTATGAATATTTGTAAGTTCCAGAAGATCTCTCCGTAACATGTCGTCATCATAACGTATGTCATGAGATTTCAACCATTCTCTTAAATCATTCTTCTTCCACGAGGTTGTCGGCATTGGCTCTTGCTTGCGGCTATGATAAGAGGCATTGTCAACAACAATAACAGATCCCGGAGGGAGATTGACGAGCAACTGTTCCCGAAAATACATCTCATACGTTTCTCCATCCATTTCATCATGGGCATCTGCTGTATTCTTTTTGCACTGAAACACAAGTTCGGCGTTTTGCAGAAAACCGCGTTCGTTACCCGCATGCACTAAAGCGTATCGCGCTCCGCGAGATGTTGGATTTTTTAAACCAGTGGAAAGACCTGCCAGAAACGCTTGTTTTGCAGTTGTAATTATCTTGTCTTTCCATTCATAGTTGACTGAGGTTCCGGTGTTCACCCAGGATTCATCAGTGTAAACAATATTTCTATTTTCACGCCTAAACTTCCTAATCTCTCTTAAATATTTATGGCGAAGAGAAATTAAATCTTCTCTTTCCATTAACATGGATTTGTTGTCCCTTTTCTCATACGAAAAGCCAAGTTCTTTGAGAAAGACATGAAACGTTGATCTTTTAAAATTCGGTAATGTGGAGTCAGAATTAACAGCAACAAGAACAGGATTAAGTGTTGGGGGTTTGTTTTTAAAAAAGAATTCGTGAACTTTACGTCGCACAGCACTTCTGACAAAATCATTATATTTTACATTTCTACTTGTAATTGGCGATCTTTTCCTGAGTCGTTCCTTACCTGGTGTTTCAAGAGGACCTTGAGAAACCTCGCCCAGAATTTTATACACAGTAGCCCGAGAAACTCCAGTTGCTTTCGCGGTCTCGCTGGCTAACCAACTTACACTGCGATCCGGGTTTTTCTGTTTTAAATAAACAAAAATATTCATTACTATTTGTCTTTATTTACTTTTGAGAACCTCACCACGCCTTCTCTTCTTTACACTACTTTTGCTCATATTTCAGTATTAAAACCAACGGTTTTTTACAGCACAACACAACACAACCCAACGCACAGATCCGCCACAGTCATTACTCGTCGAAACCAATGGTCAGTCACCCTCTCCTTGCGTGAAATTTTGTCTACCGCGGTACTGGCTGAGGGGGTGGGGTGGAAAGCAGTCGACAACGCTGGGCTCGCCGTTCCCCTCCGTTCACGTGCCCCTGCACAAACAAAATTAAAAACACGCGCTGCTGGAAGGAACTTTTCCTGGTCTGAAAGCTTAACCAGTTCCAGAATAGTGTTTTACATTCGAAACAAAAGCAAGTGTGTTCACCTTTGCGCTCAGTAGTGAAAACAATATTTAAAAAGAGGGGGGGATGTAGGGAAAGTAAAAGCCCATTTGAAGCAACAGTCTATTCTTTTCGCTGGACTATCTTTAGTATCCTCGTTTTTGTTGTAAGCCGCCGACTGACATTTGCTTTATAGTCCCCACCTGAAGGTTCTGTTATCAGTCCGCTTTTCCCACAAGCCTTTCTTGTTCCTCAAGTACGCCCAGTTGCCACCAGGTGGCTCTAGCGGTCTGGATATCCAGTAGGAATGCTCTAGTTGACGCTGGACTGGCTATCCATTTGCTAGTTTTCGCCTCACACGGTACTTGTTACACCGTACTTGTCGATAGTCTGTCGTTCCCATAATGGCGGCCGCGCGAGATGTAATCAACGTACCACTTCACACTTTTAAAATACGATAACTATTCAACCGAGAGGAATATCGCTTCGTATTAAATGGTTTTAGGTAGAGAACAATGGCGCTGATAAAATACATACTTGACAACGTTTACTGTACACGTATGGAAGAATATTTTAGCTTTTTCAATTGTAAACACGGTGCACTCACCATAGACGGTAAGTACTCGACATGCCTTTCGTGCTGTATGCACTCGGAAACCACAGAAAAAAACGCTACTTTGAAAACTCACAGATTATCTTCACATGGCCAAACTTCGCTCTGATTGGCTGTTCCACAGAATCTAGTCGAAGAAAGTTAGTAGCAATTAGAACATGTCCTATTCCTCAAAACCAGTCAAGCAGTCAGCCAGGCGGTCATGATTTCTACCTAGAAAGTCAGTTCAGCGCCAACTAGGGCATTCCTACTAGAAATCCAGTTCCGTGTGATAGGGGCTTTATCTTTGCCCACCCAAATGGCCTACAGAATAAATTTCCAGGATCGTTTATGGTAGATAACAGAGAGGAGAGAATAAAGCGAGACAGGGATGGGAAAAAAGTGAAATGGAAAACAGGAAGATAGAAGAAAGGAAACAGAAAGATAGAAAGTGAAAAGGAACATAGAAAGAAAGACAAAAGGCTAAGAAATAGGAAGGAAAGCAGGAATAAAAATACTAGGAAAAAGGACACAAGAAATATAATAAAAAGACAAAGAAACAGAGGGAGAAAGAGAGTGAGGTGAGAAGACTAAAGAGAGAGAGAGAAAGGGTGACAAAAATTGGTCTCTCTTATCGAAAAGGGGTCTCCCTTGTCGCACAACACTTCAGCACCATTACGTTCTGACGTCACGGGAGAATGCTTTTATTTAAAATTATATGCTAATCAGGCCCGTAGCCAGGCAGGGGCCAGAGAGAGCTCAGCCCCCTTGACATTAGGTAAAACAATTTTATATTCTAATTTGTTTGAGGTGAAGAGTGAAAATGTAGACATCATATATTACTTTGTTCACAACTTCGCGAAAGATAAATTCACAGAACATGAAATGCAGCTATTACATTCGTTGATCTTGTTTATGAGCCGAAGTCAAAGTAACGTCAAGTATTTAGAAGAATCTCTAGACTTTAGAAAGTTCTTCATAGGGGCGCTTCTTTATCTGTACCTTCCCCGCCCCTGTTGCAGCCTATCGTTTGACAGAAATCTGTGTCTTTGACGTCTTCATACCCATTCCTCCCACATCTGCGTCAAATGTCAACAGATCTCAAGTTTTTGAAACGAAGAGGAGTTTTATTGCTTTGCTTCGGCTGGGGGTGGAATGTATACTAGGCACTCTGATTGAAGTGAATATTGAATATTTTATCTTGTATGATATAAATATCTGTATCATCAAAAATAGTATGGAAGAATAGTATAAAAAAAGGAAGGTGTCAATTAACACCTCAAGAGAGGTTTTAGAATATATCTTACAGTTTTAATACTACAGTTTTTATTTATTTCCAAATTTTATATTTTACATTAACTTAATGACCTATCCCCCTCAGACATGGAGTTGGTTTACAAAGCCCCCCTCCTGATAACCCGTGGGCCCCCCTGGAGATCAATTCTAGCTACGGGCTAGAATTGTTAGGTTATGCTAGCTAAATTTAGTTCTTATAGCATAAATAAAAAAATGTCAGTGTATTATGCTAATAGAACCAATCCTAGGGCATTCCTCAAGTGTTGTGTGATAAGGGAGACCCATCGACTTCGTGTTCTGAAGTCAGCGGGTAATGCCTTCATTGTTCTTCGCTGTTAGCACAGACGTAATTTGGCTGGTACAAGGGAGGGGCACTTGCCCCCCCCCCCAATTTTCAGGTATATTACTTTTGTTAACTCCCTGAGACCTGGGAAGCAAAGTAATAAAGAGCAATATTTGTGATTTTACAAATATAAGTTTTTGCTATTTAACAAATAATCCTCCACAGTATGCTTATGTAATGGAAAACTTTTCGAGTCTACCCCCCTCCCCCAAATCAGGCCCAAAGTTACGCCAATGGTTGTTAGGTTACGTTGGGTTCTCTTAGCATAAATACACTGCAAATGTATTATTTATACTAGGAGAATTAAACCTAACCTAACAACGAAAGCATTTAGTCTAACAATGAAAGTATTCCGCGCTGACGTCAGAACTAAGCGAGGTCAGTAGAAACTTAAGACGCCGAGAGTAGAAGAAATAGGGAAGAATGAAAGTGAGTGAAAATACTAACAAAGGAAGAAAGAAAGTGAGTGAAAAGATTAAGAAACAGAAGGAGGAAGAGTGAAAGTAAAAACACCAAGAAGTAGGAGAGATAAGAGTGTATATTAAGAAACAGAGAAAGAGATAGAAACAGGATAAGGATGAAAGTGAGTGAAAAGATTAAGAAACAGAAAAAGGAAGAGTGAAAGTAAAAACACCAAGAAATAGGAGAGAAAAGAGTGAAAACTAACAGAGAAAGAAAGAGATAGAAAAAGTAACGAGAATTATGAAAGTGAGTTAAAAAAAAAGATTAAGAAACAGAGGAAGAAGTGAGTGAAAAATATAAGGAGACAGAGGAAGAATGAAAAGAAAAGGAAGACGAAAGAATGACAAACACTATGAAACGAAGAGAGAAAGAAATAGTAGATAGGAAATAATACATAGAGGAAAGAAACAATTAGTAAAGGAAGGAAGAAATGTTCCATATCATTTATCTATAGTGTGTGTTTTGAATACCTTAGGTGCCAAATTTGAAATTCCAGTACTGTCCTATTTATTTCCTCTTCGCAGAATATCGTTCCATTCCTTTTTCGTCTTCATTCTTATGCTAAGATCTTTTCCTGGACGGGAGATTATGAAGAACTGTTCCATATTCGTTAAATTGTATCACTATTGGCGAGATACTGATCCATCATGACGCATTCATTTTGTAGGATGTGGCAACATTGCATTTCTCTGCGAAGAAATAGGGCCATAGATAACTTCCAGCCGATGACAGCGACAATTGGGGGGGGGGAATTACCAGGAACTCCCCTAAAGCAGATGGGGGAGACAAAACCGAAGGAATTCCTTCAGATGAGTCATTCCAACGATTTTTCTTTCTTGTATTTTCCGTCGTAACAAAGCTAGTAGGATTACCCTTTTATTTCTTTTTCATCTTTAGCCGTTGCAGGGTTGCCAGTAATTTTCGTTGGAAAGTACCACTCATGTAATATTCAGCTACTTACATTATTTACCAGTGTCTGAAGTTGCAAGCTAAGCTACAAACTGGTGTTCCCAGAATTCTTTGCGAAAATTGCTTCTGTAGTTTCCGCTTCTCGTATATAAGGAGCATTCTAACTTGATTATCCAATCGCTGCTCTGAAATTGAAGATGAACTTAAGGAATTAAGTATGGACAAAGTAGCAGAGAGATCTGTAAAGATCACTGCGATAGAATAATTCAGTGTACAGTGGGGTGCAAAAGTATTACTCGCAAATTATATCCATGTCTGTCAGCAGCTTCTCTGTGTAAAAGAGAATAAACATGCTGATAGAAAATTAGCGGTATAACTTACGAATCCTACTCTGCAATGTAGTGCATATATATAAAGTATAAAGGCAACATCAGCATTATTGAATAATATCTTGCAAAATAATTTTATACGCCCTGAACTTGAGCTGGCCTTCCTTCGCCCCCTGCTCCATGAAAATCTACTGACCCTGTATTGTACAGTCAACCGCAAAAATAATAATCAGGAATTTATCGTGTTTCTTCGAATGTAAGATGGCATCGTATGTAAGGCGCACCTTATTATTGATTCAGCTTTTGAGGTGGGGAAATACTTCCAATTTAAGGCGCACAGATGTACACTCACAGTCAATAAAAACGGGACATCTATATCCAATTACTCTACGTATAAAATGTCCCTTTATAACTAGAAGAATTTTAAGAAACACCTAAGAAGGAAACGTATCCTCATAAGCGTCAAAAATAATCACTATATCTTCAAGATATTCTCCTCCTTGCGAAACTACATCTCACCATTTCATTGTTTAATTTTCTCAGAATGTTTCAAATGATATCATTTCACATTGATAGCAAAATTTCTGGGAGACCCTCCCTGCAGTATGTCACTGATTATTTATGAAGATAAGGAGATTATATTGGAGGTCTAAGTATGGCATTAATATTATATAACCCCTATCTACGTTAAAGTGGATTATAGATAGTCAAGGAGTACAACATATCAGATAAAATATGTTGTACGAAATTCTGAAAGTCATTTGACATTTCTTCACGGCTTATCAGTTAAGCCGTGTAAAGTAACTCGCTCTTAAGTAAATGAATGAAACCTTCTTATCGCCTGTTTTTGAACTTTTGTCCTTGACGTTATCGAATTAGGTCTCCCCTGCTAGCTGCCTTATTTTTACCTCCAAGGTTTCACAAACTAGGTCGACACTTGTTCCGGAGAAGGGCTTCGATGCAGCTTACACGCCGTAACTACTGCGTCATCGATTTCTTTTCATTAAGACTTAATTGGTGGCAGAAGGGGGAGGGGGATGAGCTGTCGATTAACCACGCCCACTCGTCACGTGATCTCGCGTGTTCCAGATGCGCTATCTGTCTCGCAGCAGTGAACCGGCATGAATAAGGAATCAAGATACGCCATGTCAATGTACACACACACCGACAATAAAAAAGGACATTCATCCTGAAATACTCTTTATTTGCTGCAAGTAAAGAAAAAATAAAAGTGAAGTGCTCCCCTGTGCTTTATACCACGCCATGAAGGCGTATAGTGGCTGTGGAGTTAGGGCCCCAAACTTTCTTAATCACGGCTGAGGGTGGGGGTGATGAGGTCAGCAACACACCCCTGGCCGCCTTTACCCCCCAGAGTTTCCTCTAGGTACCCACTTTATACAATGGGTGGGCGCCGGAGTCGCTTGAGCAGGTGGAAAAAATCCCGGTTCTCCCCCGCCGGGGATCGAACCTAGGTCTTTCACATGGTAGTCAGACGCCCTAACGACTCTTTTTAATTATTATTATTAGAAAGACCCCTACGCGGCTGCCTTCCCCACATCAAATTCATACATGTCAATTTATTTCAATTCTCATTTTCATCAGGACAGGCGAACACAAACATGAATGTCCGAACCGGGATTTCAATCCGGGACGCCTGGCGTCGTAGCGCGCTGTGCTGCCACTCCGACACGAAGGTCGACAACGACTGAGATACCGCGGCTTTGCTGTAAGGCGTTGCCTAACTCTAAGGAGATAAATGATTTAGTAGTAAATTTTCAATAGTACCGCCGTAGAGAAAGACAACACGCATAGCATCTTACAGTGAAGCGAGGATTTCAGGATCTAGATGTCCAATTTTTATTGCCGGTGACTGTACCGGGTGCGGCTAAAGAATGTGACGGTTCTCGGAGCGCTATGTGGTAGTATATGGGTTTAATCGGGGGGGGGGGGCAGGAATGATTCCCAGTGGAGGCACATTACACGGCAGTGATTCGGATTCCACAATCTTCTCTATATATAAAATTGGTGGATGTATGTTTGTTCCGGCATAACTCTCGAACACCTGGAGCAATTTCAACCAAACTTGGTACACACATGACTTCCAATCTGGAAAGAAATACTGTGGGGGTAAGACACCCTTAGGGGTGGAAAGGGGTGACATGTAAAACTAATCGAAAACGACCGATATTAGTGTGGAATCCATAGTTTTCGGGGTCGCTAAGATGAATAGTGACACTCCCAATGCTGTTCACACTCCCAGTTCATTTTTTACTATAGTTAGAATTAATTATTTTCCTGACTAATAGAAGATTGGATTAAAAAATGCCCGGCCAACGCCGGGTAATCAGCTAGTGAACTATAAGAGTCTCCCCGATTGGGTAGTGGTAACGTCGTCGCCTTGTAATCAAGATGTCTGAGTTCGATACCCGGAGGAGGCACATTGCACAGTGTTTCGGATTACCTTTTTGCTGTAGGTCCAGTCCCTATTAGTCTATCTGCGTATAAAGTTGACTTGAAACAAAAATTCAAATCAAGAAATGAACTTGAAAGGGAAGGTCCACTCTAAATTAACCTGTCCGAGCATAAAGTTTGAGAATCTTTTGTCTTAAGAAGAGTAGAAAGAGTGCGGAAGACCCTTGTTCGATTCCCCGGTGTGGGTGTTGGAATTTTCCCAACAGTGTCCCTGAATAAAGCCGCTTTGCGATAGCCTCTGGATATGGAGAGTGACTGGAGCGTGGTGCTGAGGGAGACACATCAATTACTCGAATTTCATAAGATATGCTTAGCCTAATCTCCACGACAGTTCACAATAACGAACCCTTGTATCCCGTTAACGACAACAATTCTCACATCCAAACAATACACCCAACGCTCATCTGAAACCAGACATGTCTACAGGGCCGAATATCATGACTTCCAATTGCAGTACACACAATGGCACGTAATTCAATTTGTAATCACACGGAAAGCTGATGCTCAAAATTCCCAAGAGGTATAAGATGGCAACGCTGCGCGATGAATAATGGATCATTCATATAGTTAATCTGAATTTCCTCTGTTTTCATCCCACTCCATATCAGTTTCATGCCTCTGAATTAACAACAAAAAAGGAACATATATTTCTCACGAATTTGTTGTGACAGAATGCCTACACTTTACGCTACTTCACTGTATCGTCACCAACATTATGACACTTGTCAGTGTTGCCATAACCAGTTAACACAATTTCCCTTCCATACGTACAAAGAATTCCCTTTTCAATACAAAGTTTACCTTCATCTCGGAAAAATTGAAATCGTAATCGCGAAACTTCATAATTATTACTATTAAAATTATTTCCATTAACCTACATGAAACAAATTCACAAAGGTACTGGGATTGATCAAAAGAATGAAAATTTTGAGGACATAATAAGAAATTAAATTTATGCCATCAAATTGTGTTCTTTGCGAATAATATGAGAAATATTGAGATTTCCCTTCAATTTTGATGTTTCCATAAAAAATTATGTTTCAATTTTCACTAAAATTTTGCTTCAATTTCCTTTCATGTGGCAACACTGTACCTGTTAGACCTGGAAACATGCTTTTGCAGATCCTCGTCGATGAAATCTGCACATGATCAAGCAAATGGAAACGCGTACTCGTGACAAAGAAAAATTCGGTCTGCTGACAACAATAGTATACGAAATCCAAGTGTGTAGTCTGAGCACATGCGTTAATTGCAGGAAAAAATACTTTCTGACGGAATATTATAGTAAAATTTTAGCTACGTATACACAGAATTGTCCACTTTAGTTAGGAGTGCACAGCATGATACAGGAAGGAGAAAATGGGATTTTAATGAACGCAGACGTTGCGCGCGCATCTTACAGCAGCACTTCTGCCAAACTAGTATAGATGTCACTAGAGTTGCCAAAGCAGTTTTCTGTCAAATATCATTCAATTTGCACTGAAACTATCTTTCAGTTTTTAAGCTTTGAGTCCAAATATTGCACTTGTTTACAATGTTTCACAAATTATTCAATTTCATTTAAGGTTTTGAATGACCAAACTGAGAGTTCTTCAATAGTGGAGGCTAAGCACATTAGGAGTAAAAATAAAGAAAGCAGTTCTTAAGTTTATGTTTAGGTACGTATTAAGTCCGTTAATACACAGACAGCTACATTTCGATTTTGAAACATTCAGTGAATATTAGTAGTTTATTCTGATGTAAGTGCAAATGATTTTGCTCAGGCACTGTGTGACTATGTCATTAAAATTGCACGAGACTTTTAAGTTTTAATTTTTATTATCTGTATTAGTCAGTGGCGTGCCCAAGGGGGATTGGGGTTTATAACCCGCCCCCCCCCCTTTCGCCCAGAATGCCTAAAAAAAAAAAGAACGTCAAAGGTAGGAAAATGACAGAATGAGGGCTGACTACCAAGAGAAAGTATACATAACTCCTCCCTTTCGAAAATCCTGGGCACGACGCTGGTATTAGCATTGGTGGATTAAACGGGAGGGGCACGGGGGCAAGAGGAGATAGTAATATTTATGTTACTACTTTAATACAAGTACAGCAGTTTCCGGGGAGCATATTTTTTTCTTTGTGAGAAGTCCCCCACCCCTTTGTCATCTCAAATGACGCCTATGGAGTGTATATTTCAAAGATGGATTATTTTGTAGTAGAGAAGTGTTAACTTTTTGTAAAAACCACTGAACTTACAGTTTATATGATGCATTGTTCCTCGTGTACTCCTTCTTCACCATTCCAAGTGTTTGAGCTCGTATTGTTCAACGCAAAATATGTTTCACATACAGCACGGGAGAAAATAAACACGTTTAATTTCCTGCAAATTTTGCCTCTGAAAGCTTACAAAGTGGTATGCTGGTATCTGCTGGTTTCTACAGAGCCGAGTCGAAAAGCTGGCAAAAAGCTTTTCGTGCCCAGTATTGTTGTTTTCGAACCCCCGAGCTTTGTTGTTCAACTTACGGTCTCTCATTCCGTGTTTGATAAAGGCTTTTCTACATTTTAAACAGAGCCTTATCGCTTCTGGCAGAATGACGTCATAAATTAGCAGTAACTACTTACGAAAATAACGTTAGGGCTAGGGTAAATAACACTCGAAATACCTTCACCCAGCGTGTAAGCCCTTCCTCTGTAGCAGTGGCGCAGGAACGTTTCTGATTTGGGGGGGTACAAAGTCCACCTCTTCGTCTGTCCGTGTATGTCTGGTTCTTCATATGTACACACACACACACACACACACACACACACACACACACACACACACACACACACACACACACACACACACACACACACATACATACATACATACATACATACATACATACATACATACATACATACATACATACATACATACATACATACATACATACATACATATATAATGATGTCCACAGATTTCTTTCTGGTACATATAACCTAAAACATATGGGGGTGTACATATAGTAGCTTAGAAGAATTATTTATCTGCTTTCAGATTGAAAGTTTAAATGACAATGATGAACCTAAATGTTGCAAATCTCTCAAACCTCATGCATACGTAGTAACATTTATGAATATGTAAGCGAGAATAAAACAACTATTTAAAAGTAAAATGTCATGCTTTGGGTACTGTGATGACTATATTATTGATTAAAAGTTGAATTTGCTACAGAATTTCAATGATATAATCGTTAAAATAATGCAACAATAATAAGTCTCAAATAAGCTATACTTTTTCAGTAGTATTACTGCATAAAACATGGGAAAATGTACTTCAAGATAACCTGGCAATACTGTACATCCACTGCATACACATAAATGGAATGCAAATGTTATGTTGTAATTACACTTCATGAACCTAAACATATTTCAATATTTCAAATCATTTCAATATTTAAGAAAGCAACATGAAAACTGAAGTGTTATTTCCCTGCCTTTACACTTTTCCAAATACACTTTTTCTGTACTCATTGTTAACAAATTCCTTCATCAATACTGCCAGGTCCAAGTTGTCTAAATGGTGTTGATAAGCATGAAGCACACAAAGGTGATTCAATCGTTCTTGGGACATTGTGCTCCTTAGGTAAGTCTTAATCCTCTTCAATGTGGAGAAGCTTCTCTCAGCAGTTGCTGATGTTGCTGGAATTACAAGAAGTTCCTTCAATAATGCCTCAATCAAGGGAAAAAGGTTTCTAGTTTCCTTGTGTAAACTTCTGAATTTTGCTACAACTTGATGGATTCCTCTTATCTTCGAAAGTCTTGAAAACATCTCCATCTCCAATTTCAGTTTTGTTGCTGGAATTCCCCTCTTTTCAGCTTCAGTTATCATAGACTGCTTCCAATTTTCAGGTGACAAAAGTACTAGATTTTCCAGTTCGCAGTAGGTTTTGAAATCAGGCTGATCAAATCTATACGATATTTCTCCACAAATATTATCTAGTGCTTCAAAAAATACTGTTTTCAGCTGGTTTCTCAGAATGCTCTAAACGTTTGGGTGGACACCGTACTCTAGGTAGCAGCGGTGGAAGTAAATCATAGTCCTCTATTAATTGGTGGACATTATTCCAAATTTTCTGAAATGTTTCATCATTTCGCTTTCCTTTCAGATGATTCAATACTACTTCAACAGCTTCTCTGCTACCGATGACTGTTTGGGAAGACTTCTGAAGAGAGATACTTAGTTTTTCAGTAGGCGCAAAAATTAACTGACAAAGTAAGATTCCAAAGACTGTAGATCCTTTCATTAGGTTGTCAAGAAGACCACGGGCCTTGCTTGAAGAATCACTAGGAGCACTAGAAATGTTCTCGAAGAACGCTAATAATGCAGAAAATTTTCAACTATCGCATGTAAAGCTGACGTACGAACTGACCATCTTGTTGGGCACAGAGGGCGAGGTGAGGTAAACTCCGACACTCCTTCAGCAGCTTTGATGTCTTTGAACTGTGATATTCTTTTTGGGGAATCCTTTAGAAATACACCAATATCATTTATCAAGTTCATTGTGTCTCTCAAAAGAGGGATGGTTCTTGTGGTATCTTGAAGAGCCAAGTTTAAATTGTGGTTATTACAGTGTACAAATAATGCTAAAGGCTGTTTCTGTTTGATTAATGCTTGAACGCCTTTTCTTACACCAGACATGTTAGCGCCCCCATCATAACATTGCCCTCTAAGATGTTCTAAGGGCAAGTTAAATCGCTGCAAACCATCGATAATAATGTCATGCAGAGCACTTCCTGTTGTGTTAGATGTTTCGTATAGACCCAAAAAACATTCACGTACCTCTAAGTCATTTACTGTTCGCACACTGATTGAAACTTGCTCTTTACAGCTAATGTCACAAGTCTCATCGACAATTAGGCTAAATAACTTGTTCTCTCTTACTTCAGAAATTATTTCTCGTAAAACACAGTGAGCCATAATTTGTAGTATTTCATTTTGAATAACATCAGAACTGAAGTCCTTTTTTCTTTTCAAAAACTGTTCAAGTTGTGGTGTTTCATCTTTTCTGAGTTGATTGAGCTGGTATACATTTCCACTTTCCTTGTAATGTCCTCGCAAAGGAATTCCCTGCCTAGCCAAGAAACGCAAAGAATTAATCATTGCACGCAAAGCCACTCTTGCACATTTCTGCTGTTCGTTCTTTGCAGAAGAAAGCACACTGCAAATTGGAACGGATTCAAGACCACCGAGTATCGTTACAGCGTCCTTATGAAGTGGACTGCATTCATGTGAAGTCAGTTTCTCATTTGCTTTATTCCATTTACGGAATCCACGACCATTCACGAGATCGGACACTTTCACTACTTCATCATACTTTTGTCGAAAGAGTCCTTTCTTCAGTGCCTTGCAACAATAATAACAAGAAAATCCTTCTATGGATGAATTGTAATGAAGCCAAGGATACTCACGATAGAGCTTCGTTTGAAAGTAGAACTTACGCCCATTAATTATCTGTGGTGAAATATTGAAGGGGTGATATGGTCTGTTTTCAAACATATTGGAACTTCCACTTCCAGAACAAGATGTTTCTTCAGAAGAATCTTTAAGAGATTTTTTTGAAGAGCTTACAACATCACTCATTTCAGCACGCACATCTGGAACGGAAAATTCAGGAAATAATAAGTACTTATCCCTGTGTTTAAATAAGTGCAATTAAAAATCCTTTAAATATAGTTAATGCAAATACTATAAGAACTTATTCGCCATATCATAAGTATATGTCAGTATTCTCAGGATTCCCTTAAAATCAATTTTAAAGTATTAATTTTCAAAGTTGAAATATTCTTATGTGATTCTTCGTTGATTTAAACCTTCAAAATACTAACTTTGTACAAGACAAATTAATAAAATTATACAATTTCGTGGTTTGGAAGCACAAGAGCTAGCCCTGATGTATCTTACTGCTGTTTTTCCACCTGTGTAACAAACATATGGGATTTATCCAACTTAAACGCAATTACAGCTTTAAAAGAAAGAACACCATGAAAATATGCCAAGGAGTAATAATAACTTTAGAAAGAATTGTGTAATGTTTTGATTTTTATAGCTTTAACTTAAATATCAGCGTTGCCAATGTGTGTAATGGAAACGTGTGTGGATTGTGTGTGTATTCTGATAAAAATGCTCCAATATCTCAAATTTTGTTGACACTATTTTTTCTGTCGTTCGCAGATCATGTATTTCTTATATCAAGAAATGAACAAAACAAATAGATTCTCATTTGCTGCTTCGGTCTTCCTTAGAGAGATCCACTGTAACAGTTTAAAATATTACCTCTCCCTGCTGCATTCACAAAGGAACGGAAGGGACAGGAAACTTGAGAAGGGCAGGGGATGGAGGAAGGGAGGTCCTTGGAGGTACTGGCCGTGGTGGACAGTGCTGACGACAACCGTTGGAAAGCTGGGGGCGGAGGGGGTTTAATTTCTCTCGTTCTACTGCCACTAAATCAAAGCAGCTAATTGAAAATGTCAAGAAATATATAGGTAGACAATAATAACACAATTTTTGAGACACGCTTTTAAAATTTATAGTGCATATTATGCTACTTTTAATGCATGTTTTGGCCTTATTAAGTGCACATAAACGCAGACAAATAATAATTGAATATTCTCTGATATAAATCCACCCCCTAACGACGATATACTAATGAAGTTGATTGATTGAATGATTTGGTTTATTATACTCAGTTTTCAGCCACTTTTGGCTAATCGCGAAGATGAGGATGAGTGCTGATACGATGAAATTGATTAAAGGACAATCACAGTAGAGAGCGTCCATAACCAGGCCGGGATTCAAACCCGGCATCGTAGCGCGCTGTGCGTGATGAAATTGATGAAGGGACACTGACAAAAACACGCCCATGCTGGGATTCGAACAAGAGACGCCGAGTGTCGTAGAGCACTGCTCTGCCATAGATGTCGACACTCGAATTATTAAAATGCCACAATGATCACGCCCATTAGAAAATAGGAACATCTTAACTTTTATGAAATTATTTGGACAAACAAATAATCACTATAATAATGGATTTTTTAAGAATATTTTGTTAGTCAAAGCTCAATAAATTTATTACAATACGTCACAAACCGATGAATTGTGATACACTAGCCAGTCGTGTATGCTACATATACAGGTTGCTTTGTAAATTTTTGTTAAAGACTTACTGAACGATCATATGGTGACTTTGTCCCGTTCTGCTCCCCCCCCCCGCACCAACTTTGCTTATAAAAATGTGCGAGATTTTTTCAAAGCGACGCATTTTTCAAGAGGAGAAGAAAGGCATTTTCCTCCAAATCACTGTCTTCTAGAAAAAAATCGATCCAGTCCATAGGGTACAGTGGAATCCATGAGTATTACCGTGTAAATTGTCCATCACCATGTTCGTGCACTTTATTTGATCCAATAAGAGCTTCAAGAATTAAAAGAAAACTCTAAACACTCTGTTGACAACTTCTGTACCAGCATACATAAAAATCCATCGTTTAAAAACACATATGATGTAAGAGAAAAATGAATGAAAATAGCCATTCACAATTTGCACGGTAATACTCATGGATCCCACTGTACAACGCCTCACGCTCAATCCTCCGGACGCCCTTACTTATGAGGAATTTAAAAAAGCAATCAAATAAAGCAAAAATAATGTTTCTAACCTCTTTAGTTTCTTTTCTTTTTTAAGATTGGAAATTACCTGCTTGCGCTTGAAACACCCCCCCCCCCTTTTTCGGCATATGTAAGAAATATAGGTGTAATTTCAAAATCAGTGTGTGTGTAATTTCACAGCAGCTTTCGTGGATTCTGTGCGTATGCGTCTGGCAACGCTGCTTAAATTACAAACTTTCTCATTTAAATTGGCAACTTCAACAATATTTCAGTCAGGAGTGTTCAACAAATTTATAATTAAGGACCATTTTCAATCCAATAACACGCTAACTCGCTACGAATAGTTTCAGGTTCAAGTGTAGGATTCAAAATGAATGTCCTTTTCATCAATTTCACATAGCAAAGCGACGTAAAAATTACCAAGACTATCAACACGATCAACCATTAGCTGCATATTTCGTGGTCAGAAAGCACACTCAGTAAATAGGAGTATATTTTCTACAAAATTAAATAAGACAAACCAGATAATTAGGAATGCCCTTTTATTATAGATCCAGTGGGGAAAAATTACCTTAATTTTTTCATATTAGGGTAAATAGTTAACTAATTTCGAAACACGATATCGGAAATATATTTATTATTTGCGTATCAATAATTCTTGATTGACTGATTGACTTGATTTATTTTACTTCGCTTTTGTGCCACTTTTGGCTAATTGCGAAGATGGGGATGACTGATGATATGATGAAATTGATGAATGGATACTCACAAATATCCAAGCCCAAGCCGGGATTCGAACCCGGAATCCCTGGCGTCTGACAGTGATGTGCTAACCACTTCACTACGAGGGCTGGCTATCAATAATTCTTGTTAATTCAAAAAAACTATAGCTTAACTAAAACTAAGAGTGCGCTACTAGATTTTATGGAGGTGTGAGCTCCAAGATTTCGATGTTAACCCAGTATCGTGAGGACAATTGCAGAGCTACTTGAAAGCAATAATAGCGGATTAAGGTCTTCAAAGGCAGAAAACAGCAGCGATAGGATTCAGTGCTCTATAATCATGCATCAGCCAATGAACAAGCGCTCGGCAGATCCTGGACCCTAAAAGACTATTGCGCCACGGAGTCGAGTTTATTTTTTATTTACTTTATTGATTTTCATAAATATATTAAAATAATTTCTCGAATTGCATTTTTCTTATTTTGTTCCATGGCTTTTCTTCCACATTTGGCTAATCGTGACAATAAGGATGAATGGTGAATTGATGTAGTATGTAAATAGAAAGCTCCTTACTAAGAATTATAACCTAAAATCTCTGGCGTTCTAGCACCACTGCCACACAGACTTCCACTGATCTAACCTTACGTAACTAGTACATTGAAAATATTGCTCTCTTAAAAAAATGTATGTTTATGAATTATTACATGAAACGCATTTAACGCATTCCGTTTATATCTAGCGCTAATCTAAACGTACTAGCCCTGATTTCCGACTTCCACGTTTCGTTACGTCTATCTTATAAGCATAGCCGTGTGTATATACAGGGTGACTGGTAATTAGATGTATTCCCTGAAAGGGGTTAAAGTAGAGACAATTTGCAATAAATTTGACCATATGATACCCCGTCCGAAAAGCTCAGGGAGAGGATCTGAACAGCTGGTCAACACATCAATGACACCATCACATCACGAGGTAAGAGACCAAATGTCCGTAAAAACCTGCTTGCCTACATTCGTAACGGTGGCGCCCACTTTGAGCAAGACGTGTAATGTTCTTTAATTGTATTGTTCATTGATTCCATTCACATGAAGATGAATGAAGTATTATTTCTTGTACACAAATGTGAATGTTAGCAACATTTGTATCTTGTTGGATAGTAGATGTCACAAGGAAGTAATTTACGTAATTTGAACGCTTCGTGTCATACCATTTTTGTTATTAATACGTTGCCAAGTAAACTAAGAGTGCATTTTTTTATCATCACTTGTAAGTTTAGACCCACCCGTTACTTACATGTGATTGTTATTTGGGATTTTTTTTTCAACGAACCACTTATTTGTTAGCTATCAGAAAACGCTGAAATAAGTTCCATACAAAGAGCAGTTTTTTTTGAATTCATCTTTTTATGTGGAAAATTGTCATTTTTTAAAAAAACAATTGAAACTCGATTATCTCGAAAACTACTAATTTTCGGACGGGGTATCATATGGTCAAAATTATTGCAAATTGTCTCTACTTTAACCCCTTTCTGGGAATACATCGAATTACCAGTCACCCTGTATACATACACATTGGTTAAGAAAGGAAACTTCAATTTTTCCCGGCCAATTTTAATAAAATTTAGTAGTAGAAGCAATTTATTAACATTTTTGTATTAAAACAGCGAAGAAACACCATACCAATTTTACCTTAGAAGTACAGTAAAACCTCGTTAATCCGGACCCTGATAAGCCGGACTCCGCTTAATCCGGACAGGCAAAAGGAAAAGAAAAAAGGGAAAAAAGCAGAATGCTTTCGGAAGAAGCCGCATTGATACAGGAATGCCCTCGTACTGCATTATATGTACACAGTAGTGCTATACATTTTATTGTACTGTATAGTGTATTTAGGCCTATGCCCTTTAAATACACCACAATAAACGTGTTTTGTTGCTATAAACGGGAGTTTTAATGCAATTTCTACTATTCTTTTAGGTTATTTAAGTTAATCCGGACTTTTGTTAAACCAGTCAACTTATCCCCCCCATTAGTCTGGATTAACGAGGTTTTACTGTAATTCTTACCGCTAAAACAGGAATAAACTATGACCACATTCAACTTGGCATGAACTACAAAACCACAAAGAGAATTATGAATTGTCCGTATTAAAAAAACAAACATATTTCACCGTTTGAATTTGAAGTCCACTTTACGCATAGCTAGGCTAATCGGGACTGGACCTACAGATTAAAGTGGGGTCTGAACCACTATGTGCCTCCAGCGAGTATCAAACCCTGGACCCCTTTGTTACACGGCGACGACGTTACCACCATTGAGAAGTCTACATGTTGCAGCGTAATAGTAATTTACTAACTAACACAAGCAGTGGAAAGGATTTTTATCTGTTAAACTTCCCTTCAAATACAGCCATGTTTGAAAGCTGTTAATTAAGTATTGGAGAAAAAATATATAATCACATACCTTCTTTTATCGATTTATCTTCTTCTCGACATTCAGCATTTGTTTCGCTCGTTTCCACTTTCCTTTCTTTGGCAAGAATTGGAACAAAAAAGTCCTTTATAGTTCTCTTCGCCATTGTTTAAACTACACCCACTACCACTTCCATACACGTTCTGATAGAAAATGAAGTTCGAAGAAAACGTGTATGCAGGCCACTGAATCATTGACAGTTGCTCCCTGCACACCAGTGTCGCACCAAACTACACTACCAATTCACTCGAACAGAAAAGAACGTGAGAACTGACAAACCCAAAGTTACGTTGACTGGTGCCGGCTGGACCCACACCCACCCTCAAGTCTGGCGTGGGTATCATATTACCGTGCATGTCCAGCGAAGACTGCGACTTTTCGGTGTTGACTGAAATGTGTTTTTTTTCTCCTTCTGGTCAGTAGCAGAGGGAAGGAAACCAAAATGTCACTTCAACAGCGAAGAGGAAGAAAGAGGAAAAAACTTGCGACTTTGCCACGGTTCAACTCAATTCTACTCAAGTTGTTTGAGTTAGAAAAACTTAAATTAATTTGAATCTTCCGAGTCACACATTTCTTCTTTCCTTGTCAAATGAACTGTAGGGGGGTACAGGGGGTACAATGGGATTTAAGCATTTAGGGGGGTACTGTACCCCCCTTTAAAATTTTGGGGGGGTACAATGTACCCCTGTACCCCCCCGTTCCTGCGCCACTGCTCTGTAGTTTCGCGTAATCATCGTTAAACTTCAAAAGCTGCACTAGCGCCGCCTGGTATTGGGTCGCGGAAACAACCGCCATCTCTTGCCGGGAACGGGAGTTTTCAGTTTCAGTAGCAAGTGCCAAGCTGTTATGGTGTGTCTGTGCGCGTTGTGCGCCGAGCCGCGGTTCCACGCGTGTTTCTTTTTATTAGTGAAGTGTTTATCTGCCGTTTTTGTTCGTTTGTCGAGTGTGGATGTGTGAGATGGGAGTCGATCCGACGAGACGTCGCAGGGACGCCTCGTCACGTTCGACGGTATCTTGGAGACACAGTTGGCATTTTTCGCCGTACTTGTCTGAAATACCGGTGGGTTCCCTGTGCAACACAAATTCCCTCAGCTGGGAGGCGCACAGGTCTCTGAGCGGAAGCACCTTGCTCTACGCCAACGATAAAAAGGGGAATGGAAAAAGGTAAGTAGGGTTTTGTTTACATTATCAAGTTCCGTTATATCATCCAGGTAGACAGGGAGGGGAGGTGGGTAGATGGGGAGAGGTTCGGATACACAATAGTCCACCAATGATTTCATGCAATTTGAGTGTAGAGCAATGGGGTGAAACAATTCTCGACACGGGGAGCCAGTGTGGGAACTGTGAACTGGACAGTTCGAAAACCTCTGCACCCGACGACAATGTGAACATTAAACAACGGGCTTTTGAAAATATAACTTGCGGTACAGGATGCAGTTGTATTAAAGTATCAATAACTGTTTTCCCGGATGATATTTCAGTGATGCTTGTTCCACAGTTATGAAACGGTATATTATACTTTCAATTCAGTTTTTCTCTGGAGGATAAAAACATCCCTCACACTCCCGTCCGTTAATTCGCACACTGACCATATCGACATTTCGAATGTTGAAAGTTGTATCCACTTTAAATTACACCCAAGATGTTTATCATGTCCTGAATACATGCATGACACATGTGAACCAGCGTAGCGATGTCAGCAGCAGGAAAAAGAGTGGGGGCAGTCACGTTAAATATGCTCGTAAACACCACTAAATGCTAAAAGAGCATTCGTTTTATCTTTGTTGTTTGCTGTACACGCGAATACCAACACCCCCATCCCCCTCCGGTGTGCTAATTGTATACTATGATTTGTAAGGATGCCGGAGAGGGGACTGGAGGCGAGTACCCCCTCCCACTCACAAAGAAAACAAATAAAAACTAAAATAATACATTTTTTTGTAACCCAAATATGGAATAATTGTACGTTACTTGGAAGTAGCTGCCCCCTCCCTACTAAATTTTTCTGCTCTTATTTAGTCGCGATTAACCTAAGAGGAAGAGAGCGACGTAAATAAAAGAAACATAAGTACAACGTTTACGTTATAAAAATAAAATCGAGGTGCAATTAATCGGCATCTTTTTGGTACTTGCACTCCATAGAAATTATCTTGATTCATTCATTTGATACATTCATCTTCGTGGTATTGCAATTATCCAAACTCACCTATGTTAATTTATTCTCTTCGTGCTTCAATTTTTAACGATAGGGTGCAACATAACTTGGAAAATTTAAAATATAATGTTTCTTCTTTGAATTATAATTCGCATGAAAATATTTGATGAATTTGAGACGCATATATAATGGCGTGCAAGAAATTTGTATTTTTGAGTTAAATGAAATTGCGTCCAATAGATAATTTCTCAGTTTCACAATGGAAGAATATAAGAGCTGCAAAACATGTCCAGTGATTCTTGGCTGACTGTAATCATCCTCATTTAGAATCAAATATTCAACATTGTTATTTTACAGACGTGGTTTCGATTCTTCCATTGTCGCCAATCGAAAAGTCCCTGGTTAAACCCACGGTGGAAGTACACTGTTCAGATAAAATGGCACATACTTCAACTATCCAACCTTTAAAATGTGCCACTTTATATAAACACTGTGATTCGGATCCCAAATGAAACTGTAAGCCCAGCCCCGATTAGCCTATCTTAGCATAAAGTAAACTTCAAAGAAATATTTGCCGAAGAAAGAATTGCCATATAAATCAACAACTAGCCACGTGACCTTCCCCGCCTCTTCCTGCCCTGCTACTCCAGGCAAAATCACCCGATCAACGAGTGGTGCTGTGTGTGTTGCCTACCCTTCTGCATTACTTGCTTGTATTGAAACCTTGGGGGGAAGAATTTGTTTCTTTTATTGTACGCAAGGTGGATTTCACTTTAAATAAATATTTTATAGAATAATGTACATAAGGATTTTGTAAATATTAGAATCACTTTTGATGAAAGTACATTAATATCGTGATCATTTTATAGTGTTTATTATGCTCTAAGAAAGGGAAAGAGAATAATATATGTACTGACGCGGTGAAGCTAATACGAAAGGAAATGTAAAATGTAAACATACATTTCTCTTGATTTAAACTTCAATAACTTTTATGGGCAAAAATAGCAAACCTTTTGTGTAGACAAATATACAAAATATTAATCATGTTAAACCATAAGTAGTGTAATTATCATCAAACTGTAAACAAACATGGCAGCTGATATTTGCAAACTATCATTAGCTACAAAGACTAAAAAATATTTTAATTTATAATTATATAGTAAAAATATTTTAATTTATAATTATATAGTACGTCCAGAATGTTTTATTTTCACTGGAAGCAAAGTTACTGAAATTATTATAGTTTCATTAACACTAAACAAACATTTCCGTAGTAGGTATAGTGTCAGAAACATAAACGTATATTTACATATAATGTTTTATTTGCTTTAATATAACTGTTCAAATATTTTACATGGCTGTTTACTAGAAAAAACCTTTCTACAAAAACATATATCTATATTTATGTATGTTACCAAAAACCATAGAAGCAATTTTAAGCGTTTTTAAAAATCCAATATAAATAAAAAATGAACAAAATTTATTTTTAAAAATAAAAATCATGATATTTATCCACCCTGATTGTACGTTTAATTCAAGCAAACATATTTTAAAAAGTCACTTTTACTTCTCTGAAAGAAATAACTTAAAAGTAAGTTAAACTTACTTTCGCAGTTACTTTATTCCCGACATACAGTTTTATAAATCGTAAAGCATATATGGACTGAAAGCGGCTGATCACCATCTAAGTTTAACACTAATTCTCATTAAATTGTTTAAGTACGAAAATATAGGGGCGAGAAAATTCAAATTTACCCCATCCTTACCATTTCCCGGTTTCTGCGCGGCTCTCATGTCCACCCAGCCTCGTATAAATGGGTACCTGGGGGCATCCCTGAGGGGTAAAGGCGGCCGGGCGTGATGCTGATTGATCACATCATCCCAAGTATGGTCGAGATCTAGAATATGTGGAGCTCTATACCTCCACACCATCCTTCATGTCATGTGTGCATACGCACAGTGTACCTTGAAATAATTTCATTACGTATTACAGAAACTATGGAGTTTACAATTTTATTTATATTTTAGCAGACCATAATTTTATTCGTTACTGTAGAAATGTACAAAAGAAATTACAGAAGTTTTCTACTCTTACGGCAGGCGCCCTACATGCTGGCAAGGGATGTGGGGTGCGAGGAATACGCAGAAGACTAACGCTATGTCCAACGTGGATACGGGCAGCGCGGTGCGTGCGGTGCGATGCGAGCAACGCGGCAGTCGTATCCGATCAAACCTGTAGTCAGCAATGAGCCCGTCCTACGTGGACACGTTACGCGTGCGATTCGTCCGCTCGCAACGCACGCAACGTTTGATTTTCAAACAGGTTTGTTTTGTATCGCATTTGCCGTCCGATGGCGAGTCGCCGAGAAAGATGGAAGGGCTTATTGCAGAAGTGCAAAGAAGAAATGTGTTGTGGGATAAAACAAACCCCCGTTACAAAGATCGTTTAATTGTTGATAAGGAGTGGGATTCCGTAACAGTTTTCACGTTTTAAGTATTTGAAAGTCGTGAGTGGATGAACAAAAACATCAAATTGTATTCACTGAGAAGAAATCACAGAATACGGTTCGTACATTTTCTGCTGCTCTCGAAGCGCGGTTGTTTGCCTTCGAGAGCTGTAGTTCCTTTCCATCACATTTTCGTCCAAGACGTTTACAAGAGAATCTTTTTCTATGTCAATTATAACATTATGCACAATGCGAATTGCTTTAACAATATGAACAGCATGCTGAACACTAGTTTCAATTGGTTTCAATAGGATCCTAAATTTCGCAGCACTTATGCCGAAAGCACACTCCACGATAATTGAAATATGACGCGGCTGCATTATTTGAACTCTTCTTTTAGAATATGGTCTCATAAGATATGTTCGTAATGGAAATGCTTCGTCTCCTACAAACGCAAATGGGTCTTTTTGATGGAAGTTGGACAGCTGCAAATCTTTTGGTAAGAAACCATTTTCGACATTTTGATAAAGTGCTGAGTTAGAATATACACCAGCATCACTTTCTTTGCCATATGCACCCACATCGATCATTAAAAATCTGTACCTTGCATCAACAACGGCCAAAAGCACCGAACTGGAAGCCATGTTAGTCGCAACTGCTCATCACAATCGCACGCAGTAACGTTGGACACTCCCGGCGTTCACGCACATATCTGCGGTGCGGCGCTCGCATCACACCGCACGCACCACGCTGCCCGTATCCACGTTGGACATAGCGTAACAAGACAACATCGGTGGCGCCGACAGTTACGACGTCGAGGTGAGGAACTACTACGTGCATCCCCTTCTACAGGCTGTTGCGATTCTTATCGCGCTGTATTGGTCGCTTCCCCGCTCCCCACTTCCCTTGCCAGCATATAGAGCGCCCGCCGTAACACTGGGAAAGATCTATGATAACTCTTATTTTCACTGTTACTTCAGTACGCTGTATATATGCGATGCTATAATTTGAAGAAAATGATAAAATGTATGTAACTTATTTAGGCAAAGTAAAAAAGGTAAATTTCCCCGTGCATATAGCACCGTGACATGAAGCCACATTTAGGGGATGTGGGTGTAGGGCCTCACACATTCTTGATCTCGGCAATTTTGTAGATGATGTGATGAGCAGCACGCTCCTGTCGCCTTTACCCTCCATGGTTGCCCGCAGGTTGATTTGAAGCTGGGTGAGCCCCGGAGCCGCTTTATGCGGGGACATGGCCGGAATTCCAACCTTAGATCACGCACCCCGGGAATCGAACCCGGGTCTCACTTATTTACTGGTGAGCATACTAGAGTATATAGTATTGCGTCAAGATTCGAATCTTGAGTAAATAACACGTAAATATACAAATTAATTCGCAACAGTCATTTTTAAGTGTACTTTCTTAAGTCATTGTGAAAAAAATAACGCCTTACACAAAATATTTTTTCCGCACTTCGTGTCAAGCAATTTGTCTGAATTTCAATAGATGGCTCGTCTTGTTTTATTATTTACTTTTCCTTATTCTTTCACCGCCTGTCGGCTTCTTAGATATGATACCTTCTCACCTTTGTCACACAAAAAACCACATTGCCTCATTTTTGATAAGACAAGGATAACTTATCTATTAATTTCCTTATCTCGGAGGCATTTCCACAAGTAATAGGATAATGATAGTCGATACCTGCTGTGCTACAATGGGTACAATCTGGAGTTTTAGCACATTTCTACACGAAGAAACCATTCATTTATTATTTTTGTAACATGTTTACCGTTATAATAAGTGTCACAATTAGACGTACTGTTTTATTTATAGATCTTTAATTTAATATATATCACCAATTACAGAATGCTATTACACATGTAACTAATCATATTATACACTGATACGTCTAAAAAACATTCACCATTGCATTTCTCGTGAAATTCTAGCCTGATTTGATATATCACACCCTTTCCATTAAAAAAGAATTCAGTTCAAAATGGCGGATCTGAGCTGGACATACGCAACTATCGTTCTCCCTGGGTCTAACCTGTTTTCATCATGACCAATTGTAACCAGCATAACTCATTTACATTTTTATTGAGGGTGTTAAGCAGGGTTGTTAAACGTCCAGGAATTTTAAATAAATCATATCCGGTCCAGGAGAGAAAATAAACAAGCCCAAATGACCTGCGAAGTATTTTAAATTGGTACAGTGACCTTTTTTCCGGATGAATTTAAATACAGTCCAGGAACCTTTTTTTGGATGAACTTAGATACGGTCCACGTTTTTTAAAAAAGCAACAATACGCAACTTGGACCGAATTTAAATTGTGCGAGAAAAAAAGTTTCGGTCCTGTTGCGAAACCCAATATAACCAATTAGAATTTATAGGTTCCTGGCTCTTGAACAACCTTGGTGTTAAGGGACTTTTGACTCACCCTGTAATATGTAAATATGTGTTTCAAATTAGTATTTATGTGACCCTGGCAGGGAGGAACATTTATCTCTATTGCCAGTGATGCTTGGATCTAGCGGGGGGTGAAGGTGGCATATTCTTCCGTTAATTTGTGCCCTATAAGCGCAGTGCTCTATTGAAGTTTGCTTTACTTGAGCCGATAACTCTGAGAGTTCAAGTGGAGAGCTTCACGGTACATCCAAACACACGAACCTGTTTTGACGACTAAGCCAGTGAAGCGTTAAAAACTTCCTGTGCCAGTTTCTTCAAGACGCAGGTCTCGAATGTTAAGAAGAAATTCAGCCAGTGTGTAATCATCTAACAAGAACCATTAACGGACTTCATAAAGGAAATTATAACCCTTTCTTGAGGGCCCAAGGGTGCTGTGCAGTTCTTCAACGAATCACTGACGTCAGCGTGGCACGCCCTTTGCAATGGTTGCACTTGCAAGCAACAATTTCTGCGGAAAGAGGCAAAGTTTCCTCCTATGAAGAGAATTCCCGACGGACATCTTGTTAGCCTAAATGTGTGAACAAACATGCAGAGCAAGTGGATAGCTCTTGTAAACACAATCCAACTTTTCAAGGCAAGTAAGTTAGGTGTTGATCATACAGAAAGTCTCATTGGGAAAATTTCCGTCAGATGGCAGTTGAATCGTTTATACGAATGTTAATATTCGGCATTGGCTGTAAGCACATTAGCTAGTACATTGATTTACATTTATTGTAGCTTTTTCCATACTAAATAATGTATTTTTGGAAAACATATTAGTTAGCTTAGCGTGACGATTTTCCTTGATAGTTCAAGGTATTCGTTGAGAACTTTGAAAAACTTGTACACATAGACACACATGTAGCGAACAAGGAATGTGCGATAGTTGACTCTTCACATGTCGTAAGGTGCTGTACACAGTAGGGATGGCCAGATCCGAATCCTGGCGGATCCGAAATCCGGATCCGGTTGGTTCCGGATCCTAAAATTTTTCGGATCCGGATCCGTTTTTCCATCCCACATTCGCTTCTTTGGAAAGTAAGAATGTGTTTATAACATATTGTTACCTGCTAATATACATATATATATAATATACATACATACACACACATATATATATATATAGTGTGTGTGCGCGCGTGCGCGATTTGTAATTAATTAATACACTTACAAGGGAGGTCTAAGTCTCCCCCTCCGATTTCCATGAAACTTGGCAGGTGTATGGAGGGGCCCAAAGGAAGAAATACGTGTTTTTGTGTTTCAGCTAAAAAAAACTGTTTTAGGGGGCAAAACCCACCTCAAAGGTCAAAATGAAGACAAATTGACGCGGGGATCTGACCCCTGTGTGCCACTCCGATTTCCATGAAATTTTGCAGGTGTATGGAGGGGCCCAAAGGAAGAAGTACGTGTTTTTGTGTTTCAGCTAAAAAACGGTTTTAGGGGGACCCCCCCTCAAATGTCAAGATGAGGAGAAATTGAAGTGGGGATCCGACCCCGAAACCACGTAAATATTGCATAGGAAGAAACAGGGGGCATAGGGCCTCTCTATACACCTGCCAAATTTCATGGAAATCGGAGGGGGACACAGGGGTCAGATCCCCACTTCAATTTGCCCTCATATTGACATTTGAGGGGGTCTTGCCCCCTAAAACATTTTTTTAGCCGAAACAAAAAAAAACACGTGTTTCTTCCTTTGGGCCCCTCTATAAATGTGCCAAGTTTCATGGAAATCGGAGGGAAACACTTAGATAACCTCCCTTGTTAGTCTTACACTTTGTAATTATATAACACTGCATATACTATAATGTTTTATTTTAATTTGTAAAACTGTAACTAGAAAAATTGTATAATTTTTGTATAACATTTCTATCTTGTTCTATGTGTTAAAGGTTTCATCCTCGAATGGAATGTCTCACATTTATGTGTGTTTCCATTTCCAATACATTCGATACATACGTTTCAATGGCATTTACAAAATCACCTCTGACATTTTATGTTAAACAAGTAAGATTATTTTTGTGCACGAGTGTGTTAGCCGATGCGTAGCAAACTATTTTAGGAACAACACTTGAAAAAAATTATTGTAGAACTAACTAATGAAAAATTTATTTGTAATCGAAGATTATAGTGGGATTGAGATACGAAACTCTCGGATCCGGAACTTTCGGACCCGGATCCAGATCTGAGAGCATTGCAAGAGAAATTGGTCAGTTTGTATTATGGATAATCATATTAATTCTCTTTTTACCATCTTTCTCGAATATGTTTCTTGACATCTTTTTTTTCGTCTCTTTTTATCGATTATATCGTCCCTTTTTTGTTCTTCCTCTTCATTTCTTTCTTCCCCCTGTTTCTCTACCTCTATCACATCCATATTTTCTGTTCCTTATACTCTCTCGCTCTCTCCTCCAGTTTGTAGCTATTTGTCTCTTAGGCCTTCCTTTTTTCCTCAATTTTTTATATACCCGTCTCTTATTCGCTATATATATATATCTTGCTCTCGCATTATTTCTGCGCGCGCGTGTGTGTGTATGTAGGGGCGGTTCAAGATAAAATTTTCACCCGGGCTAGGTGGATTTTTGGCGCCCCAAAACAGAAAAATAAGAGCCTTATTTATAAGGTCCACTCGCATTTTCGGTAGCATTTTTCTTAATATTTATGCCATGACCAAAATGCCACAATGTAAAATGAAAAATCGTACGGCATTTCAGATGCCATGGGATATTTCATCGCATTTCTCAAGGATAGGATCGATCCTATTTCCGTAGCATTTTTCGTAGAATAGCCAATGAGAAGCTACTTCTAGGTAACGAGTGAAAATGTAATGGCGGCCAAATGAGATGTCAACAATGTATCACTTCACATTTTTAAATGCCTATAGCTATTCAACCAAGAGGAATAAGGTGTCCTATTAAATGGTTTTAGGTACAAATCATTGGGGCTGCTTAAATACACGTTTTATATCGTTTACTGTACACGTATGGATAATTTTTTAGATGTTTCAATTGTACTCACCATACATGGTGTAACTCGACGTGCCTTTCTTGCTGTATGTATTATACACTGTAATCGCAAAAGCTTACCGAAATTTTACATGAAATGCTTCCGTGTAAAGTATTGTCTGCTACGAGATTTTTGGAAGCATTTACATAGCATTTATGCTAGTAAAAATGTTAAAAGGGCCTAAATAGTTTAATTTAAAGGCAGCCGGAGCTTGGTGCTTATTACATCACCTAACACCACCACCATCAGCACCCTTCCCCATATGTACCTTCATAGCACCGTGTAAATGCCAACTTGATGCTTTGGTGTAAGGCTAACCTGTGCAAAAAGTTTTATGTCCACTTTATGTCCAGATAGCCTAATCCGGAGTGGCACTGTATACAGTGTTAATTGGGCACAGACACCCCGGAGCCCCCTTCATTACAATGCGATCGTTACCCCCCTGTAGCCTTGAAGGCTCGTGAACCTGTGCAACGGGGTTGCCTACATTCAGGATAAAAAATGCAGTTTTTCAAGAGCTCGAAATGACCTCTATACACTGTGGGAGATACCCAAAATGGACATGGTACACTCTAGACTTCATTTTGCAGACTAGCGATGCCCTGCCGTCTGGACCCAAGGTCAGTATAATTCTCTGTGGATCTCGTTTTGTGTGCTGTCCATTTTTGTTTTATTTGTCCTTTCATCTTATCACCCTACAACAAATATAAAGAAACTATGAACAGATAATAGCATTAGCAAAAGGAAACATATTGACAACATAATACGCACATCAAGCAATAAATCAACCTCATCTTCGCGATTAGCCAAAAGTAGCAGAAAAGCGAAGTAAATCGAGACCCAGTGCTTTCTCTCACACGAATCTTGCCAATAATTTAACCTTTTGTATTAAGATTTTGGGTTACCTAAATCGATAAAAATGACTACATTCTTCAGAAGGGAAGGTTCGGCTTATAGGAGGATCTAGGTTCAAAGCAAACCGTCGCATCTTTGTTTTTCTATTTACCTTACACCTAGACCGAAGTTCCACACATCCAGAATCCGATGTTTATCCTAGGGATGGCCACAAATTTCGGATAACGCATATCCTGATTTCAAATTATCCTATAGAGTTCCGAATGCAACGGATAATTCCGATATCCAGATAATCCGGATGGTACGGATAATCCGTACATAGGATATCAGAATATCCGATATCCTGATATTTGAAATCCGGATAAATTTTTTTCCCGATTTGGTCATCCTTTTATCCAGAATGTTCCATGGGGAAGGGGTGAGTGTAGGATAAGAGTTTGGTCCTTTTTTTAAAAAAAATAGGGGGCGTTGAGGAAATTTGGGGGTAGCACAGGGTGCGAAATCTCTTGGGACGGGGGGGATCCCCCCACCAACAATCTTGGCCTCAAAAATCTCCCCACCAAAAATTTCCGGGTGGGAGAGATTTATTTTCAAATACATATACTGTACTAAGAATAATATTGAAAATATACACAAATTAGTGTAGTTGTGAGTGTTCAATCCTTTTTCTCTCTCAAGAGATCATTAACAAATCTACATCAATACGCACAATAAAACAAGAATGCAAAATAATAACAACTATGAAATTGATTGATTTATATTAACAAAAACCAAAAACTAAATAAAATGTTGCACATAATAAAACATTCAACTATTTCATAATTTATTAACATATTTAACCAGTTAGTAAAGGTAGTAGTTTGCTACTTTCTAATATCTGATATACTTATATAGAAGTGACAATTTTTTGTGTAATTAATAATAATAATAATATATTTTTAATTTAGTAATGTATTTGTACTTTTAATAATATTATAAATATGTATATCGTATATGGAGGGAAGGGCAGGGGGTTTGTAGATTAATATATTTCTCCCCCCACATGTCTAAAATGATTTCGCACCCTGGGGGGGGGGGGGAGTGTTCGAGGGTGCTAGAAGTGTGTGAATAAATAATTGTCGAGAATTTGAATAAACTGTGTGACTTCACTTCTCAGTGCTTGGAGCCAGGAAGGAGCATACCTATATAGAAAACTCATTTACTCTCCTATGCCAAGTTTTTACAAGACATGTTTATGGACAATTGGGTGAGTTATTAACAATTTACCACCGTGTAGTAATCCTAGGCAGGCATTACTTGCGCAAACGTCTTAGAAAGTCAAAGTTCTTTCGTACAAGACGTCACATGCTACGCATTTCGCAACAGTTATGCCAGTGTCTGTTTCAGAAAGTGAAAACGGCTCTAAAAAGGCTCATTTGCACAGAAATGGTGAGTTTATTAATATGCAAGTAAGCTCATGTTAGTCGTAAAATGCACAGGGTTAGAAATATGTAAATACAAGCTTCGCGGTTGGGAGAATGTGACTATCATTCATTCACTATCTTCTCTAACGTTCCATGTCACTCCCTCGCCAATCCGGATCAGTGTTGTGCATTTTTTCATTCCGGTTTTGGCCGAACTGTTACTCCCGTGTTCAACTGGCAAACTATCTAACTGTCTGGCTATGGGGTGGCCACACTTCATCAGGAAAATCGTTAGTGTGCTGGTAGATTGATTGATTAATTTGGTTTAATTTACTTCGCTTTTGTGCCCCCTTTTGTTAATCGCGAAGATGAGGATGAGTGGTGATATGAAATTGATGAGGATTCGAACCCTCGATCCCTGGCGTCGTAGCGCGATGTGCTAACCACTCTGCCACGGAGGCTGGAGAAAATGATATAGTATGAGGTAGAGATTCAAACAATGAGAAACAGAGGAAGAAGGAACTAAAAGAAATGTAAAGAAAAAGAGTGAAAGAAATGGTAGAGAAACAGAAAGAAATAAAGATAGACAGGAAAGAAAGAACGTGAACGAAAAGAAGAAATAAAAATATAGGCAAAGCAGAGAGAAAAGAAAGAGTAAGGCATGAAAAGAAGAAAATATATAAGTAGCTATGCCCCGCATAAAGCGGCTCTGGGGCTCACCCAGCCTCAAATCAATGTAACCTGGTAGCAACCCTGGGGGAGTACAGGCGGCCGGTGCGTGGTGCTGATCACATCACCTCCAAAATGGCCGAGATCGAGAATGTGTGGGGCCCTACCTCCCACATCCTCTTCATGGCACGGTGCTATATGCACGCGGAACTTTTTCAAGTTGCTAAGGGAATGGGTGTATCCAGCGGGGGCATGACGAGCACCTCCCTGAAAAACTAGTAGTGAAATTTTAATTTGGCTCATTGTGCTTTCTTCAAAACAAACGTTATTCATTTCTCAAATAATTAAAACTAAAGCCTCAATTTTGAGGCATATACTCCTTGCTGCGAAATAAACTTTTGTTGCCCACCCCCCTTTTTCTCCCGTAAAACGTCTGAGTACGCCCATGGTTATGGCACTCGAATAAGAGTCTGAAAGTATTTGGTCCAACCTTGAGCCCGTTAAAGCGAAACAAAGAAAGAACGCAAGCATCTACACCCTCCCAAAGAATCGAACTCTTGTTCTGAAGCATGCCCGTTTACGTGTCATTAGCCACGTACGATCAATTGGATCGAACTTATCGCGCCACACATCATATTGGTATGGTTGTATCTGAATTGTATTTCGAGAGTTTGTATCTGAAGTGGGTGCTTCAGTAGAGTGTACATAACGATCGTTTTCAGAACCGCGGTGTTTCACAATGATGCCTGCGTGTAAAACTTGTGTGTTGCAATTAGCATCGCTCGTTCTTTTCAAGTGCTTGTCACGCAGAACAAAGAGGACGTGTAGAGGAGTAACAAGCTTGTAATTAACCTACGTGGGAACGAATTGATGCTTGTTAATAGTTCAATTTGTACTGATCCGCCATAAGTTGTGTTTAGCTCTTGAAACAGTGGCGCTAGTGTCGCGGTAGCTCAATGCTTGTGGAAAAGGGAATGAGCTGCTGCGACATGTCTCTCTCTTATCTTGCCAAATCGAGAAGTGGAAGTATTACCACAACATTCATTATTATGTGGAAAGAAATACGTATCCCCCTCCTCAGCTCAGAGAATATTTTATAACCTTGGCTTATTTGTGGTGTTTCACATTCACATATCTAGTCTATCGACCAAGTAGACAAAATCAAGAATACGGTATAATTTGGGGAATTCGAATTTACTATAAGCCACAATTATATGGGGGTATAACGTGATTGCCATTTCAAAGTGGTAGCTAATAGAAATGGCGGCCAATCCAAGATGGCGGATGTTGACTTGAAAAA
Source organism: Lepisma saccharinum (assembly GCF_977018435.1). Classification (NCBI taxonomy): domain Eukaryota; kingdom Metazoa; phylum Arthropoda; class Insecta; order Zygentoma; family Lepismatidae; genus Lepisma; species Lepisma saccharinum. Next base: position 33,506,380 of record NC_139258.1, on the reverse strand, counting down.
AAAAAAAAAAAAAAAAAAAAACTAGTGCATCTCTGAAACCAATGGTCCGAATTCAATGTTCTTTTTTTAAATGAAAGCTTGCAATGTGGTTTATAATGTTTTGCTTTTTTTTCCTCTTGAATAAACAGTAACCTGGCCTGGCTCTACATGTTACTTGTTCCGTTACTGCCACAGGTGAATAAGATGCAAAATCATAATATACTAACAATATGGTTCATTCGAAATAACACATCTTAGAATACCATACAATTTCGAGTTATTTTTCTGTACCATGGATATAAGGGAAACTCTTCATTTCTTATGAAAGCTCAGACGTTCAGATTAAAATATATAAGAACACTATTTATTTCTCGTTTATATTTGTACAAATGAATTACAAATGCAATGACCCCGACATGGTCCAAATTAAATTAACTGACATATTTTTTTGATATGTAGAATAGAGGTTCGTACGTTGGCCTAGACCATCAGTACTATCTCCATGACGATGGTTGACTCGTGACCGCTAGCCCGCCTAGACTAGCCACACCCACAAACCGGGACCGAGAGAACTTCCAACGTCTCTCCTCTTGCCCAAGCAACTAAAAAATGCCAACCCCCGCTACTCAGTAGAATCCCTTATATAGGCGATTCGAAAAAAAAACAGTAAACGACTTCTTTCTCACCCCTCCGGGTTTTGAAAGGACAAATTTTTAAACTACCCGCTTTCTGAGCAACTTGCTTTCTCAGATACGTAGGCCAGCTCTGTAGCAGGTTACATAAGAAACTGAATAACAAATATTACCTTCACCAACCCATGAAAATAATATTAATGAACATATATCAGCATTTAATAAAGAAAAGGATTATTTACTGGTTTGAGCAACCATTAATTGTACTCGTCTCTGATGCAAGGCCACGCATAACTGAAGAGAAGGGGAGAAAGCGAGTTCGTGGAGCAAAGTAGTGCGCACTGCTGCAAATGGTTGGTAGCTGAAGTCACTTCTCGTCTCGAGTCACTACTTGTGCAGAGACTTGTTTTCGTTCGCTCGCTCTAGAGATTCCCCGGACAGAGTATAGTAAATCACGGATTATTAAAAAATAAATTATGTTTATTATTTATTTACTGATAACCAAGACATCAGAGAATAAATTTTTCCAAACAAAAATTGTAGAGTAAACGCTTATCTTTAATTTGACATATCACTTTTGTTGGTTTTGACCTCAGAATTTAGATAAAACAAATGAATTACAGAGTGTGTACAGCGAATGCTTCTAGCCAGATGTGTCTTTAGACCTATTTAATTACATCTATTGTTATTGGTATTGTCTCAGCCCTGGCCGGCCTGGCGGTGAGTGTTTTTCTACAAGTGCGCTTGAAGTGAAAATTGTTGGAGGAAGAGGGTGCTTGCTCGAACCTTGGAAATAGCTACGGTGATAATCCTATAGATTTAACGGATGCTTTCCATAAATTTTCCCGAGGAATACCATCCTCCGTGTACACCCACGTCGAGTACTGGTCCCTTTAGCAAATCCATCTACCGTAATCACAATTCATCCTTGCCGACTTCCGTGGCGGAGTGGTTAGCACAGCACGTACGACGACAGGGGCCCCGAATTCGAATCTGGGAATGGGCATGGGTGTTGTTTACGAGTGCCCCTTCATCAATTTTATAATATTATCACTCCTATACGGTAGTTTGTGTCCTAATTGCGAACAATGCCTAATTTGTTCTAATTGTGAATACTTAAAACTGAGAACGCATAGATCTGAAAAACCTGTTTTCAGAAACAAGAAAGGGTAGTGACTGAGGGGTTTTTTTTTTTTTTTGTGAGTGTCTTTATCATATTATCGCTCATCCTCATCATCGCAATTAGCCAAAAGGGGAAGAAAAGCGACATTAAATAACAGAAAATAAAAAAAGTAAAGTGCTCCCCTGTGCATAGCACCAGACCATGAAGGCGTTTAGGGGGTGTGGGGGTAACGCCCCACACTTTCTTGATCCGGTCGTGACTGGGGGTGATGTGATCAGCATCACGCCCCTGACCGCATTTACCCCCCAGGGTTTCCCCCAGGTACCCATGTTATTCGACGCTGGGTGGGCGCCGGGGCCGCTTCCAACGTTAGAAAAGTTCCCGGATTTGAACCGGCCGGGGATCGAACCCGGGACGCGTTACCGACTGAGCCACCGCGCTCATCCTCATCATCGCAATTAGCCAAAAGGGGAAGAAAAGCGACATTAAATAACAGAAAATAAAAATCATATTTATCCTTATCCACGCGATTGTTAAAAGTGGCAAGAGAAGCGACGTAATTAAAATTTACTACACTTTACGTCCGTCTCTCTCTCTCTCTCTCTCTCCAGATCTCACTCATCTCTGTGTACATACTCCGGTGTTTCTAACTTCATCTTACCGACGCAGGCAACACTGAAGTTCGCTGATCAAACCAGCCTATCAATCGCATCAGCAATTCGCCGATCTGATTCGATCGGAGTCAGTTTCTTGCACAGCGCGTTCCAATCCTAATGCGGCGTTACCCGAAGCGGGAAAACCGTCCAAGAAGAGGAGCTGAAAACAATTTTCGTGGCGAGAAGAGCTTGGAATGCAATCGGCAGTGTTGCCTGGGGAGGAACGTTAATTAGATTTGCTTCTCGGCCAGATTCCCCTGCTCCATGGAGGTCCTGGATCCTGCCTTAAGCGAGATTAATTATATGTGTTTTTCTTCTGCTCTTGGTTCGTTGTGCGCGCGTGTTTTTCGTGGTCTAGAGAGCAAGTGTCTTCTGTGTGTTTTTGAGCAGCAACAAAACATTGTTCATTGTTTTATGCTGGTTCACGGTGCGAAATCATTGAAGACTGGTGAGGTAGACTGATTGATGGGTTGGTGTTTTAACTCCACTTTATACACAGTAAGGCTAATCGGGACTGGACCTACAGTTTAAAGTTGGATCCGAAGCACCTCCACCAGGAATCGAACCCGGGACTCCCTGATTACCCAGGCGTTATCATTACGCCATCGGGGAGATAGGCTGATCAGGATTGGGCATACAGTATTAAGCGGACCATTGAGCACCGGGAAGGAAACTCTGGACACCGTGCTTACGAGGCGATAATTAGCATATCTCTATCGAGCAGGCCCCGAAATTAATATAGTACTAATGCTATGCAACAATAGCGATATCATCATTACATACGAGTGGTTTGGTAGATATACGTATTTGGTAAAAGTGAAAATAAATGTGAACAAATTTGGCGTTTCCCATTTAAGTTTGCATAAGCAAACATGATTAAGCTACTTACAAAGGACGACATGTTCAGTAAATTCTCCAATTATGTATTACCAACGACGGAAAGATTGCTGGTAACTTAAATACGTGATCTTCCACTTCAACCTTCAACGATAGTTTCATAAATTTCTGTACTTTTATCTCTAATTTGAGGCAAAAATAAGACACTCTGTAGTCAGCAGTATTATGCAGGGACCTTCCAGAAAGCGTAAGGCATAGTGCTGCCACCTTGTGTTATGTTCCGTTAAGTGCACTTTTAAATTGTGGCAGTCTCCCCAACACGTAGATAGTTAAATAATAATAAACATTTTAGAACAGGCCTCGTAGCTCTCAATTGCTAAAATAACCTTGTACTGTCAATAATGAAGCAATATTCACAAAATTGTGAATGAAAAATGGGTTTCTTTTTAATCCTACAATTCATGATTTTTTAATGGAATGAAAAAAATATATTGTGTTCTCTAGACACATTAAAAAATACTAAGTAATTAAAATAACTAACTAACTCGGTCATAGTACATTATCTAACATTAATGAGCCCTTAAGTTCAATTCATGACATCTAGTCCTACAAACGGCAAACTCATATTTCAGAGAATAAAATAAAGCCATCCAACTGCCATCTAGCGATTAGTTGACATAACTACGATGCCGTAAATTTGATGTAGTCAAACGGCAACGCCATGCGCTATAGGGCTGAGATTCACTAATTTTAAACAGTTTTCCCCTTGTTAAGTTTTCCGAGAGCACTGATCAAGTGCAGTAACTACCGGGTGTCCCAGTTAAAAGTAGCCCGGCTCAGACATTTGTCTATGGAATGGTCCATTGAAACGTGAACCGTGGTAGGTACTCAAGGTCATCAGTACCCAATCGGGCACAGTCGTGACAAGTGGCTGTTGATCGGAGTCGGGATACTTTTAACTGGGACACCCTATAGTACTGCTATGCAGTATAATAAGTTTACGGTGGTTTGTATTATTTTGGACAAGGAGATAATGTAGACAAACAGAACTTTTTTTCCTGTCATTTAGCTACAAAACACAAGATTCTCTAAGCGGTCAAATTGTACCCCTCCAAAAAATATCTGGGGCACAGTGAACCCCTTCCAAAAATATTTGGGGTACACTGTACACCTCCCCAAAAAGATTTAGGGTCAGCACCCCTGTTCTTGCGTCACTTAAAACATACAGTCTGGACTAAAATAAACTACGTATAGTGAAAGGTCTTTAAATGTAGTTTTTCTTGTTCCTTAGTAGCGCTCGAAAATGTTATCTATCTCCGTGTCAGACTTCCATTCCAACGTTCCCTTGCCAATGGACGTTACTCACGGACTCACGCCAATGATCGGCAATTTCCCTGTAGACATGCGACTTCTATGTAATTCATGTGAACAAGAATTTGTGTACACTTCCTTGTGGGGGCGCCATCGTTGCTATAACAACATTACAAATGGCTGCCCCTCCGTGCGATTTGCGTCAGAAAGAAAGTTCCGGCTGATTCCCGTGACTGCCTCACGTGTTTTCTTTCTTTTCGGAATTACCCATCCGCCTGTCTTTCCCCTATGCCTTGTTATAAAATATTGACCCCGTTATTAACCAGGCTGTGAGAATTAGGCTTTTTTCTCCTCCATTGCGAAGCGATCATAAAATCTGCATTTTTCCGCAATCCAATTTGGACGTCAAGGTTTTCTAGCTGCGTCCGTAGCTTGGCTTACGAAGCCTCCACAGCCTTAGCTCTTATTATGATAAGGTATGTTTGGGGAGGGGCCGTCGTAACACTTTTCCTTTTTTAAACTTCTTGCGCTTCAAAACGAGTAAACGCGGGGCCATGTCGCCTTGCATCGTCGACTCGCACTATATTTTTACTATCTCGCACTCTTTTTTTTACTATATACCTATCATTCTTTAGTGTAAACATGTGTGGATTTGCTTTGTAACATTTGGAAAGTTACCATTGTGCTCTGATAAGCTAATCTGAATCGAACTTACAGTTTGAAGTAGGATCCGATCCACTATATGCCCTCAATCGATATCAAACTGAGAACCCTTTAGTTACAAGGCGAAGACGTAACGATTGCGCCAAAGGGGGAGGCTCAGGGTTACACTTGCAGATGGGTGTACGATATCCAGTGCTTTATTTATACACCACTAACACCCCTAAAATGTTCTCAACACTACCTAAACATGTTCATTAGGGCCCAATATCTATTACCCCCCCCCCACTAATACGAACTTACTTTCACACAGATTTAAACATTCTTCGTAATATGTAATATTGCAATTTTCTAACTGTTGCAGTGGTATCATAAATTTTTAACTAAGTTCCCTTATTTCCTGACATGGATATAAGAAGAGTAATGAAAAGGTCACTCTTCCTATTGGCTTTTTGTATTCTTTTGTGCTGATATCCATTTTACAATCTCACTTTATCCACAACGAGTTTATATATTGAGCATTTTGCATGTATTTCTTATGTGTCAATTCATTATTAATAGGCTTTCACGCTGTTGGTTTTCGTACATATTTTTCACAGAGGTTCGAAAAGGCACCCTACATAAATAAGCTTGCAGTCGTACACTGTCTACTATGTCACAACGCTTGCTTTCACTAAGCTTGCCCATTTCCATTTATCACAGTTTTATCTTTTCTACGTATGCTGTACGTTTATTTGTTGTTTAGTTCGAAAAATTATTCTTGACAATGACAGCTTGCTGCGAGCCAACATATATTTTATCTACAGTTCAAACCTCTTGATGTATGGTTTTGTGTAGGTACACGCCACAATTTTATGATTTATTGCTGGTTTTGATTGTTTACCCGGATAAAAATATAGCTTTTCTGTCTGAAACTTTCCAATGATTAGTTAGCAAATATACATAACCTTTATTTGGTATGTGTCCTTCGAAACACGCATTCTGAATACTACGGAATACGTTGACCGTTGGCAGCAAACAAATTGCATGTTCACAGTTTACTGAACCGTTTCTTCTTCTTCGACAACGACGCAGCCCATATCCTTCATGTAAGGGACTTTAGCCAGTTTTATTGGCTCTTGGCTGTTGTTAGTGGACATTTGAACTTGGCGTTGTAGAAAAAAGGTAAAGAGTTCTTCGAACTTGAATTATTGATGCACATCTTTTATCCGATTCAGAAAACAAATTTCACGCAGTTGATGAAATGGTTTTACCAGCGAAAAAGTTCCTGTGCATTAATATAATAAGATGAGCGATTGTGTTTTTAAACTATAACTGTCTTGATTTACAAAACAACTTTCTCTACGAAAATAGCCTCATATTTTATTTATTGGAGCAGTAGAAAGCAATACGGAAGGTGTAGTGTACCCTTTTGTTGATGTACAGGGTGTTTTTAAAAGAGAACAAAGTTGGTGTTCAAGACCTACTACAAAGGTGCAAAATAGGTTAAACATTTAAGTGATTTCTGTATCAATTTTAACCAGTTTTCAATTAAACATTCAGTAAGAATAACATTGTTCTTACTTAATGTGCAGTAAACATTAAGACAATGTAAATTGGGATACTGTATGAAGTGAGAACTCAGAATGGTTGTCTTGTTTCCTTTAGCTTGCATGTTTCACTTGTAGACGTGCTAAACAATGATGTAACTAGCTGGCAACGTCTTGGGTGATGTTCCAAACAAACTTTCTCCACGTGAATCCAATACCTTCTTGTAACAAGGTTCTTTATTTACATCCCACGTCATTAATGATAGGTCGTGAATCGCGACACAATACGAGCATCAGACTCGCAAATGCATATTGATAATTGACAGTTTGAACGCGTGTGTGTGTGTGTGTATATGTGATTATATCATGTGACTAGTTGCTGATATTGTGTTCCAGATCTAGCAATGATGACGTCTCTGCATGGGCCTAGGCACTGGCGGATCCCTCTATTAATCATTGAAAAAATGGGTAATTTTTACAACGCTGACAGCAGTTCGGAAACAAATGATCATTTATGTATCGTACACCAATGTTAACATTTGATTCTGGAGAATACATGTTTATTTTAGCCATTTTACAGGTGAGGGTTAACTAAGATATGACGTAAGATTATCGAGTATTCTATCAAGAAACGCATCGGCAATTTACTATATTTTGTGGGGTTTTTTCGTAAAAGAATACAACACAACGTATATCACCGTTCCGATTGGTCTAAAGAGGCATAAAAGCGACGGAAACTATAAAAAGATAATAAAAATACAAAAATGAGATGATATGTATACTCACAAAGGAACCCTTATGCCCCAAGTCGGGGCTGCTCGAAACGGGAACTTTCGGCGACTATTACTAAATAAATATTACTGATGCTACTGCATAATAATAACAACAATAATAATAATAATGCCATAGCGTTTAATGTTTATGGTACAGCCGTTTAATGTTGATGGTGGAGCCCTATACATTTTTGCTTGATAGTTAAATGACCTTAACTGGCAATTGATTTTGTCATGACTGCTGTACACTTTCGACGCTCGAAAAGTTTTGAGTGTATGAATGACAGAGTCGAGTTGTCAACAATCGTTTCCGGATACAGTTGATATTGGACACGGAAGTATAATCTTGATGTGGCGCACAACGAGAAGGAAAAAGGGTAGAAAGCAAAGCATCTGAACTGGTCTCTGAACAGTCTACACTGTATATCAAGTTGGTCAGAACTCGTCTGACGTACAAAAGCGACACGAACGGAAGAAATGTGAATTAGTTTTTCTCGGTTCTGCCAAGTACGTCGCTGCTGAGGCTGAAGTAATGAAATGTGCTTATTTATGAGCGCGCCTGGTATGCAAGCTAACGGAATTTTATTGCATTTTCCATGGAGAATGAAAGCTTTTGCATATTCTCGAATCGCTAGTGAAAGTAAAGGAATAGTGTGGCACTGGCAAGGGAATCTTAATGGAACTTTCGTTGGCGTTTCTTTGCCTGTCCGACAATTTCTGAAACGAATTGTTAAGACAGCAATAAATATCTTGTTGTTTATCATTCTTACTATTCTCATTTGCAAACAAGCATGCTGTTGAATCAAGTGCTGGTTTGTAGCCCAACAACAGTATTTTTGTACGTATTTATATAAAATTGAATTTCTGCGTGGTGGATTAATCATGAGAATGACAATGAATGCTGGCCTTTGTGGCAGTGTTAGTGTGTCTACCAGCAGTCTTTGATTCGAATTCTGGTAGTTCCCATTCACCAGTCCTCATTCATTCTCAACGTCGCGATTAGTCCAGAGAATTTAAAATGAAAACAAAGAAAAACCTATTTGAAAGCTGCACCCACCTTTCCGGTTGCCAATTTTTAACCCTGGGGAGAATGCAACAGTGTATATGTGATATATTGATACTTCGAAAATTAGTTACAAACTCCCCCTCCACCTGCCCCTTGGAAATTAAAAACAAAATTGAAAATAACCAATATATGATAGATAGGAATATATCATGGAATTAATGAGGGAGTAAGCACCCGTCACATAATTAAGATTCGAGCGTAAAACCCCGGAGTTCGAAGCATGTGACATATTCGGGAAGTCTTTGTGTATTCAATCTATGAACGGCCAAGATATTAAGGTATTGTGATAATATAAATATCCGGATTTAGCCATTTAAATCCACGCGCTTTTAATAAACTTTGCCAACCATTACTTTTTTTACTAACCGTACTATCTTACAGTTTGTAGAATAGAAATTGTGGGTTGTTATGGGGAAAAATACTCATTTGGGCATTCCAGAAACATAAATTAAGCTTGTCAACCACTATGCAACCCGTGTGGAACATTTCATGTGTCAGTGACATGCCCAAGATTTTCGAAAGGGGGGTGTTACGAAAACTTTTTTTTGTTAGTGGTCAGCCCTCGTTTTGCAATCATTTCTAGCCTTCGACTTTTTTTATTATTTTTTTTAAATACTTGGCAACGGGAGTTATGACCCCCACCAACCTCCCAACCCTTCTCATGTGCGAGTTACATGTATATTTTGTACAGTTTTGAATATAAATACATTACTTGAATAATAATAATAATGCAAAGGAATAGGAAAAAGATACGGCTCAATTGCACGTCCAAGAGGCCGAGCAATAAATGTTATGTTGATTGCTCACATACTCGTGGCAAATACAAACAAGAACTACAGTTTCACTTTGGTTAACATGGATTATGTTTCTTTCAGCAGTCTGTCCCCGCTTTTTCTCGCTGCTGGCTCACAGTTCGCACAGTCAACTTCTTCTTCTCCTTTTTTATCGGTAAACTTTATATTCTTACTGAAATCTTGTCCAGTTTACAGATGTCTCGTTTAGGTCTCGACAAGTCCCAAAGAATCTAGGTGCGATCCTGCAATGAGAAAGTGTTTCAGAAATTAAAAGACCGACAGAAATTATCCAAGAAAAATTGTTTAGCGAAAATTAAGCCAATGCGTACACATTCTGATGAGTTCATTAGCCCATTGTTCCTATTATCCTGTGACCCTCTCACGCTTCACATTGCGTGGTGTTACGCACGTGATCCCCTCGTAAGCCCCTTCACTTTCTATGCTTTTATCGCCAAGGTTATTTTCGTACATTGTCAATATTTAAGCTTCAAGGAGCGGAGAGAGGCTTGTGCGTTGAATTATGCATCGAAGGAATAAATTTAAAAGTTGATGAGCGACAAGATGCTTTGCTCTTTGAGAAAACCGATATAACTTGTTATTTCTCAATTAGATTTAGTTTGAAGGGAGATAGTTTGTTACCGAGAAGGATTGGAGAAGTCGAAAGAGGAAGTGTTACTATGCTTTACTTGTAAAAGTAACGCGTTACAGTTACTTTGTACAAAAAGTAGAGTTACCGTCGTCACTTTACTCAAGAAAGTAAAGAGCTACCGACGCCTTACTCAAGAAGGTGATTACTCACCGGGAATTCTTTGAATTCCGGGAATTCTGCATGATTTTTTCTCTGTCAAAAATTGCAACTTTCATTAATCCAAATCCCATTCAATTTATACATATTTATTAATGCCCTGAGGAAAGTGTTTCACAGTTTGGCTTTTATTTTTATCGAGTAAAGAAAAGAAAGCTACGTGGAAAACAGAATGAAACAGAATTCTCTCAATCAGTTTCCTTCTTTAGTGTCCTCCGAAGAACAATCTAAGATATCTTGAAGTCGATTAAGGTCAGTTTGAGTTTTAAATTCTGTTTGTAGCTGTATTTCGAGTCTGAGTTTGCGAAATGGCAAATGTAAATTCCGCACCTTAAATTAAATGTTTAAAATATAGATACCATTTAATTGACATTTTTTTGGATACTCTGTAATCGCACAGACCATTTATATTGTTGTGTGGTGACGGTGAGAGGCCGAAATACGCAAGGTTGAAATAGAGAATACATCTGCTTGAATTTTTGGAAAGTTCGCCAAAACCGGGAATTATACTTAAATTTTATCATGGTTCCAGAGTGGCCACCCTGAAGGTTACAAACACCTTGCTCAATAAAGAGAGAGTTGGCGACACTTTACCAGAAATACCAAGGCAAAATTTATAGTATAAGAAATATACACTAAAAACGTTTTAGTGTATATTTTTTATACTATAAATTTGCCTTTGTCAGCAATTTATTGTTTTATTTTTTACTAAAAAGAATTAAGAGTAGGCGACATCGTACTCGAAAAGATTTGTCTTCGATATGAGGTCAAGAATCTTCCTCCCTTTCGAGATTAGAATGCACGCAAAGTGGTGTAAATGTGTCTAAATCATTGCAAAAACTTGAGAATTTGAAGGAAAATAAATTTAGATAAAGGATAAAAATCCTTAGTTGAACGGTTTCAACAATGGGTGAACAAGCTTCATTGTTGTGGAATAATGAAAGATCAGTCGAGACACTCGTCTCGTCTCAATGCTATCACGAGGTGTATTCCGTTCCGGTCAATTCTAAGACGTTCACTCAGCATCTCCTGTGCTTGAACTCTGAAACTCCCAGGCAGACTCTTGAGCTCATAAATTGCCACTCAACCGTATTTACATGAGAACTTCAACCTGTCTGAAATTCGAGTGTTACTTCTACTACATTTTCTTCTGATTCTATTCCTCTGTCCAAGATTTTTTTTCCTGGTGAAGTTTCTTCAAGAAGAATCTTCAAGGGTTACCGATCTTCCAGAGTGGACTGATAAATTATGACAGCTGCTGGGGTGTCGGTGGGAGAGACGAAATGTGTTTTCGCTTTTTCCTTCTCTTTTTCTTCACTCTGCCTGAAGAGATCTTTTCAAAGAGGATCAGCTGTGGTACCTGTAGGAGATATGCTTTTGTGTTCCACTCAGGGTTGCCAACCTTTGACTAAGAAAAGAGGTAAAATTGCATTAAATAATCTTGGTTGATCTGTCGTCCAGCTCCTGCGTGTCAACAATCAATATCACGTGGCAACAGTGTCAGGAACTGAGAAAGCTAGCGCGTTGCACTATGGGAACAAGTCCACCCAATATTCTGCGAGTATTTTTATATTATTTTATATCGCTTTTGTGCCATTTTTACTAATTGCGACGGTGATTAGATGGAATTGATGAAGGAACGCCGAAAAAGAAATGCCAAGAGCTTGAACCTGGAACCTTTGGTACCGAGACCATAAACATAACAAATGCTCGGACACTTATATCATTCTAAAGGAGTACTGGTCGTGATGTAGTGCGTCAGTATTTATTTGCTTTTATATTATTTAAAAATAAATATTATATAATTTAAGTTCAACCATTTTCAGACAATAAATAATGATATTAATAGCAGGCCCGTAGCTAGGATTTAATTTCGGGGGGGTGGGGTGAGGTCATCACTTATCAGCACAGGCGTCGCCAGAAATATTTGTAGAGGGAGACATGCTACTGATAAAACTTGATTAGTAGAAATAATAGTAATGACAATAATAATTATTGCCACGGTTATAATTGTCATTTTACAATAATAACTATTACAAGTTATTAAAAATAAAGCAATTTTAATCCAAATTTTATTATTATTATTATTGAGAGACTTTTGCTACTCGATCCACCGTATGAGTGAATATCCAACACAAGTGTTGTCCATTATTTTTCTTACATTTTGTACAGTTACTGTACTGAAATTCATAGTTATTGTATTTTTTTAATAATTTTTACATATTCCGTTCAAAAAATGGCTGTAAAAGTTAGGAATACATTTTACTCATAAAGTTTATATTGTGTGACCTCTCACAAAGAAAACTATACATTTTGAGAGCTGTGGATTCATTTATTATTTGGATTAATTGGTAGAATATAAAATATAATTGGTTCCTCTATTATACACTTAACGTTCTTCTTTTTAATGTTTAATCCTGCCAAGGAAGTAAAATTAATTATCACTAAACACTACTTAAATTAGATATTTGTAGGATTTCGGGGGGCTTCAGTCCCCTTAGACCTCCCCCTGGCTACGTGCCTGATTAATAGTAACAGCAAAATGGGCAAAATGGTCGCACCCACCCTATCATCAAATTTTAGGTCTCCCCGATGACGTAGTGGTAAGGCTGTTGTTTCCCCTTGTAACCAAAGAGTTCAGGGTTCGATACAAGTTTGAGGCACACAGCGGTTCGAATCCCACTTTAATCTGCAGGTTCAATCCCGATAAACCTATCGGTGCATAAAGTGAACTTAAAACCAACTTTATCTATGTGAAGACATTTTTTTTAAAATTATAAATTATGTTGACGCACATTCTATATGTAATATTTATGTATTTAATATATTGTGTGAAACATAAACAGAGACCATCCCTTTTCTACTTATGATGGCATATTCCTTTTTAGCAAGTTAATTGCTTTCAGTAATGAAATATTATTATATTGTTATTTAATTGATCCTGAAGCCTACCACCTCACCTTCACGCACATAGAATCATCACTCATCTCTCATCTGACAATTCTTACTGAATCACGTGTAGAGATACTCTACGATGAGCACGGCAGACATGAAAATTATAAAGAATTCTGGCCTAAGTCAACTTTTATATACCGTACACTGACGGTTCAAAATCCAATGATGGAGTTGGTTGTGCATTTTATATCCCGTCGTACATTGTAATTTAAAAAATTACATTACCTCAAGATACGTCAATATTTTCGGCTGAGTGTTATGCCTTATATCAAGCGCTCCTCTACGTTGTAGAACTAAGAAGTAATCACTCCCTAATCCTCACTGATGCATTGAGCGTCTTGCAGGCTTTGTCGAGAACATGTAGTGCTGCTTACAAGTTAACAACATTTGAATACTTGATTTTATGCACAATGAAGCATCTTCGACAAAAGGGACAGAAAGTAGTTTTCACTTACATCCGTGCACATAGTAATCAAAATAAATATCATGTAGATGCAAATGCAAAAAAGCGAGAACCCAGGATTATGTAACACCTTTTCGACTACCTTATACAGATCTCTTACCCAGAGTAAAATATAAGTTACAAAAACAGTGGGAGGAGTGGTGCAAAATAGAGCTACAAAATACCACATCCTATAAGTGGCATGCTCAAGTCAGAAACCATAGACCTTGGTACCAAAACATGAATCTACCTCGGACAGTGATTGTATTAGTAAATCAACATTTGGCTCGTTTAATGATTGTGCCATTAACTTCCTGCCAATGCGGAGAAGCTAATCAAACACTTAATCATTTATTTTTTGAATGTCCCTAAATACAACCATACCGAGACTCTCTATATAAAAACTTACAACATGCACAGGCACCATTTCCGATATCCTTATCTACACTAATATCTGAACCTTGCACCTCAGTTATTTGGATTCTTTATAGTTTCGCTAGAAAACATAGGTTAACTATTTAAACAACCACGATGATTCACATTACAATTTAAATTAATAACTTTACAAAACTGTTATACCATAAGAACAGGAAGACATTAGTGTTTCGAAGAAAGTGAATGATATTCCACAACAGTTTGGAACATAGATATTAACAATAGAACCTGAACTCAGCAACTTTGGCTAGAAACTGCAAACGCGGTGTGGGCCATAAAATAAAGAAGAGGAAGTAATGAAATATAACAATGGTCAATATCTTCCTGTTAGTTATGCTGAAACGATTGCACTTTTTTGTACCTCACTCGAGTTTCCCTACATCTAATACCAGTGGTGGGGATTAGGAGGGCGTGGGATGCAGTTGCTCCCATCCCACTTTTTGCCAGTTTTAATATCAAATCGCCGCTACTGTCTAATACCAGTGGCTGGTTCGAATTACTATTTTTTTAAAAAAATGTCGATCGGTAATGATATATGTATAAAATATAGTTACAGTAGTTAGTTATATGCATCTCGACAAGAGCGAAGTGATTAGATTAGTCATTTAATGACGTCTAGGAAAGCCCCCCCCTCCCCTCTTTCCTTGCGCCCATGCATAACAAGAGAGATGACATGCGAGGAATTTCCAAGCGGAACAAAATTAATGACCTGGCAACCATGGCTTTCCAATAGACAGCTGCTGACCTTGAAAGTTTGAATAAGAAGATTCGAAGTGCTCCGCAGGTGCAACGGAAAATCAAGCTCTAAAAGAAGAAGAAAGAAAGGGGGAAAGGCAACCTGCAAGGACTGGACACCAATAAAAAAGAAACACACAAGCATTCAAAAAGTCTGCATCAACGTTCTAATTTGAGACAACAAAAAGCCACTTTACTACATCGATTTACGTGCATTGAATTCTACTCTGATGACTTGAATGGTCTCGTGTGAAAGCCATTTGGCAGTCAAAAGCACTCGTTTTGAGTAATCACGGGCATGAAGTTGGAAATTCTAAACAAAACTGCGAAACAATTGACATTCGATTTTCTTCAGCGCGAGCTGTGTCCGTGCAGCGAACAAAAGACAAACGGAAAATAAACCAGCAAGCTTTATGGCTTGATAAGCGATTACTCGCCAGATCCGATGCAGGGAACTCTGTTGTGGCTCAGTTTTAAACGGAATGGCGTTCGTACAATGAGAAAATGAAAGTCGCTGCTTTAGAACTACAGTTTACATGGAGGAAAATGAGTGATATGAAGGTTACACAGGATTTGAGTTCGTTTTATCTGGTTGTGGTGAAGTGTGACAATGGATAGGAGTTCGGAAAGTGTTTTAATTTCTTCAAATTGTCCTTGGTTGTTATCTTTCGTCGGTTTTGTTGAAGGAACACCAACCAAAAAGGTTTACGCCTGTCCTACTCCTGTCGAGTCACAGGAGTAGGAATATGTGTAGCTAATAATAGTGCCTGTAGTGTTATTACGACAAGCTCCTATCAACGAGAGAAATGAATAAGAAGGAAAAAGTCAATAAAAACAATGTGCAAAATGAACAAAATGATAAGGTAAGTTTGAATAAGTAACAAGTGCTTATGTGTAGTGACTACAAGTTATGAGGGTTCGAGGAACTCAAGTCCAATTGGCCTATGTTATAATTAAGACTCTGAAGTTGATGACAAAAAAAAATCTGAAAAAATGGTAAGAAATGACTTGAAAATAATTTTCGCTCTTAAAGTGAAGGCTTGAATTTTCCACAACAGAGTAGTTGAATAATTAGACAATACCTGTTGTTTCATGGTTTAAACTATTGAAGCAAAGGGGGTGTGGGGAATCAATTAAGTGTTAATGTAGTTTTCTTTTTTACTTCAAGGTTTTTCTGTGTAAGTCAGTCGCCTCCTTTCAGAGTGAGCCTTTCCCGATAGAGTAGTCGGTCAGCATCTGAAAATACAGTTGTTTCGCGTACATCAGATTATAATGTTTTTATATTGTGACTAAAACCCAAGATTAAAGCGATTATATTAGCCAACAAGGGATCCTGAAAGTAGGCTTCACACAAAGTATTTTAAGTGCTGGAGGAAAACAATTAATTATTTAATTCATTGCCAAACTTTCAGTTAAATATAATATTGTGCATTTCCATTGCCTGTATTTTTTATTAATGGCAAACTTGCTAAAAAGAGCATTGCAGGAAATGTAAATACATAAATTATGCTATCAAATTAAAATTCACGAAACAACAGGGGTGAAGAAAAATGAACCTCAAAACTGAAGAAAATGCAATAAAGACTGCAGAAATTATTGAAAAATTACAGTTAAAAACGGTCACAAAATTCAAAAAGACAAGTAAGTCTTTTAGGGGAGCCTCAGCCATTGACATACAGGGTTCGTTTATGCGTATGTAAAAAGTAAGCGTAGGTACTCAGAGGTACAGAAACGAATACAATAATATACAGGTAAGGTATTTAGGGTAAGTGGGGGGCCTGTGGTAATATTTTGCAGGAGGCCCCAAGATGGGTAGTTCCGGCACTGGATGGAAGTGAATTACGGGCCAGAAATCTACAAAATAAATGTGTGTCTTCTGCCACTGTACTTGTAAGTAGAAATAAATCTTCCTCTTCCTTCGTACTATCCTTAGCTGTTCTTTTAAATTCATTCAACAACTGTGTTTCCATAAAACACATCGCCCCAGTCTGGAGCGTGAAATCGCGACCACAAGGTTCCTTTCCTCGGTTATGCACATCCAGCGCTTCTCAAGGTAAACACGTTGCTATTAAACCAGTCGTGTGTCGTGTTGTCACTTCCCCCATTTTGTCTTACGTAATAGGCGACGCAAGGATTACTCTTCCAAGAACTGTGACAGCAGAGTAACTCCTCCTGAGAAATATCCGAAAATTTTCATACAGCTGTAACTAGGAAATTTTCCCATTCACGATAACACGAAAAAATGCTGATTTTCACTAGAAAGTTATTATACAAGATTTTAATAAATCGCGAAGTATTTTAAGTTTTTTTAAGTTATTTTGATGAGTTTTCATCACGTTCCTGGGCCAGAAGCAGTAACATTTTGAAAAAATACCGGGGATCGAACCCGGGACGACTCGCACCGAAGTGTAGAGCGCTAACCATTAGGCTATGCAGGAGCTCTAGGTTACACAAAAAGTGATGGACCATGTAATGGAAGGGGTGACACTTTTCGAAAACACCCAAATGTCAACATCTCTTCCACGTAATACGCCTTGGACTGTATTTTGCAGACTATCGAAGCTCTGGCGTCTGGATTTGGATTTCCCCGCTAGTGGAATCCTCCGCGGGGCTCTTATTGTGCTCTGTCTTTGTGTGTTTGTCCTTTCATGCATTTCATCTTATCATTCATCCTCATCCTCGCGATTAGCAAAAGGGGGCAGAAAGGTGAAATCAAATCAAACCATGTAATATAAAAATTAAGGTAAATAAATTAAAGTTGCCCCTGTGAATGTGCACACATTCAGGCATATGGGGTAGAGCTCCACATATTCTTGATCGCGGCCATAGTTGGGATAATGTGATCAGCATCACGCCCGGCCGCCTTTAGGGGCAAGTCTGGGGGAAAGGGGTAAAAGTGGCCGGAGCGTAGTGCTGATCACATTACACACAAAAGTGCCTGAGATCGAGAATGTGTGGGGCCCTACCTCCACATCCTCCCTATATGTGCCTTCATAAGATGTGTATGGAAACTTTATCTTACCTCAAAGTGCCACTTATCGCACAATACTCTACTTTCGTGTTCTTACGTCAGTGCTTTCACTCTACATGTCTTTGTTATTAGGTTATTATTTTTTTAGGTTCAGTTCTCTTAGCATAAATACACTGTAAATGTATTATTTATGCTAAGAGAACTAAATCTAAAGCTGCAAAAGTATTTAATTTGGCCTAACAGTGAAAGCATTACGCGCTGACGTTGGAACACGAACGTTGCCAGAGTCTTGTGCGAATAAGTAAGACCCAAGGTGCAAGGAGTGCCTCAACGAGATAAAACAAACAAATTAATAAAGAAATCATTTCTAGATTGTTTACCTCTTTTTCCTTCTATTCGACACTAACATATCTTGGCTCTACCAGTTAGTTACTTGTTCCGATACTGCCACAGGCGAATAAGATGCAAGAACATAAAAGAAATTAACAATACTGTTCATTCGAAAAAAAAAAACACATCTTAGAATAACTACCATCAGGGGCGCCGACTTGTCAAAATTATTGGGGGGGCTCTGATCACTGAAATAAATGAATGAATGACTTACTCCCTCCCTTTTTAAAAAATAAAAATTACGTCTTCGTATAGCAGTTTTTAAGCAGCTACGCGTATTACGAGTACATTCCTCATGCAAATGAAATGTAACATGAAAAATGTTTAGAAAATGTTTCAAAGTCTCCTTATGTCTTTTGTGTCTGTTCACTTGTTTTTTAGATAACAATTAACATTTATATTGAAAAGTATGTATTTATATTAAGAGACCAACCTAACAGTTTTATGCCGACCTCGGTAGCCGAGCGTGTTGGGTGGTCGACTCAACTCGCTTTGACCCAGAGGTCTCGGGTTCGAGTCCCGGCGAGGGCATGGGTGTGTTTTAATGTCCGCAACAGACATGTGATGGGTTGCAAATAACCTTAGTGTTGACGTACCCATAAAATAACGAATATTTACAATATTTAACAGTTTTATTTAATTATTTACATAAATGCTAACACAAATCGTAGGAAAATAGTTTTACTTTTTTGTTCTTGCTACAATATTTTACTTTTTAAATTTAATTTTGCAATAATAAAAAAAATAGCATGTACACTAAGATATAAAGTGACATACACAACAAAAACATATAAACATGATTTTAAAATAAAGCAACAGTTGCTCTACGCAGTGGGTTATTTTTTTATGAACTCATTAACGAGCTGTCTCAGGTCCAAATTATCAAGCACAGTTTGATGTATGTGGAGTACCGCTAAGCTGTTTAGTCTCTTCTGTCCCATTGTAGATCTCAAATATGTCTTTAGTCGGCGAATAGCACTGAATGACCTTTCGGCTGTGGCTGTCGTCACTGGCACAGTGCGGAGGACCATCATGAATTTGGCAACTTCAGGCAGAAGCTCCTGGAGGGTGCTGTCTTCCAAAAGAAACTTCCTTATGTCACGCATGGTAATTAGAACCACTTTCTTCTGTTTGGCGATATCACCAAGCATGGACATGTGTAAGGAGAGCCTATCGGCATCCAAAACTTGGTGAAAGAATTCTCGCGTTTGCTGAAAGTTTGTTGTGCAACTGTTCACAGTTGAGATGCATTCTTTCTCTACGGCTGTTACTTTTTGTAGTCCAGTAGATTCATGTCCTTGTTTAACACATGATTTTGATGTGTCACACACGTCAATGTATATTGATTTATAATACTATTTTGGAGTGTAGAACTTGTGATATTTGGCAGCATCAGAATTTTCAAGTCTCTTAGGGACGTGACGTTGCCGGGGAATTCTGGCTCATCAACGAGGCTCGGTTTGCCCTCTGTGCATTTCTGACAGAACTGCTCAAAACACATTCGCTTTTCTTGAAAGATGTCAGTCAAGTATTTTAGTTTTGATTCCACTTCTGTAGCACCAATAGAGACTGAATCTTATAGTTTACCTCTTCTATTGGACCCATCACATTGCAGTAGAGGGAGAGAAAGAAAAATGTCTTGAAGTGAAGCATTGTCTCCAGGCATCCAGCATATTTTCATGCTGCGTCAGTAGAATGTTCTTCAGAAAATTTCTCAAGAAAATTGAGAAGGTTTTCATACTTCCTTAAGATCTGTTGCATACTGGAGGCTCTCAACGTCCACCGACGTGAGCAAAGTGGTCGCAGTCCAGTATGGCCAGCTTTCTCATTCACATCAATAATATAATATATATATAATATAATATCCTAAATATTTGCATTCTTTTAGGGGATTCCCAAACAGTCCTTAACAAGTCGTTGGCTAAATTCATTATGTCTCTGATTAATATATGTATAATAGTAAATAATAATTATATACTTAGTATATAGTAATAAATCATGTGTTCTGCTGTCTCCGGTCATGCCCCCCTCCCCCCAAAGTTGATGGTCTAGAACATTTCAAATGTGTATTTAAAGTTAAGTTCATGTGGCACAATTCAGAGTAAACTTTACAAGAGAAGAAAAAATAATACATTAGATCCTCTTAAGCAAAATTATTTTGGGGGGCTCCGCCCCCCCATCATTAACATTGGGGGGGCTCGAGCCCCTCTAAGCCCCATGGAGTCGGCGCCTATGACTACCATACAGTTTCTTGTTATTCTGCACCATGGATATAGGGGAATCTTAGTTCTTTGTTATAAAGGATAGTCCAGACGTTCCGTTAAATATATATGAACACTATTTATTTCTTGTTTAAATATGTGTAGATGAATTACAAAGGCAACAACCCCCACATGATCCAAATGAGTTAAAATGCGATATTTTTTAAAAGTATATATAGTTCGTTGGCCTAGACCATCAGAACTATCTCCATGAAAATGGTTGACCCGTGACCGCTAGCCTTCTAGACTAGCCACAGCCACTACCGGCACCGAGAGAACTTTCCTATACCGCGTTTGTTAGAACCTGTCCCGTTTCCCGCGCTAGCAATCGCTCGACAGTTTCGGAGCCAATGAGAAACGAGAAAAATGTCGTCTGCTGGGGAGCGAGGAGCGAATGGAAGGCAGAAGAAAGGCGCTTACGTAGACGCTGTTGCCACATTGCGTGTTTTGTTTGTGTCTTGTTGAAGAAGCTTGTTTTATATGCGTGGTGCTGATTAGTGTGCGTTTTAAAATATCCAGGATGGAATTTGTTCTGGTGATATTTGCTTGTGTCCTTTTTGTGTTTAGTGTGATCTTAGCTGGAACATTCAGGAAGGGGAATTGTGTATATTTATGCATTTTCGCGTATTTTATTCACAGCCTGGCTTCGGCTTTCCCAAGCACGGGGTTCACGCGGTCTGCAACGGCAATGCCGCTTGATTTCTGCTAGAAAAGCCACAAACCGGGACCGAGAGAACTTCCAACGTCTCTCCTCTTGCCCAAGCAACGAAAAAATGCCAACCCCATTGTTCAGTCGGGTCCCTTTATATAGGCGATTCAAAAACAGACCAGTAAACTGGAATTTTCCACCCTCACAGGTTTGAAGGTACAAGTATTTGAAACTAACCGCCTTTTGCAAACTGGCTTTCCCAGACACGTAGGCCAACCCTACAGCAAGTTACATTGGAAACTGCATAACAAATATTACCTTCACCAACCCATAAACATAATATTAATGAACATATGCCAACATTTAATAAAGAAAAGGATCATGTACTGGTTCTACCATTGCAAGATGTAATGCATGTGGCCGTGCGATCTAAAACGTAATGCTTTGGGCTACGGGATAGGCGCAGGTTCGAGTCTCATAGGGGAAGCGTAACAACTTTTCTCGGAGATTTCGGCCTGTGTATGGGACCAGTGGCCACCTACCATCTTGAGAAAATTGTGGATCTACGAATGCATAAACCGGTCATAGAAACCTACAACAAAGGATTGGGGTTCGTCGTGCTGACCCTCACGGGCTGTTGCGCCACAGGTTATTAGTATTTAGATGTAATGCACGTATCGCATTCCTGGCATTGTACTTCACGATTTGGCTATTGACAAAGTGAAAATTATGTAATTACATAAAAGTCCAGCCCCCCCCAATTTTCTACCACACCCGAAAAATCTCTCCAATCTGCGCATGAGACTCGCGCTGTCAATGCCGTATGATAGCATTGACGATACGTCATGCATTTTCACCGCAAACTTTATGGCTTCGCTCACAATGCTGTATCAAGATCAAGATGTGATTGGCAATTTGTGTCACTCTTTGTCAACTTTTCCTTGAAGTAATGAGCTGTCTCCAATCTCTGAACAATGTCAGATGACATCATAGTTTAAAGTTAGAAATTAGCTTAGGGCGTTAACGTTTTGCTCTAGTCGAAAGTCTTGCTGCCAAGTAGGTGAAGCTGATGTTTCTTCAAGTAAAGACAGTGGCGGCGATTGGGTACCAAAACTGAGGGATGGGGGGGTCAAGGACAGTTTACTTTTCTTTTGTAGACAAGGTTAGTAATAAGAGGCCATAGTCCGAGAGCAAATCGTTAGTGAGGGCAACTGCCCCCCCCCCCCCCCATGGACCCCCTAATCACCGCCACCGAGTAAAGATATAGTACCAGTGCGTAGTGTTAGATGAGGATAAAAATCAGTGTGTCTGAATCAGTGTTGCAAGTACTTGGATCACCAAAGTAGCTAAATCACTATCTGTTTGCCAAAGATACAAAGTGTATTTTTAATGCCTCCCTAAATTCAAACTTCAACCATATTTTCCGGGCATTTTTCGGTTTTAAACGTTACACAAGAGTCAAAAATTTCTTAAATATTGTTGATTCCAATCAAAATTTTACGCCACGTTTAAATATAAATCACTACTTACTTAAAGTATATTTTCCATGTGTATTTCTAGTTCCAAAAATGAAAAAAATGAAATGGTGACTATATATATATATATATATATATATATATATATATAATTTCTTTCGACTTCTATGCAAATCCTCTATTGTAAATACACCAGATTTAGCAGCTTTTCGCCCAAGTTAGCAACGGTGATTTTTC
This sequence comes from Lepisma saccharinum, assembly GCF_977018435.1. Lineage (NCBI taxonomy): Eukaryota > Metazoa > Arthropoda > Insecta > Zygentoma > Lepismatidae > Lepisma > Lepisma saccharinum. Next base: position 33,483,665 of record NC_139258.1, on the reverse strand, counting down.
GAGATATCGAAGCTTAAACATGTATCGATTAATGAATCTCGGTTATGTGACTGCAATAGACAGACAAACAATCACATCAACAGCGCGTGTTAATTGTTGGAGAATCATGGCGAAGACAGTGTTAAAGGACATTTCGGAACACGTGAAGCGAATGAAGTGGAACATCAAATCAACCGTTTGAATCCACACTGAGGAGGCCGGGAGATGTCTCCCCTTACGGTGCAAGATATAAATGAATGATAGTGGCATCGCTAAGAAAATTTATCCAGAAGATTTTTGCAATAAATTGATATTTCTAATTACATATGTCAAAGAGCTGCCAAAGAGGTGAAATTAGAAAATTATTGAACATCTTACGTAATTCTTTCTTTTCGTTACAAGCTAATGTTGCCACGATTCAGATAAAAATATCACACTTTTGAGACCCATCACGTATAGTGGAAAATCATATAGCAATTTAATCTCTTGAGATTACTTATATTTTGATGTCATTATCTCTATTACGTAAACACATGCCTACAATAAACGCGTTCATTAACAGTAACACTTAAAGTATTTTAAAAATAAGAATATTATTTTTCGTCATTAAAAGCGTATAATTTTATCTTGAGCCTTCCCTGGTCATGGACTCACAATTCTGCCCGATTCAAAAGTCGATTTTTTGTAAATATTCCATATCATTCAATGCCTTCACCACTGTTATCGGGCTTTTTAGGGTTTGAATGGACATAGCTAATATGGATGGTGTGGGAGTGGGGACAAATTAATGTATATCTGAACATTTTATCAGCATTTTACCCAGATTCAGCCCCACCCTTAAATAACATTCCGGGTACTCGACTGCGTCACATAAGTAATCAGTGAGCGAAATTCTTACTCGGTGAGCAACGTTGGGAGATACTGGATGTGCTCACCTCTTTCACGCTTCCTCACATATCTTCAGCGGGCTATAAATTTACAGTGGATTACTTAAATCGGGTGATGCTTTTACTTGCCTCTACCTTCTCTTTAGTGAAAACTTCTACCTCAGGGGAAATGGAAAAAACCGGTGAATGTTCGATCTGTACTCCATTGCTTCAACTTGTAAACAGATGAGCTTTCTTTCAACAGTTCATGCTGTTTCTTCCTTACCAACGGGAATAGCATCACATTTCAGGATTGGGAAGCACATCTCGAGGGACAAAACGTAGGAACAGAGTGCAAGTGTTTCTAACTCTACGCAGGGTTGCTAGGTTCAGATTAAATATTTCCCTGGACGAAAATACTAATATTTGTAGAACGATATTATGGAGAAACTAGAAGATACTTCACTCCCCACTTTCCCGATATTGCTCTTTAATGCTTTTTATTGCTTAATATTACTTTTTAATTCCTGTTGCTACTACATGCATAGATTTAAATAGGAAAACTGTTGGTTTTGTCAGGAACGAAAGGGAAATTATGAAAGCACTACTCTTGACTTTGCGTATGGCAACACTGCTCTAGCATCTCTCTTCAGGCACCAGGGGATGTTGCAGTGAAAGAATGGACTGCAAAAGTTTTTCCAATATTTGTACGTGGCTTTTAGAGTGCTCACAGGAAATAGAACTACAATTCGTGGTTGTGGAACCGGAAACTTGTAAATCGACTCTATGTCGCCATCTTGCTGTTTTTACCTTCTAGAAATGATTTCCGTCGTCCTCCATGGAAATGTTTTTACAAACAATTCCGACACAAATCAACCTCTGTTGAATTAACAACAATGCTATCAAATTAGTTGGAGAGCTTCTGTCAATATTGGAAAGTGATCCCTGCGCATGCGTGAAGTTTAAACTGGTGGAGAAGAATCCATCCGAATGCAGTTTTTTCGTTCTCTCGACAGCAACCACCAAAAACCACTGTTTCACTACATAAGGAGTGACAGTGATTATCGATCACTAGTTAAAAATACAAATATTTTTACCCACCACTAGAATATATGGTATGATAACTTACAGCTTTTGTGTAGAATTTCTTGGCATTTTTATCTTTCTTGTCATTCAAAAGTTGAGAGCAACACGACAATCAAAATTGGATTCGATTATACTCTGGTGCTTTTCGGAGTCTCCTGGCCCAAGCTTCCAGAGAATATAATTTGAAACTGTGTGGGAACACTGCATTCATGTCGTATTGTTCAGGTACCAGAGTACTGCCTGGTATACTTCCGACTGCTACAACGGAGACCCAGGTTCGATTTCCGGGATGAATGATCTCAGGTGGGAAATTTCTAGACGATGTAGCATCTCTAGGGTTCACCCAGCCTCTAACTCTAGAATCAAGGTGGCCAGAGCATGATGCTGATCGCATAATCTTCACTATGGCAGAAATCGAGAATGTGTGGTGCCCCATACCTCTGCAGCCTCCGTGTACTTTCATGGACATTCGCAGGATTTTTTCCAGGAGGGCAAAGGAGGCATATTTTCCCCCATAATAGTAATACCCCCCTCAAAAAACACTATTTCAGTCTGAAATTATCATGTTTCTTCAACGAATTTATAATAATTAACAAATTACTGGGAATGAAATGATGTGTGAAATATACGAGGGTCGTTCAATAAATAAGTTTCCCTATATTGTAATATTTTTATTTGGTAATATATACATGCAAACTCTACATGTCTAGATAAGTACATACCTGTACTACTTTTCAACATAAGCGCCTTGCACATTGAGGCATTTGTCCCAACGCTTCTCGAAGCCCTGTGTAAAAAAAGTCTGGGCTCAGGCCTTGCAACACTCATCTTGCTGCAGCCTGGACTTCCTCATCAGTTCTAAAACGCCGACCTTGCAACTCATTCTTCATGTGTGGAGAAAAAATGCTAGGTCCTAAATCAGGGCTGCAAGGTGGATGCTGTAGTAATATAATATAATATAATATAATACATAGTAAACAATATATAGATAGATGATACAAATAGTATTAGTTTTTACTTAATTAATTGTGGTTGATCTCGCTATTATGGGGACCAAAACAGCGTTAATAACTTCGTTTGTCATTTGTTCAGCTTGTATCTGCGACGGCGTATTTCTTATGTATTCAATTTAGAGCTGGAAAACCGAAGCCAATTAATGTTAATTCTGGGAACCAGAACCAGAGCATCAAGGCCACATTCCATTCTCGTCTGAAGATGTTCAGAAGTGAGTTGTCGAGGAACCCAACGTGCACAAACTTTGCGGTATCGCAAGTCCTCATAGATGATGCTGCGAGCGGTCCCAAGGGAAATGTTCAACGTGTTGGCCACCTCGCAAACCTTGAGTCTTCCTTTCTCCCAGATCAGTTCATCCACTTTCGCGATGTTCTCGTCAGAGGAGCCAGTTGAGGGATGACTGGATCGAACTTCATAAAAAATACCTACGTACTTTCCGTGAACATGTTGCACCACCTTCTGACCATCTGCACACAGTTGCGGCGATTCGGTTCCAAAACCAGGGAGAGCAAAGACAGTGAGTATATTTCCCTTTGTAGATAAGGTTTAACATAGTGCGGGGGCAAAATCCCCCCATAATCGCCGCCACTGTGCACAGACATTACAGTGTTACCGTACACAGGTTGATATCAAGCCATTTGCATATTCGTACCGAATCACGGCACGCACTTCTTCCCGACAGCAGCTGTCTAATACACGTGCACCTGCCATGTTGCCCTCCTCTCTAATAGCGCGAGCCCGGCGGCGATTTTTGTGCAGTCAGCTTGTGAATGCGGGTTCATTTCTTGCTCTCTGATTGGCTGTTGGAAAGTTAGGGTGCTCTGATTGTGAGAATATCTTATTTCCTATTTTCAGCGCAAATTTGCTGCTTTTAATCTAATCTAACCTAACCTAACGTACAGCGCAAATAAGATATTCTCACAATCAGAGCACCGTAACTTTCCAACAGCCAATCAAGAGAGCAAGAAATGAACCCGCATTCACAAGTTGACTGGAAAAATAACAAGCGCAGCCTGGCGTTTCACGTTGTTCTGTCGTTTCCTTTCCCCCTACGCATGCGCCTTCACGTCTGTGGGAGAAATGCCTATCGTTCCTTGAAGGCGACAGATAGGGCTCGTCAACCATGTGCATAGTGTTACTCAATAATTTTTGTAACAAATGTTATGGCACCGGGAAACTTACTTAATGAATGAGCCTCGTATAATTTTTAGGTGGACATTCATTTTCCATACTTCTCCTTTGTCAATACATGATGCACAGTGAATGGAAGTGTAGAATCGCAGAATCCACCTTTCCACCCACCAACACATGTATGAATGAGTTAACATTATTTAGTGTGTGCACATATGGCCATTTTGCACCCTTCAAAGTATACGAGGAAAACCCTCTTATCTAAAAAACCCTTACCTGAAAGTTAAAAAAGGATGTAAAGAGCCCCTTGAGGAAGATTAAAAGTACAAGGATGTAAGGGGACCTGCACAGGAAATACACAACACATTAAAAAGATATGGACTAAGCACTTCGTCAGAAACAGTGTTAGGAAGAATTCACACCGAAGGGACAGGCGACACGTGTCGCTTGAGGATTCCACCAATCGAACGTAGGCATATGCGGCCTATCATAATCAGGGAATGCATTTACGTATCCTGTATATGTATGAAGCTGAAATCAGTTATATTTTGTATTATCTTTGTGCATCATGCAATATAGACTCGAAAAAATCAGTTTCTATTTTCTATATTTTTACATAGCCCATATTAGGTTTCGGTTCATATTTACATATTTTAGTTTTTACATGTTATTTCCACATTTCAGAACATTTCTCAACATGTACTCCATATTCGCGAATAGCTGCATGTCCCCGTGTGAGCGAAAGAGTTGGGTGTGAATAACTGACAATTTTGAAATCCACTCCCATTACGTCTTGCGATATTGAACACAGTTTTAGTCAGTATCAATCCCTCTTAAGAGACAACAGAACGAAATTCACGTTCGAACACTTACAACAAAATGTTGTTGTTTATTGTTTTGAAAACACGTTGTTTTGTAGCTAATGTCAATGTGAGCATACTGTATTTTGTGTATTTCGTATAGTGTCTAATATTATTAAAAACAAATTTTAACAATTTTAGGTTAATATTTAACTCCTTGGTGAAAATAACTAAATATGTACATTTTTACTACATATAGCCTAAACCCGTTCCCTGGTCATATCGCTTTTGCGTATTGGCTCGTTCCCAAGCGACATTTGTCGCTCGTTGCTTGTCGATTCGGTGTGGATTCTCCCTAAGAGGTCCGATCTTCTCAAAAAGCTCAATACATTTGTTAAAAACACTCTCATCATCTCCCAACATGGGTGATAATGAGGATATGTTCCATTCCAGCACATATTGCCCAGATGCGCAACCACGAATTTTTGTCTGGGCGGGAAGGGGGGGGGGCAATTACCAGGATAAACGTAACAACAACAATAATAATAATGGCATTATTATTATTATTATTTCTAGTGGTAGTAGTAGTAGTATCAAAAACGTTATTATCCTCATAAATTACGCAAAAAGGGGGTAGAAGTCGGTGCTAAAGCATCTGTTTGGAACAATTGATTTGAAATATTTTTTCAACACCGTCAATTTCACATTACCTAATAATGGAAAACAAGCACACAAACTGAATTTTTTAATGGCAGAAAATGAAATATAAATGCATTCCGATGATAATTCTTTTTGTACGTATAACATGTATAACTTTCATCTACAAGATATGTTTTACACATATGCAACATGGAACGACATAAAATAAGAAAATACATATGCAACATGCTAACATTAATTGTGTACGTATTCAAAGTTTATTCAATACATATATACAACGCATATTATTTAAATACATTACATTATCAGAAATCAACTAAACTGCGCGCGAAGCGAGCAAGAAAACTTTTAGATCCAATTTTTGCAATTGAAAACAATATTGATGTAATAGGGCACAAATCATTTCACTGGACGCCATGGCATTCTCTCCTTTACAACTTTTTTCATTTAGATCGCTCGGCATCCATAGCTCCCGCTGCCCCCTAGCTACGGCTCTGAACCTGATGGAACTGAGATATGCAGGTCTTGCGAACGAAGCGAACAAGACAATTTTGCGAAATGTATTTTAATTTGCATAGCATTTGAAATCGAAGGGGGCAATTGCTCCTCTGTGGACCTCCTGCACGTGCCCTTGGCCGTCAATGTTTGCCCCCCTAGAATTGGCTTCCGTCGAAGGTTGGGGGGGGGGCAATGTCCCCTGCCCCCCTGTGGTTGCGCCACTGATATTGCCGGCCTCGGTGGCGGAGTGGTTATCACAGCGCTCTACAACGCCAAGGATCTCGGGTTCGAATCTCGATCTGGGCATGGGTGCTCTTTGTGAGCGTCCCTTTATCAATTTCACCATACCATCACTCATCCTCATCTTTGCGATTAGCCAAAAGTGGCAGAAAAGTAAAGGAACCAATTAAAATCCAATACATATTACTTGTATATGTCCCGCACCGTGGGCGTGCGGTTTAAAGTCGTCAAGCTTTGGGCTCTGGCTACGGGACGCGCGCAGGTTCAAGTCTCCTGGAGAAGCATAAGAACTGTTCCTGAAATTTCGGCCTACGTATGGGGCCACCCACCATCGTGAGGAAATTGGGGAGCTACGAATGAGTAGCGTAACGCGGTCACGGAAACCTAGAACAACGGCTGGTAGTTCGTCGTGCTGACCACTCGTCACCCGTAACTGGTTAGATGATCTTCCACCTTCGCAGGTGGGAGTGAGACCGGCAGTTGGTAGGTTGAAGGTTTGTTGCGCGACGGGTTATTTATTATATTTATATATTAGTTACTTTGACAAGAGAAAAGAGAAGTACTGGGCGACAACCTCACTTTTACGTGTAGTAAGTAACTTTATGCTTTTCGAGCAGGACAATTCAACGAGTTATTGATTATGTTTTAGCTTCTTCCACATTCACCTGCTCTTTCACACATGCACAAACGTACACATATTCACAAGACATTATTACGAAATAAATATCTTCCAAGAACAAAAAGGTTCAAGCATTGCAACCTTGACTCCCCAACACAATAACGCGGAACCCGCGTGCCATCTCGTGGACAAACTTGTACTTAACAAAGTTGATCCATAGCGTGACCAACATCCCCACATTTCAGCACGACCGTGTGCAGGCCACGTCGAGTGTTACGGGAATGTTGTCAGGCCCGGTTCGATGGCAACGCCCCCGTACAAATTACAGCATCACGCAACTTGCATTAATTTGCTTTTACGAGCTCGCGGTGTGTGTGTGTTTCTGGCAGGGTTGTGTCTACTTCGAATGCAGGGGTGAAGCTGTCGCAGAGTTACCAGCAAGGGTTCGTCTGGTTTCTCGAGCCACACCTGCTGGACATAGTCACATGACGCTCGAGCCGTAGTTGTATTTTATGTCCCTGCAATGTCATCAGTAAAGGTATTAAATCAGAGTACTAAATCTTCTTCAGGAAGGAATTACAAGTTCACTGCGGCAACATGAGCTCTCGAAAAGTTAGTTTCCCTAGCGCTTTGCTGATATGATAATGATATTTTCGCAAGAGTGTATTGTCTGGATCATAGTAGACATTCATTGACGTCAATCTTTTCTGTCCTCTTTGTCAGTAGCGTGCCCAGTAGTTTTGAAAGACGGGTACGTTTTACTTTCAGCCATCTTTTCATGACTTTGACGTTCTTTTTTCAAGGAATACTGGGCCAGAGAGTGGGGTTATGACCCCCACCAACCCCTCCCCTTGGCCACGCCACTGTTCTTTGTCAATTTCTTTCATACATTCAAATGCCAACCTCTCTTCCAAATGGTACGCAATGGAAACAACATTCTTGCGCGTTAACAAGGCTCTGGCGTCTGGACACAGCCAGTGTAGTGCTCTTGCTGTGTCGTCCTTATGTGTTAGTGAATGTCCCTTCATCTATCTCATATATACGCCATTCATCTTCATGTTCGCGATTAGTCAAAATTGACAGAAAAGCAAAGAAAGATAAAACAAATTCATTTATTTCCTTTCCACTTCTCACGCTCACAAACTCTTTCACTTCCCCATTGTCTTACATTCTCATGTCTGAAATATTTTCTTTCTTCTTTTATTTTCGTCTCCTTCTTTCCACTTCCCCTGCTTCCTGCATTTTCCTATAAACACACAATGTATTTCTGGGATGTTACAAATGCCTCGATTACATTACTTTGTTCCATATGCAATATGTTCTCTTGACCATGTAACAATTTTTTGCGACTAGTGGAGGGGTGCAAAAGCAACAACATGAAATAAGGAATCCCCTATCCGGAAATGCCTTGTTCAGAAGCCAAAATAATTGTGACGAGAAGGGTATGCAGCCTTATGAATATGCAGGAAAGTCCCACAAAAGGATAGGGAAAGTAACATTCACGAGAGACCCTGGATAATGAATAATAATAATCCATCTGTGGATAATGAAGAGGAACTCCTGACAAGAATCTATGCTGCTTAGGATACCGTCGGAACGACTCGTGCCTGCATCGAAACTGGAGGTCGCAATTTTGAACAACTGCTCTAAATGCATTCATCTTGACTTGCTAAGTGTGCTGTAGTAATGCTAGCAGAAAGTATTTTTTTTACTGAACCTATAAACAGATATATTGCATTGTAGATTAGGCACACACAGGAGATATATTTCAGTTTGTCCACTTTCATAAGCATCCTAAACTTCGGTTTTGTTAAGACCATTTTATGCTCAGATAGGCCAATCGGGACTGCACAATAATTTGGATCCCACTTTAATCTGCCTCCAAGGGGATCGAACCCAGGACCCTTTGATCAAAGAGGAAATGGAAGAGAGGATTCGAAGCAAAAAAGAAAATAATATAAATTTGAAAGTTTATTTACTTACTGATTACACTGTATTCTGTGAAACTTGTTAAGATCACTCGTAATAAAAAAAATAATAAAAAAATGTTTTGCAATTTTCACTCTGTAGAGTTCCCAAATACCATTTCTTCTTTAACAAACTGAGTGGATGGCATGTTTATATACTGAGTGGTCTGGGGAGGAAGACCCATCACCTGGGAGTTGTCTTGCGTTGTTCCGCGGCAAAGGAAATGGGGAGGACAAGCGGGGGAGTTTGACGACGAGGAGCTTTCTAAGGAAGGTGACGGCGAAAGGGCATTACGGCGTGGGGTTCGTTTTTTAATGTCTCTTAACAAACCCAGGACGCCAATTCGGAAATCCAACTTATCCTCTTCGCACATCCTTTTCACTGTAGGAAGACAAGAGACGAAAAAAGCTTCATCTTCATCGGGCTTTGTACTCTTCACAGATTTCAAAATATTCCTGTTGGTTTCCTCTTGATGTCGCCGTTTCTTACCCCGTCTGTTGGGCTCTTTTTGTTGGGAGCGGTATGTTGTTAAGGGCTCTGGGTTCCCCTCGTCTTCTGCGTTACCTGTTCCCATTTCTTCTTCTGGGACTCTGGTCTGTAGCTCTGGGTCTGGAGTACTGGGTTCTGTCTCTCCTATCTCGATGTGCTTCAGCAAGAAGTGAAGATTATCTGCATATATGTACCTTCTGTTTGGTCCCGGACCTGGCTTCCTTTTTAAAGATCTTACAAAAGCGTCTCGAAGATTTTGCCATTTCCCATGTATGATTTGGCCTGAAAAGAAAGATATTAATGGTAAGGTTCCTTGAAGTTATTTTTCTTTCTTTAATTTATATTTCTAAAGATCTGGAATTTTGACCTTTTGGCGTTAACATCCTTCAATTTTACATTTTTTTTAAAAAGAAAAAGATAAAAATAGAACATTGTAACAAAATGTGTATACCTAGGTATACTCTTTGTAACTGAAATTTGACGATTTTTTATGGAAAGTTTGAACAGCTACCATTTTATTAAGGCATTATTTACAGTTAACAGTAGAACCGCGTTGGTCTAGTCGGTAGGGCATCTCACTGCCCGCGGGAGACCCGGGTTCGATTAACTGTGTGGGTAATCTAAAGGAATTTTTTCGGCCTTGTCTCCGCATAAAGTGGCTATGGGGCTCACCCAGCCTCAAATCAATAGGTGGGGGTAAAGGCGGCCGGAGCGTGGTGCTGATCACATCACCTCCAAAATGCCTCAAATTGTTTATTTATTGATTGATTTAAGTCCACTTTATGCACAGTAAGACTAATCTGGACTGGACCTACAGTTTAAAGTGGGATCCGAACCACTTGTGCCTCCACCAGGTATCGAACCCGGGACCCCTTGATTACAAGGTACAACGCTACCACTGCGCCATCGGGGAGGCCCCTCAAATTGTTTATTGTTCAAGCAACAGAAATTTAGTGTGTTTACAGTGTACATATTATAAGGTACCTATGAAGTTCTGTTCTGTTGGATTTTGACTCCTGCAAAGAGAGAGGCGAGAACATGAAGTAAGATGTACGTGGAAAATCGGAAATAGTCATCAACCTGTCTAAAACAATTTGGCTGGAATCCATGAGAATAAAGCCCCTATCCCTAAACTGGATTTCTAGTAGGAATGCCCTAGTTGGCGCTGAACTAACTTTCTAGGTAGCAATCATGGCCGCCTGGCTGACTGCTTGACTGGTTTGGAGGAATAGGACATGTTCTAATTGCTACTTGCTTTCCTCGACTGGAGGAACAGCCAATCAGAGCAAAGTTTCGCCATATGAAGATAATCTGTGAATTTTCACTATGCCAGGATTTTTGAACGTTACTACTGTTCCAGTTGGAAGAGCATTAAAACATGCTATAGGGATAAGCCAATGTTTTGCAGACTATTTATTTAGTCCTGAACGTGGAATGCCATGGCAGAATAATAAAATATAGTCATGGATGTCAGCAGGATTTATTCCAGGGAGGGGCAAGAGAGGCATATTTCCCCCATAATAGTGATGCCTCCTAAAAACACTATTTCAGTCTGAAATTATCATGTTCCTTCAACGCCCTTATAATAATTAACATAAATTACTGTGACTGAAATGAAATTATGTGAAATATATAATATTTATGTGGACATTCATTTTCCGGGGGGTGGGCGCCCATTGCCCCTCCTTTCGGACGCCCATGGATATAGTGTGAACAACTTGCGAGTGAATTTGTATGTTTACGCAGCACATTCCACCCCAGATATTACTCAGTGGAAATGCCAACGGATTACGTACTTCAGGTAGGGGGTCAGAGCTTCTTATTTTCACATTTTGAGAATTTTACTTGGTATGCAGTACTTTGGAAGCCAAGGTCGTTGAGTTTTTTTTTTCGGGAAAGGGTTGTTAAGATTTCTCTGTCTCAAACGCAGTAAGTAATAAAATTTCTAAACTTTTTGCAAGCCGTCAAGTAGGCTGATCTATCAGCGTAAAATTGCCTTGACAATAAAAGAAAAGTTATCACTTCGAACTGTGCATTAGTGTTAAAGAGAAAACATTCAAAATATAGAAGGGAGAAATTATTTCCCCTGACTGGGGACTAAATTAAAGTTGTAGAGGAAAGTAAGATTTATGAAGCACACACTTTCATTGAGTTTTTCATATAAACACTATGGCAAGTAAGGTTCTGAATCTCACGCTCATGACACTACATTATGTTTCTGAAATATTGATTGTGTTTCAGGACTCAGGATTTCGACCACTTGTTATGCTTATATCAATCTACCAAAATGCCTGTCCCATCAGAGATATTTGACAAAAAACTGAAATAAATTAAAAATTGGTATTTGTAAGGCCAAATAAGCTCAAATATTTGTCACATCCATTTTACGAGGGGAGTGTGAAAGTTTTGAGCCTCACATGGAAGGAGTGATGGTAGGTAGTTAAAATTTTGGAGGATGTAAGGTTTGAGTTTTAGGACACTCTGTGCGAACTTTTATGGAATTCACATGTTTTCATCTATTTTGTTGTCAGGTTGAAAATGAATAAAGTGTCAGAGAAGAGAGTGGCCGACAGGGACGTGATTCGGTACTTCTGTCGGCAAGGCCTCCCTACACAGGCTGCTTGGGTCGAGTGTGGCTTCACCGCACTTCCCCATCCACCTTATTCCCCCGACCTGTCCCGTCAGATTTCCATATTTTCCCTGCTATGAAGAATTCACTTCGAGGGAGTCACTTCCACACAGACGAAGGTGGTCATTCAGAGATGTGAGACTCAGGACGAATCATTCTACCTTTAGTGGACGTCTCTTATTATGTATCTCACTTATGGCATACTTCTCAAACACCGTTTAGGTCAAACCCCTCCCTTCGCATTCTGACGTAAGGCTAACTACTTTTGTTATTAGGTTAGGCATGTTAGATTTAGGTATCTTATCGTAAATAACACCCGAAGAATTAGTGTATTTATGCTAAGCGCCCTAAAGCTATCATGCCTAATCTAACAACGAAAGCAATCCGTAGAAGACGACCACGTGAAAGCACAACACGTCATTTCTTTATAACTTTTCATAATATTTCAGATGTCTCTTTTGTTCACTTCTGTACATATGAAGGTATGACATACTCGAATCACACAACAATATATCCATTATTAACGAGCACAAATTGAAAATGTCTGTTTTCCCTCTGAGGATTATGGGATGGATATTTAATACTTCAATCACCGCATGATAATACTTCATGCTGATATATTTCACTTTTAAATGTAATAATGAAAACAAAAGAACACTTTAAATACAATTTAGGGTTCAGAGGAAAGGGGCAAGTTTTAAAAAAATCCAGAAAATTACGACTTTCGAAAATGTTGCGAAATTTCAGTTGTTTTTTTTTCAAAATTGGGGGACGGGCATTACATGCCCCCAAAGAGTTGTCTCTTGTCGTGGTTCCCTCTAATTTGGTCCATCCAGCGTCAATAGAGTTGACGCTAGAAACGAAATTCTGAAAATTTTCCCGTAAGCTGGCAACACTGCCGCTCTTATACATTGTTATTATTTTTTTCACCAAAAAGTATCAGCCAATTTTCAACGAAGCTTCGTATGGTTCTAGGAAAGTACTGCTGCTACATACCATATTTTTTCATTCAATTCTGTCTATTGTTGTCGCCAGAGGCGTGCCGAATACTATTTTTTTTAAAATTGATTTCTTCTTCTTCCTTTAACTTTAATTATTGGGAAGTACAATGTATAATTTCTCCGCTAAAAGCTCTGTCATTCCGAGAAAAGCAAAACAATATCGATTTCATCTCCCTGCGACAATTAGTTCTCGAGCTATATTGTTTTTGTACACCGTGGCAAGTTTGAAAAGCGCGCGCTTGAAGAGTTTCCTTTCGTAGAGGCTAGTATGCGCGCGAGGCTACGTCCGCTAAATCACAGGAATGACGTTTACCCTAAACCTCGAACAATAGCTGAGATAATGTCAAACAAAATGGAAATCAATGTAGCCTGTTTTGAACTACCCAGAAAGAAGAGCATAACTGAAATCACTTACCTATTTTTTCTCGCTCCTTTCTTTCCATTTCGTGAAAGGCAGGTTCCAAGGAAGCGAAAATTTCATTCCACACTTTGTGCTTTTCCAAGCGATCCTTGAAAGATTCGTGGTTTTTGTCCCAAAGAGAGGGCTTTTTTTCCACCAATTCTATCAGTTTCACGATGTCATAATGAAATTTATACATGATGAAAACACTCCACACTTTAAAACACAACCTCTTCCTCGACAAACCTCTGAAAATATGCGAACTGCAGGCTTCCCCGGGACCACTGCTTCCATGCCAGGGTTTGAAACGCAATGGTGGTGGATGTATAAAGGACTGGGGGTCTTTTTAGCTTGAGGCGTAGCGGGCGTCGGTCCGACGACCGTTTGTGGAGGGGAGCTCCGACTGCATAGCGATCTGTCGTTTATCGTGCAGGATCACGTGCGCAGCTGCTGACGACAGCGCCAAAGCAGTGTTGCCATATGAAGGGAAATTTCACTTTTGGAGGGAAGTTGTTGATCCTAATTTTAACTGAAAAGGGAAATTCGATGTTTTTTTAAAAAAACACCCAGCTTTTGTATTTGTTGAGGTTTATTATAACGCTTGCACACATGTCGATCTTTTGTCGGTGTCTTTATAGATGATGACACAGAAATTTGCACATTGCAGCGATAAAATCAGGATTCTCCCCAATATCTTGGCAGCGCACGAAGGGATGGACAAAGCCTGATAGCGGAGATGGCTCCCCTGCTTGCTTCAAAACAACTTTCAGCTAAATTTTATAGCTTGGGTCTGTGTCCCGAGGCGCATGGAAAAAGGGGGGGTGGGGGAGAAGGGTCCAAGCATGGTTCCAAGTCTCGATTTGTCGAGGCGAGCTCCGGCCGCATACCTACCCTTCGATGGTCCTTCCTGGAAAATTGTCTTGTAGGATCGTCACTCGGAACCATTCGTAAAACTGCACAGATGACGTCGGTCACGGGACATCTCGTGGGCTATGGGGGTTATTCCTAAGTAAACAAAAAATGATCGATCAGACAATTCGATTATTGATGGCGGGGAAAGAACTTCCGGTTTGGCGAATTTTCCAATGTAAACAAGTGGAATCCAGATCGTCACCGATCTTATTTTCTTATAAAAGATCGGAAACAAAATGAATCACTTGAAATTTTTGGGTGATATAGTGAAACAAAGGTACCTAGTAAAGATTGGCAATTTACGGATCCTTTGGATGCAGATATAAGGGACAATACTAATATTTTCCAAGGCAATGTTGATCTTCTACCATCAGTTTCGTTTTTCAAAAGACTTCTCCAGGTTGAAATGAAGCTTACAATATTTATAAACATTGAAATACTTCGATCATAACAGTAAAAGAATTAATAATAATTTCTACGGTCAAAATTATTGTTATACACTAATAATATATACCTAATGAAATAAATTTTATTCGAATTTTATTATTGTTGTTGTATATTATTATCATGCTATTCGATCCACAAGCCGAGTGAATATCCAGCACAACTATATTCCATTAATACTTTTAAATTTCACAGTTACTATACTGAAATGCACAGTTATTGTATTTTGTTATTAACTTTTGCAAGTGTCGATCAAGAATGGACTTTAGAAGTTAGAAAAAAATACAAAGTTTATATCTAGTATTGTGTGACCTCATCTAAAATTATAATTTTTCGAATTCTGAAAACTGTGGAACCATTTATTCTTTGAATTAAATGGTAGAATATGAAAAAATATCCTGGTTCCTGTATTTTTCACTCATTTTTTCGATCTAATGTATATTTTACATTCATTACTCTGTTCGAATACTAACCAAGTGAACTTTATTTCTGTTATTAACAATAAAAATAACAAACATCCTGCTTTTTTTTGCAATTTGAAATGAAGGATGCCAATTTACAGAGGAGGGAGGAGGACTCGACCGACATACCGAAGCACATAGAGAGATTTCTTATCAACAACCAAAAGGCAAAATGCGTTATAATATGATTGTAAATACTTCCAACTTTTAAATTTAATCAACACATGTGCGTTAGACAATTATAATTTTCGAAACATGTAAAATATTTTCATTTGATGTAATGAAGTGCCGACTGCAGAGCCTACTCCCTCGTGTATGTGTCCAATCTTTTCGCTTTACTGCCAAAATCCACTGATCTTTCCCTACCGAGTCTGTCTGAAAACGATGCACAGATACCAGAGAACAATTGTTTGTTCCCCTATCTCATGTTAAAACCAAAAGCCATACAAATATTGGCTTTTCCGAAGACACTGCCTTTACACCTTTGAATTCAATGTTATTGTTTTCAAAACCGGAAGTGCAGTCCCCGCCAGCACCGCAGAAGCACAGAAATGTAAACATCCGGTGAATAGCGCCCATAGGATTTTTTCTTTGTAGTGCAATACATTTCGATTTCTAATGCCCTATCTTACCTTTCGTGATCCCCTTTCTTATAATCTCTCGCTGATTTCGGTTCTTCTTGCCTTTTTTCTGTTTCTTATTTTATTTCCTATTTTTGTTTTGGATAATAAACCTTTTCGAGCAAGGCCTCATTTCCAGGAAGCTACCAACTCTCGGCAAGCCACGGCACCTAGCGACCTGTTGAGTGAGATGAGTCAAGGCAAAATGGATAATAAACCTTTTCCTGCTCCCACAAAATTAGGCAATAATTAGGCTGGAGAGTTCAATGAACTAACCGATCCTTAACTACGCACCATAGGCGCCGACTCCATGGGGCTTGGGGGGGGGCTCCTAATGTTAATGATGGGGGGCAGAGCCCCTCAAATAATTTTGCTTAAGAGGATCTAATGTATTATTTTGCTTCTCTTGTAAAGTTTACTCTGAATTGTGCAACATGAACTTAACTTTAAATACACATTTGAAATGTTCTAGACCATCAAATTTGGGGGGGCTGAGACCGCTAAACCATCAACTTTGGGGGGAGGGGGGCTATGAACGGAGACAGCAAAACACATGACTTATTACTTACTATATACTAAGTATATAATTATGAGTATTGTTAACATTTTTACTAAAAAGAGTTTCAAGATAACGAGGTGATATGACAATTGTAGCCTTTTTTTAGGTTTTTATATATTTTTAAAGGTTTTACAGGATTTTTATGTCACACACAGGCATAAACTCAATGACGAACATGTTTGAAACGTACTCTCTGCCGATTTCCCTTCCTCCAAGTCCATGGTGATTTTTCAAAGCTCTAAACAAAGCAAAATGTCTGGTGCCACTGTTACCTGTACAATACAAAGTGGTCTGATCTGTGTTGTCTTGCTCACTTTCACGTCACTTCGGTGCTTTGTGGCATTCACGCTTTGCAAACTAACATTTCAGCATTGAAGTTTGCACCACTGACTATGTATTTGTTGAAAGATTATATTTATTATTATTTGTCTGTGATCCTCAGACAAAATTGTGGAGATTGACTGTGGATAACATGAAAAAATATTTTTGCCTAACTACATGGCGAAGAGTGGATTTTAATACCAAATTTCCAATTGTAAATTCTGCCATCGCCGTAGGGTTAGGCAACACACATAACGTTATGCAAGATAGTGCGTATTTCAGGATATAGATGTCCTAATTTCATTACCTAATCAGCATTTTTCAGGAATTTTAAACTATTTTAAGTTTTTTTGAACCTACTTCAAGATTTTTCGAGCCTAGGACCTATTTGAGGATTTTTAGAACCTATTTTAGGGTTTTTCGAATCTATTTTAGGACCTAAAAGCACACTTTCTAGAACCTAGAAATCTGAGGTCTAGTAATTATATAGGATTAGAAACAGAGAAGGATATTACACATAATTTACATCGTTAACCTTTTGTTTACCAGCTATCTATATAATAGATACCTCGACAAGGTCGTAGTTTTTACGCCATAATGTCGCTATATTTCGCTGGAATTGCGATTTTCTTCATTTATATTATTGTTTACACATATACTTCACTCTAAAGACTCTTTCCCCCATAAAAAATGGGGATGCCGGGAAAATGGCGCCTTCCTTTGAAACTGAGTCAGTGGTGCATAGACATGTCTTTTGAGGAATTTTTCTTCAGAAATTTTGGAATTTTCCGGTCCCTCCCCTCTCCCCGCATCAATATGTACACTCAATGTGCATAAATTTTATATAGTCCGATTTTATGGTTTATTCCGCGTATAACGGTATTTGATAACACACATCATTTACATCGTTAAACTAAAAATTGTTTTACTATGCAATGTGTACATTCATAAAACGAGCGAAAGTGGGTAACGTCTTAGGCTAAGGAGATTTCAGACCGAAGAGGCAAGTGACAACTGGGGTTCACACCCACACGGGCCCCCATCAGTCTATAAGGAAGCATTCATCGCGCATGCGTGAAGAACAGCGACAGAAGAACAACGTTACAAAATACACACACAGATGCAAGCTGTTTTTTAATGTGCCAAAAAATCTGCACATTGTATTTCTAATGCTTAAACCATGTTTTGTGTCTCCCAGAAAAGAGTAAGTCTTGATCCGACTGTGCGTGTGTTTGTGTGTGTGCGTGCGCGCGCACACAGTCACGTGATAGCAGGCGTCGTCATTGTTAGCTTCATAACTGTAATAGAGACTGAAAAAGTCTATGGGAAGACGTGTAAAACCGTATGCGGAAGATAATATGGTGCCTTCGATACATACCACCAGCTTGAAATGCTTGATAGAGAAGAAGCAAAGAACTTAGAAACCACCAGCGCTATGTCCGCATGAAACTGGACTAAAGGGTTCGGGTATTGAAATTCCTGACCGCCAGTTTCCTCGGAATTTCCCCTCATAAGCTCTCCCGCCATAGAGTCCCAGTAGGAAATTAATTGACATCTCGAACTGCACATAAAACTTTCTTTATTAAAAAATATCGATTTCCTAACTCCAGTCAGTCAGATGTTTCCCAAATACCACTTTGAGTGGAACACAGAAGGGTAGAAATGGTTTCTACAAATCATGCTGGAGGCTGACTGGTTAAATTTCCGGTTCTCTCGAATATCTTCTGGCAACTTTTTATTTTTTATGTAAGGCCTCATTGACGCCCCAGGATTTTTTCCCAGGGAGGGACAAGCAAAACTTTTTTATTCGCTACTGCTGTTGAGAACGGTGCATGGTGCACTACAGACACCACCTGCCCTACTAGAACCTCTTAGTGACAGGTGCTAGATCCCCAGGATTTGTGCGGGGAGTGCGACTGAGGGAACTCTTTGCGTGGCAGGGTTGCCCATGTATGCTTATCTTCCTATCAACCATTCAGGGGAATTTCCACTGGAGCATGCAAGGTGGGTGCGGTGCCTGTAACAAAAAATTTTCAGAGCAGAGGTTTGAAAAAATCATTTTTTTTGTTCCTTAGTCTGAAGTTCAGTTTACACAATTTAAACTTTATTACAATTGATAATTAATTTATACATTTCGTATTATTATCTGCCTCCTCGATGGCGCAGTGGTAGAGTCATCGCCTCGTAATCAAGGGGTCCCGAGTTCGATACCCGGTGGAGGCACATAGTGGTTCGGAATCGGATCCCATTTTAAACTGTAGGTCTAATCTTACTGTGCATAAAGTGAACTTGAAACAACAATTCAATCGTATTATTATCTAAGAGTTACATATGGTTTCATAAGGTCTCCGAATTATTTCATGTGCAACATATGTAACATGGTTTTCTTTTGGATACAATTTTGGAAAACGTATGCGTTGTGCATGCATAAATATGGTACATTTTTAATGTTAAAACCTGAAACACAAGCACGTTGAATTTTCGCGGAATTTTTCGTCTTTTTTAAGCAGAAAATGTCTTGAAATTCACTAAAAGGCTTAACATTTTATTTCAAAATTTCAAATGGATGGGAAATGTGTTCAAAATATGTCACTGCACTAAACATTTTTTCTTCGCAAATTAACATTTTTCCATGCTATCACATTTCAAAAAATCAAGTTCTCGAGATATTAATGACACCCTGTGGTCAGAGCATTTGTGTTTTGTGTGTGCTTCCTGTCTAGAAGAAAGAGTCACAATTCCACCAACTCTGGCCAGAGAGCGGTGGCGTTAGTGTCGTATGTTTATTTATTTTGTCGAAGTTTCAGATACAGCACTTGTAATGTCCATTTTACACTGAAAACTGTTCAGATAAGAAACATGTTTAAATAAATATCTTTGGAACATGCAGTTCGCTCCCCACGGTCCGCCAAAATAACATGGAAATTTTGTAGAAGGAAATGTGGAATACTACCACATCGGTCTGGCAACACTGTTACATTGGGGAACGGGAAGGAATACTCGCATACCAAATTAGACCTCAATTTAAACAAGCATGTGCACAATTAGTTCACAGCCATGATTTTTCTGGTTCTGTTTTTACGGTCGACAATTCCCTCCGTCACGGGACCAATTTAGGGTACGTGGATTGCGCCTTGGCGAAATACGGGAGTTTTTCAGCCGTAAACAACTTTAATTTCTCTGGAGTCACACACTGCTAAGCTACAACCGTAGCACAATGCTAAAAATCTCTTTTCATAGAAGCGTTTGTTATTTGACCTATGTTCTAGTGACACAGCAATGTGACAAGAATTCCACATTCTTATGTAAGAATATTCAGGTTTGATAAATTTAAACTACATTTTGTTGAATACACCAAACTACTCCTATGTATGTAATATATATTATCTGAAGCTTCATTTTTGAAATAACAGTTTGTTATAAGTAGAGCCCGGAAGTTCAGGCATTTATTTTCGTTAAAATAGGCAGGCAAAAAGGCATTTATAATGTGGAAAATAGGCACTAAAATGAAAAAAAGGCAAAATAAACCGAAAAAAGGCACATTTGGAAGTCGCTTACTTTTATCCATAATTTCTGGCAAAATGTTAAAATCTAAATTGGGAAGAGCATTTCAATTTTTTCCGTCTTGATTGCACATAACTACAAGGTGCTTCTAGTTCTCAACATTCATTGCTAGTCGTCTGTCAGAGAGAATGTTTTTCATAATAGAAAATGATCTTTCACGAATTGAAGCCGCTTCATTTTCTGGAAGAGCATCAATCACCTCACTGGTTTTTTGAAGGTTGTTAGCATAATATATAGCTGCCCATCTCGTCAAGACTGGTTGTGGAGGTAAACTAAGCTCAATCGCAACTTCCTGCAATTGTCGGGTTTGAGAGGGAGATTTCAGAAATATCTTCTTTGTGTTCGAAATCAACCTGTCCATTTCAGCAGTCAATTATGCACAAGAAATGTTAACCGAAAGGCAATATCCTAACTCAGCATGAAATACTTTTTTCTCACACGTTTCTCCTTCAGCAATGTTGAAACATGCGTGAGTTCAATATTACTTAAATAAGGCGAAAATTATTCACATAATAAACGGAAAAAAAATAAATGCCAACGACGTTTTTTGGGAGAAAAATAATTTATATACACATTTTTTTAAAAAATTGTCATATTTCCGTGAAAAAGGCAAAAAAAGGCATTATAATTAAAAATAGGCAGTGGGGTCCCAAATAGGCAAAATGAAAAGGCTTCCAAAACATTCGAAACAACAAGAAACGTATATCCAGAAATTTTTTATCAATATATGCAGTAGATAAAAAGAGGCATTTTGCCAAACTTCCGGGCTCTAGTTATAAGTAAACAATATGTAAAACATTACTTCACAAATCATATCAACAATGTCACAGAATATAAACCTCTTTGCTTACATCTGGCCTCGCTTCCTTGAAGATTATTAATTAATGTTCTTTAGATCTCTCTCTTTCAGCCAGTTTCAATCCGTACAAACTCTCTCCCTTCTCTCTTTCAATCCGTTTCAACCTCTCTCCCTTTTTCTTTCAATTCGTTTCAACCTCTATCCTTCTTTCTTGCAATCTGTTTCAAATTCTCTCCCTCTTTTTCAATCCGTTTTAACCCCTCTTTTCTCTTTCTTTCAATCCGTTTCTTCTCTCCCTCTCTTTCAATCCGTTTTAACCTCTATCCTTCTCTTTTTCAATCCGTTTCAACTTCTCTCCCTCTTTCTTTCAATTCGTTTCAACTTCTCTCCCTCTCTCTTTCAATCCGCTGTGACCTCTCTCTCTCTCTCTTTCTTTGAACCTGTTCAACTTTGTCTCCCTTGTGAGCTAAAATCCTTACAGCTGATGTTTATTGGAAATTAACTCGTAAACGTTGAACGCGATTGAAGGATTGGGGTGTAGTAATCGTATCGAATACATGGTGTGACATTCGCATCTTGTACAGTCACGGACACTGTGGCATTGCCATTAACTTTCAATGGGATTGTTACAACTCAGAAGTGTCCGTGACTGTACAGGGAGATCCGAAAAACGTTAAGAGCTAATCTTCAGTAAACGTCAGTTTTGTGTGAAGACTTTTGCCTCATCCTGCATTTTTGTAAATACATTCAAAAGTGTGTTCATTTTTTACAATTGTATTGATTTCCTTTTTCTTTGTTACAGGTAAGGATAATATTCAGAGAGAATCCACGTGCGGTTATTAGACTTACTTGGTAAGTTCAATAATATTAGTAAAAACAAAACTTTTGATCCGATTTCCAATGGTATATTTAGTTTTCTCTTGTGGCAGTTGAAGAAGACATGTTTTGGGTGTTAATCGTATCATATATTAAGTATACGTAATTTTTGATGGAACTTTTGTGAAAGTACTTGTGCCCAGAATATATTCTACACTCTTTGTTCATACACGTGTGCAGAGCCATCTATTGGCATCAGATGAAACCAAGTCTTGGACTGTATATTCGTATTGTAGTATGAATTATTCACTACGTATACACGCGACTCATAATTGAATGTGGTATAATGTAACCATACCTGCTATAGTTCTAGTTCAGTCTTATGGCGGCCGGCCCTCATGCTGGCAAGGGAAACGGGGAGCGGGGAATACGCAGCAGACCAACAAGACAACAGCGGTGGTGCCGAGAGTTACGACGTCGCGGGAGGAGGTGCTGCTCGTACCTCGTTCTAAAGGCTGCTGCGTTTCTTATCGCGCTGGGTTGGTCGCTTCCCCGCTCCCCACTTTTCTTGCCAGCATGAGGGCCGCCCGTCATAAGACTGAAAAAAGAGCTATAGTAGGATCTTATGGAAATACCGATTAAAAGATTCGTATATATTTTAAAATTCTTAATGCCAGGTTTTGCAATTCTGAGATGTTTTGCAACGCAGATATGAAAATTATCTAATTCTATTTATTGGGCGCCATCTTAAAAAAAACGCGGAAATTAAGTACTCTGGCCATGAAAGTAATATTGTACCTATTTGAATTCCTTGACTCCCGAAACACACATTTTATTACCAAACACCATAAGTCTGTGCATTTTTTGACAACATGCTAATTTTTTTAGTGTTAAGAATGTGTCCAAATCCGCATGAGCCCAGTTAAGGTTGTTTTTCGTCGCTTCCCTATGACCTCGTATTCGTGCTAATCGAAATGATCCCGAGTAACACAGTTGCCAATTTTCCCACCAGGTGCCACCTCGAACGTTGGCCACCACGCACAATAAGAAAGCAAAACCAACCAAACATTAGGCCTATAGTGTTTTCCATCTATTTTGCTTAAATTGGAAGTGTAGCATGTAAGTTACTTTACAGTTTTCCTGTATTGTTATCGATAAAATATGCAAGTAGCACCGAGCTTTAGATGGTTTATTCAATCAACGTTTGGGTCTCCCTTATCACACAACGGCAGGACAACGTTGCGTTCTGACGTAGGCGGGAAATGCTTTTATTGTTACGCTAAATGCCTAAGTTGATAGGTTCGGCTAGCTGCTAAAAGAACCAAACCAACAGACCTCTATGACATTGGTTAACGTCATATGCGACTGGAGAGAGGGAGAAGCGGCGACGCGCATGCGCTTTACACGAGAATTATATTGCGCTGATATCGCAAGAGAAAGGGGTGCATGTCATTCCTTAACCATACCCGTATATGACACGCTTTATAGTTCGGTAATTGCTAAATTGATGGATCCAAAGATAATTGATTGAAGATTATAGGTGAAATCTTGATTAAAGTGGGGGTGATGCCTGCAAATGTGATGTTATCACAAGAACACGTAGTCCGTCATTGCTTATTAGCTGCGTTTTCATGTTTTGGATTCAACCTGTCATGAAAGTGTAATCCAAGTACAGAGCTGTTGGTGCCGCTTCGTTGGTGTAGTTAACGTTCTCTATTGGCAGAATTAGCTTAATACCAAAAGTGATGTGAGAGGACAATGGAAGGCAAGAAAGTAAGGGAAATAATTAGTGCCCTTCGTTAAATGTACTACCCCAGCATTCTCTTGGATGTTGTGTGTATAATTCTGATACAGTATGGTTGTTACACTTTGTGTCCTATGCGCAACTCTGTAGTACTCGAGAGAGCTCGACCAGTGAACGCGTGAGAGGGGAAACTGGCTGCAGCTTCCAGCCGTTTGCAGCAGCCGCACACTGCTTTGTTTCGCCAACTCGCTTTCTCCTCTGCCGTTATGAGCGGTGTTGCTACACAGATTCCCGAGGCAAGAGTGTAGATGAAATTGTTTTGAGTTTGAGTTGGTGTTTTAAGTCCACTCTTTATGCACAGTAAGGCTAATCGGGACTGGACCTACAGTTTAAAGTGGAATCCGAACCACTATGTGCCTCCACCAGGTATCGAACCCGGGACCCCTTGATTACAAGGCGACGACGCTACCACTGCACCATCGGGGAGGCCTAGATGAAATTGTTGAACGGAGGAAAGATTGCCTTCTGCGGTATACTGTGGAGAGAGTGAGAGTATCGAAGGAGAGCAGGTGTAAGCAAAATATAACAAATCTTTAGACAAGTAGTCACTAAATCTGAAAGTAGGGCATTTATAAACAATATAAAATGCTTTCTTAGGCTCAAGAAAACGTGAGACGAATTCAAAACATGAAGATGTTTTACTGCAAGGGAATTGAAAAAGCAAATAAGCGAAAATCGATACTGATGTCATAACCCACCCTTTGGTTAAACTTTCCCAAGACTTAAATCCAGGAAAAGATGGCCTACAGGTTGTTAAAATAAAGATCCAAACAACTAGATATCGGCCCCCTTAGTGGAGTGGTTAGCACAGCGCGTTAAGACGCCAGGGGTCCCGGGTCGAATCTTTGGTAAGACATGGATGTTTGTATTGTTCATGTGAAAATGGAGAACTGTGTAAAAACTGATACACAAGTGAAAGATATAGACTGGGGAAACCACCATTGAGGGGGTTACCTTTAAAAAACTTTATTAGAGCACTGGATTTGTAATAAAATCACAGGTCTGTCTTGGGTTCGATTCCCACCACCAGCAAAATAAATTTTACCTGAAAACGAGAGGAGGGGTAGTTTCCGGAACGTAGTGTTAGAATAAGTATGGTTTAAAGTACCAGACAATGGATAATGTCGAAGTAACATTGCATGCTAATGTAGAACCACATTAATTCATATTTATACGAAATTTACGGTAACATGATTGTAGTTCTAACATTAATACGTATAATTTAGTATTTATAAGAATCTGTTTTTCGGAATTTCTGAAATTTGATGTAAATGCTTCCAAATATCTTACAGCAGATAGTAGTTTACACGGAAGCATTTCATGTAACATTTCGGTTAGCTTTTGCGATTACAATGTATAATATATACAGCACGAAAGGCACGTCGAGTTACACCGTCTATGGTGAGTCCACGGTGTTCACAATTGAAACAACTGAAATATTCTTCCATACGTGTACTGTGTACTTTGTAAAGTATGTATTTAAGCAGCGCCATTCTTTTGTACGTAAAACTATTTAATAGGAAACGTTATTCCTCTCGGTTGAATAGTTATCGTCTTTTAAAAATGTGAAGTGATACGTTGTTTACAACTGACGCGACCGCCATAACATCTTCACTCGTGACCTAGAGGTCGCCTCTGTTTGGCTATGCTACGAAAGTTTTTACGGAAATAGAGCCGATTTTATCCTTGAGAAATGCCATGAAATATGCCATGCCATCTGATTTTTCACTTTACGGCGTCAATATTAAGAAAAATGCTAAGGAAAATGCTTTCGTCTAAAGCGGGCCTTACTGTGGCCAGATTCGCGCCGTAACTTCTCTCTTGTAAATCAGGCAAAACTTAGTTTGTGGAGAGACCATGTGGCGCTGTCATAGCCCAACGTCCATCTCTGAAATACTTAACACGTTCGGTTTCAGATTTATCCTGCCAGATGGTTTGATAAATCGTGCAGCGGCAAGAAGGCGGCTGGGTTTAAATTGTGTGCGACAGATGGGGCCTCGGTCGTTGTTGTCGACTGCTCTTCAAGATAGGCAACAGATAATGGCAATAGGGAGGAGATTGGAAAGATTTATTGCTGTTCTTTATAATTAATTACATGTAAAGAAGAGAGAAACGTGGCAAATAATGCTTCTTTCATGAGAACCGGTATAAACTCCATTAACAAAGTGATTATTTTGCTTTCTCCTGTATAAGTCGCCCCACGCAAAACCTGTGATTTTTGCATGCAGTTGTCATTCCTCATCGACGGTTTGTATGTTTCACACATTAGAGGAAACACTAGAAGAAATAATAATGTTACTATTGAAACTCCTCTCTTCATCTTCAGTTATAGTTGCCAAAATTTCAAATACTGAATAAAACTACACTACCGCACATACGAGTATCAGTGCTATAAGCAACTCGAAAATCCACAGGTTAGTCCATAACCTGTAACCAAGTAGCGTATGATTAATTTCGGTATTGAATTTGGATCGTATTTAAATTGATTCGGAAAAAGAGGTTTGTGCACGGAATTGAAATACATTAAATATAAAATAAAGGTTCTTTACGGTCCAGAACCCATTTGCGCTTACTGATTTTCTCTCCCGGACCGGAATTGGATTTATTTAGAATTCCTGGAACTTTAACAACACTGTCCATAACCACTTCGTGAAATTATATAAAACTGCGTCATGTACTAGAATTGTCATAACGCATTAAAACTATGCTGCTTTAATTCCAGCGTTTTTAAATGTCCAACTACTCAATAGTAGGCGTAGGATCTTTTGCATCTTCATCTCGAATATGAAACAAGACAATTGTAAGATAAAGATTTGCTCGATTTGATATCTACTTTCGTTTCCGGAATTTTTTTGTAACTTTGCCATGGCGGAATTTTCTTAACTTTTTTTTGTCCTATCTCTGAGAAGGTACCTTGGAACATCTGCCCTTTCTAAACTTGCTTGAAGGGGGGGGGATTACGTAAGCTTCTGAAACCGGTACTTGAACCAGTTTGTTGACTAATGGAATATCAATAATCTCATTTCCTGACCGACGTTGCGGTATCCTGTATACTTTGTCCTGCAACATTGTTTCAATTTTTTTCGTGAAATTTTGTCTGCTTCTCTTTGAATTTGTCGGTCGGCTAGCCTCGCGTTATCGATTAGTCGATGGAAGCTGTGTGGCTTTCGATAGCAGTCAGCTCTCGCAACTTCCTGTGCTTCGATTGATAAATATGTCTTGTATCCTGCCCACCCTTTCATCATTCTACCCCTTTTTCCAAACCACAGGCACTTCTTTTCCAATTTGATAACCCTTGGTCATTTTCTTTAAAGCAAGGGGATGATTTATGACGTGGTTAATGACACCCCCTTTTCCACAAGATCGAGCGCAACGTTACGTTCAACGTTGTAAAATCGGACAATATTTACTCAGTATTAGTTCATCGGTACGACAATAGGTTCCGCTAGTTGTGTTGTCTGCATTTTATATGCAGACATTGCTCAGTTCTTGTGTTTTGTAAAGCAATGTGTTGTACATAATTAATTTACTTTATTTTATTTTACACAAATGTGTTCTATTGTAGTACCCTTGTAAAATGAATATTTTTTCTTTAAAAGAGAGCTGCCCTTAAGAAGGAAATCTTGCTATTTCCTTCTTGTAGGTAACGCCAGTAGGAAGATATTAAGTTGTATTTTTTAAAGTGTTATATAAACTTACTCTCAATGTTGTTCGTACAGGGCAAACGTATCGACAGTCGGATTTGCTAAAGAGCATTTAGAAAAGGATCAGGAGTTTTGGGACAACGTGATCTTGTCCAATTAAACCAAAATAATTCTGCACAGTTCAGGTGGTGTGACCAGAGTGTGGAGGAAGACAAATACGCAGGACAATGTTGCCAATACAACGCCTACGGTAAAACATGGTGGAGGATCCATTATGATGCGGGCCTGTATGTCGACTAAAGGAGTTGGGAGAATCCAAGTCATTGGCAGAATCATGGACAAACATGTCTGAAATAATATTCTGAAGAATAACGTGGAAAAAAAGTACCCAGCAAATGGGGTTGCCACGTGTGTTCACATTCCAGCAGGATAACGACAGCAAACATACTGATTAACTCAACAGGGACTGGCTGATTTTGAATGTACCAAAGCAGTTGAAAACACAAGTTCAAAGTTCAGATTTGAATCCGATTGAGCATTTATGGACATTTTTAAAGAAACGCGTCCATAAACACGAGTGCAAGTCAAAAGAAGATCTGAAGAGGGCCGTCGCTTTTAGAGTGGAAGGGAATCAACCCATACATCTGCAAGACCTTGGTCGCTTCTATGCACAGTAGTTTCCAAGCAGTCATTAAGGCCAAGGGTTTATTCATCTGGCTATTAAACTGTCTCATTTTGTAACATTTTTGTGTTTGTTTCTCTGCTTTCATTGCAACTGTACAAACAGAAAAATGACATCAAAGTAGCATGTTCGTGTTAAAATAAAGTTTATGGGGAACAAACAGTTGTAAATAAATCACCATTTGTGTTATAGGACTTATTGTAATTTTTTGCTTTCGTTTACTTCTCACACTTCTTCTGTACAAACAACATTGTAACTCTATGTCCACCAAATCGTCATTAATGGACCGTAATACGGTACAAAAATTAAGATTCCCATTCGGTATATATGAGTATAATGCTGCAGCAACTACGAATTTTCTCCGATCTCTGGCAACAGTGGCTGCAGGTCGGCGGTTGAGGTGGTGACTTGATAGAATATCCGAGAAATCCACTCGTACAGTCAACCGCAAAGATAATAGTAGGCAAATGGCCCATAGCTGCTTTCATTACTTTTTTATTCAATATCCTGGTTGCTTTAAGGATTGGAATTACCTTGATTCGTGTTTTCTTCTACTTATTGAAGTTTTATTTCAATTCATCATCTTCACATTGTGGAAAACATGCTGAATGAAAATTGTGATGGACAATTCGCCTACTGTTTCTTTTGCGGCTGGGTGTACAGTCACTGCCAATAAAAATGGGACACTTATATCCTGAAATAAGTGGATTTTAATGGCAATTTTTCAATGGCAACTTCTACCACCGCCGTAGAGTTAGACAACAAACATAACGCCTTGAGAGGAAGCGAGTAGCCATATAGGATATTGGTGTCCCATTTTTATTGGCGGTGACTGTACATAAAACAGTACGGAAATGAGGTAAACGATCCAATGCTACATATTTTTCATGTTTCGACTGTATCGGAATATGGACATTACTTATTAATTATCAATTTACTTTTAGTGTTAGTATTAGTGTTGGGTATTGAGATGGATGAGATGAGAACTAGTAACTAGTGTTGGGCGATATCGATATATCGCGATATTGAAAAAAATATGGACCAGGTGATATCAACTAGACGATATATCGTCACGATATTTTAGCGATATATATCGTGCCAGCAATAATTGGCACGATATTTTGGCGATATATATCGTGGAGAAGATATATCGCGATATCAAATTTCCGATATCGTCCGTTCCTACTAGCAACACCCACCCCACCCAGAGTCCTTGTACAGCACGCCCGTGGTTACGATTACGTAATATCTTTCAATTGTTCGCCTTTGAATGGAAGCGTTGCATTCTTTCGTACCCAGGCAGAGGGCATAAGCTGTTTATGGAGCAGTAACTGCCTGATAAGAATATAGAAGGTGAGCTTAGCGGACCGACGTTGTTAAGAATTTCGCCGTGCCTACCGTAAGTCTTCAAGACAAGACGATAAAGGAGATTTAGCAGCGAAAGCCTCTTCTGGACTTCTTTCTTCTGAGCCCTAGGTACGTGACTGGAAAGCCGGGCTACTTCGGGACGTCTGCAACGGAAAGAATTACCAATAGGTTGCGCCACTTTTGAATTCCCTGATCTTCATTTATTTTTTCGTTTCATATATTTTATTCTTGATTTGATATTTATACACTTACTTAGTTACGCTGTTCTGTTTAATTCAATCGTCTGTTATAACTGTTTAAATTCGACGATACAGCGTAAACACTGACATGCCTATATCGCCAAGAACCTTATCAGTGTTGTCAGGCCATTCTTCTAAAAATTACTGAATATTCCTGTTTTTTTTATATTAGTGGGTTCGGTTAGTTGGTATGAACTTTCCAGCCTGATCATTACCAGTGCGTAGTTAGAGATCGGTTTGTACATTGGACTCTCCAACCTAACTATTGCCAATTTTTGTGGGAGCAAGAAAATGTTTATTATCCATTTGCCTTGACTCATCTCACCCAACAACAGGTTAGTTAACGTGCCGGGGCTTGCCCCGAGTTGATACTTTCCTGGAGATGAGGCCTTGCTCGGAAAGGTTTATGATCTAATTTTCCTGTTTAGTAGTAAGATGTACCAGGACTAGGAAACTAAGGAAGAAAGTAATCCGAACCTGCCAAGGTGCTTTTTGTAGTGTGATTAGTGAATCGTTTTGATTTGATTTATATTACGTCGCTTTTCTGCAATTGTTTGGAACAATCGGAAACTTATAGGTACGACACGACACGAACCCCACAGAGGATACTGGCTGTGATTTCAGACGCCAGAGCCTCGCTAGTGTGCGAAACGCAGTTCTGGGTGTACTACGTGGAAGGGATGTTGTCGCTGTTGCTTTCAACTAGCTCCTAAATTGTAGTCATGATGCTAAGTCAACATAGACATTTTGAAGCCATCACCAGAGACATAAGTTCAAGATCCAGCCAACCCTGCTACTGGGGCGTCTTCTGTCAACGGATTTTCATGGAAGCAATAACGCAGGAAGCATGGGTACTAATTTCCTTAAGTGGCACTTCCGTTCACGCATCTCAAAAGCATTCCTTTTCCTTTCCAGTTGCTGCTTCTAGCATGCACACAGCGTATACACGCACGTATACGCACGCTCGGAACTCAAGCACAAATTAGGAAAATTACGTATTGAGAAATATCCCATCATTCATGGTAGGTTTGTCGCGTAATCATAAATTACTCGTTACTCTGAGTGAGAAATCGTAAGCGTAAGCCTTCATCAGTGTCTCAAAATTACGGTTCGTGCAAGGGTTTGTCCAGAATTTTTTAGGGGAGGGGTAAGGGTAAATTTAGATCCATATTGGCTGAAAAATATTTAAGGAGGATCCAAGGGGTCCATACCCCCCAAAAGAATTAGCAAGTACCAAAATTAAATCATGAATTTTTTTTTAGCATTTGTTTTATAATCGATGGATATTTATTTCCTCTGAATTTATTAGAAGACAAGGATTACATTGCTATCATACGGGTTTGAAGGGCAGTACCAAAGATTTGTGCTTGCACATACGATTTCAATTTATGATAATGTGCATAGAATATTAATCAGGAACTTTACTTTTTTCCAACTG
Source organism: Lepisma saccharinum (assembly GCF_977018435.1). Taxonomy (NCBI): domain Eukaryota; kingdom Metazoa; phylum Arthropoda; class Insecta; order Zygentoma; family Lepismatidae; genus Lepisma; species Lepisma saccharinum. The sequence continues at coordinate 33,452,614 of NC_139258.1, read as the reverse complement.
GGTCTAACATCATTTTTTGTTATTCAATAAATATTCAATTCTTCATCTATTTGACATGCATTTCTATCTCAGGGCACTTGTTTTTATGCTACCGATCTTAACTGCAGGAAAGCTAGACCTACGTGCTGTTATATCTATTCTTCTATAATATATAATAAAAAAATAATAGCAATATAATATAATTTATTAATTTATATATTTTAAGTAGTATTTATTTAATATGCTTATAATATAATTATTTTAATTTAAACATTATTTTTGTTATTATTATTATTATTCCTGACACTCTTGGTTCGGAACCTTCCCCCCCGAAATGTATTTCTAGATAGCTACGTGCCTGGTGTTGGGGGTATGTGGGTTCGTGTATCTGACTAAATAAAATTCCTCTCTCTTTGTAGGCTAATCGGGACTGTACACTGACTTTTAAAACTGATTCCAAATCACGTGCCGGAACTCATTTCTTGCTGCGACACTGGGCTTCCATTTTATTTATTTAATACACTAATCAAAAGTCCAGCCTTTTTTACATTAATTCTTGTAAACAATAGATGAAGAGGAAAAGAGAAAGTCCATGTAATAAATTTGTACCCTGTCGGTGAGCAGGCCGGAAATTTAGAAAAAATAATATATTTCGGTCTGTGCTATTCCTTTAAGATGTAAATAAGAACCTAATTTCTTGAAATTACTGACGTGATATATCGTGCGTTTATATATTTACTTTGGATGCAATAATAATAACAGCTAGAATAGTTATTTTAATATGTACTTATTATTATTAGTAGTAGTAGTAATGTCTATTCATTAGTGGTTGGCGTTCCGGCTATTGATTGAAAGCATTTTAAATACTTATTCTAGCCACTGTGCAATGTGTCTCCACTGGGGATTGAACTCAACATTCTTTGACTACAAGACGACCACTACAAGTAATACTAATAAGGGATACCCGTAACACTTGATTATGTGTTCTGTTACTGCATTTGTGATGCCTTCTAAGTGCTACCCAGCACTTCTTGTAGCAAGTGTAAACCAGCCAGGTATGGCTCCAAAAGAGCTACTGGCAACACTGCTCCTTACCATATTTCTCGCGGTAAAAGCGAGCCCCCTGCTATCATAATCGAAAACCCATCTCCTGATAAGCTCCACCGAAGTAACGCTTGTGGGGACACTTTAGGCGTCATTTTTCCTACCCACAATTCATTTTTATCCTGCCAGCAAGCCTCTCCAGAATGGATTTTTACGAGGAAAGTTTCTGGTCTACTCTTGTCACGTCTATTATTAATTTTTCTTACACGTGGAGCAGGAGGCGAAAGTGAAGCATCATTGAAGAGAATGCGTCGTTTGGTGTTGTATATCACCCACCGTGAAAAACCCGTTGGCTGATTGCACCCGGTTATGATATATCGATATGTATTTTGGCGATGTATAGCTTGTCGGCGATATATCGATATACATATATTTTGGCGATGTATATCGTGTCGGCGATATATCGAAATGCAATTTGGCGATGTATCGCCACGATATTTTGGCGATATATATCGTGTCTGCGGATATTTTGGCGATGTATATCGTGTGGGCGATGTATCGCCACGACATTCTGGCGATATATATCGTGTGGACGATGTATCGCCACAATATTTTGGCGATGTATATCGTGTCGGTGATGTGAGATGTGAGTAAGCGCCATGTTGTCAAGCTGGATCCGCATATGTTAGATCTGCAGTAGATATAGTGTATGGGCCAAGTGGCCAAAATCATGAATACGGTATAATTTGGGGGTATTAATTTTTCTATATGCCACTGTTATATGGGGTGTGTACAGTGATGAGCATCTACGCGTAAACAACGATAGTCTACATTCAACACGTAGACTATTTTATACAAGTAGATTACGTAATCTATTGGAATTAAAAGAAAATTATACTGCGTATCAGTTGCTGATGTGTAAGAATAACTTTTCATACTCTTTCTTCCAAATTCGAAAAATTTCTCACCTAGGAAGAAACCTAATGTAGGAAATATTCTAGTGTTTTATGGGAAAAAGACCACTCTTGGCTCACGACTGCCATCTGTTGTCTTTCTTGCATACTATTTATCTTCTTCCATAGTTGATGATGGAAGAGAAGAGAAATCTTATTGTAAATAGGATTCTTTTTAGTTCGTTAGGAACCAATATAGTTGAAAATGTCACTTTCCTTTCATGAAAGCCTTGAAAATTAATTTTAATGCAATTTATATTGTCTACGTAGTCTATGTAAACTGCAGCCCAATGTAATCTACGCGTAGATTAAGTGTAGACAACGCATGTAGACGTAAACCTAAAGTCTACGGCACATCACTGGGTGTGTAGCTAATAGAAATGGCGGCAATTCCAAGATGGCGGATGTTGACATTTGAAAGAACTGCTATATCTCTGAAACCAATTGTCCGATTTTAACGATCTTTTTTACAAATGAAAGCTTAAGATTTGTTGTATATTTTTCGATACGAGCAACCGTTAAGTAGTTATTAACGAAGTATTAAAACAATGCATTTTTTTACTAATAATTTTATGTTTATTATTAATTTATTAATAATATGGGCATCCGAGAAGAAACTGTTCAAACCAAAGTTGTAGCGTAAACGTTTATCTTTAATTTGACATATTACACTTGTTGGTTTAGACCTCAGAATTTATATAAAACGAATAAATTATGTAGTCTGGTCTTATGAGCAATTGAACATGACATGACATGATAAATAGTTTTTATAGTCCTGTGTTTGCAACATTTAGGATGCGAGAGCCAAACGTGTCCTCAATCTAAAGTGAACCCTTAGATATTTGACATTTTTGCAGCCATTTGCGACCCCAAGTTTGGAAATTCGTCGAGTTGTTTGAGATATCTTTAACATAGATTTATGCGTACGTTGCGTAGAAACATCTTTCTGCCAAAATTGCACTGCATGAATTCGAGTATTGGGCTATTTGTGCCACGGACTCTGTGAAACCTACGTCATTCGAGGTGTTATTATATATGCTGGGTTGCCTATAGTTAAGCTTGCGTCATAGATCTGCAACTATAGCAGCACAAGCAATTGAGTTTTGTTTCCATTGGTGCGATATGCACTTGGATTATTACTAAAGCTTTTCAGTTCCTATACTCTTGGATAATAGTGGATAAACCTTTTCCTACTCCCTCAAAAATAGTCAATAGTTAGGCTGGAGAGTTCAATGAACAATCCAATCTCTAACTACGCACTGGTGCCGGCCCCTGTGGCGGAGTGGTTAGCAGATCGCACTATGACGCCAGGGGTCCCGGGCTCGAATCCTGGCATGGGAATGGATGTTTGTGATTGTCCATTCACCAAATCATTATTTATCAGCATCTTCGCAAATTAACCAAAGTGACACAACGAGTTACGATGTAACAAATCACTAATACCTATATTTTTACATTGCGATCTCGTTAACTATATAACTATACTTGCCTCAATCTAACTAAATCGAGTTATTACCCTTTAGCTATTGTCAAATATCACTTATCTTCATTTTTATCTTACATTGTCATCATTTCCTTTATAGTTTACTATCATTCACCATCCTTTTATCTGAAATGTATTCTCATGCCGTTTGATTGATCCCTGTAACAACTATGAAGTTGGTTACATGGTGCTGCCATCTGTATTCAGCCACTTAAGTTAGCTGTTCTTGTCATAGCTTATGCCTGGTAATAGATAGCGATCGTCAGCACGCAGATGGGGATCGTTTTATCGATTGACATGTGTTTAAATGGTATAACAATTAATAATAAGTTATCTTTCTTGCTTCTATCAACAAGTGTAGCAGTTCGTCAGTTAAGGGAGTTAGACGCTGAACTAGTAAGAACGTCATAATATTACATTGTTGCCCGAGAGCTATTGTGGTGTATCTCCACTCCAAACGAATCTGTGTGCTGTATTGAAAGTTTTGAAAACTTTGATGGAATTCGTCCCAGAACTGAGGGCAGGTTATTAGATTTTATGAAGTGGAGGAAAATTCAGTTTCGAAACTCAAACCACTGAAACCATCTGAAGAAGATAAAGTTTTGCAAAGATAAGGTTGAAGTTGTTGCATCAACTTCTTGCGATGCCTTATTAATGCAGAATATTTTCATCGCGATATCCGGCTTCGGTGGTTGACATTTTGTGATGAGTTTCTGAGAATTCGTCAACGTTTGAGAACTTTTGTCCGTATAATCACGCATCTTCTTCAAATGTTTTGTGACCGGATACACGTACAAACGAATGTAATATTCAACCAAATCATACCGGATTATCTCACCTCGGAAGCGAGTAGGAGGTGAATGGCGAAAGTACAGTAGGAAACACATGGACAGGCAAAACATTAATGTCACAAGAAATAACAGTCTATGTTACACTGAACACGTGTAGTCGAGCGGGTTAAGGCGTTCACTCGTCTTGAGATCGTTCGCTGCGGGACGGCGTAGGTTCGAATCCGGCTCTGGTCGGAATTTATTCGGCCTACGTATAGGGCCGGTGGCAACCCACCATCGTGAGGAAATTGGGAAGCTCCGAGTGAGTGAGCGTAACCTGGTCAAGAAGACCTACAATAACGGCTGGGGGTTCGTCGGGCTGATCACCCGTCACCCCAACACTGGTCTGAGACCTCCACGCTACAACAGGTGACGGCGGAACAGTGTGGGAGGGAGACCAGCAGTCGGTAGGTAAGCCAAGGCCCGTCAAGGTGCTGTAGAGCTGTGGGTTATGTTACACTGAACACATATAGAAGTAACAGTTAATTTAAACAGAAGACTACACTTGAAGAAATAACTATTTATGAACAAAGTCCGCGACCAGAAACATTTCACGCAGCCGTCTCTTCTCAGTCCTCCATTGGCACTCTCGACTGTTGCCAGGTCCTATTCGAAATTCTTTTTTCTGTTTTACGTCTACAATATTACTAACACTAAGTAATAGTATAACCTATCTGTTTATAGTTTCTTTCCTGAAAACTTATGGGATTTTCTTCAGCTATTATTTCTCCAACTATTTCAGTCTGTCGAGTAGCGGTGGTCCAATCGATAAGACGTCTGACTGCCATACGGTAGACCCGGGTTGAATTCAGGTAGAAATTGTACCAGTATTGCCCCCGTATGGAGCTTCTCTGGGGTTCACCCACACTCTAATAATTGGAAACTTGGTGGGTGGTGCCGATCACAACACTTCACAAACGACCGAGATTGTGAATGTGTGGGGCTCATCCCTTTCCGCACCGTATTCCTTCACGGCATATTGCAATGTGCACTTGCCAACCTCTGTGCTAGAGTGGTTAGCACAGCGCGCTATGGTACCAGGTGTCAATACTGTAGTTCGCATCAGGCCTGGGCATGGGTGTTCTTTGTGAGTGTTCCTTCATCAATTTCGTAATATCACCATTCATCCTCGCGATTAACCAAAAGTGACAGAAAAGCGACGCTAAATAACAAAAATAAAATAAATGTACAAGGGGTAGTTTTACAACTTCCGTCTAATAGGTTTTCTCTCTTGAATCAGTCGGAAATTTCAATCAAACTTTCGCTAGCGTCTTTGGCAATTAGCCAAAACATTGCAGGAGTTTATTATTGCTGTTGACATTCGCTAGAACTCTCGATATTTATACCTTCCAAAAGATACGGATATCCTTGAATATGAAAATAACGAAACTGTTAGCCTACCCCCCCCCCCCTTTTGAGATGGCTATAACTAGCAATAGAATAAGCATAAAATATGATTTGATCTGAATGTTATATTCATTTTTTATATAGGGCTAATGGAAATTAGTAATGTACTATTTGACTCATAGATGGGACGAATCATCAAAAATTGACAAGCAATAGTTTTGTGAACTTATGAAAAGAATGCTATCAGCATTTTTTTTTTATTAAACTATACAGGGTGATGAATCAGAAAGAATGGTGTAAACTCTAAGGGTGAAAAGTAAACACTAGGCAAAAAGTCGCAGCCAACATGACACAAAAACTAAACTTGAGGTTTAAGTAAAGGTCGCACTTTGCAGTCTTGGGCTATATAACTTATTTTAAGATTCTTGACGTGGCTTGTATTTATAGGATGTATCCAACTACTATGCATAGATTCAGATTGTCAGTAGTTCAGTTTGTTTTTAATCCATTTAGCTTTATACCCTAGACCAGGGGTTCCAAAAAGTTTTCGTTTCACGGCGCCCTAATTGCTTCAAGATTTTTCCGAGAGCCCAAGTCAGAATGTAGGCCTATCTAACACTTGCAACGCTGAGTAAGTATGGTTAGGTTGCTTGCCTTAAGTTAAAAAATAAACATATATTTCAAATTCAAAAACATTTTATATGTAAAAAGCACTAAGCATATATTTTTGGAACAATCATAATATAAAACCATGTGCAGACTATCAAGTAAGTGTCATTTCAGTCAAAATATTGGAACATTTCTCGGCGCCCCTGTAAGCCATCTACGGCGCACACTTTGAGAACCACTGCCCTAGACCAATCTGTGAACAGTCGCATTGGGTGGTCGCCTCACTATCTTGCCAGCGAAGGTTCCAGCTTCGAGCCCAGGCCGGGATTTTTTCTTTGGTGATTAGACGAAATTGATTCACATACAGTCATCCTTATCGTCGCGATCAACAAATTGATGGAAGAAAATCGACGTTCTCGTATGCTACAAGCGTTTCGCCATATTTAATTCTGGACAAGATTGTAACTTCATTCACACTTAATCTGTTTCGCGATTAATCGTGCATCATGGTAGTTTATCCACGATTGATCAGTTGCGCTCTTGCTTCATCCGCTACTAATCAGTTTCCTAATTGTTTCGTATGGTAGTCCGTTTCCTAGCTGTTCCGTCCGCTATTAATCCGCTTCCTGGCTTTCTGTCCCCTGCTAGTCATTTTTCTTACAGACCCGTCGGCTTCCTGGCTGTTCAGTCACATTGTTAGTAATTTTCTGGCTGTTCAGTCACATTGTTAGTAATTTTCTGGCTGTTCAGTCACATTGTTAGTAATTTTCTGGTTGTTCAGTCACATTTTTAGTAATTTTCTGGCTGTTCAGTCCCCTTGTTAGTAATTTTCTGGCTGTTCAGTCACATTTTTAGTAATTTTCTGGCTGTTCAGTCCCCTTGTTAGTAATTTTCTGGCTGTTCAGTCACATTTTAGTAATTTTCTGGCTGTTCAGTCACATTTTTAGTAATTTTCTGGCTGTTCAGTCCCCTTGTTAGTAATTTTCTGGCTGTTCAGTCCCCTTGTTAGTAATTTTCTGGCTGTTCAGTCACATTTTTAGTAATTTTCTGGCTGTTCAGTCACATTTTAGTAATTTTCTGGCTCTTCAGTCACATTTTAGTAATTTTCTGGCTGTTCAGTCACATTTTTAGTAATTTTCTGGCTGTTCAGTCAAATTTTTAGTAATTTTCTGGCTGTTCAGTCAAATTTTTAGTAATTTTCTGGCTGTTCAGTCCCCTTGTTAAGTATTTTCTGGCTTTTCCGTTCTCTGTTATTCAGTTTCCTCGATGTTCCTTCCTCTGGTATTCCGTTTCCTTGCTGTTCCGTTCGCTAAGCTTCTTGATTATTCCGTCCGGAGTGTAAAGTCTGAAGATACCCAAATATCAATCTTTCTTCCATGCAATACACCGTGGACTGCATTTTGGACACTAACTACGATCTGACGTCTGGACTCTCACAGTCAGTGTAACCGTCTGTGAAGCGCATGTTGTGTCGTCCATATCTGTGTCCTTTCATCCATCTCATCATCATTCATCTCCATCGTCGCGATTAACCAAAATCGGCAAAAAAGACCGTAAAATAAAGTAAACCAAACCCGCGTATCCAAATGGTTAGCGCTCACGCCTTTGGTGCACGCGGTCCCGGGTTCGATTCCCGGAGGTGGCCCCCAAAATTTTGGCGTTGAGCCAGCGTCGTGAGAAAACAGCGGCGGTGGGACTCGATGCACTGACCATGCGTCACCCAATGGGAAAAGCCGCTCTGTCAGGCCTTGGCCTTACAGGGTTGTTGAGCATGGAGTTGGACCTTCCCCTGGTAGCATGACTTTAGTAGGAACTCAAAGATCGAGCATCCGTCATCAAGTCGTTGTGCAGCAGCATTAAAGTCTGAAGTACCGCCATTAGTGACAGAAAAAGTCTCCAGACTCTCCTGAGACTCGGGTCACGGCTCTATCAGAAGCACAGTTGAGTGTCCGCTGATGACCTTCTACGTAACCACGTGCTCATAAACCAGCTGTTCCTCGAGCAGCTGGGACCTTGAAACATAATGGCCAGTCTTTCAGTGCATCTAGCCATCATGTATATACAATGCAATCTTTAGGTCAACTTTTTACTGCCAGTAGGTCAGCACATGTATTGCCGCAAGTACAAGTGAAGCCAGCAGAATATTTCTGGAGTCTGTGCCAGCAGCCAGGCGATTACTCAATTGTTGATTTATATTAGTGTTTCCGAAACATTCTCAGGCCGCTGACCTCCTGCTTCCGTATACTAATTCCCGACTCTCGTTCCCATGATCTGATACTTGCCACACCCAGGTTTCCTTATACCAATCCGTAACAAGCCTTTGCTTCCCTATACCAATCCGTAACAAGCTTTTACCTCCCTATACCAATCCGTAATAAGCTTTTGCTTTCCTATACCAATTTGTAACAAGCAGTGGCGGCGCTGGGGGGGGGGGGGCAAGGACAGTTTACTTTTCCTCGTTAGATAAGGTTTAGCATAGTGCGGGGGCAAAAGTGGCAATAAATGGGGGGCTAGTGCCCCCACGCCTCCCCTAATCGCCGTCACTGGTAACAAGCTTTTGCTTCCTTATACCAATCCGTAACAAGCATTTGCTTCCTTATAGCAATCTGTGACAAGACTTTGCTTTCCTATAAAAATCCGTAACAAACCTGTACTTTCCTATACCAATCCGTAAGAAGCCTTTTCTTCTCCATACCAATTCGTAACAAGCCTTTGCTTCCGTATACCAATCCGTGAGAAGCCTTTCCTTCTCTATACCAATCCGTAACAAGCCTTTGCTTCCCTATACCCATAAGGAGCCGTTCTTTCTGTATACCAATCCGTAACAAGGCTTTGCTTCTCTATACCAATCCGTAACAAGCCTTTGCTTCTCTATACCAATCCGTAACAAGCCTTTGCTTCTCTATACCAATCCGTAACAAGCCTTTGCTTCTCTATACCAATCCGTAACGAGCCTTTTCTACCAATACTAATCCGTAACGAGACTTTGCTTCTCTATACTAATCTGTAACAAGCCTTTGCTTCCAATACCAATCCGTAACAAGCTTTTGCTTCAATATTTTAAAAACTTTTATGTTTTTCTGTGGAAATAAGTTTAATAACAATAAACGTCAAAAAAGGAACGTTCAGTTTACCAAGATCGAACGCTGCTAAAAAAAATTTGTAGCTTAAATCAATCTCTTCTATGAAAGATAGAGGTCTACTTGATACAAAATGTTTAGTCATGTGGCCGACAAAACACATTCATTTTGAATGATATCGAATAAGATTGTAGGAACTACAGTGAGGAGACAATTGAATGGCCAAGAAAGTTGTTTCCAGTCTGGAGAGCCAGTGAAAATCATCAATGGCGTTCAGTCGACGCGCCGGACAATCTACCTGGGTAGACCTTGACGTGCAAGAGGCCATAACGTGATGGAATTAGTTTCGGTGTAGAAAATCTAAGGGAAGTCCCTCGCAGACCTTTCACAAAGCGATGATCCTCCACAGGGAACCAAGCAGAAGATCATGTCAGTGGAAGTTGTCAAATAGTTCCCCCGCTGCGGTTCTGGCAAGGGGTCAGTGGAAGTACAGACGCGTTTCTAGATCGCCGTAGATTTCCCGTGGACACAATGGACCCTCCAGACTACAAGGCACTCCAAGGAGACGATCGGTCACTGCGTAAGTCATCGTTGCATACCTTCTCACTTCTTTAAGTACCTGGACAAGGGGGAGGGACACATTCCATTCCACACTGGTATGAATAGACCAGCAGGAGGTATTGGTCGAGACTGGAACCTGTTCCTTGGCCTGCCACGGTGTTCGAAGTATTTCCACCGTGCAGAGGTTTTTTTTATTTTTATTTCTTTTGACCTGAGCTGGTTGCATGCCAAGAAGATTAGAGGTCTGAACCTTTGGTTTTATTAACCACCTTACGCAGGTAGCGAAGGAATTTACGGCGAAATTACAATCGAGCTAGTGAGAAGCTGTGGTTTGGGAGGTCTGGGTAGTGCGGCCAAGGTTTTGGAGCATTTTCTTTCCCTCATGGATATTTACTAGTGCCGGAAAAACAGATTTTTTAAAAGTGGTGTTACATAAAATCGTGATTCGGTTTCTGAAAATTGCATCTTCTTAGTTTGATTTTTTAAAACTGCTTTTTTTCGGTTTTGAATTTTCAAAACTACTTTTTTTTTCGGATTGGATTTTCAGAAATACTTTTTTCGGTTTCGTTTTCTTTCAAAACTGCTATTTTTCGGTTTCGATTTTTCAAAACTGCTATTTTTTGGTTTCGATTCTTCAGAAATGCTTTTTTCGGTTTAAATTTTTCAAAGCTGCTTTTTTTTTTCGGTTCCAATTTTTCAAAGCCGATTTTTTTTCGGTTCCGATTTTTCAAAACTGCTTCTTTCAGCTTTGTTTTGGTTTTTCAAAAGTGATTTTTTTGATCAATTTTTAGAAAAGGTTTCATTTCCAAAAGACAGATTTTCTTAAATCGAAAAACCGGAAGTGTCAAATTAAATCAACAGTTAAGATATAAGCTAGAATATTTACAGACAAATCATGTTACTTCACTAATAACATTAACGAGTCGAAATTCTTATGCTTACAAAAGTTGGCTCGTCGCCGCCTGGCTATCAAGAGGTCCCGGGTTCGATACAAAGTGGAGGCACATACACTGGAAACTGTAGGCACGGTCCCGAATAGCTTAGGTGTACTTATAATGAACTTAAAACAACAACTCAACAAAAATAGGCTAAAGACTGGATACAAGATATCCGTGCTTCGGATTCTACTTTAAATGTTAATTCCAGTCCTGGTTAACAAGGACGTATTTAGGGGGAGTTCCAGACTTACCAATTACTAAAATTAAATATTGAAAATATACTTTTTACCACTTTTTTGTATAATCGAGGTTTATTTTTCTCCGAACTTAGTGGAAGACAAGAATTAGATTGGGATCATACCGCTTTGAATGACAGTACCAAAGATAATTTATGCCCCTTACTACTTATAATAATATGCATAAAATATTATCAGGAACTTTACTTGTCGTCAAGTGGGTATACCATCATCTTTTATTTTTGAATAAATATTCAATTCTTTATCTATTTTACATTTAATTTCATTGACACAGCAGTAGTTTTTATAAAATTTTGGCAATCTTAACTACATAGTGCATCGTGCCTATTAATGTAATAGTATTAAGATGTTAATTAATTTACGTATTAATATTATTATTAGACACTTGGCTCGGACACCCTCCCCCCGAAATGTATATCTAAATACGTGCCTGCTGGTTAACCTATCTGTGCATAAACTGAACTACACACTTACTTTTGTCAATAAAAACGAGGATAGCTTTCGATGAACGTAATAAATGATAGAGAAATGAGAAAAGGCAATACATGGTTGTTTTTTTTGTGAGTATCCCATCATCAATTTCATCATGTCATCACTCTTCATCGTCGCGATTAGTCAAAAGTGGCAGAAAAGCAACTTAAAATAACCTGATCCTATCTATCAATTCAAATAAACCTTTGACACCCCCCTCTTCCGATTTCTTTATTTTCTTGTTATTGGCGATTTCCGCAATAGGGCTTTCGTCTTTTGCCCTTTTGGAGTTTCAATTCACTTCTGGCGGGTTACTGCTCTTGCCACTCTAGTGACATCTATCCTCTTTGGAAGGACGAAGCGCAGTAGAAAGGGTTATTTTTTAGAGTATCCATGTTCACAGTAAAGTGTTCTCAAACGAAAACAACAAATTAGTTCTTAGATTAAATGACCGAAATAGAACTCTCTCGTTGTGCTAGTAGATGCTTGTTATCGAAAACAGCGGACCTGTTATAGAATGTTTATATATGGGGTAGTATTGAACGCTCTATTGCCCCCAAATATTCTGGCTATTTAGTTTTAACAAATCTTTTCTATAAGCCAGTATAATTTTAGTTAAGCCATGCGGGGAATTCAAACAGTCCCGGATTTTTATGCGGACGCCATGAGGTCCCTTAAAATACAATTTCAGTTCTCATTTTTAGTTCAAGTTATGTGAAATAGTTGGAACCGCAGTGGTCTAGTCAGCAGGCTTCCCAGATTCGACTCCCGGCGTGGGTGATCTAAGGGTAGAATTTTCTGGCCTTGTCTACGCCATGAAGTGGCTCTGGGGTTCACCCAGCCTCAAATAAATGGGTAAAGATGGCCGGAGTGTGTTCTGATCACATCGCATCACTTCCACGAATGGCCGAGATCGAGAATGTGTGGGCCCTATCCTTACATCCCTACGGTACACCCAACGGCAAAGGAAACAGTAGGCGAATTGTCCATCACCATTTTCATTAGGTCTGCATTGCACAATATGATGATAATGAATTGAAATACAGACGTCAATAAGCAGAGGGCGATGCCTGTTTCGCACCAACATAATTTCATTCCTTAAAACACGGGATGTAGAATAAAAAGTAATGAAATTAACGATGGACAATTTGTCTACCATTATCTTTGCCGTTGACTATACAATGTGCACGGGGAACTTTATGTGAAGTAGTTAGATACATATATAGTATGTATTTTAAAATATTTTCTCGACATTTCAAATAGCTCATTTTTACGGAACTTTTCAAACCGGTCCCACCTCTGAATTCGTCAATATTCTCACTCTGTTCAACAATATATTGGCAACGATCTGCTATACACTGTCCTATATATCATAGAAAACCACCGGAAGTAGGATAATACTGCGCAAAATTCTTGGTAGTATGAAACTAGAGCATTTTCTTAGAAAACCATCCGTGTAGGCGAACCTACAACAAACAAGGCCCTTATTTACAGCCCATTGCGTTTCTTTTGTATTCGACATTGCGTTCTCTTTCTCAACAGTCTCGCATTGAAATTTCCTTTCACGCTCGTTTGTCAGTGGAAAACTAGGCAGCAGCGCCGCTCGTGGCGGGATGATAAATATTTTATGACGTCATTCGAAAAGCCGGTTCGTGCCACCTGCTCCGTTCTAGACCCTTTTATCTGTGGAAATACAAAGTTCATACTCTTTCCGCTGTGTCCGAAGTGTACATCTGCATAGTTCCAGACTCAGCGAATGAATCAAAGTCTGTTATTTCATTTTTCCGCAACGTATAAAGAAGAATATCTTGTGTTTCGTGGAAAGACGTTCGTGAGTTTCTCAAGACCCTGTTGATTGGATTTGAAATGTGGGAAAGCTCTCGAATTCTGTCTTCTCCTGGCCCAGTTACCGTTAGAATTATTAGCCGCAATCGTGTATCTGAAGAAGATAGTTTTAACCAATTTTTTTTAATTCACTGTTAAAGAACTCAAGAGAGGGCCAAATTTCTACAGATGGGTTCTGCTTTGGTGAACATGACTGCCAAAATGCTTCTCTTTTCCCTCCTCTTTGTCTTCTTCTATATATTTTTCCTCCGTTTCTCTTTATTTCATATCTTTCCTTTTCTTAATTAATTTACCCACCTTTTCTTTTTCTCACCTCTCTTCCTCTATCATCTCTCTCTCTCTCTGGCTGCGAGAACTCTTAATTCTCTTTCTGTCTTTCCTCTTCTTCATAGTTTTCTATCTTAATTTTTCCTCTGTTTCTCTATCTTTTGTCATTCCTTATCTTCCTCTGTTTCTCCGCCTTTTCCTTTTTAATTTCTTTCCACCTTTCTGTATCACCTTCTCTTTTTCTCCTCGTTAATCACGTAGGCCACTTTGGTGGCATGAGGATGGGCTAAGATTGATTGATTTGCTTTATTTTACTTCGCTTTTTGTGCCACTTTTGGCTAATTTGCAAAGATGGGAATGAGTAATGATATGATGAAATTGATGAACGGACACACGCAAACATCCATGCCCAGGCCAGGATTCGAACCTCGGGTCCCTGGAGTGTCAGCAATGGGCTGAGACTATTTCACGGTGGGCTAGAGCCTTCCTCATCCACTTGGCGACGCTTTTGGACAGCTACATGAATCTTGTAAGTGACCAAATTTCAAAATTATCCTAATGCTTACTGACAGAAAATTTCCATGTTATCGGGGACGTTTTTGATGTAGAAGCTCAGAGTATTCGTTGATTTTCATAATTGTACAATGACTAGTTTCATTTGTGATTGGTTCGCGTAGAATTGTGGCCACTACAGAACATGTGCGTGTGATTGCATGTGGCGTATTGGTAGATATTAAAGCTTGAGTAAACTATTATATTTTTATCTTACAAGATAGATGATGGCATATCGAAATTGTACAGATATTTCTAATACATCTGATTGCATTCATGTTGTACTCTTTTGTTACGAGGATGTAAAAGTGCAGACATTCACAGTTTTGTCACTGTTCGGCTTTTACGGTAAAGCGTGATTGAACACTGTTTGAACCTGTTTTTAAAGTTTGTTGGCTCCACACATTCTTTACGTATGAACTCGAACAAAAGTCAACGCATTGCGTAAGAAATCACGTCGTAAATACACACGATTCATTACAATGTTGTAACACAGCTGTGAGTGTGAACTCGGCACATCTTGAGCTGCTATTGGGTCTTTCCCAATAGCGTGGTGGTTAATGTTGTCGCTTTTTACTCAAGGTGCCTCTGGTACGATTCGCGATGGGGGCACCTTAATAGCTTATTGACAATGACTGAATCAATGTTCAAGACGCAAATTGCTTCAACATTTTCCAGTAGATAACTGCGAACGCACACTGGGTGTCTTGCGGAAATTAATACTTTGTTTGACCACTTGCGGTTCAACACAACATTATAACAGTTGGGCTGAAAATTTCGTAGGCTAACATAGTAAAAAATATTTTTTTTTGACAAAATTCGATTTTATTATTCAATATAGTTGCCTTCGAGGGCGATACAACGATTATAGCGGTCATACAATTTTTCGATGCCATTTTTATAGTACGATTTCTCTTTAGCCTCAAAATAGGCCTCAGTTTCGGCGATTACCTCTTCATCAGTGCTAAATTTCTTTCCAGCGAGCATTCTTTTAAGGTCTGCAAACAGGAAAAAGTCACTGGGGGCCAGATCTGGAGAATATGGTGGATGGGGAAGCAATTTTATTACGGTTGAATATCGCTAAACATTGCTCCGAATGATCAAAACGCGGCACCCATTTTGCACACAGCTTTCGCATGTTCAAATATTCATGCACAATATGTCCAACACATTTTTTTGATATTTTTAAAGTCTCAGCTATCTCGATCAACTTCACTTTACGATCATTTAAAATTATTTTGTGGACTTTTTTTATGTTTTCGTCCGTAACAGCCTCTTTGGGGCGTCCACTGCGTGCATCGTCTTCGATGCTCATTTCGCCTCGTTTAAATTTAGCAAACCACTTCTCAACTGTTGATTTTCCTGGTGCAGAGTCCGAATAATGTTTATCAAGCCAAGCCTTGGCTTCAACAGTATTTTTTTTCGCCAAAAAGCAATGCTTTATTAACACACGAAATTCTTTTTTATCCATTTTTTCACAATAACAAAAGCTGCTTCACTCACAATGCTATATCTCACGAACTAATTATCCGGCAGCTGTGAAATGTATACACGTATCTTCTGAAGGTTAGTACTAAGTAAAAATCACATGGATTTAATTCTAGTAACGCCATCTATGAGTCAGCGTACGAACTTTTCAGCCCAACTGTTATATGTGTGTGTGCGTGTGTGGAGAGAGAAACATTTTTGCTAAAAGAATGACCACGGAGCTGTAAAGGTGGATATCACATAGCTGTCTTCAAGGTTGGGTTGGTACATTTCGGCAATTACCATTTTAACCTGTTTTAAAAGTTGTGCAAAGCCCAACAAAGGGCAATTTGGTGTCGTTTTAAAGGGGAGTATGCAATTATCACTCCGTTTTTCCCGAGTTCTTCCTCGGTGGCGTAGTGTAACGTTCGTTGTCTTTTAATCAAAGGGTCTCTGGTTCGATACGGTGGAGGCACATAGGGGTTCGGGTCGCACTTTAAACTGTAGATCCAGTCCTGATTAGCCTTTCTGTGCATAAAGTGGACTTAAAACACAAACTCATATCAAAATTCACTACATTCATTTCGAAAACGTTTAATTTCCTTAAAATTTCGGGAAAGGGCTGTACCCCCATCAGTCCCCTTGCGTATGCCAGCGGTCCCAAAGCACTCACTGTTCCCATTCGCAACATTTCCCCTCCTACTGAATCCCTTCTCGACTCAGTGATCATTAAACCAGCGTTACCAGGTCCAGAACGAAATATCCCCTCTCGTTCACCCGGAAATATCCCTTTCTCTGTCAAAGTGCACCGCGCTTTGGGAAACAGACGTTACGTCATCGATTTCCTTTGCTACCTCCCTACTCCCGAACTTCCTGTTCATCCATTCCCAATATTCCTTTCTTCCTAGAACGCCAAAATTCTTTCCTTTCTGGAAACCTCCAGGGATAAAAGCTTTGGCCTTTCTACCTGCTGGAACTGATTCGATGGATTTGAGGAGGGGTGGCGATTAAGGAGAAACCTTGATTCAGTGTATGAGTGGGGGTGGGAGAGCTACCATATGGGCGAATCAAACTTGGTTTTTAGGGGATTGCCAGGGGACATTAGTTACTAGACCTAGATGCTTCTACACAGGATGAACAAAAAAAAAGACTGTCATCTTTATTAACGTAGGGTTACCAGACGTCCTCTT
This sequence comes from Lepisma saccharinum, assembly GCF_977018435.1. Classification (NCBI taxonomy): domain Eukaryota; kingdom Metazoa; phylum Arthropoda; class Insecta; order Zygentoma; family Lepismatidae; genus Lepisma; species Lepisma saccharinum. Next base: position 33,435,741 of record NC_139258.1, on the reverse strand, counting down.
TTTCGGGTCCTAAAATGGTACGGGCGGATTTTTAGGAAAATGGGGAAATGTTCTCTTTTTTGGGGTATAGACAACTGCTTCAACTTCAAGATTCGTGACAAAATTTTATATTTGTAAATAATTGTTAATATTATTTTAATGTTCAATTTCAAAGTAAGGAAATACAACACACTCAGTTCAAGTACAAAGACAAGAAACTTTATTTCCAACAAAGAAAAATTGTTGGACGTTTGCGTCTCTTCTGTTGTCGCCGCTGCATCGCGAAGGTTTTGATTTCAAAACATTTGCGACATGTACCACGGCTCGCGGTGAGGTAAGTTAAGTTTAAGAATTAAAATTGTGAGAATAATGGTACACAACACAAAAATGCAGTCTAGTTTTGTGTCTTTTTAAAAATAATTATTGAATATTTCATTGCAAATTATACAAAGATTGAAATACGGAATGTTTTAGTTGCAAATTATACAATTGATATTGACGTGAAACATTGCATGAATGTTTTCGTAATCCGCAATGTAAGAGTTGTATAAATTATATTTTCTCGCTGTGTCGAGTGGTGTAACACTTCTTATGTAATCTTTTGTAAAATCTAAAAATGACCTATTTTTTAAAGTTTGTCATCTGTTAACCCTATATTAACAATAATAACGATGCATTTTTTTAAAAAAAAATATAGTTATTGTTTCGTCTTCAATAAATAGTGCTTTGCCTTTACTATTAATAATAAATAATAATCGCGGGTTGTTAAACACATTTTGGAACACACACATTGATTATTTATGCGTATATATGCAGGGAGAAATCCCAGTGCGTTTGTAGGATTTACACTTCCGAATGGTCTATGCAAAATAACCACTAGCTCCATCTGTTGTGCAAGGATTCAATATGAGAATGGAAAAGATTTGCAATGTAAAATTTTCCTTCCTTTGAACTTTCACGTAACTCTTGTTGAGGTAAGTAAATTACACACAATATTGCTAATTATTCCTTGATAAAAGCCATTATGTACTGCTCGTTTTACAGTATCCAGGCGTGTTTACATTACAATTGCAATTCTAATATTGGAAATCATGAAATTATATTTGCATTAAGTTTGCATCTCAAAACGTAACTGAAACAATTGTTTTACAGCATTAAACAAGACAATTACATTATTATGGGGTGGGGTAATAAAACCATCCCTGGCAACAGTGACGTATCCAGGCATAGGTTCACAGCGCCTAATTTTGCTAAATTGCACTGGATTTTGTACAGAATCAAAATTAGGGAGAAGAAAAGAAAGAAGGATGGAAAAGAGAGAGAAGAAACAAAAAACAAGACGGGAAAAGAGAAGAGAAATAAACAAGACCGAAGAAAGAAAATAGAAAGAGAGAGTGAGAAAGGAAACAAGACAAGGAAAAGAGAGGAGGAGAAGAGTAAACAATACAGAAGGGAAAGAGACAGTAGAAGAAGAATCAAGACAAAAGGGAAAGAGAGAAAGAGATGATGAAGAAACAAGACAGAAGGAAAAGAGAGAAGAAAACGAAACAAAGAAGGATAAAAGAGAGAAGGAAACGAGAGAGAAGAAAAGGGAACAAGACAGAAGGGAAAGAGAGAGGAGAAGAATAAACGATACAAAAGGAGAAGGAGAGAAAAGGAAACTAGACAGAAGGGAGAGAGAAAGGAGAAAAAGAAACAAGACAGAAGGGAAGGAGACAGAAGAAGAAGAATCAAGACAAAAGGGAAAGAGAAAGAGATGAAGAAACAAGGCAAAAGGGAAAAAGAGAGAAAAGGAAACAAGACAGAAGGGAAAGAGAAAGGAAAAAAGAAACAAGACAGAAGGGAAGGAGACAGAAGAAGAAGAATCAAGACAAAGGGAAAGAGAGAAAGAGATGATGAAGAAACAAGGCAGAAGGGAAAGAGAGAAGAAAAGGGAACAAGACAGAAGGGAAAGAGAGAGAAGAATAAACAATACAGAAGGAAAAAGAGAGAAAAGGAAACTCGACAGAAGGGAAAGAGAAAGAAAAACAAGACAGAAGAGAAAGAGAGAAAAGACAAAAGGTAAAGGGATAGAGGAAGTAAGAGAGACAGAACGGAGAGAGAGATAGGAAGGAGTAGAAAAACAAAGCCGAGGATGAGGGAGTAAGCATGAAGAAAAAATTTCTAAGAGTGAGGAAAAAAACGGAAAGTTAGAAGTTCGGCAGATAAAGAAAAACTGAAAAAAGTTATAAAGAAAACTGAGATGTGGAGACAAAGTACCACTACCTGTAGCCTGAACGTATGTTTAGAGATGTACTGGCAACAGTGTTAGACTAACGCTAATTGCTTTTTAACTACACGTAAGGCTTTTAGAGGCGGACCAAAGTAAGCGGTAAATTGAGTTCCTTCCCCTCCCTGTGAGAAATTAATGCCCCTAACCAATTTTTACAAAGGTTTTCTTTTTTGTCCGCTAGAGGGCTAATGCAATTCCCATGGCGTTTGAGTCTGGCTTTGTTGTTGTGTATCAACTCTGGGAGTTAATTAACTTTATACCTTTGTTGTAAACTGCTTTTGGCGGTTCTTTCCTGGGTTATAGTGACGTTAAGTTTAGAAATGACCTCCTTGGATTTCTCGAGTCGCTGTCTCTCGTTGGAGTATGTGGTCTTCTTTCCTTCAAATATGCCTCTTTCAATTGGGAAATGAATAAAGTTGCCTTTGCAATTTTCGAAGTACGAGTAATAAAGATTGAAATAGCACAACAAGAATAAACTGCAGTCTAGTGCTCAAGTTCACATTTCTAGTTGTTGTAGTAATTGGTTGCATCAACACCTGATACACAGGGTGTCCCAGTTAAAAGTAGTCCGGCTCCGATCAACAGTTAAATGCCAAGGATCCAGGCCCGTAGCCAGACAGGGGCCAGGGGGGCACTGCCGTCAGCCCCCTTGACATTAGGTAAAACTATTTTGTATAATTTGTTTGCAGTAAAGAGTGAAAATGTAGACAGCACATACAGCATTATTTTGCTCACAACTTTGGTGAAGTATAAATTCACATAACATGAACAGCAGCTATTACATTATTTATCTGTAGCTTCGCTACCCCTGTTGCAACATCCCTTTTAGACAAAAATCTGTGACTTTGATGTTATCATACAAATCCCCTCCACATCTGCGTCAAAGGTCAACAGATTCCAGGTTTTGGGAACGAAAGGGAGTTTCATTGCGTCGGCCAGGGGTGGAATGTACAGTAGGCATTATCATTGAATATTTTAAATTTTTTTGTGATTATAAATATCTGTATCATCAAAAGTAGTATGGATTATGTAGTAAGGGATGATTTCATTAGCAGTCAATTAACACTTCAAGCGATGTTTTTGTATATTTCTAAATTTTATGTAACTTAATGACCCCCCCCCCCCCACACACACACACAGCCGCACATAATATACCTTCATTTAACACGGTTAAACTTTTGAGAAATGGACTTTGTTTACAAAGCCCCCCCGATAACCTGTGAGCCCCCCCCCCTGGATATCAATTCTAGCTACGGGCCTGCAAAGATCAAGAAAAGAAATAAAGTGTGTGTAATGATGACCTTGAGTACCTACCACGGTTCACAATGCAATGGACAATTCCATTTTATTGGTGCAATATAGCTGTCGTTTGCCTCATAGACAAATGTACCGTGCGTCCATTTCGATCTGCAGCCGAGAGATCGGGAGAAGCGTGGCGGGCGGCACTGACGGAGGTGCCGACATTTGCGGCCTGAAATGCCCGCTTATTTTTATGGACATATGCAGACATTTATATAAATATTGCAAAACGAGCACTAACCTGTGTTATAAGAGTATGGTTTTAATTTTAGTAGCTTAGTGACTGTATGTGCCGATGATTTTGACACGCCCACCTCTTGTGAAACACGGCGTAGAGGTTTGTTTGGAGAACGTTCTGACGCTGCACCAATATCATCGAGTTTTGCTTCGGTTAGAATCCGTCGTTTTTGCTTAGGTGTTTTAAAATTTAACGATACAGTTTCTCGTAATTTAAGGACAAGATGTCTAACCGTATCTCTGTGTGGAGTTGAAACGCATGGGAATTTCTGTACAAATTACCTACACACGTCTCGACACGAGTTTGTTTTCACGTAGGTACGTGTCATACATAAAAAAATCTTTGTTCTAACGTGAATCTTGCGGCTGGCATTCCAATCGTCTCACTGACACGTCACACATACACACTACAATAACACAAACAAGTAACTGCAAGTAAGCAAGAATAACACTCTTGCGCACAGTACGAAATTAACACGCTCTTGGTTTACATTGCTCGCCACTATATTTACAACTCTGTCTTCATCTAGTCGCGAAGGAACAAAAAACTCGAGCTCGGAGATTTCGGATTGCAAGGAAGCTCACGAACACTATTGACTTTTAACGGTTTCTTCTACAGCGTAATCTTGATACAGTGTTGCACATTCAAAACCTCCAAACGATCCCCATCGGCACAAAACTCTTTCAAGGATATAAACTTAAGCAGGACGTTACTGGTCAAAACTATGATTAAAATGTTTTATTATCTGTGGCTCTTAACATTGTTTCTAAAGCGTATTTTTTTGTGTATATAAGAGCAGAACTTGGATGAATTACAGAAGAACTTTTGCGTGTTATAACACAGGTTAGTGATCGTTTTGCAATATTTATATAAATGTCTGCATATGTCTATAAAAATAAGCTGGCATTACAGGCCGCAAATGTCGGCATCTCCGTCAGCGCCGCCCGCCACGCTTCTCCCGATCTCTCGGCTGCAGATCGAAATGAACGCACGGTATTTGAGCCGTGATACTTTTAACTGGTACACCCAGTATTTGCACCTTTCCTAGAACTATAGGTATTTTCTACTCTTACGGCGGGCGCTCTATAAGCTGGCAAGGGAAGTGGGGAGCGGGGAATACACAGCAGACCAACCAGACAACAGTGATGGTGTCATTACGACGTCGAGGGGGAGGAACTACAACGCGGTGCACGTTCTGCAGGCTGCTGCGTTTCTGTACGCGTTTGGATTGGTCGCTTCCCCGCTCCCCACTTCACTTGCCAGCTTATAGGGCGCCCGCCGTAAACGTAGAAAAGAGGTATAACTGAATATCTCATGTTGCAAGTGGAAGCAGGTTTTTATTTTGATTATTAAGCTGGATACATGTATAAAAATTATGATGAATAAGTATTTACAGAATCCCATGTATTCCTTATGGAGAAGCAACTTCAAGTTATTGCTACACAAATCGAAGTTTCGACTTTCCCCACCTCAGCAAAATCTTCAACGTGTCATCTTTCCGTTCAAGTGTTTTTCTACGCCATCGGAAGTTTGACATTCCAAAGAAAACCAGTAAAATGAAACTCCCATAAGCGTAATGCTAAGTTTTCTCCTTCTACAACCATTCAACGCACAGACCTCTCTCTATTTCCTCCAGCTCGCTGCGGGGAAAAGTCTGTGTGTAAGGGGGGGCGGTAATTGAGGTTCTTTCCAGAACCTCGCGAGTGGCTGGACACTGGAACTTTTTCTCCTGGCCTTAAAAAATAAAGTGTTCCCCTTCTCATTGCACCATGCCATTAAAGTCACATAATGGGTGTGGATGTATGGGCCCGCCCACACATTCTCGATCTCGGCCATAGTGGAGGTGATGTGATCAGCACCAAGCTTCGGTCGCTACCGAAGTGAGGATAGTAACTAAACTCCGTGCATTATGGGACTGGTAACAATTACCTCCTATCGAAAGCGCCGTAGATATGCATGTGCATTGTGATGCCCAGTGTTATTGTGCAGAAATCATGACCACCTGACTTTCTCACCTTTACCTCTATCAATTGAAGATGGATTTGTTAGCTATAGTGTAACCACAAAGTAGAGAACCTGCGCAGAACCGCGTGCCCTGTGCTCGTGGATGAGAAGGGTAGAGTGCAACAGGCTTCCATATGGCCCGAGCTGAACAGATGGAGGGGTAGATGCGCGAAGGAATCTGGCCCAAGGTTCTATTGTTTGTAGTCGTTTTATAGTAATGTGTCAATCGCATACGAGTCGTTGCCTTGGTGGCGGTATAAGACGTTTAGTATGCGGATGACACAGTTTCCGATGTTACGTAACTTATTGATCTCCCCTCGTATTTTCGCGGAGTTAACAAATTATCTTAAACTTCACGGTTCACTGATGCGTTAATCGAGATGAATACGCCTCTGTCTCGTCTCGAATCGAAAAAGCTCTATCGAAGCTTACGCACTGTTGACTGCTTTCAAACGTTATTAAAACTACATTTGTATTTCACATGGGCACCTCAGCGAATACCGAATCAATTTTTAGAAAAATCGTGAACCTTAAATCCGATTAAGGGATTCTATTAGGACGAGCGTATCCACGTGGGTGTTAAGGGGGCTTTCTCTTTAAAACACCCTCTCTCAGCTCCCTATTTTTTTCACCAAATGTCCTCTCTCTCTCTCTCTCAAGCAAAAGGAGCAGAGTACGTTAGTTAGCTCAACGTTGCTGTGAATATGCTGTTTTTGTCCATTAGGCGAGGTGTAAGAGTTAAAGCACTTTCCAATATGTTGATTCCTTCAACTTCGCTGTGAATATGATGTCTTCTATCTCTTTATCTCTGTTCTTTTGCATATGTGTGTGTGCTTGCGCGCACGCGTGTGTGTTTGTGGGGAGGGGATTGTAGCGGCACTATAAATGACTGAATATGTATCTTGTAATGTGTGGCCGCGGTGGCTCAGTCGGTAACGCGTCTGACTACCATGCTAAAGGTCCCGGGTTCGATCCCTGGCGGGTTCAAATCCGGGAACTTTCCTAACGATGGAAGCGGCCCCGGCGCCCACCCAGCGTCGAATAACATGGGTACCTGGGGGAAACCCTGGGGGGTAAAGGCGGCCAGGGGCGTGATGCTGATCACATCACCCCCAATCACGAACGGATCAAGAAAGAGTGGGGCGTTACCCCCACACCCCCTATACGCCTTCATGGCGTAGTGCTATGCACAGGGGAGCACTTTACCTTTTTTTTACCTTTTTTATATGTATCTTGTAATCTGATACCGATTAAAGGTTGGACAATCTGTAGTTTGCTCTTAAGGCTCGGCTGGACCGTTGGCCGATACGGGGGCAGCTTTTTTCGAATTTTCCTCTGCATTCCAAAAATCGCTGTAATATTCCAAACTCTGAAAAATTACATCAGCTTAGAATTTCTTCTAGACCTTTTACGTGTTGTTGTCTAGATATTATTAGTAGTTTAATAGACTGGTGCAGCCACAAAATAACGGTGATAAGTTTCCTCTACACTAAATTTATAAGTGAGAGTATGAAGCAACTGCCTCCTCTTGCTCCCCCTTCCCTTGCGCACGCTTAAATTGTAGCAGAACGCAGTGCTGCCAGAACAAATATATTGTTTCACTCTTTCTACTAATGTGAATTGCAATTCATCACCTCCGTAATCTGTTCGCAATGATTGCTTGGGATGTGGGATATTTGAACAGGACACCAGTGGGATAAAGTCATGAAGCCTAACCGTGTGAAAATTCTCACCAATCTCTTGGAAGGGAAACCAGAGATTCAGAAACCAGCTAGACTTGCAGAACTTCTGGAGAAACAACGCTGAATTTTTGCTTCTATACACTGCCATCCCGCAATGCTCTAAACCAGTGTTGCAATAACATAACATAATTTCCCCTTTCAGATGCAAAATTTCCCTATTTGTTCAAATCTCCCTTCAACTTGGAAAAATTTGAAATCCACAATCACAAAACTTCAAACATTATTATTGTTAGCTGGCCTATAGCGTCACGAGCGTATGTTCTATGCTGTATAGACTGTCTACGAAGCCTAGAGACTAAAGTACAGAAGAAACTCGATTAGAAAATATGCACAAAATTGCTCATTCCGATAAATGGGTCAACGGAAATAATAATAATTACTATTATTTTGTGATTCCTTTATTGAATTTGAACCCAAAACGTGAACGATGAGAAACCCCCCCCCCCCTTTCTCAGCACATTTCTTTTCAATGCGAACACTAGTGTGATGAAATAGCACACATTTTGGAATTAACATACGCCACGGGATTGAGTGATTGAAAATGACGAAGAAATTACAAAAATTAAGAGGTTATTATAATTGATTGCACTGTACGGAATAAAAAATACGAAACTTTTCGAGAATTAACATAGGTTTACCCTATTTTTGTATAAAAAAAACATTTTAGAAGTTAGAAAATGGGACTGTATTGATAGTTCCCAATTAAAATTTTATCTTTTGGTTCTTTTTGGTATGCGCTTCGACTATTGACTTTTGAACTCTTGAAATTAGACTAAATATGCGTAGGAAGATACCGTATGACAAAATGTAGTTATACCTCTGAACGATTGGAACTTGATTCCTGAGGCCAAGCACGTATATATAAATATATTTCGGGATTGGGGTCCGAATCAAGTGTCTCATAATAATAATATAATAACAATAATTGTTTGAATTGAAATAATTACATTACAATTATATTAAATTTATTGAATATGTAAATTAATTGATATTTTATTTTTATTACATGAATAGGTAAGAAGACTGTATAAGAATAGAGATACAACATCGCGTATTCATTATATAGCTTTCATATAGTGTAGATCGCCAAAATTAAGGAACTAATGAAAATTGATAAAGTATTGAATATTTATTGACGAAAAGTAAAGTTCCTTATTAGTATTTTATGCATAATATTATAAATAGTAGCGTTAATAAATCTTCTTTGATACTGTCATACAAAGTCATACGTTCCCAGTCTAATCCTTGTCTTCCAACGAGTTCGGTGGAAAATTAATACAACTAAACAACAAATAAGTATATTTTCATTATTTCATATTAATACATGGTGTCTTTCGGTGGGGGGTCCGGACCCCCTGGACTCTCCCCTCAATACATTGTCTGAGGCCTATATTTTTAAAAATTCGCTGCCAACCTGTATTTTTTCGGAAAAAAAAAATTCGCCTTTTCATCTGAAATTTCTCTTCATGTTGCAGCACTGCTGAGGCAAAGAAATTTTCTGACAGCCCAAAGGACAAGGAGATAAAGCACGCGCATTTTCGCTACGAATCCATTGGGCACAGTTGCGAAGGACAAGCGTCTGGTAACACTGACAAATTGCCCTTGCGTTACTCTGTAGCGTGAAATATGCTTCGTGAAGCAAAGTTCCTCCCCCCTCCCCCGACTCTCGAGCTCAAGAGTTCTTCGAAGGACAGGAAACTGCCACTCTTCCAGGTCCCTTTGTGATCTAGTATCCAGAGGCCCGGCTTTCGTGTGAACTGTCCCAGATTCGATTCCCTGTGCGGAACTATTTCAACTGAAGAAAACATATAACTGAATTTTCTGTGACGAAAATCAGCTAATGTTGTTTCCCCTAAGGTGCATATTTATTTAAATTCTCTCTACAAAGTCCTGTTAAAGATAATTTTAACAAATGTGTCGCTACGACGCCAGGGGTCCCGGGTTTTAATCCAGGAATGGGCACTAGCGTTCTCTGTGACTGCTCCTTCATCATATCATCACTAATCCTCATAGTCGCGATTAGCCAAAAGTGGCAGAAGGAAAGCGATGTAAAATAAACTAAATCAATCAATCGACCAACAAATGTGTCGAGACTTCCGTGCACAACCTCAACACATGTGTCGAGACTTCCGTGCACAACCTCAACACATGTGTCGAGACTTCCGTGCACAACCTCAACACATGTGTCGAGACTTCCGTGCACAACCTCAACACATGTGTCGAGACTTCCGTGCACAACCTCAACACATGTGTCGAGACTTCCGTGCACAACCTCAACACATGTGTCGAGACTTCCGCGCACAACCTCAACACACGTGCCGAGACTTCCGCGCACAACCTCAACACATGTGTCGAGACTTCCGTGCATAGCATCAAGAAATGTATCAGGATTTCCGTGCATGTCTTATGCACAATAAAAGTATTCCGTCTCGAACTTAACGTCAGAACATTGTTTTGACTTTTTTTTTGTTCGACATCTTATTATTTCCATTCATGTTCGTTTTGCATTTATATTAAATAACATGTTTGCCATGTACTTAAGAATATAGTACGTCCCATGTAAAATTCTAGCTTCCCTGCCGACCCCCCATCCCCCGCTCCCCAAATTGATATTAAAGACTACCGAATAATCCCTGTAGCATTGTTGGAAATAACTGTATTTCGTGTTCGAGATCCTTTTTTTCTCGGGGTCCTCCCATGGAATACTTCACTTCATAAACGTTTCTGTCATCATGAATCACGATTTTTTTCTTTCTCAAAACTACAGTTTAGATTCGAAATGGAAATCAGTTTTCCTTGCGATGGGGCTCTTTGATTGGTTGGTTCAAGATCGCGTATCCTGCAATCATGCTAATCGTCTCATCCAATCCCTCCGGCTAAAAACTAACACCAGCCCTTTGCCGACAAATGCCTTATAAGCGGCTCTTTATTGTGTGACGCTGGCCAGTGCATCGCGTCCCGTCGCCGATGTTTTTTGTCGGTTTCAATACGGACATCTGTCGGCTAGAAAAGAGAACTGAATTGAAATTAAATGTGACTCAGAGAAGGACAGGCCTTAAATAAAACAAATCTCCTTCATTAAAACTCATTATATGGAAATGAATACCTTACCTTGACTAAAAGTAATAAAATATCTTAGAGCTAAAATGTCCATATCACCATATCAATACTGGCTGGGCCTCCCCGATTGCACAGTGGTAGCATCGTCGCCTTGTAATGAAGGGGTCCCGGGTTCGATACCCGGTTGAGGCACATAGTGGTTCGGATTCCACTTTAAACTGTAGCTCCAGTCCCAATTAGCCTTACTGTGCATAAAGTGGACTTAAAAACATAAACTCAATCAATAGTGGCTGGGTCCAAGCGGCAGTTTCTCGTTGGCCTACAAGATTACACTGACAGGGGTGCATTACGTAGGTGGCGAGCCTGTACACACTCAAAGAGGAGAAGTCTGTACATTGACGTCATCTGGCACGTGATGTGTCATTTTGCCTGAGGACTCCGGCTCGATTCCTTTGGTAGGAAGCCATTCATATCTGGATTAGTCATAAACGTGAAATCCATATATTTTCAAGAGAATTCACTCATCATCATTATTAACAATATATAGCAGAAAATATAACTACATAATGAATCATTTGTTCCTTCACACGAATATTTTCCCCACAAATTGAACGCTCTACCGTTGACTGTACTGTATTTTTTTTTTGCAATATACAGGGTGTCCCAGTTAATCGTATCCACGCTCAAATATATTTGTCTATGAGGCAAATCACTGCTACATTGCACCAGTAAAATTGTAACGTGAACCGTGGTAGGTACTCAAGGTCATCGGTACACACACTTAATTTCTGCCCGACCCTGTGGCCGAGTGGTTAGCACATCGCGCTGCGACGCCAAGGGTCCCGGGTTCGAATCCCGGTCGGGCTTGGTTGTTTGTGAATGTCCATTCATCAATTTCATCATTTCATCACTCATCCCCATCTTCGCAAATTAGCCAAGAGGCACAAAACGCGAAGTAAAATAAACTAAATCAAATCAAAAAAAAAATCAAAACACTTAATTTCTTTTCATGATCCTTGGCATGTAACTTAATCGGAGCCTGGCTGCTTTTAACTGGGACACCCTGTATAAGTCAGCGAACTTCCAGTCCTGGTCTGGACTCTTTGTGAAAGTCCGTCCCTTCATCAATTTCATCTAATTATCACTTGCCCTCATCATCAGTGACAGAAATTACGACGTGAAATAAAGATTCAACAACAAAAGAGGGCGTATGCAGTCCCGATAGTTTGATGCCTGCTGTAGGGTATTTGGACAGCAGAGTCGGCTAAGAATGTGTCATTTTGAAGGATATTAGCTTGCGAGAATAATGTGAGGGGAAAATATGATGCAAGGTGAGGCACATAGGGCGAAAATGTGGAAGACTTTCCTCGTTGGGCTTAGGGAGTGGGCTTGATTTACTGAGAATTGTCGCAGGAAAATAGTGGTTTGCTGTGAGCTACCGGAAGCCGCAGACTATAAACAATCCTAGAAAAGGAATTTTCAGAAAGAAAGAACAGTTGCTTTTGGCACGAAACCGCCACTCCCTCTTTCCACATAACCACATCTGTACGAACAAAGAGTTCTCGGTTTTGTGTACTGTGAATAAACAGGAAAATCTCAATCTCTCTCTCTCTCTCTCTCTCTCTCACACACACACACACACACACACGACAATAGTGTAAGTATCTAGAAGTATATTTTGGAGGGGGTCCGAACCAATGTGTCAGAAATAATAATAATGTTCAAAGTATAATAATTATATTACAGTAAAACCTCGTTAATCCGGTTCCCGATAAGCCGGACTTCGCTTAATCCGGACAGGCAAAAAGCCCCCCCCCCCAAAAAAAAAGAGCAGAATGCTAGGTTTTAAATGTGGCTAGAAGTCAACAATCGCATTCGTCATATTGCTCCGTAACTGCTAACAATACGTACATCCAACGTCCATGGGAGAACTTCCCAAAGAAAAGGCAGTCAACCACTGATGAAATTCTGTTTCCCGCAGACTTTCGGGAAGAAGCCGCATCGACACAGGAATAGCCTTTAAATACACCATTATAAACGTGTTTTCTTGCTATAAACCGAGTTTTAATGCACTTTCTACTGTTTTTTTAGGTTATTTCAGTTAATCCGGACTTTCGTTAAACCGGTCAACTTACCCCACCCATTAGTCCGGATTAACGAGGTTTTACTGTATAATTATGGTAAATTAAAATGTTAATGAATTAATATTGCATTGTTATCATTGCATCAAATGACGGTATAAGAATAGAGATATAACAGCACGTTCGTGTTACGACACCAGGTGTCCCGGGTTCGAATCCCGGCCTGGGCATCGATGTTTGCGAGTGTCCATTCATTAATTTCATCACTCATTCCCATCTTCGCAAATTAGCCAAAAGTGTGTCACAAAAGCGAAGTAAAATGAAGCAAGTCAATCAATAACAGCACGTATTCATTATCTAGATTGCGTTTATTCAAGGTCGCCAGAAATTTGTATAAAAACAGCTGTTTTGGAAAGAACATTAATGTGAAATAGATAAAGAATTGAATATTTATTGAATAACATAGAAGGATGTTAGATCCAGTTGACGAGAAATAAAGTACCTGGTTAGTATTTTATGCATATAAAGTAGTGGTAATCATGAACGTCCGCAGGATTTTTTCCAGGGAGGGGCAAGCCAGGTATTTTTCTTACCAGGGGGGGCAAAGGAGGCATATTTTTTCCCATAATATTTATGCCCCGTCAAAATACACTATTTCAGTCTGAAATTATCATGTTCCTTCAACGTATTTATAATAATTAACATCAATTACTGTGCCTGAAATGCAATTATGTATGAAATATATAATTTTCACGTGGATGTTCATTATCCATAAGGGGCGTTCCTCCTGCCCCCTTCTTACGTCCATAATATTAATAGTGAGTATTAGTATTAATTGTAATTAATAAGTAGCAGTATGCATAAATCATCTTTAGTATTGTCTTTCATGGCCATATTATCGCCATATAATCTTTGCCTTCTACTAAGTTCAGCAGAAATAAATGAGCATCAATTATACAACAAATGCTAAACAATTTATTTTTAATTATTTAATTTTAGTTCTTGATAAGTCTTTTGGGTGGGGGGGGGGGGGTCCGGACCCCCGTGAAGAAGTTCTTTGATGGCAGAACTATTAGAAAATAATTATTGAAGCTTTCCTGGCGGTGAATGATATATTGTCTAGGGACATCAGTCAGGTAGGTTCCGGATTTCTGTGCTTTCGAGAGCTGACGTCACTCATCTTCAGTGATTGAAGTTGAGATAAGAGTGATGTCAGCTCTCTGAAGTATATCCGGAACTGACTTAGCTGATATCCATAGAGAATCTCTTAAGAAACTTAGAGTATCCAAGAGGTGGATGTTTTAACTTCCCAGTTTGTTATAGCATTTTTATTTTAACGGTTGTGTTTGTACGGCAATAGTAGATAAATGATGTTCCCTCAAGGTAATGGATTATACGATTTTTAGCCAAAGAATGGGAGAGAAAAATCAGTGTGGGTCTTTCTATCACTATTAAACATATGACCTGTCGCTTTGGTGACTGTCGACTTTCGATCTCATCACCGAAGGTCACTGGTTCGAGTCCCCGCCTGAACATGAGTGTTCTTTGCGAGTGGTATTTTATCAGTTACATCTAATTATTATTCATCTTCATCGTCGCGATAGGCTAAAAGTGGCTGAAAAACTATGTACAAGAGAGTTAATTTAAAACCTTAATTTGGTTTTGTTTCTTATCTGGTAGATTTCTGTATGTAGAGTTGCACAAGTTTGCTGCATTTTAGCACAGACCTATTGCTGATCCTCATATATTTTCAACTTTGAGTTAGTGCCTTTATACCTTAAGAAGAATAAGTCTTTGAGGTCCACGTGCAGTCACTTATGAGCCACTGCGAAGGACTTTCCACCCATCTGCAAGCGAACTGGGGCCATTGTCGAACTTTCTCCTCCCTTAGTAAACTTGCTGGTGTGGTAAGCATGCACAGAGATATTGAATTTTCACTTGTCGAGAAATTTCTGTAAGTTTTAGGCTGACAGGGGGCAAGAGCCACTCCTCTTCACTGGTGCAAGTGTATATAGAAGGCGCCATCTTTAAAATTACAAAAATGGCATTTTCAAGTTCACTTGATCAGTGTTGCAGCCTTTAGGTCGTTTTGTAAATAACAGTTGATACCTCATGTAAATTTGAATTGTACGCAGTCTACCCTGCAATTTTTATTGGACTTTCAAGGTTTTCATTGACTCTTGTAATACAAATACGATAACCACCTGGTCGTTTTTTCCCAGTGAGTTCAGTGAAACAGTGAAATGAATATTTTTTTTTGAGAAGGGTTCCAGTCTTCCTTAATATCTCGATGAAAAAGAACCCAAAGACTTGAGTCAGTTCCTTCCCTGGTTGAACGAAGCCGTGTACTAAGGCGGTTGACTTTCACACTGGAGACCTAGGTTCGATCTGAGGAGTTACAATGAACTTAACTTCTCATGGCAATTTCTGGAGAGTAGCTGCCAGTGGCAGATATTCTATGCGAAATAACCGGGTGGGCTGTTGAAAGGGTTTGAACATTCTTGAGTTACATTAGCCTTAAATATAATTTTATTTGTAGAGTACACTCTTTAGCCAGTCGCTTCCACAACACACCGAAAATTCGCTCACAACACACGCATCTGCTTTCATATCCTTCGCCATCTGCAACCATCATCATATCCGCCCATCTCAAGATGAGAGCCTTCCATTTTCTCTTCATTTTCAACGATTTTTTTGCTAATGCTCGCCACTGAGCTCCACCCACTCCTACACGACCATCCTTGCATCTCATTTTAGCACCCACATTTTCCCAAAAACTTTCATATATGTACCCAGGATCCTTACTCCATTTCTTATCCACTGCTACATCTCAGCGTAGTTTAGTAGTTGGACATTTGAAATGCTAGGATAAAAATATAATACTCTTCTTTTGTTAGGATGTTAATTCCAGTAGATGCAGGCTCGTAGCCAGGCAGGGGCCAAGACGAGCTCAGTCATTCGCCTCCTTTCAGAGTGAGCCTATCACCATTCAGTATTGACCGATTGACTGATTGATTTGGTGTTTTAAGTCCACTTTATGCACAGTAAAGTTATTCGGGACTGGACCTACAGTTTAAAGACGCCCGATTCAGTAGTCTGTCAGCATCTAAAAATACACTTGTGTTTCGCGTACATAAGATTCTAATTTTTTGTATAGTGACTACAACCCAAGATTCAATCGGTTATAGTGGCCAGCAAAGGAACCTCAAAGTAGTCTTTAAACAAAGTATTTTAAGTGCTGGAGGAAACATAAATGTACCACAATTAATTTCCATTCCCCAACTTTCAGTTAAAAATAATATTGTGCATTTCCATTGATCGTATGCCGAACTTGCTAAAAGGACCACGTGAGGACATTTAAATACATAAATTATGCTAGAAAATGCATTTAAAATTCACAAAACTACAGGGGAAGAGAAAAATAAACCTTAAAAATGAAGAGAAATGCAAGCAATAAAGACGACAAAGAATTGATCTAAAAGCCCAAAAATGCAAAATTAGAATAATGTTTTCTGGTTCTGACTTAGGGGAAACTGACTGATATTAGGTTTAGCGTTGTTTCCAAGGCTCAGAAGGAAATATTAATTTGCGGAGCACTACTTATCAGCAGCCCCTCGTATTTAAGAAAAGGAAGTGGAGAGAACTTTGTTTCGTATTTATAGAATGCTAGCTGATTATCCGGCGTTGCTCGGGTATTTTTTTACCCCAATGTTCTATTAGACAGGAAAATAATTAATTCTAACGTAAGTGTAAAATGGAAGTAATTTTATTTCATCGTGAATGTCACTAATTAGCTTAGCGACTCCGAAAACTATGGACTCTACACTAATGTAGGTAATTTTTCACCCCCTCTCACCCCCATGCGGATAGGTGATGAACGTGGAGTTGAACGGCATTGGGAGTGTCACTATTCATCTTAACAACCCCGAGAACTATGGATTCCACACTAATATCGGTCGTTTTCACAACACAGCCTCATATCAGTCTGAATGTTAGACAGCCCGAGAAACACCATCGTTGTGCGGAATGCATAGTCACGGCTGATTTTTGTGCGGAATCGTTTTCGATTATTTTTACATGTCACATTCTTCCAACCTCCACCCCTAGGGGTGCCAGGGTGTCTTACCCCCACAGTATTTCTTTCGAGATTACAAGTGATAACGTGCACCAAGTTTGGTTGAAATTGCTCCAGGCGTTCGAGAGTTATGTCGGAACAAACATACATACACACAAACATAAATACACACATTTATATATCACGACCACGGAGGCATTACCTTTCAGCCTTCCAACCGGAAGGTGGCTAAGGGAAAGGCATGCAATTTTCCAGCTGGCAGTGTAGACGTCAATTTTCCAAAAGTGGTGTTTATGCGCTCTTTGGAACGTGAGAGCTTGCCCCAGCCTCCCTGTCAGAACAATCAATTACGCAAAATGGCGTGACCTGGAGAGTTATGATTCGGTACGGGATCAGCGGGTCTGAAAAGCAGCGGAAAGCACTTCCTTTGTTGAAGGACAATCTAATATGGGCAGAAGGGAGCATGTGGGGTTGACAGTTATTGACCGGAAATCAAAAACCAATTCCGCCACTAGGCATGATCGACGTACAGCGGGAGTTCAGTTCCTGGAGAGTCGACAACCACGCATTACCGTAACGTTGGCTGTGTTGCGTTCCTTCAGGATAACCACCTTAATTTAATGGAAAATGTGTTTGGAAGGCCGGGTATTCTACTCTCGGTTGGACCTCGGCTTCTCACTACCGTTAAATTTAATTTTCAGCCGAACCCAGAACTTTGAAATCAAAAGCGAAACTTTGTTTATGAGTACACTTTAAGTACAAACAATTTATACTCTGTCCCGGTAATCTTTGGAGTGAGCGAACGAAACCAAGTCTTCACACAAATTATGAGGGTTCAACCAATGAACGCGTGAGAGGGGCAGGATTGCGTGGAAGGGGAAACCGACAGCAGCTCCCAGCTGTTTTTATCGGAGTCAACTGCTTCGCTCCGCCCCTATCCTTCTGCGCGACCTTGCTCTAAAGATTCCCGGGATAGAGTATAGATATTTTTCCACAGAGGTTTCATCATTTTGTCGTACAGAATTTTGCCATTATTGTCTTCTCACCAGGCAGAGTTCTAGATGACATTTTGTAACTACTCATTGCGTTACTGCTGCTGCTGTGTGTGGACTTGCATTGTCATGCAGTAGCCAGACAACATCCTGGCCTTTGTTTTGAATTTCGCCCTTCTTCTAGAATGTTCTAGGGTTTTTAAAGCGGCTTTCTGATCAAAATAATCTGCTCATATGAGGCAGAATTAGAAATCAGCATCAGTTTTAACTATACGTTATGAGGCAGAATTTGATATCCGTATCAGTTTTAACTATGACGGCACCCAGTACACAGATCAGAATGTAAAGTAAAATCTGAAGCAGAGATAGTTTAAGTGCAAGTGTTGTATCTTTCCTTTTTTTAGCATATTTTTTTCTCCCTTTCTATTTAAAAAAAAGTAATGCCAATGTGTTGAAATTATATTAGAACTTAGCAAGAATTTCGTGAGGACAGTCCTTTCATTTTTTAAGTAAATACTGTATTTTGACGTGTTATTCTTTGGAAAAGCTGTACTAAAGGGTGGGGTTTCTCCTTCCACCAAATCCCTTTTGGGTGTGCACTAGTGGCGACTTCTTATTAATTGCATATCTAGCTGCCGGAATTGTTGACCAACACAGGAAAAAATGTTCTGAACGATAGTCGAACAGCCTGGCAACACGCTACAGTTCTTACAACAGAAAAGCAATTTTCTTTGATCAACTTCCTACGTATCACACCGAAAAATCTCTGCGAGAAACTTTACTGTCTAAACTTTAAGATCCATTCGCCTACCATTTCCGCTTACTTACTGTCTAAACTTTAAGATCCATTCGCCTACCATTTCCGCTCACTAATTCAGCAAGTTGGCAACACTGTTACCTCATTAAACATGCAAGAGATGGCAGCGTTTCCTGGTATGGACGAAATTTCGAGCTGCACCTTTTTTTCCCACCACCGTGAATTATTTTTTTGCACTTTTTCTGCACCGATTTCATCCTCTGTTCTTCCTCGTTTCTTCTTATGGGATTACGAAATTTTCAGGATACGGAGTCCGTGTGGGCGGCGGGATTTCGGAAGAAAGACTTTTGCCCTACATTTATGTGTCACGTGACCTAGGGAAACCGGGAAGGAGCAGAAGGTATTTCGTGTGGGAAGAGGGGAGGGGGGCATCGCGGCGCAGGCGATCGAAATCACGCTATAGGGCGAGTCTTTTCTATGAAGTGTTATCAGATGGGGGAAATTTCACTCCAGGAAGGGAAAAATATGGAAAGTTGCAGGGAATTTTTTGTTCCCTAATAGAATTAGTTTTAAATATAACAAATATGTTGGGCAGGCTCTGGCCCTTAGATAGCTGTTGGGCAATTGAGTCTAGTTTTTAGTTGTTTATTATTATTATTATTATTATTTTAAAAGCACTGTTTTGCTTAATTTTCTTGTGAATAAGTTGTTAAATGTTCCGTATAGCGGAATGGTTAGTGCTCTCGCGTTTCGTGCAAGTGGTCCGGGTTCGATCTCCTCTGCAAGCTAAATAATTCCGATGTTGACTCAGCCTCGAGATCCAGCGCCAATTGGCCAACTCTCCCGCCTCTGGTGCTAGTGGTCCCGGGTTTGATTCTCGCTGGGATCTCCCAAATTGTTGGGTGTTAACCCAGCGTAACGGGAATAATTGGGGAGCTACTTGAAAGAAGTAGTAGTATCGAAAGCCAGGAAACAGCGGCGATGGGAGTCGATGCGCTGCTCACGCGGCACCCAATGTATAAACCGCTCAGGACCCCTGGCACTTAGAGGCCTATTGTACCATGGAAAGGAGAGACTCAGCTCTGTGAATTCACATGGAAGCTAATAAAGATGAGTATGGTCTGGAAATTCAAATAATGCGACTCGACGCAATGACCACACACGGCCCGACAAAAAAGCTACTTTGACAGGCTTTGGCCCTCGAATGCTTTATTTAGATTAGACGTATGGTTATCGTAAATTATGTTGAAATGCCTTTATTCAATGCTCTCTTTTTCTGCGCCTTCTGTATATAATTCGCGCGGACCGCGTAGAGAACTGCGGTTCTGCCGAATAGGTTTTGTTGAAGTTTGTGTTTTCTCTCGTGGGTTTTGCTACATTATCTTCGGAACTATTGGGGCTGCAATGATTATATTACACCATTCTATAGCTCTCGTTCTGATCTACAAAATGAGACTATAGGATTTTATGTAGCTGCTCCGAAAGAGTGAAAATTATTTATTTTTCTGTCCAATTTTTTTTTAACAATACATGAGAGAAAAGGAAGGAAAAAGCTGCTGAAGCATCAAAGAGGGTGTAAAAAAGGGATAACTGTACTAATCTCACGAAAAAGTGAAACAAAGTGTGTTCATTTTACTTGATTTCATGTCCTAAAATACATATCTCAAATAATCGGTCTTTGAGCTATATTTTTGCAAAGGTGCTGCACCTTAAAATCCGTTCCCCATTGATAACATGTAAAAAAAAAATATATTGGAATTTTTAGTGATTGATTCATTGATTTTGGTTTATTTTAGTCGCATTTGTCACTTTTGGCTGATCGCGAAGATGAGGATGAATGATTAAATTAATGAAGGACCATTCACAAACACCCATGCCGAGATTCGAACCCTTGACCCCTGGCATCGTAGCGCGCTTTGCTAACCACTCCGCCACGCAGGCCGGCGAATTTTTAGTGGTGTGTGAAAGTTTCGTTAGGAGAGATAAGTTTCTTTTCAGCAATTTGACCTATTTTTCTCCGCTGATAATTATTTGTTTTTAGGAAAGTTTGGCGAAGAGTAGGTTTTAACAGCCACCAACAGCATTCTCAGACACACCACTGGAAATTGCATTCTCTAAGGTTCCAAAAATACAATATTGTGTACGTAGAAACATGGGAACAATCAGGGTTCGAAATCACTGTAGATTGGTTGGGAGGAAGGAGCAGAAAGACACAGGCAGACACACAAATGCGCGCACACAATATAATTATATTATTAAATATATGCAATTATTAAATAATCAAATTATATTATAAAATATACAATATATTATATCGACTGTCTTTCATTCAAAATGTAATTGTAAATTGAAGATTTTAATGTACTGCTGGTACTACTGATGCTATCTATGAACAATGATTTCCGTAAGAGAGGAGGGGCAAAAATTAAGAGACATTAAGAGAAGATAATAGTTTCCTGTATAAAATTCACATCTACAGAGTGATCAAAAAGTCACGCAACCCATGGAGGGACTATAAAAGATGTTGGAAATGGCCACCATTCAGTTCCTCACACATGTGCACCCTTTCGATCATGTTCCTGAAGACCCTCTGGAGTGTATCACATGAAATGTTGTCCACAGTACGTTGAATATTCGTCTTCAGTTCATCCAAAGTGTGTGGATGCTTTACGTAGGCCGCAGACTTCAGAAATCCCCAGAGGAAAATGTCCGACGTAGTGAGATCGGGAGACCTGGGCGGCCATAGTGGCTTCGTAATGAAGTCACCTGCAACACGATAAAAGACAAATGTTACATGGACTTTTTGATCACTCGGTAAATGCTATTACGTGTTTTATTAATATGTTTATATACTTCGTGGTTGCTAACGAAAGGCGATGAGAAGTGGAGAAGAAATAACATGGAGAAGAAATAACAAGTCAGTATAATTTCTGTGTTTTGGGGATTGCTGGGTTCAGTGTCCTAAGAGAGGAGGCTCTTTGTTATCCGTTTTTTTCTTTTTTTGTATGTTGTCGATATTATTCCAGTCAAGTATATTCGAATACCAAACTACTTGTAAATTTGTTTTGTTAAAACAAGAACTCTTCCCCCCGGAAGAATTTGTGTGGGGGGGGAATTTCAGGACAAGATTGTTGGTGGGGATATTCCCCCCCCCCGCCCCCTGGGATTTCACACCTGGGAACAATATAACAAGTCGTATTTCTGTGCATCCTTGTGCTGGTTCGTGGGATATTAAAACGTCCGGAAAATGGGGGGAAATTTGGTTCTGAAACGAAACCTGGCAACACTTATTCTGCGATTGAGTGCCACAAATCGCTCTCGCATGCACCCAGTTGCTGTCGTGTCCACGAAAAGCGTCGTTCAGTCGTTCCAGAAAAATTCGTGTGTGTTGTTTTGTGCCAGTGTAAGTGAAGGTTTTGCCCTGTGTCCTGTGATGTGCGAGAGACGATGTGACGCTGTTTCCCGCTCGTTCTTTGATGTTGTGTCCCGAGTGGGTGCATGACCGTCGACTCTTCTGGTACGTATATGGGTCAGTGGTTAACGTTGTGGATTTGTAATCAATAGAGTTAGGACGTTCATGAAAAATCATCTTTTTTTCTGGACCTTGAAGGCAATGCTAAACCTCATGCAGTCAGTTTCCCTTCATCTAGAACCAGAAATCATTCATTTTATTTTTAATTTTTCGACCTCTTTTGGCTTTTAGGTTTTTTTTCAGTATTTTGTTCCATTTTTAACATTTTTAAAGGTTTTTATTTTTTATTTTTGCACCTTCCTTTTAAGGGAGGGGCCAGGGAAAATATTTTTGGAAAGAGATAATGAAATTCGAATAGTGAAATTGTAGCGATATTTTGTAACAGATAAATATTGTTTTCTGCGACTTACCTGCCACAAGTTACATCAGTTATTATTATTATTATTATTATTTTAGGTAGGGTTACATTTAGTGGCCGCGGTGGCTCAGTCGGTAACGCGTCTGACTACCATGCTCAAGGTCCCGGGTTCGATCCGGGAACTTTTCTAACGGTGGAAGCGGCCCCGGCGCCTACCCAGCGTCGAATAACATGGGTACCTGGGGGAAACCCTGGGGGGTAAAGGCGGTCTGGGGCGTGATGCTGATCACATCACCCCCACTCACGACCGGATCAAGAAAGTGTGGGGCGTTACCCCCACACCCCCTATACGCCTTCATGGCGTGGTGCTATGCACAGGGGAACACTTTACTTTTTAGGGTTACATTTAAGCTTACAGTTTATCTTGCACTGATTTAACTATAAAAAACAGTTATTTGTTCTGCAAGAATTAATATGTTAAATATCCAGTTATGCAAATTCTATATAAATACACAGAATATGGAAATTACAAATGTACAATTGTATGTATTTTAGAAAAGTAGTAGTAGTGATAATAATAATAATTATTATAATAACAACAAAAATAGTAGCAAAAAATAATAATGATAATAATAATAAAAGTTTATATAACTGCCCCCTGAGAAAAATTCTGCGGCCGCCCTTGGTTCCTTCCCTTTTGTTTCGTGAATTTTATATGCATTTGCTAGCATAACTTACATATTTAATTTTCCTAACATGATCTTTTTTAGCATATTCGCCATTAATGGAAAATTTTGTCAATGCAAAAGCACAATATTATTTTTTAACTGAAATCTTTGGCAATGCATTAAGTAATTAATTGTGGTAAATTAATTTTTCCTTCAGCAAACTTAAAATTATTTGAAGTTTCCTTGCTGGCCTCTATTATCGCTTTAATCTGTGATTTTTAAAGTAAAATTAGTCACAACATTAAAAAAAAAACTGTATTGTCAGATGCTAACTATTTAAGCGTGCAAGGTTCACTCTGAAAGGAATGGCATACAGAAAAAACTTTCAGCGTATTTTATGTAACCTTTGAAGTAAAAATAACGATGTAGTTTAAACCACCAAACAGGATCGCAAATTATATTTGGGTTAGTTTTTGAAATTTTTAGGTCATTTTAAAGTAATTTTAATTATTTTTTTTTATTATTATTATTTTCATTTTCCGAGCCCTTGTAATCAAGGACTTTTACCGATACGTAGGACCTGACCTTTCATTCTGTTGTTCCATCTGGATCTGTAATTTGAACGGCAATTCTGTGCAGAGTAGAGGAATAGAGTTAGGAACGCGTTACGTAAATTACGAGCAATTGTAACGTTGTTACTTTGCATTAGTTTACGTACATCGTCTTGATAAATTCACAAGTGGAGATTTATTTGCCAATGTAAGACATGATCTGTTGCATTCTATTAATTTACACTGGGGAAAAACATGTACTTCAGAGAACACACGTGGTACTTGTGTAAACAGTTAATTGTATGACGAAATAACGTTACTTTTAGACGCAAAGTAATGTTAACTGAACGCGTTACTTTTTTTAGTAAACCCCCGTTCGGTGTTTATTTCCAGACATACAAATTAATTACGTACTGTAGAATTTAGATAATTTTATGTAACCATAATTTTATAAGAAAACAAATTTTAGGCTTACCAGTGAGGTTTAGACGAAATAAAAAGCAGACTTAATTCAGGAAGTGCGGGGTACTTTTCTTCATAAACGTTTATCTACTCGTATTATATCGAAGAAACGAAAAGTAATTTTTCCTGTAGTATTATATGGATGTAAAACTTGGTCCCTTACATTGAAAGAGAAACATAAGTTAAGAGTACTTGAAAATAAAATCCTTAAGAGAAATATATGGACATAAGAGGGATGTGGGACAGGGGAGTGGAGAAGGTTTACATAATTTAGAACTGCTTAATGTGTATTCATGTCCAGGTATTATTATAATGATTAAATCAAGAAGACTTAGGTGGGCAGGCCATGTGACACGAATGGGAGTAGGAATAAGAGTTTACAGGATTCTTGTTGGGAAACCTGATGGTAAGAGACGAAGATTCAGGGATAACGTTGAGATAGACCCAAGGGAAATCGGTCAAGATGGAAAAGATTGGTTTGAACTTGCCCATGATAGGGACAGACGGAAGGCTTGTTGCTACGGTTTAAGAAGGCTAGAGAGTTAGTTAGTGAGATTCTACCAGATATATTTGATTTGTGTGTTAATTTAAGGCACACTAATTATGAAAAGTGAACTGAAAGATTTTTTACAGTGGTTTTATGTTAAAGAACACTGTTTTGCTTAATTAGTTACTATTTACACTTATCATTCATCTTTACAGTTTCGATTAGCCAATAGTGGCAGAAAAGCAAGGCTAGTTTTGAAAAATAAAGCGAAGTTACAGTACGAATACTAAGATTCTCTGACTTTGTACTGCACTGATCTAACTACTACTCAATAAAAACTGATGAAATAATAAACTGTATTTATTATTTCATCTGACATCATTCATCCTCATCGTAATAAAGTTATAAAATCGTTAGACGACATTGCAAGAGGCAGACATGGAAATCGGTGCTTGTAAACAACTTTCTGTTGACATCCTGGCACGTACGATAGCCGCTGCACACTGTTGTTCGGCCGGTTGCATATGTTGGAGGATTCAGCGTTTCGTCGATGAGATTCTCTCCAACCTGAATGTGGTTGTTCGCTGTTATTTGAAAAATACTGTTTAGTACCCAATTTGACATGGTATGGACTGCTGAGCATAGAAATAAAGAGTATTTTTTTATGATTTCTCAAATGTAACAGTTATTTAACAAAATAGTTCTGGACGTTATTCTTATGGGATGCAATGTTTTCGATTCTGCCTCCCCCTATCAAAGTTAGCCCCCAACTATCTATTAGATATATACCAGTAAAAGGAAAATAGAGGCCCGTTTGTAATTCCAGCATGAAATGTTACTTTTTTAGCGAAAGAACTATGTTACTTTATCAGCGAAGTAACTGTAATTGTTTGATTTTTTATTTTGATTTGATTTGTTTTATTTTACTTCGCTTTTTGCGCCACTTTTGACTGAGTTGCGAAGATGGGGATGAGTGATGATATGATTAAATTGATGAATGTACACTCACGGATACTGCCGGATTGTAACGATTGCATTAAAAGTCTATGCATTCATTACAACCCGGCAGTGTCCGTGCCCGTACACTCCCAAATATCCATACCCAGGCCAGGATTCGAACCCGGGACCCCTGGCGTCGTAGCGCGATGTGCTAACCACTCTGCCACAGGGGCCAGCGTAACCGTAATTATATTACGTTTGAGCGACATAACTGTAATTGTTACTTTTTAACGAAGTAACTGTAATTATGTTACTTTTTAACGAAGTAACTGTAATTATGTTACTTTTTAACGAAGTAACTGTAATTATGTTACTTTTTAACGAAGTAACTGTAATTATGTTACTTTTTAACGAAGTAACTGTAATTATGTTACTTTTTAACGAAGTAACTAACTATCTTACTTTTTGAGCTAAGTAAATGTAACTATGTTACTTTTCGAGCTAAGT
Organism: Lepisma saccharinum; assembly: GCF_977018435.1. Classification (NCBI taxonomy): domain Eukaryota; kingdom Metazoa; phylum Arthropoda; class Insecta; order Zygentoma; family Lepismatidae; genus Lepisma; species Lepisma saccharinum. The sequence continues at coordinate 33,409,798 of NC_139258.1, read as the reverse complement.
AAATGTAACTATGTTACTTTTCGAGCTAAGTAAATGTAACTGTTACGTTTTGAACTAAGTAACTAACCGTGTTACTTTTGAGCAAAGTAACTAATTGTTACTGTGTTATTTGCTGAGAGAAGTAACTGTTATTGTAACTGTGTTACTTTTTTTGAGCGAAGTAACTGTAATTGGGCTATTTTCAAAGACTGATACGGAGAATCATTTTGGATGAAAGGTTTGTTGACAAGCCGTACCTTGAATTTACGAACAGCGTAAATATTCCACATGTACGGATTATGTGTTTCATTCAAAACTGATAATTTTAAATCCGGATATTAGAAGACCCATCTCTACCTCGGTACCGTGCCTAGTATTAATCAGACGCACTTGCGTGCATGCGTGACGTAAGGAATGTGGCATGCGCAAAGCAGCGACGGTCATTAGCGGTGCGCGAGTTGTTACTTCATCAGTGTTGATTCGGTGGGACGGGGCATCCTTCATTCTACTTCCGTCTGAGGTTTTCTTTGTATCCCACCCATCCATGGTAATTAGTGGTGGGAACGCCACATGCCGCGACATAAGAGGGTTACAACTAAAAAAGACTGTAGCGTGCGTCAGTAATAACGAAGGGCTGTCATTTGAAGTTCCTTTCCCAACACATATGTCTGTAATGCCCTTGAGCATTACACTGTATTTTAACATTTTATACACTTAAATTGTTGTTTCAATGTTCATTCCTTCGAAAAATATTAATTTAGCCACAGGAAGCTTTATTTAGAAAGGATTTTTTTTTTTTATTATTATTATTATTATAACTAGTTGGACTTTATTCTTATGAAATGCGTCATAACTAAGGCTCGGGATCTAACTCATCTGAAACCCTGGCGCGGGAGCAGTGGCGCTAGTGTCGCTACTTAAAGTTACGGGGAAGCCTGTTCGCATATTTTCCGAGGTTTCAGAAAGCTTGGTCGATCTATATATAGTTGATGACCTAAAATATCTATTAAAAAAATTGCCGATAGAATGTCCTTAAAATTATTAAAATAAGACCTAAAATGGTAAAAATATGACTCAAAAATAATTTTTGCTTATAAAAGAAGGCTTGATTTTTTCCTAAATTACAGCCTTTCCCGATACAGTAGTCGGTCAACATCTGAAAATACAGTTGTTTCGTGTGCATCAGATGTTAATGTTTTTATATTGTGACTAAAATCCAAGATTAAAATGACTATAGTGGCCAGCAAGGGATCCTCACACAAAGTATATAAAGCGTTGGAGGAAAAATAAATGTACCACAATTAACTATTTAATCCATTATCAAACTTTCCAGATAAGAATAATAATGTGCATTTCCACTGACCGTAGTTTTTATAATGGCGAACTTGCTAAAAAGACTCATGTCAGGAAATTTAAATACATAAATTATGCTAGAAAATGCATTTAAAATTCACGAAACAACAGGGAAGAAAATTCAATAAAGAAGGCAAAAATACTGAAAAATGACCTTAAGGTAAGAAACGCAAAATATAAACAATGTTTTCTGGTTCTAACTTATGAGAAACTGACTGTTATCAGGTTTAGGATTGGCTTCAAAGCTCAGAGAGAAAGATGATTGTCATCAACTTCCGAGACCTAGAACCTTCTATCGATGACGTCACGCTTGTAATTCAATAGGCCAATACCTATCTCACTATCAAATAAGGTAGTATGCCAATCTAAAGGGCAGACCGAAGAACAGCTTTTGCGTTGACGCGAGTGAATGAAAGTGTTTTTGGGTGAAAAAAAGTACTGTTTCGTTAGTCCACACAGTTGGGTCAAGTATCTTTATGAATCTAGAAATGCAGTGGATTTTAAAGAAACGTAATCAGTACACTTTTCTTTTATGTTGTTGATACATTGTGTTTATTATTGAAGTATACTTTTGGCCACTAAGTTTTCAACTTTGGCGACTTCATTTATTGCATTAGAAGTCCAATAGCGCCTATTTCAAGCTCCCAACCTGCAGGATAACGAGGCCGTACTCTTTCACCCTTCTATATCCACTTTGTGTTCAGTGGTGAGAAATTATTATACAGGGTGAGTCAGAAATATGGCTACACGTTTGAAGTAAATGTGTGGTGTGTTACTGTACAATGTAGAGGGAAATGGTGAATGGCATATTAGACTTGAAACTTCAATTTTTCATTCCAGTGGCACGGGCCTGAACTTAGGTCATTAGCCAAGATGGCATTGTTGCTGTCGACTGTGGGAAAGTGGAAAAAACTTCTGCTTACATCAAATTGTTGTTTAAGTTCGTTGCCGTACACACGGTTCTCGCAATCATTCTGGTATACAACTGCCCACGCTGCAACTGTAACTTTCTGCTGCATGTTCAGCACCATCTTGCTTAATGACGTAAGCTCTTATCTGAAATGAAAAATTGAAATTTCAAGTCTAATATACCATTCGCAATTTCCTTCTACATTGTACAGTAACACACCACATTTACTTCAAACGTGTAGCCATATTTCTGAATCACCCTGTATATGCATATATAGGGTGAGGCAGTCAAGCGGGAAGATTTAAAAAAAATCACAAAAAATAGAGATAGCAAAAATTTGTTAATTCTCGAACATGAATGTACTGTACATGAGTTGAAATTACAAGTGTACCTGAAAAATGTTCATTTTTTTAATATGGTGTCAGTAAGATGGCGTTCTGGGTGTTGCACACATTGTCCGAGTCTCAGAGTAAATCCGCCCATGACGCTTCGTAGCATTTCCAATGGAATGTTGTGGATCTCTTGCCGAATTCGCTCCTTCAAATTATCCCTGGTTCTTGGAGGGTTGTCCTTGAATACTTTGGATTTGAGGTAACCCCAAAGGAAAAAGTCAGGAGCCCGGGTGAACGGGCAGGCCACGGAATATCGCCGAATGTGCTGATGAGACGATCATGAAATGCGAGTCTAAGCACATCCATAGGCACTCTGGCATTATAGCTAATTGCACCGTCTTGCTGGAAGAGTGCTTCATCTGGGTCATAGTCATCGAGGGCAGGCAGGAAAAAGGTTACCAATATGTCAGCATAACGTCATGGGCGGATTTACTCTGAGACTCCGACAATGTGTGCAAAACCAAGGACGCCATCTTACCGACACCATATTTAAAAAAATGAACATTTTTCAGGTACACTAGTAATTTCAACCCATGTACAGAACATTCATGTTCAAAAATTAACTAATATTTGCTTTCTCTATTTTCTGTTATTTTTTTTTAAATCTTCGCGTTTGACTTTCTCACCCTATATATGCTAAGTTGCAAGAGGTTGACGTCTATTCCCCAGGGACGGTATCGAGATGAGTCGGAACGTGGAAGTGTCTCGTTTCGGTCTGGGAGGGCAAGTCTCAACCTGGTCGTCACCGCACAAACTTGCACAGCGTGTAAAGTTGAAGTCCTGATTCGAGCGCCACTTTACTTCAAAGAAAGTTCCGAAAGATCAGTTTCACTCGGACAAGCAGATGCCAAGTCCACGAGGGGCCCAGTGAATTCCCGCCCCCTCAAACCTTTCCCACCAATAGCGTTTGTTTAAGGAACTGGCAGTACTTGTGAAGTCCACGTGGAGTAAACGAGATATTGCCAATTCAGTTACTTTAGAGATTTCATAACATGAGGTTGCGATTATCTTTGCTAGGTTGTGTTATTGTGTTCTGCTATATTTTTTATTCAATGTGGAGACTTGGGAGTGTAACGTCGTCGCAGTGAATGAATGTATTCTAAACACTGGTGGTAAAAGTAACAACATAGCTTCTCATAAAAACAGGTGCTGGCTCGAAACTAGATACGCGTCCATTCGGCTTCCTCTCGAGTTATGGCTAAGATACCGAACTGGCGTTCCGATCACGACTTGAAGTTTACATATCGTTTGACGCCTTCTTTCGACGCTACGACCCCTCAAAAATTGAAATTGTGTCCTCAGTATACAAGCAGCACAGACTCGCAATTGCCAGTGACTGTCTTTGCAGCGGAAAGCATAAATATTACCAAGCAAATTGTCCATCACAATGTTTATTCTCTTTGTCGCCCAATGAGAGTTTCAAGAATTGAAGCAAAACGCCAAAGAAGCTTTTGACAATCTTTTCACCGGCAATAAAAATGGAATTCCTAGATCCTGGAATACCAGATTCCCTGCAATGCGTTGTGTGTTGCCTAACTCTACAGCGTTGGTAGAAGTTACCAATGAAGATTTGCTAGTAAAATCCACTTATGGTCGTAGAGGGAAGAGAGTATTTCAGGATCTAGGTGTCCCATTTTTATTGCCGGTGACTGTACATAAAATTCAAGAGCAATACTTTTGCATCCCACTGTACTTACTACATAGAAAGTATGATTTATCTGTAAAAAACCAGGAAGATATTCGAAGAAATCGCATAGTAAATAAAGGTGGTTCACACATGGGCGTCCGGAAGAGGGGGGTGCAAGGGGGGCTGGATTATAAAACCAACCAAAAATTATATATTTGTCACATATTTCATTTCAGCCACAATAATATGTGTTAATTATTGCATGAATATGATAAGTTCAAATTTAAGCAATGTTTTTTTGAGGGAACAACACTATTATTGGGGAAAATGTACCTTGCTTGCCCCTCCCTGGAAAAATCCTGCGGACGTCCATGGGTTCACATAATCTTTTCAGTATCGTGCAAAGTCTCGAACGAGACCGGATATCGAAATTCGAGAACGAGATCGATACTAGACGGTTCCCATCACTACCACGAATTAAAAAGAAATTCAAGTTCGAGAATTAATTGGCTACTTCATCGTATGTGCTAATTAAAATTGATTGTTTTGCCTGGAAACAGGTTCAACCAAGCTGGTTACATTTGTCTTCCGATGACGCAAGTTTCGCACCCCCCGACCTTGGGACCTTATTGGCTGCCAACTCGTTCTTTCGGCTAGATTATCGCCGGTGCTTATAGGTGGGTGTGACGTGTGTCAGCTGTAATAACTTGGCTTGCTTGGAACGCTTCCAAATTTTAAAGCGAGTTCAAGAGGCTGCCGGATTCTGGTTTAACAAACAATTCCTCACTGGCCTAGGAACAGGGTTGTCCAATTACGCGTAAATTTTTTTTTCTACATGACACGTAAATTACGCGTATAAAACGTAAAGTAAGGTACCTGAACCCAATATGGCCTACTAATATATAAAAAATGCAACAGAAATTGTAAAGAAAGTACCACAATGTTATTTTTATGGGTAGATAAGTATATTGATACACTTACGTTTTATTTACATAACGACATAATGGGATTACACAAAGAAATTGCATTTTATGAACCAATAAACAAGGAAGTGATGTCATAATTTGTCACCAGAAGACCATGATTACACATCACAGTCTGGGCAAATGATAGGTCTTTCATCAACCTTAGTAACTCCAACAGACTCTAATTGAACATAAGAGTAACAAATGTCACATTTGAGCATGTCTTATTCTTATGTAGGCCATATTAAGTACACCTTATATAGTGTTATTTTTCCCTTCCTTATAAACAAGACCAGATTAAAGTCTAAATGAAGTACATTGTTGTAAAGTACAAATCATGAGCTATTATAATATGTACTAGAGATATAAACTCCTATCGCTTGGAAGATTTAGTAAGTAATAACTTCCATATGCAATATTAGATCACATAGAATACAATCACGAGGTTCAGCTATTTCGCTTCATTGTCCTCAAGTTACTGCACTATAGGTACAGCCAGCAGATTCAATGACGTCATTCGGACAGTCTGAATGACGTACTAACACCATCTGTTGAATTAACCTTGTAACAGGAGCGTATATTCTAGGCTAGCTAGGCTATCTGTGAAGTCTGAAGAATACAGAATAAAATACAGGAGAAAAATCGATCCGAAATTGTAAATTCATATCAGTGAAATGGTGATGGTGATTCTGTAGTTGGCAACCTGATTTGTTGTGAGTTGGCAACCTGATTTGTTGTGAGTTGGCAACCTGATTTGTTGTGAGTTGGCAACCTGATTTCTTGTGAGTTGGCAACCTGATTTCTTGTGAGTTGGCAACCTGATTTCTTGTGAGTTGGCAACCTGATTTCTTGTGAGTTGGCAACCTGATTTCTTAGGAGTTGATTAACTTATTTCTATTCATAGCCTAGGACCACGTGACGTAGTCAGATAGGCCAGACCTAAGAATCAGTATACGCCACTGCCTTGTAAGTACTTGGAAACAGCAAGTAGGCCATATTGGATTCAGGTACCCTACGTAAAAAACTAGAATCAAACCTAAAAATGAAAAGAAAACATGGTTTTTGCGATGGTTATTGTTATGTATGTTGGTAGGAAGTGGTAGAAAACAAGAAATGTGATTTAAAAAACTTTCCTTCCGAATTTGTATGAGCTCTTATATTGGAATTTTACCAACTGTCATATTCACATTCTCATCATAATTAGAACTAGCCTATGCAATGGGAAAGGAATTTGGAGCTGTTGTAAAACTTTGAAATCCAATCCAAATAAATTGTCATTAATCGTTATGTTATGTTACAAATACAAGAACTAGTGCAAGACATATACCTACAGGTTCCTCAATTTTTAAAAATATGTGAAAGACCGGTTCTATTTTTTTTTAAATCTTTTATAGTGAGGGCGTGGGGTAGCTGCATAAACAATCTTCAGAAAATAATAATTGTGTTCTGAAATATATAAGAAAATTAAGTTTTAAAACGTAATATAATCAAAGTGTTTTTTTATATTACTACTTTACGAAAGGAAATTAGTTTCTTTAACATGTACGTTAAAAAAAAACTGGATTTTTATGTGAAGTGTCCTCCTCCGTAGCCGAGCGGGTTAAGGCGTTCACTCGTCTTGAGATCGTTCGCTGCGGGACGGCGTAGGTTCGAATCCGGCTCTGGTCGGAATTTATTCAGCCTACGTATAGGGCCGGTGGCAACCCACCATCGTGAGGAAATTGGGGAGCTCCGAGTGAGTGAGCGTAATCCGGTCACGGAGACCTACTATAACGGCTGGGGATACGTCGGGCTGACCCCCCGACTATTCCAATACTGGTTGAAGATCTCCACGCTTAGAGGTGACGAAGGAAAGCGTGGGAGGGAGACCGGCAGTCGGTAGGTATGCCTAGGCCCTTCATGGGCTGTTGCGCAACAGATTATTATTATGTGAAGTAAATTACGTAAGAACCGTTTAGTAAATTACCCTACCAACCCTGATTAGGAATGCATATTTCAATTCCGTCATTAACTCACATTATTGCCTGTAACAGTTTGAATATCGGAACCATTTTATCAATATTTCAGGTGATCGTAAAAACAGACTAATATTCATTTTGATTTATTTACTTTACGAAACTATTTTTGAGCTTTTTAAATCTGTTTTATCATGTTCAAACAACCTTTCCGTCCGCCATGATCTCGCTAATATAATTTTGCTTACTCAGCATCATCTAGTGAGTATTGTTCGAAACAAGTGTCGGTGGAAGTGATTCAGCAGTAGTGTGAATACATGAATCTATCACTTCTTCCACTGCTTCACCTGACTAGAGCACATCTTTAATTAAAGGAGAGAGAGAGAGAGAGAGAGAGAGAATTTTTTTCCCTCTTGGTCTGAGAGACACCTTACAAGTTAACGGATTTATTTAGCTTTGTCCCAAGGGTATAAAGGAGACGGGAGGGGGCGAACAGGTGGCAGGTTGGTATAGAGACAAAGAATTCGTGAATAAAACACATGCCAAAAGTAAGGCAGTGTTGCCATCTGAAGAAATATTACCCTCAGCGTGGGGAAATGTGGGTAAAATTTTACTTAAAATGTTCAATTTTAGGGAAAATATCAAAATTACAGAGAAATATGTTATCCCTTTCTTTCTTAGCTCAGTGTATCCATACCAAGAAGAAACACCTAATTAATAAAAGGATTCGATTTACGACCGAAATTTCACGAGTAATTGTAAAGGTTACTTCGCGTTACTTCCATAAATCCGGAACTAGCGATTTTATATGCCAGAACAAAACATGCAGTGTTGTGTTGTTTTGAACTTACGGATGTAAAGTTTCACTGGTAAAACACGCACTCTAGAGAACAGATATTGACATGTGATGTTTGTGTAAATATCATCTGTCCTTATTAGTGTGAAAATGTTAAGGTAACTGTGACGTTTAACTTTTGGAAGTAAAGTAACGGTAACGCATCATATGTTTTTAGAAAATTGCACAACTCTGGACGCATTCCTTTTCCGAGATCTTGCCTAACTCTGGACGCATGTCGCATAATTTTTTTTAGTAACTTACCCAGCTCTGTGTACAACTAGTATATACCTAATGCTATACCGCTTGCATTTCCAGCTGGCGGCTGGGAAATAACGAATCGGCGATCAGTTTATTCTCTTCGACTGACATCGGGCATTTTCGTGTCACAAGGCACCGAAGTTCCTGACGGGACGAAAGAAATGAGCGTCGCATACACAACATGTTGCCAAACGTACTGGGAGAGTTGATCAGCGTCGTTACTGGATAAAAGGTGTACAATAGTACACAAAGCACGGACAATTAGTACACAAAACACCCAATCATTGTACGAATAAGCTAATAACAGCAACTGACAAAAACAGACTTACGCTTGGCAACGTTGTAACGGGAGAGCGATGTTGCGCGTACAGCTTTTACTTCGCACCTGAGGTTGTTGACACTCACCGAGCCCCACACCCCGAAGATGATTGTTGGATAGACGGAGTTATGGAGCAAAAGGTAGGTAAGTCAGATGAGCCCGCGATCAGTATAACTGTTGTCAAGAATATACTTACATTTTGTATATTTTTCGCAGCACAGTTTGGTGTCAGTATCCGCACTCACTCAATAGATCCAAATGTAGGAACAATTTCTCAGAAGTCACGTGGTTTTGTTTACATTACGTTCGTTCTTGCCGTGGATGGAGAATAGTTTAACAATCATTTGTGTGTCGCTTATTGAAATAAAAATTGGGTTAGCAAAACAACAGCTTTTTCTGTTTCTGTAAACAAACTTTCTTTTAAAAGTATACGTGTTATTTTTCAGCTCTGGCGCCCAGAAATGTGGTCCGATACAAAGCTGGAGCCCGAATAGGGTACACTCCCCCTAATATTCGCATTTCGTTAACACCACGAAATAATTCTGTTCGAATCGAAATCGCGGCGTAACTTTTCGCGTCCGCCTGTTTATCGGATTGCGGTTTGCAGGCGAATTAATGCTTTCCCACCCTCCTAATCTCCGTTGCGGCTGCATCGATGAATTTTCCCCCTCCTTCCCTCGTTGCCATATTCATTTTGCGTTGGACGCCGTTAGTGTTCGACGCTGAAATTGATGAGGATTCCTTCCCGTAGCTACAGTTTTAGGCGACGGTGGAATAGAAAGTGCGATAATGAGCCATTACTCACATTTTAACAACCATTCTGTGTCGAACCAGTGTTGTCACGTGAAAGGAAATTTCCCTCCGAAGTGGGAAATTTCCCTCCGAAGTGGGAAATGTTCCTCTGAAATTGTAAACTTCCATTCGGAATGGGAAATTTCTACAATTTTAGGGGGAAAATGATTCATGAAGAAAATATCAAGGAAATTAGATGTGAAAGTTTCTTTCAAGTCTACTTTACATACAGATAGTCTGATTGGTGTGACTGGACCTACAATTCAAGATGGACCCTAACCAACTAGGTATCTCCATTGTGGATCGAACCCGGGACCTCTTCATTATAAGACGGCAGCGTTACGACCACGTCATAAGGAAGGACCGGCTTGCATATTAAAGTCAGCCCATTTGAAGTGTGAATGCATTTGATCGTCACGTAATTTATTCCCTCAAAACGAATTAGATTTATAAATTTGACTCGGTGGAACAATTAATGTTTTTTTCAATCACCTTGTGTAAACCTAATTTTTGTGAAATTTTGCATATTTCTCGCCACGTTTACAGTTTGTTATAACAATCAATATCTTCCCATTATCATTATTACTTCTTTAAACCCTAAGGTTTGTGGCTGCAGCAACACAAGTCTTCCATCTATCCCTATCCTGAGCAAGATCAATCCAATCTTTTCCATCCTTACCGCTTTTCTTTAGGTCGATCTCAAAGTTATCCCTCCATCTTCGTCTTGGCCATCCTACTGGTCTCTTACCATCAGGTTTCCAAACAAGAATCCTGTAAACTCCTCTTTCCTATCCTATTCGTGCCACACGAATTATTCTAATAACATCTGGACATGAATACGAGATGCAGTTCTAAATTTTAAAATAATTTTAGTAAGTCAGCTGGTGTAAACGTAATATTTGTGAAATTTTGTGTATTTGGTAGTATTTTTCGCCAAGTTTGCAAATTGCTAGAAATTATCTTCATTATTTTCTCCTTATTTTATAAGTCTAATGTTTCTGTGAATTAACGTTTTTATAAACCACTGTAAATAATAATAATAATAATTCCACCGCTACTCATAATGATAAAGTTGTGAGGGCGAATGAAATTCCATGATGAAGAGGGAACATTCTATGAGAAAGGGAATTTTGCACTTCTAAAAGGGAATTCTTCTACCTGGTTGTGGCAACATTGTGTCGGAACAATTCAGTTTTCCGGTTTGCGCCTCTTTCTCCGGTCGTATGATAATGGCAAATACTGTTCGCATGTTTTGGCTCGTCGTGACGTAACTTCTCGAGTCTGAGCGAACCGGTTTCTCCTGTGCAATTATTTATTCTTTGGTCGTTAAATCCTCATTAACGTTGTAAAGCTGGTCTTCTCAGAGCCGCAGTAGCTATGACGTCACCGAAGAGATATCCAATGCGCATACAGCAGTGTCGGAGTTAATGAGTTAGTTTTTTCAGGTAACGAGTAACAAAACTGTTGCTTTTTCAAACGTTTCAATAATAATAAAAAAAATATGCTGAAATATTAGAGGAAAAGGTCTAAATATGGCCCCCCTTTTTATGTTGTCATTTTCGGAGGAAAAAAATTAATGTATCAAGCACCTGCCTTTAAAATGCATATCTATGAAATATATACTTAAATGTAAAAGCATTCTAAAGTATAGAAGGTCTCCATTTTTCTTAAAAGAAAGCAATGTCCACAAAAAATCAAAATTGTGGTCTAAATATGGGCTACTAGTGGCAATATCACAAAAATCAATTAAAATTTTAAAAAAACAGTCATTTATCGCTAAAACATTATAAAATTCATATTTATGAATAACCTGTTGTTTTGAAAATCACGCGGAATGGGAAAAATCGAAATTAAGAAAAACATCCAAATATTCGTTGAAAATGTGATCTCAACATTAGACCTCATGTCATCATATTTAGACCATCACGCTATTTTTCTTCTTCAACTTATTTTCGCTCTCTGTATTACATATTTCACAAACAAATCATAAAACATTTGTTTTATGTACCGCTAATATCATAACCCATACAAAGCACATGAGAATTCAGAAAACGCTGAGTTAAAACGTAGTACCTGCAAAAAGTTTTTGGAGGTCGCAATTCTATAACAGTGTCCAAGGCCGAAAATAACCATCACTTTCTCTTGCAAATTGGCGCCGCAACCTTTGTCCTTGGCAGATAACCAGTTCCCATAGCAACTGCCAGGCTGCAGCACCCGGGAGCTCTGATAACTCCAAAACCCATATTTAAACCTTCGCCCATATTTAGACTTTCACCTCTAATGGTACACCTTGATACAAAAAAATACATAGTAATGCATGAAAGAGTATTTTTATCAGCTGCTCTTCCATGTGATTCATTAAATGCATCAATTCAGAAGATCAGACACAATCAGTCCCCCCCCCCACTTTTCGCCACTTCTGCCCCCGAACTATGCTAAACCTTATCTACAAAGGGATATATACTGTCTTTTTGCCCCCCCCCCCCAAGGTTTGCCTCCCCCGGTGTTGGAACCCTATCGCCGCCACTGGACACGTATCATATCAAGGAAACTAAAATTACACGTTTTACTGTGTTATAACTAACTAACTCTCTAGCCTTCTTAAACCCGAAGGTTCATGGCTGCAGCAACACAGGCCTTCCATCTGTCCCTATCCTGAGCAAGATCTATATACTCTTTTCCATCCGTACCGATTTCCTTTAGGTCCATCTCAACGTTGTCCATCCATCTTCGTCTTGGCCTTCCTGCAGGTCTCTACCATCAAGTTTCCCAACAAGAATCCTGTACACTCTTTACTGTGTTATGACAACTCATATTAAGGATGCAACTTAGTAATAAAACATATTAATCAATGTGAATATATACTGTAGTTCTTCCATGTAAACTACAAATCTCACAACTAGTTATTATGCACAGAATATTGCACTTGTTCATAGTTGCCAGTTCACGATGCGTAAGAATGCAATATATTAGACATCTCTTATTAGTGACGCATGGATGTCCGGAAGGGGGAGGGGGGGCAAGGAGGGGCCATTTCAATCACAATAATTTGTTAATTATTGCAAGTGTGTTGACGGAACATGATAATTTCAGACTGAAGCAGTGTTTTTAGAAGGGGTATCACTATTATGGGGAAAAAATATGCTTCCCTTGGAAGAAATTACCTTGCTTGCCCCTGCCTGGAAAAATCCTACGGACGTCTATGTAGTGACGTAATTTCTACAAATGTAAACATTTACTTTGAGTATTCTTATCTCTATAGTTTCACATTTAAACACGTGAGATACTTGTAATTTAATGGAAATTGTTGTTAATTGTAGATGGTCATTATAAGAAAGAGGACATCTCGTTTGGATTATCCTCAGACTCAGAATAAAGTTACTGTAAAAGTAACTCCCACTTACTTCGAAATGAGTACTTTTGGAAGCGATTGACTACAACTGTAACTGAGTTATTTTTCAACATGAGTAACTCTAGTTTAGTTACTTTTGAAAAGTAGTTTCCCGAAGACTAGTATACAGAATTTTCTGAAGTAACAGTCGTGATTCAGTCTGTTTCCACTGACCTGGAAATGCTGGAACTTTGAAAAGCCAGGGAAATCAAGTCATTTTTGTACGTGTCAGGATTTGGGAATGAAAATAAATTCTGTCTTTTCTTGAACCAGTATTTCTTCTGTATAATACCTGTCTTATACTATATTTTTGTTCTTTATTTTAAAGTTTAAACTTTAAACTTTGTTTCAGGTTTAATTCATTAGCAAGTGCAATTACACTTACGCACTTATTTCTTTTCTCAGCGTACTGTTCCCCTGGCGACGGCAAGGAAGTCCGTGTTCCACCCCCAGCCCTTTGTCCAGCCCTTGTGGAGTTCGAGAACCTACGCCAGATGGCATTCACACAGCTCCCGATACGGTGAGTACGCTGTTCTTGGTAATTCACTATTATAATTGTTGTATCGTCATAACTTATTTGGGGAAGAAAGATTTTATGGCCTAAAAAAAATATCTTTAAAATGTTGCAAGGGAATTTTTGGCATTACTGCCAAAGGAATGAAGTAGCAACGATAAAACTTCGAACATAGGAGTTGATTAGAAGCCTTTGTTAAGTACATACATGGTATAATATTCATATTTATATTTGCTGGGGGATTTTTAAGGCAAGATTGTTGGTGGGGAGATCCCCATGTCCCCTCATGATATCGCACCCTTGTACACTGTGCAGTTCGCCTCCACTGGGAACGAATGATGACAGGCCAACGGAGTTACCAACAGAGGCGGCAACGAAAGACAAAATTTTGGGGGGGGGGGCATGATCGACATAAACAATACTTTATATATGTAAATATACATAAAATGTGTCATTCTACGTGAATTTTTTGGGCGCAGAAAGTTCCTTGCTCCCCCCCCCCCCCTCAAAGTCGTCGCCTATGGTTACCAGTATACCATCGGGAGCATAGGCGTAGCTAGAACTTTATATTTGGGTGTGCACAAAGAAAAAGAATGAGGTCTTGTACCTTTTTAATAGCATATTTTGCAACAAAATCACTTGGCTCTTTAACTGCACTGATGTTTGTAAAGGAATATATATTCACTAAATGACAGTGTTGAAAATTTCTGAATATATGTAGTAGAAAAAAATGAAATTGCATAGAAATTACACAAACACAAAATGTTCATAAATGTCACAAACAAATACATCAAAATACACGTCATCTATAACAAGAGACGTCTGTCAAACGGTACAATGTTCTTAAACTCATCAATAACTTCATTTACATCAACAGACTAAGCTTTTTCCTGTTCCACAAATAGCAAGAGCAGGGCTTCCAATCTATCCTGCTTCTGAGTTGCTCTTAATTTAGTTTTAACTTGGGTAAGCTTGGAGAAAGCTCTCTCTCACAAATCTTGTGACAGGTATAGAAGGAAAGCGCTGTAGTACAGAGTATAATTCAGTAAATATCTTCTTTCTCCAATGACATAAAAAAATCGAAAATCTATAGACACTCGTTTCATCAGCGATAATGCACACGTTTGTACCAAGTAATGACATTTTCAACTTCTTACAAACTGCCGCTTATTTTCTCTCTTATTGAAATATATGTCTTTAATTCTCTTTGATAAGGCAGTCCATTAGGGTGTGCCTAGGCACACCCGACACACCACGTAGCTACTCCTATGATCGGGAGGCCATGTGCTAGAGGGTGAAACTAATTGCTTATCTTCCTTGTTATGACAAAGGAACTCTCAGAGGCGGCCTGGGCGACAGAACCAAGTAGCGCCAAAGTCTTAATTTTCTTTAAAGGGGTTTAGAAAAAGAAACATAGATGGCAGCACAAGGTAAATGAATATAAATATATTGTTAAAGGATAAATAACGATTTAGTTAGAGCAAATTTCTGATGAGTAGATGTAAAAAAATAAATTCAATGTATAGAAAGTAGATATTAGATGGAAAGAGAAATAGAAGTGGTTTTCATCAATCAACAAGTTCAAGCCTGTAGTCAATTCATAGGCACGCATAAAGTAGGGATGGCCAAACGGATCCGGATCCGAAAAATCCGGATCCGTTCGGATCCGGATCCGGATCCAAAAGTTACGGATCTGGATCCGGATCCGAAAATTCCGGATCCGGATCCGGATCTGAAAGTTTCGGATCTGGATCCGGATCCGAGAGTTCCGGATCCGAAAATCCGGATCCGGATCCGAGAGTTTCGTATCTCAATCCCATTATAATATTACCACACCTTAGTCCTACAAGAATTTTTTTCAAGTGTTGTTCCTAAAATACTTTGCTACGCATCGGCTAAGACACTCGTGCACAAATGTCCGAGGTGATTTTGTAAATGCCATTGAAACGAATATGTATTCATTCGAATGTATTGGAAATGAAAACACACATAAATGTGAGACATTACATTCCAGGATGAAACCTTTAACACATATAACAAGATAGAAATGTTATACAAAAATTATACAATTGTTCTACAGTTACAGTTTTAAAAATTAAAATAAAACATTATAATATATGCAGTGTTAAATAATTACAAAGTGTAAGACTAACAAGGGAGGTTATCTAAGTATCCCCCTCCGATTTCCATGAAACTTGGCAGTAAAGTGGGGCCCAAAGGAAGAATTAGGTGTTTTTTTGTTTCAGCTAAAAAACGGTTTTAGGGGGCAAAACCCCCTCAAATGTCAAGATGAGGACAAATTGAAGTGAGGATCTGACCCCTGTGTCTTTCCTAATTTCCATGAAACTTGGCAGGTGTATAGTGGGGCCCAATGGAAGAAATACGTGTTTTTTTGTTTCAGATAAAAAACGGTTTTAGGGGGCAAAACCCCCTCAAATGTCAAGATGAGGACAAATTGAAGTGAGGATCTGACCCTGTCTCCCCCTCCGATTTCCATGATACTTGGCAGGTGTGTGTATAAACGGGCCCAAATGAAGAAATACGTGTTTTTTTTTTGTTTCAGCTAAAAAACGGTTTTAGGGGGCAAAACCCCCTCAAATGTCAAGATGAGGACAAATTGAAGTGAGGATCTGACCCCTGTGTCTTTCCGATTTCCATGAAACTTGGCAGGTGTATAGTGGGGCCCAATGGAAGAAATACGTGTTTTTTTGTTTCAGATAAAAAACGGTTTTAGGGGGCAAAACCCCCTCAAATGTCAAGATGAGGACAAATTGAAGTGAGGATCTGACTCCTGTGTCCCTCCCATTTCCATAAAACTTGGCAGGTGTATAGTGGGGCCCAATGGAAGAAATAAGTGTTTTTTTTGTTTCAGCTAAAAAACGGTTTTAGGGGGCAAAACCCCCTCAAATGTCAAGATGAGGACAAATTGAAGTGAGGATCGGACCCCTGTGTCCCCCTCCGATTTCCATGATACTTGGTAGGTGTGTGTATAAACGGGCCCAAATGAAGAAATACGTGTTTTTTTTGTTTCGGCTAAAAAACGATTTTAGGGGGCAACCCCCCCTCAAATGTCAATATGAGGACAAATTTAAGTGGGCATTTGATTTATGTGTCCCCCTCCGATTTCCATGAAACTTGGCAGGTGTATAGTGGGGCCCAAAGGAAGAAATACATGTTTTTTTTTTGTTTCAGCTAAAAAACGGTTTTACAGGGCGAAACCCACTGAATTGTCAAGATGAGGACAAATTGAAGTGGGGTTCTGACCCCTGTGTCCCCCTCAGATTTCCATGAAACTTGGCAGTTGTGTGTATAAACGGGCCCAAATGAAGAAATACGTGTTTTTTTGTTTCGGCAAAAAATTTGTTCTAGGGGGCAACCTCCTCTCAAATGTCAAGATGAGGACAAATTGAAGTGGGGATCTGACCCCTGAGTTCCCCTCCGATTTCCATGAAACGTGGCAGGTGTATAGAGGGGCCCGAAGGAAGAATTACGTGTTTTTTTGTTTGAGCTAAAAACTGTTTCAGGGGGCAAAATCCCCTCAAATGTCAAGATGAGGACAAATTGAAATAAGGATCTGACCCCTGTGTTCCCCTCCGATTTTCATGAAACTTCGCAGGTGTATAGAGGGGCCCAAAGGAAGAAATACGTGTTTTTTTGTTTCGGCTAAAATACTGTTTTAGGGGGCAAAACCCGCCTCAAATGTCAAGATTAGGACAAATTGCCGTGGGAATCATCTGACCCCTGTGTCCCCCTCCGATTCCCATGAAATTTGACAGGTGTATAGAGAGGCCGTATGCCCCCTGTTTCTTCCTATGCCATATTTACGTGGTTTCGGGGACAGATCCCCACTTCAATTTCTCCTCATCTTGACATTTGAGATGGGGGGGGGGATCTATACACCTGCCAAGTTTCATGGAAATCGGAGGGGGAGACTTAGACCTCCATTGTAAGTGTATTAATTAATTACAAATCGCGCACGCGAGCACACACACTATATATATATGTGTGTATGTATATTATATATATATGTATATTAGCAGGTAACAATATGTTATAAGCACATTCTTACTTTCCAAAGAAGCGCATGTGGGATGGCAAAACGGATCCGGATCCGAAAATTCCGGATCCGGATCCAAAAGTACCGGATCCGGATCCGAAAGTACCTGATCCGGATCTGAAAGTTTTGGATCCGGATCCGAAAATTCTGGATCCGGATCCGAAAGTTCTGGATCCGGATCCGGATCTGAAAATTCCGGATCCGCAGATCCGGATCCGAAAAATTTTAGGATCCGGATCGTAAGGATCCGGAACCAACCGGATCCGGATTTCGGATCCGCCAGGATCCGGATCTGGCCACCCCTAGCATAAAGAAGTACAAGATTTAATGACTACAGAGGTACAGTCCCTGACTGCGCACAAAATGGCGATTCTTTGTGAACATTATTTCGTTTATTTTTCCTTATATTGGAGTTTTATTCTTCATTTTAGAATGTATAAACATGGTTTTATTAAACATAGAATATTTTAAGAGAAGGTCTTGATTGACAAGCCCGTTCGTACATTAAGAATGAAGGCGAAAAGTTCAAACTATGAAAAGAAAACAATAATGATTCATAACACTGTAAATAAGGGACGAATGTAATTTTAAAGTCTTACAAGAAAATAGTGCATGGTTCTAAACTTTTGTTTTCAAAATCTAACTATCCCAATCGAATTTACAAATGCCAAAATTACGTGAAAGATTTTTCTCGTTTTACTACAGCTACGTAAAATTGACGTACAGTGCACAACATAACAAACCAAATCAAGACGATCAGCGCTTGCACCCTCCTCATCACAGTGCTGCTTTATGTCCGACAAACAACTTGAGGCACTGCTAGGCGGAGGGGTGAGTGGGTGCGAGGTGGGACGTAGGGGAGGGATTTTACGTACGGTAGTGTTCTAGGATTAAACGAAGAGGTAGATATTAAATAAATACTTACTGCAATAAACGTATTGTTTAACAGTGATACTTAAAGCATTTAAAAATAAGGCTATTATTTTTGTATGTAACATGGTCAAGGTTTTCATTGAGGGTGGAATATTCACCTCGCCCAGGTGAAAAATTATCTTGAGACGCCCCTGGTAACTCTCCCTCTGGAAAAGTTTAGAATAATGTGGCAATTGGAGTAAATACATCCCCATTCTTTATATACCGTGAATATAATTACCATCCTTTTTTAACACTACGCGAACTCCAAAAACAGTATACTTTCTTTGACAATAGATGTCTCTGTCTTCATCACCGCTGAAGTAGGTCCACTCGGTTCACCCTTCGCTCTGTTTCAGGAGAAAACATGAATAAGAAACGTTCTGGGCGGGGAAAAAAGGATTCCTACGCACACAATCTCTCCCAGCTGGCTCTCTGGTTCTATTAATAGAACCCCCAACCCTGCTCTTTGCTGGGTCCCCCTCCAAAGTCCTCGGCTCGAACTGCGCAAGATAACGTAAAGAAACATTTGTGACTGACGTCACGTGTTCTCCTTCCCAACGGGAAAGCACCTTCCCTCTCTCCCATCAGGGGGATACAACTTCAAGGCTTTCATCATTGATTTAGACTTTAGGGTAGGAATTGAGCATTCCCAAACACTTGATAAGGATTCAGTGGTTGAAGACCTAGACAATAGAAGTGTTTGCTTAGAATGTAATTACTTGCTATTTTGTTCGATAGATGGCGTATCCATCGAATAACAGGAAGAACTCTGTCTCAGCCAAAACCAAGCAAGCATTCTATAAAAGTTATTCTTGGAAAAAAAGCGCTATGGTATTAGTCTCAATTTTTGTTTACAAAACACTGTAGAATTCAGCACAAGTTAATAATACTTTCGTAATTGTTATACCTTCTTCCCGAGTTACGTTTATTTAGTGTGATATATTATTTTGGATTTTCTGTCTTAAAAATGCTGTGTTTATGCCGTCCGTTGTAGCTGAAAGCGTCTGTAATAAAATGGTTATTGAGTAACGTGTAACAACGAGTTACTTGAAGTTTAAGTCCACTTTATGCACAGATAAAGCTAATCGAGACTTTACCTATAGTTTAGTTACATGAGCGGAAACTAAGAACACTGTTTTGTGTTGATGGATGTTGAAAGTTCCATCCTATAGTGGTTTGATTTAGTGTGCCGAATATTTTCATTATGCTATGCATATTGAATGGATACAAATTGTAGCACAGTGTTTTTGCTAGAGGTGTGAAGCTAAGGACTGAAAGTAGATTCTCAGAACAGACGTATTGACTTGCGATGTTTTTTTCCGTTTTTCTTATTTTTTTCTTATATATATATATATATATAAATACTTCCAAGACTAGTCACGGATAACGTCATGATTTCCTAAACTTGAACATGAGACATTGCTTTATTGTACGACTTGTTAAGCCTACCTGACTGTTTGTAGGTAGGTCATAGACCTATACAGGGTGTCCATAAATTATTCACCTCATAACAGATCAAAATATCTTTACTATAGAAAGTTTCTCGTGAATCTCTAGTGAGCATACTTCTCATTATTAATAAACCTCTATATGGGCACCCTGAGCGACTTTCACAATATCACTCCACGTGTTATGGATCAGGCTGCTCGATCCTGGACTTCAATTCCACCAAGTAGTTGTTTTGTCGGCGGATCCTCTTTGTATTCTTTCCTATAACGACGCTGAACCGTTACAGGAGTTTTTGTATCCCACAACTGCCGCCCCCGTGGCGGAGTGGTTAGCACATCGCGCTACGACGCCAGGGGTCCCGGGTTCGAATCCCGGCCTGGGCATGGATGTTTGTGAGTTCATCAATTTCATCATATCATCACTCATCCCCATCTTCGCAAATTAGCCAAAAGTGGTACAGAAAGCGAAGTAAATAAAAGAAATCAATCAATCCCACAACCAGAAAACACACATGGGCCTTTCCTGTACCGTAGCAATTGTCACCGTTTTACTGTTTTGTCGCAATGCATGATGGCACAGAGTGTTTCCAAGTACATGGAAGAAACGTTTTGAGATGTTATTCATGTTAATACTTTTTTTTATGGACAACATTTATGGGGTGAATAATATCTGGACACGCTGTATTATGTTTATCGCGATTGAAAAGTTAATCCGATTAAGGCAACTGCGAGTCTGTGCACCGTGGTTGCATACGTCTGGAACATTATGCTGATTGTTGTTTTAAGTCCAGTTTATGCACAGTAAGGCTAATCGGGACTTGACCTACAGTTTAAAGTGAGATCCGAACCACTATGTGCCTCCACCGGGTATCGAACCCGGGACCTCTTGATTACAAGGTGACGACGTACCATCGCGCCATCAGGAAGGCACAGGAACACAATGTTGTTTGTACAACATTCGTAGTGTATAGAAATAAGGGATCAAAGAAAAAAAATGCCTTCACTGTGAAAGTTTGTGTGGTGATACAGAGAACGAAAAGAAGGTTCTCACACACTCCTTACCTTAATGCCTTTTTCTGCCCCTTGAGCCCTTTAATGTACTCGTTAGTCATAACTTGATTTTAGCAACAAAGGACCAAGGGATGAATTTTTAAGGGCTGCAAAGCGATTGTGTTTCCTTGAATTTGTTAACAAGCCTTAAGAGGTGTGGATTGGTTACCATTCTCTGATTGTAAGACCCAACCCCCACACACCTCAAAGTGAATGTTTAAATTATCCACCTGCAGCCTTACAGGGGTCACGCATGAGCGTAATTATGGTTAATGGAAGCAGACAGACATCACTCTCTCGCGTCGATCGATATTCAACTCGGACTTCCCCCAAAACTTGGAACGAGCTGGTGAATGTCTGCAGCTCTGCGATGAATAGATGGTAAGAGAGATAAGACTGAATAAAGATAACGAAGCGAGGAAAGTGAGCATGCAAGGCGATTTGTAATATGGAAAAGAACGGTATTATGATGTGCAAGAAGAAATTTAACCGGAATAATAGCAAGAGGGTAGAGTTTAAAAAATGCTCGACGTAGAGAGAGCACAGAACGAACTTGCGAGGAAGAAGGAAGGCAAAAAGCGAACAAGTGAGGATTTTTCTTTTTCACGAAACAGTTATTTAAGGTGCTTTGTGTTATCTTTGCGCGTGTACTGGTCGTGAGAGATTTAGTAGTGTAGCCATTTGGTCTTTTTAAGCCCTTCCTGGCTATCCTGTTCTGTATTTCTGTGTCGTGTGTGTGTGTGTGTGTGTGTGTGTGTGTGTGTGTGTGTGTGTGTGTGTGTGTGTGTGTGTGTGTGTGTGTGTGTGTGTGTGTAGGTGTTTATACAGAATTTTCCATCGGGTGGGGGTGTTAGGTTAAATTTAGAGCGAAATTTTACACAATTTGGGCCCATGTGAAAAATTTAAGGGAACGTTATGGAAATTTTGGGGGTTGTGCTCGGGCGTGTGGTTTAATCACTGTGTATGTGTGTGTGTGTGTGTGAGGGAGTGAGTGTTGCTTTTAATTTTGTATTTTTTGTTAGCTTTGTCCTCCCCAACTTTGGGCTAATCACGACAACGTGGATGGCTGATGATTAGATGAAATTAATGAAGACACAAAGAACACCCATGATCAGACCAGACTCCTTGTCCTCCTTGCCTTCTCTGGACGAGAATGTACCTGTTTTAAGGATCTGTTGTCTGGATATTTGTGCTAGTTTCATGATGCCGTAAGACTGACAACTGTGGTAGACTTTCTATCTCACTATCGAAGTTCCCGGGTTCAAATTCCGGCCTGGCCATCCGTGTTCTATGTGAGCGTCCCTTCGTGCATCTCATCTAATCATCCTCTTCGTCACGATTATCCAAAAGTGGTAGAAAGCAAAGCTTAATAACAAAAAGAAAATCAAATAGAATACCCAGTTCCATTTGGCGTCTAAATTGAACCGATCTCCCCAGATACGTCTAAAGGTAACTATGAATCGTTAGCACAAATAGCGATCACCCGTTCCACGATCTAAAATTAAGCGATCACCCTCATAAACGACTTCTAAAAATATAGATAAACCTTCAGTAAAACTAGCATGCGGGGGTTACAAAAAATTATCTGTCCCCTGAAGAGAAGGTTTTAAAGCTATCCAGAGACGTAGTCACAATACTTTTTGGGAGGAGCCCCCCCCCCCCCAAAGAGTTGGAATATTATAAGGGGGAAATAGTACCGAAGTAACAACTTGCAATGTACGTGTCGCTATGGGTATACTTTTGCTCAAAGTTACCGTACATAATAAGTTCAAAGAGCATAAATTTGATATTTCTGAAATGCTCACAGAATGCATGTAATGTCAAATTCGCAAGAAACTGAAAGTAACATAAGATGTACACTATTGCACGACTTAATACGCATGAAAAATATTATTAGCATGTCATTTTATACACTTACAAGCACTTTTGAACAATGATTAACATATTTTGGTGCTATTGAGTTTTGTGTAAATTAATGTCTTTCTATACAGGACATACGATACAACATTTGCATGTAATTTCTGTTGTATTTCCTAGTATTACATGAAAGCAAGAACTGATCCACAAAGTTTATTGCCAGTTTTTTTAAACACCACTTCAAAATCTATGTAAAAATACGGCTACCTTTGTTTCTGTGAAACGTTCCTTATAGAACCGCTTAATTTGGTAGAAATTCAGGAAGTGCTCGGGCCTCTCAAGCCTATGGCTGATTACACCACTGCGGCTTAAAGTTAACTATATGCGGATTGGGTCCTCAGCTGAACTACTTTGAGAACTTACATAGAGACTGGGCCCCCAATTAGTTTCTGTTACCACGCACATGCATAAAGAAGGTCCTCGGTTTAGTGTGCAAGAGCGATCAAAGCGCTATCTGGGCCCTCATTTTCGCCCCGTTCGGGCTTAATTTCTTTGTACCTTCCGTTCGGAATACAAATTTGGAATCAGCTCTCAGGTCTATTCTATGTGCGGCTGAGGTTTCGGCCGTTAATCAAAGTACTGTAGTTTTTTTTTATTATTATTTGTGCAGTAACGTATTTAACGCGCCTCTGCACCTTTTGGCCTGTGCCAACAAAGTCGTTTTCGAAAATTCATTTCACTTCGAGACCTCCGTGCCCAGATTGTTTGACACTTTTGGTACCAGTAGTTCTACAAAGGGAAGTATACTGTCTTCCCTCCCCCCGCAGTTTTGTAATCCAATCGCCGCCACTGATTGGTTCTATCACTCTGGACGGTTGTTGATTTGTTGTTTTAAGTCCACTTTATGCACAGAAAGGCTAATCGGGACTGGACCTACAGTTTAAAGTGGGACCCGAACCACTATGTGCCAGGACCCCTTGATTACAAGGCGACGACGCTACCACTGCGCCATCGGGGAGGCCTGTGGATGGAAATGGAGTACAGACTAGGCATCTTTCGTGTCATCACAGGGGCTCACGTGGAAGTGTTGTGTAAGCGTTGTGATGTTTTTACAGACTTCATACTCCTAAGGCTTATGCGTGTGAATAACATTCCCTTATATTTATTGCTGTGGAATCTGGAAGAAAAGAAAATTAGGGCATTTCTGTGTGGACACCCTGTATTCCTTTCCTTTCGTCATCTGCGACCCCTTATTTCCCAGTTTCCTTCCCTCCTATCCGCTGATTAATGTGGCAATCAAGTCTTCAAATTTCTCTCATAGAGGGAACGGCGGGCTCTGGCTGGTAGAGAACATCGCATGTGCTGTCTTCAGCTCTACTGCCAGTTGGTGAACGCATCTACGTGATAGCTGGCAGACCTCCCAGTGGCGGGAACTGTACCACAATCAACTTTTTGAGGTATAGCCGACACGAGTAGATATACAGAATGAAACAGATCGTTCGTAGGTGTTCTCTTGAGTTTCTTGTTATTAGTATAAGGTGACCAGTATTAGCCGGGGCAGTCCCATTTTTTCAGTGTGTCTCCCGATTTCTTTTTTTAACGTAAAACGAGAAATGTCAAGTTTTTTTGTGACAATGAGTTATCGGCATAGAATTAGTGCAACAATACACCTTCTTTCTCTGACCCTGTCAAACATAACACTGTCGACTTTGGCCAACGTTTCTGTTTTTGTAGGATTTCAGTTTTCCTCCTCCACTTTTCCAGCTCCTGTGTAACGATACACGACAGTACTAAATCTTGATTCTTTCACTTTTACACTTTATGGTCTGTTTATATTTCAATTTGACATTTGGGTGCGTATCCATATAAAATCCAAACAAGTGGTGTGGATAAATCAGATAAAAGAGATATAGGAAATGGAATTTTTAATCGTATCAGATTTTTATATAGTATATTTCGTTGGTGGGAAAATTTTTCGCATTCCAAGAATAAATGTTGGGCATCTGGATTGTCTTGACCACATGCACAATTTTGATGTTGTATAATACTATTTTCGCTAAATGCGCTGGTGTGTGTACGTGATCATTTCGCAATCTATTAATAAAAACTATAACCTGTCTTGGAAGAGGATATCTGTGGAACCATGACTTGTATCAAATTTCGCAATCCATCCATATGTATGGCCTACCATTGTTAATTGTTCTTTGCACCAAATTTTCCAGTGATTTTTTTTTATTTTACTTTTTAACTGTAGGTAATAGATCTGTATAAGGAAGTCTGATAAGAGATATTTGAAGTAAATCCCTTACTCTTTTAGCATATCTACCAATATATTACTCTTACCTTGATTAATGTGATGTGCCTTGACATATGTAAACTGGACGGTTGTATTTTTAGATTGTGCTTGTTAAGTTATATGATGAAATATAATGAAAATAGATTGACGACATAGTTGGGTATATGATGTTAGTGCCTGTAAGAAACTTAACGCATCTGTCAAAAATGAGTATTTTTTTTAGTTATTTTGCATGGAATAAGTTTGTGCACGGTAAATAGCAAAGCATTCTGCTGTTAAAAATGTAGTGTCTGGTGGTGTATGCCCCTGATTCATTTCAGGGACACAAAACTCTCAACCTACATCCTGAAATACACCTTCTCTACTATTTCTGTGAACTATGACATTGTTTGGTAGGAATTATTTCAATGCCAACAATGTGCCGTATTCCAATTTTCTTGAATTTGTTACGTGCAAAACTAATAACAACAAAACAACACAGAATCGCTCCCCGTGACACACCTGTCACTCTAATTAAACATTACATGAATTATAAGACGGTCAGGATAAGTGCCTACAGTCGGAGTTACCGAGAATAAACCTAGGAGGATTTGTTTACAAGCACCTGAAATGACGTGACATAATACTACGGTGGTTCAGAATATACACATATATTAAAACACAGATAAATAAACAGTACATCATGCCCTCCCTGTCTCTTTCTCTCTCTCATTCATTCATACATTCCATGGCATATTTGGACAATATGACAATTACAACTGTTAGATTAATTAATACTTTGACTATACTCATGCTCTTTCTTGGCTACATTGCCTTTTACAATTTGCCGTTTAGGGCTTTAAGTATAATGTGAATAATTGTTCTTTGTGCAAACCCTTTTATCTTTTCTGGAGGTACAAATATATTTCAATGAACTATTGTTTGGCTGTTAACATATACTCTGATCTATAACGTAGATTAGTCCGCCGGAATAAGGATGTCTAGTTATGCCATAGCACTGAGTTAAGTTATGAAATGATTTGATTTACGCAGATTCGCGGTATATCGGTGTCATCTCTCTCACACACGCACCTGGTTGGATCTTACCTTCGCTGCACTCCCTCTGACCTGGGTCGGGTGAAAGTGGTCCTACAGTTTTGGAAGGCGTCCACTTCGCGGTTATCCTGGTTGGCGAAAGTGGATCACTCGGCAGTTCCATATGACAACATCCGATCCTGGCTTCACTCGTTGACTTCGCTGGCACGTCCATGACTGTACTCGTACACTGTCGACTCCCTACAACTAGCGCAGTAATAGGTCAGTCCTTCGCTGTCACACGCACGTAGAGATACGTGGCTTGGGCGTTGAGACGAACATACGTAATGAGCCATTCGCGGTTTCACATGGACACACATGGATATCGAATGTTATTAACTTTAGTATTGGCTGTTATGCACTTCGGTATTAACTTTGCTATCAATTGTTATTAACTTCTACTAACTTAGGACGTGGTTTCGGGCGATTGACACAGGTGGACGTGTCTGGTGTTATTCTCACATAACCACACGTATGTGCACGGATGCGTTGACGGCGAGGGGGAAACGACCCCCTGGGTCTACTCTGCTCTACTCCATGGCTCTAAACACTCACTCGAGTCAAAAGACAAATTCAGACCACGGGTCTGATTGCGACTCGGAGCTAGGTCGCGCGTAGCTCACACTCCGGTGTTGATTCTAGACAAACTGTCTCGCTATTCCGAATCATCTCTTTATTCCAGATTTGAACGTGGTGACGCTCTAGCCTCTGTGTTTATGTGCCTATTTATTGTTTTCGGTGCTTTGACGGTTGTCCTCCTATTCTGGTCGAAGCTCTGGCCGGTCCTTGACCTCTGCTAGCAGCCCCTCGTGCAGAGATTAGTCCAAGTCGTCTGGTATTGTGTTGGGCACGTCCAGCGAGGGCTATCTCAACAGGGTATCGTCTTCCACTGTATCCAGCGATGGATCTTTAATAATTTATAACTCCTGTAGTTCTGTTCTGATTAGGCTGAAATTCTGGAATTTGTACTTTCATGATGTGGTCTTCCGCTGGTTAAAATCTCATCCAATTCGGTCCATTGGTTTAGAAGTTGCTCTTTTCCTGCTATTCTCCATATGAATGCATGTAAATCCGGATTCGGGCGAAAAACTGTGGTTGAGCAAGCTCGCGTTGGCTAAGGCAGTCGCTAGACACCTTTATACGCGACGGATTTTAATATTACCAATTTTAATTAAATCTTAATAACGGGCAATAGATCAATTACCTGTTATTCAATATTTGACCGTTATAAATTATTGGAGTTTCTTCTGTTTTCCTGGATCTGATGCCCCCACTGAACGAGTGTTTTCGTACATGAGTGATTTCTGGACAAGTGACAAAACGCTCTTTCAGTACAAACTTTGAAAACTATGTTGATTAATAAGGTGAACTTTAATCACACGTGTGTACACTTTTACATAATGCTATTTGAAACGAAGTATGTACTGAAAAAGATCGGCAACATATCAATGAATGATTTGTAATTCTAAAGGACTGATTGGTTGGAGTAGAGTGCATATCAGCATAGCATGTATGTTTTTACACAGTACTTGTTTATTTATTTATTTAATTAGTTTTCAAACATAAATATTTATGACGACACAGTTTGTATATTAAAATATGTACAATTTGCCGTCCCGTTTTGTCCCTTTTTCCTTCAGGAAAATATGAAAAATGTCACGTTTTGTTGTTTTAAAAATCTGATTACCTTATATTAGTAACCTAAATGTAAACTCTGTCTGGTTGTACAAACATGCCCGCAAAACGGTTTTTTTTTGGGGGGGAGGGGGTTATTGTTATAAGTGAACAGAGGCACCCAAAAAGTTTCAATTCAATCAATCAAGATTTAATTGACTGTTGCGGTATTGCTAGCTGAAATCGGCAACTATATTTTCTCATTTGGAATACGGCTGCAAACGCAATTTCTCAACAGAACATACAATACCTCATCATATTTCATGACCACTTGTAGGCAAGCGCTATCTATAGTGTTTCAGCCAAGCAGACAATTGTGTCAACAATGGAGCAGAAACTTCAACAATGCAGCTCTGAAGCTCTTGTATGGCTTTCGATTAACGGCCGTTCGGATGAAACACGATCCGCGTAGCAGCTCTAGAGTGACAACTGAGAAACGTCTTGTTTCGTCGCCGAATCTGTATCGTGGAAATTGAAAAATTCACCGCGGCGTGGCGCTGGGGTGAGAACGGCGCCGTTCGAAAGTTAATGAAGCCAGGCTACGTGCAAGGCTCATGAATTATTTGCTTCTCCAAATTGGGGAACAAAGGAAATGGAAATTAGACAGCCACGGCGAGAGGACAAGAAGAGAGAAAAGTTAAATTTGCACGTCGCATTATTCAGTAAGGAAGGTTTCCTAGGCTTGGCCTAAAACTAATGGGTGTGTTAGGTAAGGCAGGCATGTGTCGCACGTGTGCCGTAAGTACACAAGGCAAGTGAGTGACGTAATATGAGCAGAGCGAGTGACGTTTTCTCAGAAACAGTTTCATTTGATGGCATAGTACGCAATGCGCTGATTGAACAGAAACGTGTGTGTGTAAATTGTCAACTGCTTCGAAGCGAAATTGTTCCGAAAGACGAAGGCTACAGTTTCCTTCACGAGAGAAAGCTTTCTAACGGAACGGCTAGTGACATCTTAGCAACTTCAGATATATACAAACCTGCCTAACCTATTCACGTATGCATCTAATAGCAAAACTAAACAGAACCTAACCTTCCTAACCTATTAACATGCTTATTTCTGCTATTAGATACATACGTGAATAGGTTAGGCAGGTCAGGGGTGATGCTGTTTTGTTGTATCTCCACTATTAGTCGGAAATGACTTGATGATGTTATCGTGTGTCGTACATGTTAATGCTTCACGTTCCGAGGCGAAGTATCTGGTTGTCAGCTGGCGTGAATTATCAACAATAATAAAATGTTTATTCAAATCTTATAGTGTATTCCAGATTCACATAAATCAAACTTTAACCAGGGCCTCCCCCATGGCGCAGTGGTAGCGTCATTGCCTTGTAATCAAGGGATCCCGGGTTCGATACCCGGTGGAGGCACAAGTGGTTCGGACCCCACTTTAAACTGTAGGTCCAGTCCCAATTAGCCTTACTGTGCATAAAGTGGACTTAAAACAGCAACTCAAACTTTAATCAGCTCTCATGTGAAGTTAGTGCAGATGGACATACGACAAAATTGTGTTCAGCCGGCAATATATCTCCAAGCAAGTATAACTAACTATCCCTAGCGGTTCGTGTTCGCTAAACGTCATTACCAACTTTGTTTTGGGTATATAATTTTGTTTGGGCCAGTTTACATTGACGTAGTTGACTATATTTTGTTATAAGAATTTTTTTTGACATAATGAAATTGTTTCATTGAAAGGCTTATCATCGTGATAGATTGATAACGTGAATAGCAGTTCTGGATACAGGTCAGCGACCGTTATGACCCCGCAGGAGATGCATTTAAAATCCCACATCATGCAATAATGGTATTGAATGAAGAAACCAGATAAAATGTACTGATTTTTTTAACAAATCATATTTTCAATGTTTGGTCCATGTCAGTCAGCATTACTCATATCTGTGAAGTGGGCGACCACCCTGGGCCTCACGTCCCATGAGGTTGATACGAAAAACGTAATAAATGGAAGTGAGAAAGATAGAAAAGGCTAATTTTTGTGGGCAATAAAATTAAAACCTTTTTTCTACCTGGCTTTATATTCTAGTTTAACGTTATAATTTGAATGAATACGTCAAATCAAAGGCGGGCGGGAGCTCTAACCCTAAGGGGCCTCGAAAAAGTCAAAATAATTCTCATTTCTCATGTAAAACATTAACGCAAAAATTGCTTGGACATTTTTATCCGTTTATTATTTTCTTGAATAAAAAGCGCTTTGTCTTGGCTTTTCTTCTGTCTCATGACATTTCATAGCCTACCCGATTTTAATGTGTTAATGATAAAGCACCTCAAACTGCCACGGAGCAAAATATGGGCCATTTAAATGCTTCCGGTGTTTTAAACTGAAGAAGGGTATGGATAATATTATCAGTTCTTCCTTCCTTCCTACAACTTCAGATGAAGGTATTGCTCTCTGTAACGGGCACGAAGATGATTTATCTTCCGAATTTCTTGAACAAGTTCTACGTTTCAGGAATGTGCTTAAATCTGAAATCAAGTGCTTTGGCAAAGTTTCATCTCCTTGATAGCTCTACACTAGCTTCCAGTGTTCTCTGTATCGCCTTCTGTTTGTTTGCTACTCTTCAGGTAACAACCAGGGAAAAATAACTATCTTTCTCAAAATCGAAACTTAGGAAAAACTTCTGGAAGGTAGTGTCGAATGGTATGATTCAGCCCAAATTTAGCGGACTCAGTAATCTCACTCTTGAACGAGAAAGGACAAGACCTAATGTACAGAGTGTCCGAAAAGTCACGCAACCCGGTGTTTACGACCGTATAACGGAATAGCGAAACGGAATGAGAAGAAACGCTTTCTGCCAAGAGAATGCCCTGTATATTGGGAAAATTTAGAGAGACAAACATATGTAAGAACATGCATGTTTTAATAACAAATAAGCAAAGTGTTGCCAAAGGCGGAAAAAAAATATTTGCAAATCGTGTATATTGATGCACAGAACTCACTGAGGTAAATTATTGCAACATTTCACAATACCAACGAACAATTTGGATGGCCATCTAATGAATTTGACAGAAAAAGAACTTTGACGAAGTTTCAAAAACATTGCAGAAGGGAATAAATGGGCTGTTCCAAAAATCGATGTTTTCACAATATTACGAGGGACACTGGCAACATCGTTGGTGTCACGTGTCACTAACAGACGTGTTTCACCTCAGGCTATCACACTAAGGCACTTTTAACGACAAAGGAGAAAGTTGGTTATTCTCGAACGTATGCATTAAATTACATACACCTCGCAACCCTGAAATGTGGTTTCAATTGGATAGGTATGTCAACAGCCAAAATTCCAGGCATTGGTCGACAGAAAACCCACATCAGTTGCATGAACTAAACTTGCACTCTCCGAAAATCGGTGTATGGTGTGGAATATCGCGACGTCGTATTATGGGACCGTTATTCTTTGAGACAACAGTGGATACTGCTGTGTACCGGGATCTCATAATGCAATTCGTTGCTCTCCTGGAAGAAGACGAACGTGATATTTGGCTACAACAAGATGGAGCAACTTGCCATACATCTAATGAATCTCTTCGTATGCTGAGAGAATTTTTTGGTGATCGTCTAATATCCAAGGATTTATGGCCCAGTCGCTCGCCCGATTTAACATCTGGAGATTTTTTTCTGTGGGGTTACTTAAAGGAAAAAGTATACCAAACGGGACCCAGAACATTGGAGGAGCTGAAACGAAACATTACACAGGAAATTAATAATATCGGTGCTGAAACCCTCAGGAAGGTATCTGAGAACATGATCAAGCGAACCAACTTATGTAACCAAGAAAATGGTGGACACTTCAAACATTTGCTTTAATTTGTAGGGATACCCACATTTCAGGGTTGCAAGGTGTATGTAATTTATTGCATATGTTCGAGAATAACCAACTTTCTCCTTTGTCATTAAAAGTGCCTTAGTGTGATAGCCTGAGGTGAAACACGTCTCTTAGTGACACGTGACACCAACGGTGTTGCCAGTGTCCCTCGTAATATTGTGAAAACATCGATTTTTGGAACAGCCCATTTATTCCCTTCTGCAATGTTTTTGAAACTTCGTCAAAGTTCTTTTTCTGTCAAATTCATTAGATGGCCATCCAAATTGTTCGTTGGTATTGTGAAATGTTGCAATAATTTACCTCAGTGAGTTCTGTGCATCAATATACACGATTTGCAAATATTTTTTTCCGCCTTTGGCAACACTTTGCTTATTTGTTATTAAAACATGCATGTTCTTACATATGTTTGTCTCTCTAAATTTTCCCAATATACAGGGCATTCTCTTGGCAGAAAGCGTTTCTTCTCATTCCGTTTCGCTATTCCGTTATACGGTCCTAAACACCGGGTTGCGTGACTTTTCGGACACTCTGTATAAGTGAATGGGGCCTTGCATTCTAATCTCGCCCAAGGCCTCGCGATGTTGCTACGCCACTGTACCTAAGGTTTTTTATCTTCTCAAATTACGTAGTTTCATTATGATGTCAAACCAACTACCACATATTTTTCAAATTTGTTTTGAAGGTCTTGAAATAAGTTTGTGTGTCTTTTTCATTTTATGTCACTTTTCTGGTCTTGAAATCGTAAATCTTTTGTTGGTTTCATTTTTACGTGCTTGTTTGTTGAAATGTGTAAATAGCATTGCCTGCTATTTGCACCCGTATAAAGATACAAGCTAACAATTATATTTTGTATCGTATTACTATCAATGCGGTCTGTAGAACTAGATAACTAGCAACAACATGAGCGAACGACGATTTGTTGAAAGAGATGACAATATTAAAAAACCTTTTATAATGCAAATTCTGATTTCATGTTCCATTTATGGACCATCGTGCCTTAATGTTCAGGGGGGACCTTCAGCAACTAATTCGTATATTGAATTGGCAAAATTACACCAGAGAGAAAATTTGCTTTACTGATTGATTCATTTATTTCGTCAATTTATGCACAATAAGGCTAATCGGGACTGGACCTATAGTTTAAAGTGGGATCCGAACCACCATAAGCCTCCACCGGGAATCGAACCCGGGACCCCTTGATTACAAGGCGACGACACAACCACTGCGCCATAGGTGAGCACCCCCCAAAAAGTATAATGTAGAACAACCACCAGTCACACAAAGTCCCAAAATATTTACGATGACACTTTTTGCGAAACTTGGTTCGTACTCCTTTACAGGTGTCAGCAGCGGCGGCGATTAGGGGCGGGGCCGAGAGGGTGCAGTTCCCCCCACACTTTTTGCCACTTTTGCACCAATCTAACCTCATGTACTAAGGGAAATTAAACTGTCCTTGCCCCCCACTTTTGTACCTTGGCCCCCTAGTTTTGGTACCCAACCGCCGCCACTGGGTGTGAGTGATACAAATGTTTTCTACCAAGGAATAAATGTCTGCAATTTCAAATTGATAAAAGTGATGAACGTTTTAATTGCTCCTTGACAGTTTAGAATCAAAAAGTTGGCAACGGTGACTGCATGACTCGTGTATGTGGAGACGGTGCAAAATGGGAATGAGCGTTCGCTAAAGATAAGCGAGCTTCGTCTTGCAAGGCCTTCCAGTTACCCGTTGGCTTTCGATGCTTGACGGTTCAAAATCCAGGTCTATAGTTTTACTCGCCCGCTCGCCAGCCAGGCGGGCCTAGTAAGCGATTCTGGCCAATGTGCAGCTCTCTGCCCGGGACCCGTTGATTGCAAGGCGAGGACGCAACTACTGCGCCATCGGAGAGGCCTGTTGTTGTCTTCAAGTTTTGATTTGATTTGCTTTATTTTACTTCGCTTTTTTTTTACTGATTTGCGAAGATGGGGATGAGTGATGATAGGATGAAATTGATGAATGGACATTCACAAACATCCATGCCCAGGCCGGGATTCGAACCCGGGACCCCTGGCGTCGTAGCGCGATGTCCTAACCACTCTGCCACGACGGCCGGCTGTTGTCTTTAAGTCTCTGACTGCTGTTTCAGATGTAGGTTCCGTAATGCAGTTCATTTACTGCCTGATTACAGATAAAGTTGGAAGATTCGTGCTCTGCGCTTGCGAGCGAAAACAATGAACTTCGCTTAAGAACGTTGTCGTAACTCTTTCCTGTCGGTTAAGTGCGCTTTATACCGATCATCCTCAGTTAACGACCCATCTCATGAACACTTCAGGTGGCACCTCTGAAACCGTATCCAACATTTAGACACGATTTTAGCTCCATAATAGCTCTCACGTAGAGTATGCACACCAAAATCTGAGATTCTTTTTTTGTTCGTCGCTAGTTTACCATCTTCCATATGTTACTTCATATAAAAATCACATCCAAGGACGTATTCATGTGGGGGGGGGGGTCCAGGGGGTTTGGACTAGTGTTGGGCGATATATCGTCCAGACGATATATCGCGATATTGAAAAAAAATATCGTCCAGGCCATATCAACCAGACGATATACCGTCACGATATTTTGGCGATATATATCGTGTCGACGATATACCGTCACGATATTTTGGCGATATATATCGTGTCGGCGATATATCGTCACGATATTTGACGATATATATCGTGGAAATGATATACGTATATCGTCGATATCACGATACGGAAAAATATCGTATCGTCGTTAACGATATTTTCTTGACGAAATGTCGCGATATCAAATTTCCGATATCGTTCATCCCTAGTGCGGACTCACCCCGAAAGAATTAGCAAGCCGTATGATCCCAATATAATCCTTGCCTTCCAATAAGTTAGGTAGAAATGAATAACACTGTTTTACACACATTATGTTACAGAAATAGAAGTACCCATTCTTTACTAATCTGAGGATGCTGACACAGAAATGACGTTTAAAAAGTTTAATTTGTTCTGGTTTTGGCGTAACAAGAGGAGGAAGAGAGGGGGCATATTCAAGTGACCCAGCTCAACTCTGAGTATATATGGCAACACTGCTGACGGTGTGGCACGTCGCATTCCAGTATATCACTCCACCCCTTGCTGTTTCAGATCCCGTCAACATTGGCCAGTTTGCATTCAGTTGTGCAGTGTCTCGAGAGTATTGTTAGATTTCGTATATGCAGTATATACAGCGATGTAGCAACACTGGCTGCTGTTTGGCAACGTAGAATCCCAACAACGGCACTACATTTCGACATGTCATGTATTCAGGGAAGTATTTCACCACCTTTGGCTGCTGGCGAACCCCACAAGATAACTAACTAACTCTCAAGCCTTCTTAAACCCGAAGGTTTATGGCTGCAGCAACACAAGCCTTCCGTCTGTCCCTATCCTGGGGAAGATCAATCCAATCTTCTCCATCCTTACTGTTTTCCTTTAGGTCCATCTCAACGTTATCTCTCCATCTTAGTCTTGGCCTTCCTACAGGTCCCTTACCATCAGGTTTCCCAACAACAATACTGTAAACCACAAGATAACACAGGTCGAATTTAATGACCTAATCAGGGACTTAGAACTTCCCAAAAATAAAGCCGAATTGTTGGCCTTATGGCTCAACAATGGAATCACCTGGAGGATGATGTGAAGGTACTTCTCCCTACAGACAAAGAATTTCTTCCATTTTTTTTTAAACAAAAGGGGACCTGACTGTATGCCATGACAAAGGCTTATATGCATCAATTAATATATCACATAAAACTGAGGACTGGAGACTTTTTATTGATTCCTTCACGTTAAAGCACTTTTGCTGCACAATGGTAATGTTCTACCTGCAATTCCTGATGTCCATGTTTTTGGCATTAAGGAAACTTATGAAAACATGAAAGAAATTCTTCGGTGATGGTGAGTGAACTGCATGGAATGCATTCCGACAAATGTGCAGTGGCGCAACCACAGGTGGGGGCAGGGGGCATTGCCCCCCCAACCTTGGACGGATTTGAGTTCTAGAGGGGCAAGGGGGGTAAACATTGACGGCCAAGTGTACCTGCAGGGGGCAATTAAGGCCAACAACTTCAAATTTTATGCAAATGAAAATACTTTTTGTAAAATTTTCTTGCTCGCAATGCCTGCTTGTCTTGGTCTTATCAAATTCAGAACCGTAGCTAGGAGGCGGCGGGAGTTTCCCTGGGCGCCGAACGATCTAACTAAAAAAAGTTGTAAAATTGATTGATTGATTTGTGGTTTTAAGTCCAGTTTATGCACAGAAAGGCTAATCGGGACTGAATCTACAGTTTAAAGTGGGATCCGAAACACTGTGCCATGTGCCTCCTCCGGGTATAGAACCCAGGACCCCTTGATCACAAGGCGACGACGTTACCGGTACGCCATATGGGGAGGCACAAAAGTTGTACAGTCAACGCAAAGATAATGGTAAGAAAATTGCCCACCGCTATTTTCATTACTTTTTTATTCTACATCCTGTGTTGTTTTAAGGAATGGTATTATGCTGGTGCTAAACAGGCATTACCCCTCTGCTTATTGACGTATTTATTTCAATTCATTGTCATCACATTGTGTAATACAGACCGAATGAAAATGGTGGTGGACAATTCGCTTACCGTTTCTTTTGCCGTTGGGTGTACAAGAGAGAATGCATTGGCGTCCCGTGAAATTATTTGCGCCCTATTAAACCAACATTAATTACAGTCTGCAAAAAAATTGGATCCAAAAATGTTCTTGCTCGCTTCGCTCGCAATTTATCATTGTTTTCTGTAATGCATTGTAAATTACTAGACACAGGAATAAGACTTGTCTTAATTGATTTTGTTTTAAATGCATGAACAATTGTTTTCAGTAAAGGAAGCGTGCACATTTGAGACAAAATGTAATTTTTGCTGTTGGTTTATTTTTAGATGGATGAATTGGTTGTGTAATGTATTTAAATAGTATATGTTGTATACAATATGTATAAAGAAACCTTGAATACGTACACAATTTAGTGTCACGTCGCTCCATGTTGCATATATGTGAAACATATATCGTGTATGAAAGTTATACATGTTAATGTAAAAAAGAATTACATTTGGAATGCATTTATCAAGCATTTTCTGTCTTTCAAAAATAGTTTTTGTGGTTATTTTGCATTATTATTTTGAAATTGAACGTGTTGAAAAAATAATAATAATGTTGGTCCCGGGTTCGAATCCCAGTTTGGGCATGTATGTTTGCGAGTGTCCATTCATCAATTTCATCATATCAGCACTCATCCCCATTTTCGCAAATTAGCCATAAGTGGCACAAGAAGCGAAGCATAATAAAGCAAATCAATAATAATAATGTTATAATAATAGCATTATTATTACTAACATTATTATTGAAATTATTGTTGTTATTATTATTATTATCATTGGTACGTTTATCCTGGTACTTGCCCCCCCCCCCCCAGTCAAAAATTCGTGGTTGCGCCTCTGCAAGTCTGTCATAGTTTTCTGGGGAACAGGAGAGCAAAGAACTATGAACAACTCGTGGAGAATCTTCTGAAGTCTTTCGAGAAAACTTGGTGGTTCATAGTATTACTAAATTACTTTTTTTCTTAGTGCTTTCTTGTTAGTGGTTTTTACGGTTCAAGGGATCTACTTCAGCAAAGAAAGGGCACTTTCGCCTGTACAACAGAAAAACATTCTTGTCAAGGATTCAGTAGCCATATTTCAAGGTCGGCTGCAGGATTTTTTTGTGGGGGAGGGGGCGGCATTGTTTAAAGTGGAGGAAACATAGATTTATGCTTTCCCACAGTTAAGAGAATTATCATGAAGCCAGCAGCACTAAGTTAATTTGCATAGATGCTTAATTTATCCTTCACGGTACCTCTCATCTATATTTTCACGCTATTATTTCAAAATTTGAGTTGTATTAATTCTTCCCAGAGGGGGGGAGGCAAGTGCCCCCCTGGTCTCCTTTTGCCAGCATTCTTAATATATTTATCAAGTATGCCACATTGCTTGTGATTAATTGCTATATAACATGAATTTTGCTTATCTTGAAGAGAAGAGCCAGTGCGTTGCTTATGGATAGGGACGTGAAGTTTGTTTTATTTTCCCCTCAATTTCGATGTTATATTTTACTGCAATTCGGTGCATTTTTACTGTTCCTTCTATGCTTAAGATTTTCATATTGTTTTAGTTCTGGAAAATTCAGACATGTTTTTGTTTTAATGACAAAAGAAAATACATGTCTTACCTTTGTGGGAAATTACCAAATTTCTTCCATTTGGAAAAATATTTCATGTCGTCAGACACCAAATATGAAATGTTTATTGAATGATAACACCTAAATCTTTGAACACAATCGTGCGCACCACGTTTCCCTAAGAATGCCAAAAAATCCTCTGCGACCCCAAAATACCGATTTGTGTAACCCCTCCCCGAAACACAACAGTTGCTTCTCCTTGAAGATTTTCCCGTTTCTACAAAATTTTCCTTCTGGGAATATCCTATTTCCGGAAGAGGTTATACACTTGTCAGTCATGTCTGCGCCAAACTGCAAGAAATGAGGCGTGACAATCTCTTTTGAATCGAGCTATCACCAGCTAGACTATAAGTGGCAGATCTAATAGAGCTTGAGATAGTTCTTTTTTAATAGAGGAAGTGTTATCCCAAGTTTATAATGCATATATCGTAACATTTTTCGCGTTAAAGTGGAAAATTCGGTGTTATTCTGAAAAAATGGCATCATTCACCTTATTTCGCGATTCGGAAACACCGAAGACTTGCCTCCTTAACCTACCCAAATACATTTTAAGCACTTTATTTTGCTATCCTCAACTTTCGGTGTTATCGTTAAATCTAGAACTTCACGTCGCTGCTTATGGGTAACATGAATTATGCCGTAACTTCAAATTAAGAGCCA
Source organism: Lepisma saccharinum (assembly GCF_977018435.1). Lineage (NCBI taxonomy): Eukaryota > Metazoa > Arthropoda > Insecta > Zygentoma > Lepismatidae > Lepisma > Lepisma saccharinum. Next base: position 33,371,353 of record NC_139258.1, on the reverse strand, counting down.
ATCTTAGAAAATGAAGTGCATATTCATGTTCAGGAGCTCAATTTCAATAAGAAACTGCTACTTTCCTTTCTGTAACAGAAAAAATGTGAAAATTTGTAGAACAGTAATCCTCGATTATGCAACAAATGCTAAACCAGCAACATCAATTAATTTTTTGTAATTGGTAATTCTTTCGAGGATGGCCAGGACCCCCTGAACCCCCCTCTAAATACGTCATTGCCTCTTGTATAAGTATTAATCGACAGGTTCAAATAGTTAGGTATAATGTTCAGACATTGAAGGAAAATTCTTGATACCAGTTTATTCTTCTTAGAACATTCCAGAAACTCGTTCAAAATAAATTAAAGAAATGTAAAAACAGTGTGGGAGAAATTGACATGTGATCGTTAATAAAACACGAGATTAAAGTTTTGCAAGAGTATTCAAAAATGTATTTTCTAAATTATTCTCGATTTAATCTGGTAAAGAAAGTTATTTTCCCTGTTGATAAACTGCAAGGGTGTTTGAAAGAGAGAATTATATACCGCCATGACATCTGTTGAAGATAAGAGTTATTACTGCAGGAACTATACAGGGTGCCATGATGAGCGTCCGGGATTTTGAAGTGATGGGAAATTAAAATGAACAAGCAGTTCTTCCTTCCTTCCTTACAGCCTCAGATTTCAGCTTTCGAAAAACAGAGAAATATGAAATTATGAGTAATTTATTATATTAAAATATGATAATATTCTGACGTATCCCTGAAGATGTTTGTATGGATTCACATTGAGATTTCATTTTTTAAAAAAAAACTGATGGAGGCCTCGCGATATGTTGCTACGCCACTGCATACTACAACTGGAAGATATAAGTTTAAAATTTGGTTTCATTTCCTGGACCTTCTTCTTTTTTCTGAATTGAGGCGATGTGAGAGCTGCAAAGAACGAAAGCACTCTACACGGAGGGGTTTAATAATTGCTGCCATGTTGGTGCTGTAGCGGGTTGTGTGTTCACCTCGTGTGCGAGTCTGTAGTCTAAATAATGCAAAGCTAACATGACGCATGCGGTAACATTTTGTACCGTTCCGGTCTAGAATAAAAGCGGGATTCCCGGCCAGAACCTCGTAAAGAATAGAAATAAAAGTTTCTCTGTGCACTTTTGAAACAAATGGGAACAGTTTTTTTCATATTTGTTTTTTTGAATGCAGTAATTTCTTTTTTACTTAGTTAGGAATGCACAGGGTCATAAAGGGGGATGGTGGGGGGGGGGGGGGAAATATAAAATTGTGAAGTGAGTTGTCATAATTACGAGGCATCGTTAGAGAGAAAGAAAGAAAGATACAGGAATATGAAGAAATGAAAAGAGAAAAGGAGGAAGAGAGATAGAGAGAATATAAGGACATGAAGAAATAAGACAGACAGAGAAGAGGAGACAGAAATGAAATAGGTAAATGAAGAAATAAGATGTACAAAGAAAGAAAGAAAGAGAGAGAGAGAGAGAGAGAGAGAGAGAGAGAAATATAAGGACATGAAGAAATAAGACAGACAGAGAAGAGGAGAGAAAAGAAAAATATAGGTAAATGAAGAAATAACACGTACAAAGAAAGAAAGAAAGAGAGAGAGAAATATAAGGACATGAAGAAATAAGACGTACAAATAAATGAGAGAGAGAAATATAAGGACATGAAGAAATAAGACTTACAAAGAAAGAGAGAGAAAATATAGATAGGGAAATGAAGAAATAAGGCACACGGAGAATAGAGAGAAACACAGAGAGAGATTGAAATATGTAAGGAAATGAATAAATAAAACCGAGAAAAGAGAGATAAAGAAAAGTATAGGGAAATATAGACAGAAGGCACACAGAGAACAGAGAGAAAGAGAAATATAATTCCATGAAGAAATAAGGCAGAAAAGGAGGGAAAATATAAGTAAATAAAGAAATAAGACGTAGAAAGAAAGAGAGAGAAAATATAGGGAATTGAAGAAATAAGGCATAAGGAGAGAGAGAGAGAGAGAGAGAAAGAAAAATATAGGGAAATGAAAAAGGACACAGAGAAAAGACGAGAGAAAAAATGAAGAGAGAGAAATATAAGAACATGAAGTAATAAGACACAGAGAAAAGGAGAGATAATGATAAATATAGGTAAATGAAGAAAGAAGACACAAAGAAAGAAATAAAGAGGAGAGAGACAAAGAATAATATAGGGAAATGAAGAAATAAGACACCGAGAAAATGAGAAAGAGAGAGAGAGATAGACCGCTACTATTCTATCCTACGAAGACGAGCCTAGCTCGAAAGGATTATTCCAAACTTGAAAGGGGAAGCAGGTGGAAATATGCATAAAATATTAATTTATTATAATATAATTTAAATTATATTTTTTTATTCGGATTTCATATATCCGGGTATCAGATATTCTGATGTCCGGATGTAAGATTATTACAAATTATATCCGTTGCATCCGAAACAGATATCGGATAATTTGAAATCCCTATATCAGTATTCCATATTTTGTGACCATCCCTAGTGCTAACCACTCCGCTACGGGAAGAAAGAGAGATAAGAGAAGCGAGAGAGAGGGGAGGGAGGAGTAAGGCAGACAATGGGGGAGAGATAGAAAACCGGGAAATGGAACAAACAAGAAATCTACGGATGACTCCTAACATTTTTTTCATCCTTTATTTTTATTCTATCATATTTTCCGCTGCGATTAATCTAACAGATAGTTAAGTACAAATAAGAAACTTATTTTTTTTTACAACTTCTGTGCGTCTGTAAATTACTTATGTCCGGGAAAAGAAATAAAAAAAAAACTTCTCGTTATTCAAGCCTTAATACTGTAGATTCATCTGGAGTTTGGCAGTGTACATTTCATGTGATGTCGGATAGCGAAGAGGCATACAGACAAACTGAGATTATGTTCAACGTTTAGTGGCGGCGGTTAGGGTTGCACTTACCCCCCCCCCCCCTCCCCACAGACACACTTTTTGCCACTTTTGTTCCCGCACTATATTAAATCTTATCTACGAGGGAAAGTAAACTGTCTTTGCCACCCCAGTTTTGGCATCTTGTCCCCTAGTCTCGTTTCGGTATCTTTACAACACTAACTACCCCCCTCCCCCGATGGTATAGTGGTAACGTCACCTCTATGTAATCAAGAAGTTCCGGGTTCGATACCAAGAGCACGAAGATAGTGGTTCGGATCCTACTTCAAACTTGAAGTTTTGTCCCTATTAGCCGAGTGAAGTTAAGCTTCGACAAAACTAACTGAATTTTACTCGGTGCGTACTGAGTGTGCTTCGATGAGAATTGTATAGTAGTCTTATGTCCACAAAACCTCTGTACGTGTGTGCGAGTCAAGCCAACGAGTCTATATACTGAGCACGGCGTTGCGACAAGGCACGGGATTGGCGCGACGCTGAGCAATCTTTGCATTCCCTGCGCTGTCATTGGAGGTTCGGCATGATGCGACTCGCATCGAAGTTAGTAATGTAGATCGGTCGGGGGCTTTATGGGAGTTTAGATAAACCAATCGCCACGCCGTAAAATACAAGGAAACTCAATTCGAAATCCGTTTTAAGGGGAAACGGATTCACAAGCTAGTTTTTCCTCGTTCGCGCCCTATAAACATTTCCAAACATGTCGATTCACAGCAATTTATTCCAGCGTTATAATTCTCTGCAGTTTGTAGTTTCCAGTGGAACGCTCCGTTTGAAACAAAGCAGCTGTGGTGTGGAATGCCCCACCATTAACAACGCAGCACCTCTGGCAACAGGAGGAGACGAAACCCCATCGATACACGTCGGCTTGAAATATCCGTGGCATCTCACGCACATCTTTCGACACGTGCTTTGGGCAGTGGATTCTTCCGAGGCCTATTAGCAGGTTCTTTTCTGTAAAAACAGAAGCAGAAGTTGGGAACTTTTTTTTGGCCACTTCTTTGTCGCAACATCTGCTGCTGCTGTTGCGAAAGTTGCTGTGGGAAGGAAAGTTAACCATAGTTAGAAATAAGCCATAGGTTGTTTTCTACAAGGTAAGATCTATAGATAGGGACGTGAAGTTCGAAAAGTTTAGGAAAGCAAAATAAAGTGTTAAAATGTAGCTTACGGAGCCACGGTGTTTCTGAATCGCGAAATAACGCAAATTTTGCCATTTTTCAGAATAACACTTTAACGCGAAATGTGCAATATAAACTGAGGATAACACTTCTTCTGCTCATCTCTTATTTCTAGCCTAGCTGGTGAAAGTTCGATTCAAAAGAGATTATCCGCTTCATTTATTGCAGTTTGGCGGTTTAGTGTTTATTGTACATTTAGTGCCGATGAGATGAAATTGGTTTTAAATGCAAGAAATTTGGTCCTTTCTCACAAAGGTAAACCTTATTTTTTTCAATTAAAACTAAACTTTGTCTCAATTTTCCAGAACTAAAGCAATGTGAAAATCTTGAACATAGAAGGAATAGTAAAAATGCATATAAAAATAGCAAGTGTTCAAATTAATAACTCCGAATCTTGCCCTAAATCGCCAGGCACGAAGGGATTAACTTTCCGCCTCTCTGGCGCCCGGTTCCCAAATTTGTGGATTATCCATGATTTGCCCTTTTATAACAAATTCGCTCTTGTGTCCATGATATTCAGTCGATAATCTTGAAATTAAATCCAGGTGTCCTGTATAGCATGCCGCTTCGGTTGCCCAAATTTTAGATATATCCGCCGTCTGGAAACTGAGATATTCAATAAGGCCTATTTTTGTACAGGTGGGACATAAAGAATGAACCTTCGGGACCACCGTCGATGTGACCCTGAACTCTCGCCCCTACTTTCATTGTCCCACTAGAATTTCGTTTTGCCGACAGATACTTATGAACTATTAAATCTAAAAACTATATTACAACAGTAATATATTGATTAAATATACATAATTTAAAATATTGAAAAGTGATTGACATGCCCAAAAATACCTTGATACGCGTATATTTATTTCATCATATCATCACTCATCCTCCTCTTCGATATTAGCCAAAAGTGGCAGAAAAGCGAAGAAAATTAAACCAAAACAATCAATCAATGATGCAAGACAGAGCATGTCAATTATCCTTGTCGCCTCAGCTGTATGCAGTTGAGACTGCTTTATACGTAACTCAGTTCTGCGTAATTCTGTTTTGAACGTAAATTACTGTAGGTCCCGGCAAAATATAATTTATAAAGTGTTAATTAAATCTTCGTAATGCATTTATACGTAATTCGGGGTTATATGTACTAATGTTCATAAAATATAGTTGATTTGTCTCGAGTTGCGAGAAAGAACATTTGCCACAGTTGTTCAGAACACGAGACGCATTTTCTTTTCTACGTAATCGTGATACGAAACTACAGACGTTAAAAATATGCCGATAGCCGAGTTTTGCAGTGTTCCATAATAAAAATAGAACAGCGGGTCCTACAGTGAACATTTTCAGTTGCTACTGATCGGCTATGGAAGAGAGTGAGAGGAAATATTGCACGCTTGATCAGAAAGTAAAATGTATGCGAGAAGTGAACGAATTCACATAAAACTAACTTTTAGATTCGTTAATTTATCACTTTTTGACAGAAATAACCTGTACCTTGTTCCTCAAAATAGATACAATTACAATATTTTAATAATAATATGGAATTGTATCTAAACCTAATTTGTAAGTTATTCTCAGCTTTACGTATTATTTATTCTTCATCTTGACATACCTACAACTCAGGTTGAACTTTATTATGACGCAGGAGTGTCAGGGTTTTGCAGTATGCTTCACTGTCCCAAAAACGGTACCCATCTGGTCCCACGAAGAATTGCTTTGTTTTACAACTGCCGTCATGTTTCCACTGTTTTGATCAGCTTTTCAACTCAATGTACGCTCGCGCCCTCCCTAATCTGGCAAGGGGTATTATTAATGCATATAACATCAAAACAGAGGATTGCATTTGACCATTTTGCTTTGCTTTTAATAAATAATACAGATTTTTGTCGATAATGATAATCTACTCTGAAGACTGTGTGAAGCCAAGCTAATTACACACACTCACGAAGGCACGCACAGTGGCGTATTTAAGAACCTTACAGTAGCGGCGATTTGATTCCAATACTGGGGGGTGGGCAAGGTGGCAAATATTGGGGGCAAGAACAGTTTATTTTTCTTGGTACATAAGGTTTAGCATAGTGCGGGGGCAAAAGTGTCAAAAAAGTGGGGGCCACGCCCCCTAATCGCCGCCACTGGAATCTTACGATCTTGAAACCCTCCCTGCAATATCGTCCCAACCCCTAGGTTCGATTTCATTACCTTCTGACCTCAAACATTCTTATCTTGTAAAATACAAACCCCACTCAGAAATATATTATGGTTTATTTTTCAAATTAATGTCTGAAAAAAATATGAAACAGCCTCTCTCTCGTCTTCATTCCATACGTGGTGTCTCTGTGTTCACGTATTTCTAATGTAACGCTCCACAAAAACAACTATTACACAATCCTTGGTGCATTGGAATGCAACCTGGCGTGCCAACACTTTTTGACCGACCCTCGTACATTAAGTATGTAAGAGAGAAGCAGTGGGTTTTATGCTGCAGAGAGAACGCCTACAGACGAGACTCCCACGTAATTTTGAGAGTACTGTGATCAATACGACCGCAGAGATATGTTCGCCATCGAATCAGATCTCGATTCGTCGTGTCACCAGTATTTCATATCAGGACAACAAAACAAAGAAACCAGCCAGGGCTGTCACTTTCGTGCATCGGAAGGAGATATCCGTGACGTTTACGACATGCCAACAGTTTAACCAAGGACGCTTACTGTTGTATTTTGTACTGCGCAGGCTAGGAAGTTTTCCTGAGATATTTCTCGTGAATGTTATCTCAGAGAGCGATGGGGTTTCTTCCGGCCAGCCTTCTGTCCTCATCTCCTCGTGCCTCCTTTGAGACTGCAGGGAGTACAAAAAATACAGTTGAACCTGAGTCATACGTATGTCAAGGTGAAGAGAAATTAATACTTATAACTGAGAATTACTTACAAATCAGATTTAGATACCATGTTATATCATTATTAAAATACTGTAATTGTGTCTATTTTGAGGAACACTCTACATGTATATAGGTTATTTCTGTCATAAAGTGTTAATTAACGAATCTAAAAGTTTGATTCTTCATTTGCCAGTTTATTAGTGAACAGTTTGATGCTCGAATACTACAGTAGACACTATAGTACTATAGTTTTAGTACCCAATTTTGAAAAATCGTCTAAAATAGCATTTATTTTACTAGTGACTGTGCAAGGTGTGGTATAACCGATTCCTAAATCTGCAGCTATTTCAGTTTTAGTTTCATGTGGATTAGCGTCCACTTCCTGTATAAATTGTACTTTCTGGTCAAGCCAAGCGTGTAACTTTTCCTCTTTGTGTTCTCCATGGCCGACCACTAGAAACTGAAAACTGTCACTTCTGTGACATTGTTGAAGCATGGTTACGTACAACTCAACTCTATTTTATGAAAATTTGTACCTATAACACCGAATTACGTATACATGTATTACGTACAGATAAGGTTTACTTAACACGTTATAAAATAATATTTTGCCGGTACCTACAGTAATTTACGTATAAGACAGAATTATGCAGAACTGAGTTACGTATAATGTAGTCTCAACTGTATTCAGTTCTAGCTCAAGAGGTGGTCAAGCTGCAAACAAGATTTGATAGGCAACTTTTACGTTTCTTTACTTACAATAGTTTAATACGTTCAAATCCTATCGCCATGTTTTGCGTTGGATTCGAATATGTATATGTATAGTATACTACGTATATAATCAAGGGATCCCGGGTTCGATTCCTGGTGGAAGCACATTGTGGTGCGGATCCCACTTTAAACTGTAGGTAAAGTTCCGGTTAACCTTCTGTGCATAAAGTATACTTAATAACAAACACCCCCTAAAAAAACAGATGAATGCACTATTACTATTTCTTTCATGTCACTATAATGGTTTAAGAAGTCCTGATATATGAATGTATCCGGGCAGTTTTTTATCGTTTTTTCGTTTTAATCCTCATTTTCGTATATCACTGCAGATTTTCTACAAATCCTTAATCAAATCTATTCTATCCAAATATCCGAATTATCAGTTTTATCCGAATCGGATCCGTTATCCGTAGTTCATACAGGCGAGATAAACTATCTCAGTCTACAGGCACGATGACGTGTAGACGACGCGGAAATTGCGCACGAATGCGAGCCTTTTAAAACGCACCCAGCTCAGACGTACAACTTCTATTTTTACGCAGCTCAAAAATCAATTACGCAGTACTTGTCTGGGTCAGTATTGATTTGATAATTCGCCAGGCGGGAAACGCCCACTTTTGACGGCCGTTAACAGTTTAAGCACCGAAATAATCTGTTCGAAATTTGCGGATGGCGTCCGTGTTAATTTTATACGTGTTTCTCGGATTCTGCAAAACTTCCGGCTGGTTTTGCAAGTTTAGCTTTTGTACCCCCACCCCACCTCTCCTCCATTTTCGTCTCTCTTTGATCCGTAAACTGGGTTCTGCTTACTTACTGCTTCCGTGTAGGCGAGTTTATGATGCTTTTCGTTCATTTTCTTTACCCATTTCATCTAGTTTATTCTTTCCTCTTCACTTAGTTGTACCCTTTCGAAATCTCAGCTTTGAATCGACGTAATGTTTTAATATATATATTTTTCATGTATGCTGTTCTAAAATTACAAAAGCGAGTATGGTCGCGAAAAGGAAAGAAAAGGTTCTGAAAATGTTTTCAAAATGGTGCTGATAAAATGCTTTTATTCAATGCCCTCTTTTTCTGCGCCTTCTGTATATAATTCGCGCGGACCGCAGAGAGAACTGTGGTTATATAATGCGCGCGGACCGCAGAGAGAACTGTGGTTCTGCTGAATAGGTTTTGTTGAAGCTTGTGTTTCCTCTTGTGAGTTTTGCTACATTATTTCGGGAATTATTGGGGCTGCAATGATTATATTATACCATTTTATAGCTCTCGTTCTGCTCTACAAAATGAGACTATAGGATTTTATGTAGCTGCTCAAAAAAAGCATCGAAGAGGGATGAAAAATGTGTTCATTTTACTTAATGTCATGTCCTAAAATACATATCTCAAACGATCGGGGTGAAAAAAGCTATATTTTTAGAAAGGTGCTGCACCTTAAAATCCGTTCTCTAATAATGAGCATGATTTCAGAACAATTCAGGGGGTAAAATTAGTGTTTTTCTATAGAGAAATTCTTGATGTACTAATATTCCCAACAGATGGCAGTCAATGCGCTATCAACTATTTGTCTGGTCGTGACTGAGAGAAATTAATGTCACGTGATACGTCTATATCAATGAAACTGTTACATAAATAGTTATAAAATGTAAGGAACTAGCAATTGTACTACTTTCTCGAAATATAAATTATCTTCAGCATTCCATCTATTTTTGTATAATTATACTTGTGCTTTTGGCTGGAAATAAAAAATATAGGCACTAAAATTTTAAGGTGTTAAAAAATATCCTTTTTAGAATTGTCCATGTTGGAGTTTGTACTGTACCTACGTTGTCACCATTTTGTGTTATAAACAGGACAGCCCTATACAAAGGTGGAGAGAAGACCATTGATTGGTTGAAATCCATCTCCCGCGTAAACCTACACCAATAAGCGATTTTCCATCCCATCTGCGGGTGAGACCGTTCCTTATTGCTTTTTTCTCACATGCAATTGGAACTTATTCTGTTTACTAATTGTTTCCAGCTCAGTACTGTATTTGTGTTTTACGAATTTCTACGCCCAACTCTTTCTTACCTTGGTTTGCTCAAGATCTTCTCTATTCTCTCTGCTAATCTTTTATTTTCCTTCTCCGCTTTCCTTTATCCTTACTTTTCTCTATGTTCCTATGTTGCCTGTGCCTTCGCTCTGAGCCGAGATAGCGCGTGACATGCCGCAGATGCCAGTATTTTCGTCCCGAAGCGTCTCGCTTATTTACGCACATATCTTTAGCATGTAGACAATTATATTTACATTGCATAACGAGTACTAACCTATGTTATAAGTGTTGTTCAAAGTTGTTCACGCGCTATCTCGGCCCTGAGCCAAAACAAACTCACTGTATCTACGTATACTTTCTTTCATTTGTTCCCGTATTCCGCATGTAGCATTTGCAATTCATGTCTTGAGCGATATATATTTGATGTACTTCATCCTGGGCCTGCCAATGTGCTTTTCTCGTATTCTTCTTTCGCCGATCTCCCTGCCGGAGTGGTTATCGCGGCGCTACGACTCCAGGGATCCCGGGTTCGAATCCCGGCGTGAGTGTTGTTCGCGAGTATTAGAGTGTAGAATAAGTGTGTCCCTTCATTAATTTAATCACATCATAACTCGTCCTCATCTTCGCGATTAGCCTAAAGTCACCGAAAAGCGAAGTGAAATAAACCATTAATCAATCAAACAATCAACCTTTTAAAAAAACATCCAAATGTTAACCTCAGTTCCAAATAGTAAAGGAAAATGTCTAAATATGGGCCCCCTTTTTATGTTGTCATTTTCGGAGGAAAAAATTAATATATCAAGCACCTGCCCTTAAAACGCATATCTATGAAATATATACTTAAATGTAATAGCATGCTAAAGTATAGAAGGTCTTATTTTATTTTATTTTATTTTATTTTTTAAAAAAAAGCCATTTTCAAAAAATGGTAAAATGATATATTTCAAAATTGTGGTCTAAATATGGGCCACTAGTGGCAATATCACAAAAAGCAATTAAAATTGAAAAACAGTCATTTATCGCTAAAACATTATAAAATTCATATTTATGAATAATCTGTTGTTTTGAAAATCACGCGGAATGGGAAAAATCGTTGAAAATTCGTTGAAAATGTGATCTCAACATTAGACCTCATGTCATCATATTTAGACCATCACGCTATTTTTCTTCTTCAATTCATTTTCGCTCTCTGTGGTACATATTTCACAAACAAATCATGGCATTATAAAAGCTCACATTTGTTTTATGTACCGCTAATATCATAACCTATACAAAGCAGATGAGAATTCAGAAAACGCTGAGTTAAAACATATCTGCAATAAGCTTTCGGAGGTAGCAATTCTATAACAGCGCCCAAGGCCGAAACTAACCAGCACTTTCTCTTGCGAATTGGCGCCGCAACCTTTGTCCTTGACAGATAACCAGTTCCAATAGCCTCTGCCAGGCTGCAACACCCGGGAACGCTGATAACTCAACCCATATTTAAACCTTCGCCCATATTTAAACCTCCTCTATACCCTGGACTGCATTTTGCAGACTATACTGATTGCAAGTCCAACTAACGGCGGACCTACTTTTTGCTACATAACTCTAGCTGTGTGGCTCGATGTCAACAACCTCAGTTGCGAATTAACAGTTGTAGGGGTAACATCGCTCTCCTGTTGCAACGTTGCCAAGGGTACATCTATTCTTGTCAGTTGTTTTTATTTGCTTGTTTGTACAGTGGTTTGGGTGTTTTGTGTACTGTTCCGTGCTTTATGTACTATTGTACAACTTTTATCCAGTAACGTCGCTGATCAACTCCCCCTCCCCTCCGTTTTACAGTACGTTTGGCAACATATCGTGTATCCAACGCACATTTGTTTCGTCCCGCCAGGAACTTCGGTGCCTTGTGACTCGAAAATGCCCGATGTCAGTCGAAGAGAATTCAACTGATCGCTGATTCGTTGTTTCACAGCTGGAAATGCGACCAGTATAACGAGGCTTTGCCGTCTGGACCTACGGCCAGTATAATCCTCCATGGGATTTGTGTTATGTGCTGTCCGTATGTGTTTGAGATTATCCCTCCATCTATTTCATCTTATCAACGATTCTCCTCATCTTCGCAATTAACCAAAGCTTGCAAAGACTTGTAACGACCACCATGTTAGGCACATTTCAGTCGTATATTGGCATTTATCTTATTCGTATACTTTCAAGTTAAGAACTTGGATTAAATTATTTACACTTCATTGTCTTCATAATTCATGTATATATTTACGTTTTATCTTATGTTATAATATTTTTCGCGTTTTTTTTGCAATATTTATTCAGAATTTATAGGCTAATAGTTATCTCAAATAATATATGCAACGTTTCATTGTTTTTCAAATCCAAAATGGCTAGGATTATTACTATCTTTCACGCAAATTTTATTGTTTAAGCACAAGTTAAATACATTTTTTCTTAATATCGATTTTTGTTCAACAATGTACAAGTTTGAAGTAATTTGTCTTCGTTATAAACTAAATCTTTATTTAATAATTTCTATGTGCAAGGGCAAATATGAATTATTTGATAAAATCAGTTTAGTTATTTCTATATAGTTTAATATCGTAATATTATAGCAGATTATTTCTCCCTCGTTTTCAATAAAATAACAATTTCCTATTGGCTGTTTATGTGGGGAATGACACTTCGTGTATTTGGAGACGTCAAAAGTTTCAAGTTGGCATTCTCAATTTTTGCCAACCACAATTAAGCTTACTATCGCTATTTAGCATTATTCTGACATATAAATTATCAGTTTTTCTTGTGTTGTTTTTATAGTATGAGTTTTTAGCATTGTACGAAAGAACAATCTTTTATGCTGCGCCTCGCGCTTGAGGTAGCAGTTGAGGTATTGCTATTAACTGTGAAGGCGGTGCGCGGACTCTCGTGTTAAATAAGTTGCTTATCACTGCCTACGAGCGTGCAGGACCCAAGAAATTATAATTTTAACTTGTGCGAATCAGTATGTACGCACGCGATAAGTGATTAAAGATTTTTGACATTTTAATTATAAAGTATTTGGATTTTATTTGACGTGATGTGCAGCAATTCGGTGGTTAACTTCCAGGGGAAGGGTGGATCGTCTTAATCCCGATCCCTTGGTGAGAACTCGTGCTTCCAACTGACCAGCCGGAGCAAGGAGCAGTGTTTTGCCAAATTCGTGACGTTGCAGACGCTAAGTAAAATAAAACAAATCAATCAATCAAATCCTGTTCTTCGTTCAATTGTTGTTTTTTTTTCGTTCTTTTTCATTGTCTCAGGATATGACCTACTATCCTGCATCGTTTGATAGACTTCCACACCTTTCTCTCGCTGTGTGCATGACTCAGGATGTCTTCATAATATGGTAACTCTGTCTATACGTTTGTTCTTCAGCGTTCTCAGGTTTAAGAACACATTTCAACCGCAAATCGTAACGAATTACTGAAATTGAAGCATGGATAGTTTACAAGCCCAGGACTCGAACACATGAGTCGAACTCTCAACGCACAGAGGTAAAAAATCGATAAAAAGATAGAAGCACAGAAGGAATCTAGCAACCTCTACTGTCAGAATATGGAAACACTGTTCTGCATCACTGTTTGTCAACGAGAGTGATATAATCGCTACAGTAGGGGATAATTTACGACACAGGCATGGTCTGTTGGAGGTTGCGAGCGGCCGAAATCTAGTTCAGAATGTCACGGAAGAATGCTATAAATAAACTTCTCCACACGTCAGCTCCTGTTCATCACTTGCCCTGTTTCCACATCTCATCTCTCTCTCTCTCTCTCTCTCTCTCTCTCTCTCTCTCTCTCTCTCTCTCTCTCTCTCTCTCTCTCTCTCTCTCTCTCTCTCTCTCTCTCTCCCTCCCCGTCCTTCACATCGATTGGAAAAGTGTGTCTGCAGTTTGCCAGAGCTCCGATCTCACGGCTAGAAACAACTCCCGAACAAGTACAAGGTTAAAAGTAGCTCTTAAGGAACAACACGGACACACTCCATCTCACAGAAGCGATCATGAAACGACGCTTTGCTGCCTCAAGTGGAATGAGGTTTTGCTGTGATGGGTGGATGAGAGCTGTTGGTGGTGCTCCTGTGTTCTTTCTCTCTTCCATATCCCCTTCTCTCTCTCTCTCTCTCTCTCTCTCTCTCTCTCTCTCTCTCCCTCTCCCTCTCCCTCCCTCCCTATATAGGCTTGCACCACACACGTATGCTGTGTCTTTCTTAATCTTGTTTCTTTTTATTCAGCTTCTCTCTTTTTATCTCTCTCTACTACTCGTTTTTCTGTTTGCCCGTTTCTCCTCTCTCCTGCTTGTTCCTCCCGACTCCCTGTGCTTTCTCCGTACTTTCTCTCTGTTTGTCCACCCTCTTCTATTTCTCTACTATCTGTTTCTCCTTACTCTGTCCCTACTGTTTGTCCCTCTCTCCTCTTTCTTCACTGTTTCTCGCTTCCTATTCTTTCTCTACTGCTTATCCCTCTCTCCTTCTCTCTTTCTCTGTTTGCTCCTTATTCTCTATTACTGTTTGTCCCTCCCTACTCTCTCTCTGTCTACTGATTGTTCATTCCTACTCTCTCTCTCTCTACTGTTTGTTCATTCCTACTCTCTCTCTCTCTCTCCCCCCTCTCTCTCTCTCTCTCTCTCTCTACTGTTTGTTCATTCCTACTCGCTCTCCGTTTACTGTTTGTCCTTCCCTACTCTCTCTCTCTCTCTCTCTCTCTACTGTTTGTTCATTCCTACTCGCTCTCCGTTTACTGTTTGTCCTTCCCTACTCTCTCTCTGTCTTTCTCTCTTTCTCTCTCTCTCTCTCTCTCTCTCTCTGTCTCTCTCTACTGTTTGTTCATTCCTACTCGCTCTCCGTTTGCTTTTTGTCCTTCCCTACTCTCTCTCTCTCTCTCTTTCTCTCTCTCTCTCTGTCTCTCTCTACTGTTTGTTCATTCCTACTCGCTCTCCGTTTGCTTTTTGTCCTTCCCTACTCTCTCTCTCTCTCTCTCTCTCTCTCTCTCTCTCTCTCTCTCTCTCTCTCTCTCTGTGTCTCTCTACTGTTTGTTCATTCCTACTCGCTCTCCGTTTACTGTTTGTCCTTCCCTACTCTCTCTCACTCTCTCTCTCTCTCTCTCTCTCTCTCTCTCTCTACTGTTTGTTCATTCCTACTCGCTCTCCGTCTACTGTTTGTCCTTCCCTACTCTCTCTCTCTCTCTCTCTCTACTGTTTGTTCATTCCTACTCGCTCTCCGTCTACTGTTTGTTCTTACGTACTTCTCTCTACTGTTTGTCCCTCACTACTTCACTTCCACGTAGTACACCCTGGAATGCATTTTTCACAGTAACGAGGTTTTGGCGTCTGGACCCATGGCCAGTATTATCCTCTACGAGACCTGTTGTGTAGTTGTGTGCTGTTCATTTGTGTTTGTTATTGTCCGTTCATCCATTTCATGTGATCTCCATCCTTCCTCACCTTCGCGAAAAGCCACAAAAGTGACACAGAAGCGAAGTAAAATAAATCAAATCAATCAATCTCTCTCACTACTGTTTGTTCATCCCTACTCTCTCTCTCTCTCTCTCTCTCTCCCTCTCTCTCTCTCTCCCTCCTCTCTCCTGTTTGTTCTATTCTCTCTTCCCCGCTCTGTTTCTCTCCATCCTCTGTTTGTATCTTTCTCTCCTCTCTCTTTCTTTTTGTCTCTTCCGTCTCTCTCTCCGCTTGTCTCTCTATCTTCTACATATCTCTGTTATCCGTGTCTCTCCTTACTTCCGACTTTTTCTTATTCTTTTCTTTCCTTCTCCAAACTATATATTATATTATATTCTGTTCTTATCTTTGTCCAGATCTATCTCCTCTCTATTTCTCTCTTGTTTCGTGTCTCTCCGAACTTCATTTCTCACCATCTCAGTCTCTCCCTCTCTCTGTCCGATCTACGATACACATTCGTGCACATCATAAACCATTAATTAGGCAACTCCTTTCTCTACCTGCAGTCATTTTTAGAAACCTTGTAGTAAGAGTCCTGTAGGAAAGTGAAGTTCTTGGACCTGAAGTGTGGTGGTTCTCCGAATTCTATCTTACGAGTACTGTGAACCAACATTGACCTTCGCCTTAGAAAGAATTTTGACCTTTGGTAACCCAGCTGCAACATCTTATTCTTTCTGTCCATGTAAACATATCCTTTCGTGACGTCACAGCCCGCATTGGTTTCCTCTACGGGTTGTTATTGGGCGGGTTCCTGTCACAGACAGGTTGCCAAGTCTAGTGAAATAGCTGTGTTTGAATGATTTGTGATGATAGCTAGACAAAATTCATATCCCAGAGGCGACAGTTTGGACTTTTCTCCCGTTCTTGTATATTGTGCGGGACAGTTGCGGTTTTCACAAGCGCGTAATTGGTAAGATAGCGGGTTTGTAGTTTTGTTTACGTCGCTTTTCTGTCTCTAGTTTAATCACGACGATGAGGATGAATTCGTGACTTGATATACGAGGTGGCGCATACTGTATCTACCAATGCCAGTTAGCAATTTTTCTTTCGTTTTCCCTGTTTATCTTTTTCATTCTCCCTTTTCCCTCTTTTTGCATCTTCTTCAATTTTCTCTCTCCCTTTTTCCTTACTCTGTTTCTCTCTTGTATTTTCTCAGTTCGTTCTTTCCACTTCTTCGTTTTATGTTTATCATTTTTTCTGTGTTCTCTCTCTACTTCTGTCACTTCCTCTCTCTCTCTTATCGATCCTATATCTTCTTACTTACTCTGTTTCTTTTATATCTTCACTTCTCACTTTATTTCTTATCTCTCCGTCGTTAGATGTTTATCATTTTTTAAAAATAAGTCCTCCTTCCTCTTTCTCTCTCTCTCTTCACTCCGCCTTCCTTTCTATGCTTCTCTGTCTCAACTTACCACTTCCCCTCTCTTTATTATTTATCCCCATCTCTTTCTCTCCTTATATCTCTATATGCGATTCTTGCTCCACTGCATCTTGACCATAAAGAGAAAACCCTTCCGGCGCTGTCGCCGAAGTTTGAACCCTAAACAAGAGAAGAGAGCGTGGGCGATGCAGTCAGCTGTTTACCATATACTCCTGCCCCTGCGTCGCCAAAATTTCAAACCAATCGTCGTCACCTTTAATCACCAAGTGTTTGCATCGTCATGAAGGGGAGAACCGTACGCAAGGAAGGGAACACAGAGCCACTTGGCCACAAGTGAAGAAGTGAGAGGAGAAAACAAATGACTGTCCACTTTAGTTCGCGAGTTTTGCCGGGGGTTTTCTCATCCTGGTTCAGCTGTACCAATTATTCTGAAAATTCCTCGTGTAGGCCATTTGGGTGGGCAGAAGAGTGGGCTTGGCCAGACCCGTTGCCAGAGTTTTATTTGGGGGGTGCTCATTCCTTATCAGCAGCCGACATGTAAAAGTAAAAGTAAAGTGCTCCCCTGTGCTTTGCACCATAACATGAAGACGAATAGGGGTTGTGGCTGGCGGCCGACCTTCATGGCTATTTCTGGCTCTCGCTCCCCCCCCCCATCGTCTTCGAGGGTGTGTGGCTCCATGGGTGCCAACAAACTCGGTCGTGAAGTGAAAGCTGTAGAGGTAACATCGTTCTCTAGAAGCAACTTTGCCAACTTTCGCTGTTGCAAAATGATCTGTGGTAACCCTCGTTGATTTCTGGTGATGACGATATTGTTGTCGGAGAACTCTCTCGCTTAACAATACGTTTGGTAACATGTGGTGTATGCGATGCTCATTTGTTTCGTCCCGCTCAAAGCGTTCAATAATCGGAAATGGACAGTCGAAGAAAATTCAACTGATCGCAGATTCGCTGGAAATGCGACCAGTATAATGGAGTAAAATTTATTGCCACTATATATTTAAATTAGATATTTGTAGGATTTTGGGGCTACGTGCCTGGCTTGGGCCCACCCTCGCCCCCCGCTGATGACGCTCCTCTTCAGATTGAACAGAAACGTTTGCCTCGCAAACCAGTGCCAATTCCTATTCTAGCTGCCAGCGCTTCCTGCTCCGTCGTAAAAACAAAGAGGCTCTAGAAAAACTTTGTTTCTTCCGAATTGTTATTGTTGTCACAGAAGTCGAGGACCTCTCAAATTGATGAGACGGGCGGCAGAGGGGGACACAGAGACGTCTTTGTGTCACACGGACTCAAGCAAAGATTCCTTGGACACCACTCAGGCATCGTGCCAGAAAGTTCCTGGATTGGCAGTGTTGTGTGCACATGTCAAATAGAATAACCTCCTTTTCGTTTTGCGCCTTGTCATGCGGGGAGGGGGCAGAATTAGAACTCCCTCTAGCCTTCAAGCACTGTTGCCAGCTTTGCTCTTATGTAGCCAGAGCTGGCTCTATGGTATTGGTAGTCTTTGCACTGCACTCAGTATATTTCATAGTAACACATTGTAAATTACCCAATAGAGCAGAGAAATAAATTATGCCAAATGTTCATGTCGAAATTTTTGTCGCGGGACAATTTGTCTTCTCTCTTAACTGCAGGGGGAATTTATAAAATTTGCGCCCCTAGGCTTTCCTTTGTTTTGTGCACTGCCGACATTTTTATTATTATTATTATTTTATTATCATAGTATTTCCAGTAATTGCATGCTCTCTATTAATTACACTTGTAAACTTTAAAATAGTCACATCTGATTCAAAATTATTGAACGGTTAAATTGCATTTGTCAAAATAGGATTATGAATGCTAGAAACTCCTTCCTTCCACCTTGTGTCATGAAATAAGCAAGTGAATGAAGTTGACATGTTTTATTTTGCTATTATCACAATAATAAGGAATTTTAATTGTCGATTGTCTTTTGTCACTTCCACCCCTTCAGCGCCTCATTTTTCTGCGGCTATAGCATAGAATAGCGAAGTTGTTTATACAAATATTAAAGGGCTTATAAATTAAGAAGGGGATGGTGAGGGCCCAATTGGTTGCAGAGGGTGCCAAATTCTCTAAAGATGTTGCGGGTTCTATTCACGGTTTAATTGTGTTGGTGTTTTAAGTCCACTTTATGCACAGTAAGGCTAATCGGGACTGGACCTACAGTTTAATGTGGGATCCGAACCACTATGTGCCTCCATCGGGTATCGAACCCGGGAATCCTTGATTACAAGGCGGCGACGCTACCACTTCGCCATCGGAGAGGCACCTTATGCATATTTCCATGTACTTTTAAACTGAGGGGAGGGGGTTTGGGGGTTTATGGAGGGATTGATGGTACAACATGGTGGTCATGGGCCAGCTGAGGAAATGCTTTACGTACCTCCCCCTTCGAGCACTGTCTCCAGTCGTGATTAGCGCACACATAACCCAAAATGTGTAACTGACACAAATTTGTTGACTCCAGTAATTCATTAAAGTGCATAAGCTGCTTGTAATGCAGTTTGCATCAAAATAGGTCTCCACAGAGAAATGCATTGAAGGAGAGTACTTTTATCATCTGCTCTTTAGTGTGATGCACTTTTGGACACGATCATTTCAAAGAAACCAAAATTACGGTTTAATTGTTTCAGTAGTTGCAGCAAGAGAACGTCAACCTTGATTCATACTTCTTGCTTGAGCCACTAATTCCAACCCGGAGTCTTCTAATGCAACTCCTACATTCATAATTCTTGACTCCCTGAAACTCACCTTTGGTCCGTTTAAGGTGCGATGTAGCGCTTTTTTATTAACTTATCTTGGCAACACTGCTCAAGAGATGGAAGTGTTGTTGCTTATAAATAGGCCTTGCACAGCTGGGACTAACGTGTCGAAGCCCAGCAGGGTAACAAAACCTACTTCCAAGACTTTAAAAGATCGATAACAACTTGCTTAATGACACACTAAAAAAGAACGTTCGGAACCAGATGGTGAGTGAGAAGTTGCTCATCTCTGCGGTGTCATGATTCACTCTTTTCGCAACATCTTTTTTTGTTGCCACATGCCTTTGTGCTGTGTTCTTATTTTGGTCGTAAGAATTGGCACATCGGCATACGTTTATTACAGGATGTTAATTAACGGGGAGGGGAGTGGGATGCCGGCGATTTCCTCCCCACAAAAAAAAATCGGTACTACTTTACTATACCGGAGACACCTATCAATGATTTATTTCGCAATTTTTTACATTGCTAACGTACTATTCTGCATTGCGGAACATTTCTGTAGGTGAAATAATGAATTTCTAACGAAAATAATGTCTATTTCTTACATTAACGAGTACTTACTGGTGTTCCTTATTTCCTACAAACCATCCACGGGTAACCCCAAAAACCATTGACATTAGCCCAAAAATTCACGATAGCCCCACGAAAAATCACGGGGACGAGGTATGCCTACTAGGTTAGGTTAGGCCTGTTAGGTTAGGTTGCATTAGCACTCCTTTCGTTCAATTTAGCATATACGGACAATACGAGAGCGTATTGTGCTCTCGTGCAGAAAGCAAATGGCGGCAGCAGCAATAGCGCGTCGGAAATAGATTTTCGTAGAAAACCACATGCATTCGCATTAAAATGGATCAAAACTACATTCCCGAACATCAACAACGCTACAGAAAATGATTTGCCTAAGTACTTTCTCCTGTAAATTTGAAGAAATCCGTCTCCGGTATAGTAAAGTGTTACCGAAAATTCTTCCCAGGCAAAATAAAATTATTCTTATTCATACCATGGATGTTTTTATCCCCCTCAAATAAAATAAGTTGATAGCATATAGTATACCATTTCTTAACTACGTATATAAAAACACAATTGGAAAATCATTCGTGTTCAATAATGGTTCAGTCGTCAAAGATTTACCTGCCGAAAGGTAGGCTGTTTTCCACTTAAATAAATTTTCATGCCATAGTGCTGATATTTTACATGTATTAAAGTGTTCATACAGAGGTGCCCATCCCGTCTGTGGCCGTCTAAGGCACTGTGCTTTGGACTCCCGACTGCGGGACAGCATAGGTTCGAGTCCGCCTGGGTTCAGTCTGTGGGTTCTCGGCCTGTGTATAGGACCGGTGGCAACCCACCATCGTGAGGAAATTGGGGAGCTACGAGTGAGTAGCGTAATCCGGTCTCGGAAATCTCCTATAACGGCTGAGGGTTCCACGTGCTGACCCCACATCACCCCATTGCCGGTTGAAGAACTCCACACCTCTAGGTAGGATTGTGGGAGGGAGACTGGAAGTCCGGAGATAGGGCGAGGCCCTTCAAGGGCTGTCGAGCCACGGGTTATTATTTTATTACTTATTCTTCTTTCTGTCCCTGTACTTGTTCATAACTTTTCTTCCCTTTGTTTCACCGTTATTGCTTCCTCTATCTTTCATTTTCTCTTTCTATGCCTTTCTTATTATGTTTATCACGTTTCATCTTTATTTTTCAGCTTTCTTTCAATTTTCTGATCATCAGTATCTTTCTGTCTCCCTTTATCGCTCAGTGTTTCTTCCTGTCAGTGTTCGTTTCCAGCTTTCCTCGTTCCTATATTTAAGGAGAAGGCTATGTACGGTTGTGCCCACAAAACCGAAGGCGAAGCTTTGTTAGTCGTTTCCCTGGTTTAGATACCTTATGCATACAGAGTTGAAACTTGGTCGAGCAGTGATTCAATTCTAACATTTCTTCGCTGTAAACGCAGGAGTAGAAACACATTAAGTTTGTGCTCATGCATTGATGTCATGAGAGTAACCCATTTACAACTCTCAATTCAGATATGCTCTTTCGAGTGTTTACTCACCACGAATTTCCGGTATGGATTTTAAACATATCACTTTTTTTGTAATGAGCTGTGTGAATTGTACCGTGACATGAAAGTACATAGGCTGGTTAGAGGCAGTGTTCCCCACATTCTTGCTCGGCCGTACTGTGATTAGCACGTTCCGCCCCTCGCTTAATTTATTTGCTGACTCTGCACTTCGCACTTTGCAATATGGAAGCACCAAGTCTAAGGTCCGACGAAGATCCGATTGGTACCGAACTCACGTGATCTTTGCAAAATCAAGTTGGAATATTCAGTAAGACTTGGCAACACTGTTACCAGCATATAAAAACTGCAAGAAAAATGTTTATTTCATTCTGTACCGTAGTAGTGCAAGTATGTTGCACAAGAAACTTCCGTGGCAAATTTTCACTTCATTCATGAATCGATCCCCTACATCTTTTAGATGGCTTTCTTTAGTTCTCCTTCTCGACACCAGTGGCGCTGCTGTTCGTTCCTATCAGATCTATTTAGTGTTTATGAATCGTTATTCGTGATTATTGATTGCGATGGAAAACATTCAGTTTTCAGTAAAGGGATGACAAACGATCCTTCAGGTCGTGGCTAAGCCTACTTGGAGAGGTAGTTTGCTCGCCTCTCTTATCTTTGGAACAATGTGCGTGTCGAGCAGTGCTTAGTGGAAGAATGAATATTTTAATGTCGCGTGGCAGTGCTGGGGAAGGCACGTATCTTTTGGTCTTGTTGAAGACCAAACGGAGATTCTACCGATGAAGTCACGGACACGTGTGAGTTTTAACGACCCCAGAAATGACTGTACAGTCATCTACAATAAAAATGAAGCACCTAGAGCTTGAAATACTAGCTTGCGTGTTGCATAACTTTGTGATAATGGTCGTAAAGTTATTGAGTGTAATGCAAGATATGTAAAAAAATACGTAAGTATATTAGAATGGCTAACATCATATTTTTCGTAGTCTTTGGTCATTTTCTTTATTGCTAAGTAAAATAGAACAAATCAGTTAAACCAAACAGGGTGTAGTACCAGCTTATCGTTATTGTTGTTGAAGGACATGGTAGCAAGATGCCAGCACATCTCTCTCTCTCTTTCTCTGAGAAAAGAGAGAGATTGGGATGAAGACTAAAGAGAGAGAGAGAGAGAGAGAGATAAAGGAAAATAAAGAGACAGAGAGATTTTCCCGCCTTCTTTCTTTGTTTCGTTTCTCATTCTCTCCGTTATATGCACCAGTGCACTCTGATGTAAACTGCTATGCAACCCGTAACGCACTTGTGTTTTGCGGGCTGCGAACGCTGAAGGATATGTACATTAAAAATGTCAGACGATTTACCCATAGGAGCTTCTAAAATACCCACTTTGTATGTACAGTCTGCTTCATATATAATAGTAGACAAACGGTCCATCATGTTCATTCACATTGTTTCACATACTGTAAGATCTCAGAAGTGAAACGGGGGAACCAATGAAGCAGAGAACAACGTCTGTCCCAGAATTATGCTTGAATCACACGAGGCTAGACTTCCTGCTGGATTTTCCAGTTGGACTTGGACTAGTTTTGTGGTACTAGTTCATCTGCTAGTTTTCGCCTCACACGGCACTTGCTACCGTACTTGTAGGTATAATTTTGGTCCCACAAAGCATTGCGCAGAGCAGACAAGGTGAAAAAGATGAATGAGCGATTTGAAGAACATTATACGAGAATAGCTATGCCGTTATTAAAAATTGAAATTAAAAGGAGTATAAGAAAAACTGTGGATTAGAAATTGACTCGATATAAAGTATTGTAATCAAGGTGACTCGACAAGTTTTTTAATGAACTCTGGTATGCATTTTCATTCATGAGATTCCCAGGATTAATTCACCAAAAAATATATTTTGTTGAACTAAAGATATCGAAACATGTAATACATTAGTAATAATAAGGAGTTTCATTATCGGCTATCACATTTGTCGTGTACAAATCTCATCGCTTTGGATAAATTAATGAGAACACAAAGATCATCTCTGGGCCTCCCCGATGGCGCAGTGGTAGCGTCGTCGCCTTGTAATCAAGGGGTCCCGGGTTCGATACCCCGTGGAGGCACATAGTGATTGATTGATTTGGTGTTTAAAGTCCACTTTATGCACAGTAAGGCTAATCGGGACTGGACCTACAGTTTAAAGTGGGATCCGAACCACTATGTGCCTCCACGGGGTATCGAACCCGGGACCCCTTGATTACAAGGCGACGACGCTACCACAGCGCCATCGGGGAGGCCCTCAGTATGAGAAATGACGTTTATATTGCGCTCTAAAAGGCGAAAACATTACTTGTTTAGACAAATAATTTGCTCCACTGACTGCATTTGTGCAAATCCTTTGATAGCTATCACAAACAATACTCAGAGAAAATGAAAAAAAAAAATAATAGAACAATTATTTCAGAACAACAACAGTCCAATTTGTAATCGAAAAGTGTATTTTTGTGGCCATTTTTGATTGATTGATTTAGTTTATTTTACTTCGCTTTTTCTGCCACTTTTGGCTAATTTGCGCAGATGGGGATGAGTGATGATGTGATGAAATTGATGAATAGACACTCTCAAACACACAGGCCGGAATTCGAACCAGGTTTATTGGTTTATGCCCAATTTAAATCGATCAAATCTAGACATGAAATGTTAATGCTGTTAAAGGTAATTTTTCCCTCTGCACATTTGCAACATACCGTAAAGGCAAATGGCAGGGGCGTTGGAAGTGAAGTGATCAGCACAACGCTCGGACCTCCCTTACCCCAGGATTGCCCAGGTATCAATTTGTTGGAGGCTGCATGAACCCCAGAACCGGTTCAGCAAGGGATATTGCTGGAAAAATTCCCACCTGAAATCACTTACCCCGGGAATCGAACCCGAGTTTTCGGCGTGGCAGTCAGACGCCCTGCAAACGAAACACGCGATCGATAATGTTCGTCACAGTCGATTTTGGTCGATACAGATGCGTTGTGTCTGACACACGCACGTTGTGAAAAATAATGGTAGGAAACAAATTTCACATTCATGTGCCACTCGTTTTGATTAATATCAACTAGGGACTACTTGATGAATGGTGTCAAGTACTCAAGTTCGCAGAGATGCTTATCTGGGCGTTAAACCTGCTCCCGACATAGTTCCGAACCTCTCATAAAGGTGGCAGCTCTGAGCAGCGAGCAGAGACATCTGGCAGGTGTAGCTTGAACTTCCCGGTGCCTGCTTTCCAGGCCATAATATACGAATTACAGCTTGTTTATTATGTTTGAGAGACCTACAGTTGCTGTTGGATCATTTTCCTGTATTGCGAAGTTATTCATTTACGCCGTGGCAGCTAGTTGAATCCGTAAAACGCAAACTCAAACAAACTGGAGCTGTCTGCTCGGCATGACAATGTGAATACTATAAACGGCAGTGGTGTGTAAGGCCATCGTCTTGTTTTCAAGGTATTCAAAGGGTACCGGGTTTGAACCCCCACTGGAGGCACAGTTATTCAGATTACATTTTGAACTGTAAGCCTGGTATCGATAGGTCTATCTCATCATAAAAAAGGTCTCCCCGATGGCGCAGTGGTAGCGTTGTCGACTTGCAATCAAGGGGTCCCGGTTTCGATTCCCGGTGGAGGCACATAGTGGTTCGGATCCCACTTTAAAACTGTAGGTCCAGTCCCGATTAGCCTTAATGTGCATAAAGTGGACTTAAAACACCAAGTCAATCAATCATCATAAAAAATTAAAGTGCTCCCCTGTGCTATGCACCACGCCATGAGGGCGTATAGGGGGTTTGGAGTTAGGGCCCCACACTTTCTTGATCGCAGCCGAAGATGGGGCTGATGTAATCAGTACCACGCCCCTGGCCGACTTTATCCCCCGGAGTTTCCTCCAGGTACCCACTTTATACGACGCTGGGTGGGCGCCGGAGCCACTTGAACAGGTTATCCCGCCGGGGATCGAACCCGGGTCCCTCGCATGGTAGTCAGACGCCCTAACGACTGAGCTACCGCGGCTCTATCTCATCAACATAAAGGGAACATAAAAGAAACTTTAACGACCTTTGTGAATACAGTAATAATTGTTTTAAAATTGCATTATTTAATTTATATAATCATGAAAAAACAAATGAAAATAGTAGCAGCGGAAGGCAAAGTGGCCTCCTGGAAAACGAGTGGTGAAAATTTGCATTTCGTTCATTGTACTTTTTACGTGGAAAATAAAATAAATGATACTTCAAAATTTATCAATCCTTTTTATTCGATTTATTAGTCCATTATATAAATCGAACTAAAGGACGGACAAATTTCGAAGTATACGTCCTTTGCCCTCCCTGGGAAATGGGTGTTTATTCTCCAAGAAGAAAAAGTTTTGCCCTCCCCCCCCCCCCACCGAAAGAGTCGGGGTAGCACCGTAGGCTTTTGGCTATAAAGAATGGCATTTACCCACTTTAGACACCATCTTTAAAAACATGTTGAATCCTTAGACTACAAGGCTTGTGTAAGAACTACTGAAATGTAACTCTAAAATCCGGTTTGAGATATTTTTAACCATTTTGGTGTTAATGACCTGTCAGGCATGCCAAAAAAATGTAAACATCTATTTCAGAAAACATGTTTTAACATGCCATCTGTCAATTTTTAGGCATGGAGGAGCAGACGTCTTTCCATTGCACGAAATCTTGTACATCTCGTGTTTTGTTACTTCCAGAAATGGAAATTGAATTCCAAGCACAGAACATGGTCTTTTGATGTGGTACCGAATTCAATCCCCAGGGAATGTACTTGACAGTGGTTCTCATCTCATTAAACTATAGGTTCTGTCTTGCAGTTAGCCTATTTGATGAACTTAAAAAACTAACGCTAGATGTCGCAATAAACGAAGAAAGGTGCAGTTAAATCTAGTCATAGATGCACAGTCGTGCATCTGAAACACATTCAAACATTATATTCAAAAATAAAAAGTTGTCTAATTTGCAGAAAATGATTGAAATTATTTGCTTCGTGCTTGACATATCTTTAATTAAACAGTATATTTCGTTTCTTGGATATAATCATCTGGGAATATCCATGAAGATGTCTTTCAGACTTCGAATTGATATAGGTAAGCTTTCCTAGATTTTTCATGGAAATTTAGATCGAATATTATTAATAAGCCAAATTCGATGATAAATACCAAAATTTCAGGTAAATTTGAAGACATCGATGTTTGTTGTTCCTTCTTATTTCTATTCATATTTCTATTTCATTTTACGTCACTTTTCTACATTTTCGGTTAACAGCAACAATGAGGATGAATGATGAACTTACGAAATGGGCAATAGACCTAACAAGGATTAGAGCCTGAAATATCTGGCCCATGTGATTAATTTTTAACATTTTTATGTATGAAACATGACCAAGGA
This sequence comes from Lepisma saccharinum, assembly GCF_977018435.1. Classification (NCBI taxonomy): domain Eukaryota; kingdom Metazoa; phylum Arthropoda; class Insecta; order Zygentoma; family Lepismatidae; genus Lepisma; species Lepisma saccharinum. Next base: position 33,344,494 of record NC_139258.1, on the reverse strand, counting down.
AAATGCTACTTCTACCACTACTACATATTATTATATAATTTCTTACATGAAGAGAAAAATTGGAAGAAAAAGGGAAATTTTACCCCTTGCAAAGGGAAATTTTGCCCTATGAGTGTGGCAACACTGCACTGGATCCGGGACTTCGGGAATAGACAAGAAACATAGGGCACACACGAGCGATGGCGTACTCAGAGGGGGGGGCTGATGGGGCTACAGCTGTCTCCGAAATTTTGAGGAAATGATCAAATAAAAGCAGAAAAGATCTGCATTGGTAAATGCAAAATGCCCATAAAATGACCCCCGGTTGCCAATTGTCAGAGTAGAAAGTTCTAAATTTCGAAAAGTTTTATTGTGTATACCGCTTCCCTAGAAAGCATCTATGCACTATCCGCCTTTACAATTCCAGCCACTCCCGAAAAAGAAAATTTTGCGTACGCCAATGCACACGAGGCTTCTTTATAGTGATTTTGAACCGTCATATCGTTTCCGAATGTTATACGGGAACAGACTGAAATTTTAGCAATTTGCTGTATTTTACTTCGCTTTTCTGCCACTTTTGACTAATCGCGAAGATGATGATGCATGTCGATAAGATGAATTTGATGAAGAGACGATGACAAACTCACAATACAATTCCTACAGAGGATTATCCTGGCGCCAGAACCTCGTAAGTCTGCAAAATGCAGTCCAGGGTGTAGTACTTGGGAGAGAGGTTGATTTGGGTGTGTTTACAAACGGTCACCCCACACGTCAGGCCCTTAGCGAGAATTTTATTTCGGCTCATCCCTTATCAGCAGACTTCAGAAGATGAAGTCCTCAGTATATTACAAATTTTTATACAAGATGTTTAATGGAATTAAAATTAATTACCACTATACACTATATCAATTATATATTTGTAGGATTTCTGGTGGACTTCAGCCCCCGAGCCCTCCCCCTGGCTACGTGCCTACCGTACGCCCCGAATATTATGACTTTAGTGTTGACTTCGTTGATACTGATTCATGCCCTGTATTTCGCCCATATTTACACTACTTAACACTTTTCAAAACTATATATTGCTCAAGTTTGATAACTTGAGGACATGTGCTATTGCGGAAAAGAGGAAAAGACATTCGTGCTATTTATTCCTTGTCGAGTATCAAACCGTACTAATATGTCGTGTTTAACTTATAATGCCCAGATTTCTTGTTCTTCAAGAGCACAGTTCAATGAAGTGTTTCGTAACTGCTCACATGGCCATTTATCTTCTCTTGAACTTGATTCAGTGTCGTGTTTGGCAAGTACTACCGCACCCCTCGAAGAAAACTATATTATGCTCTTATAGTGAATTCCAGAACGTTGTCGAACAACAAAATTGACTAATACTTAAAGTAGTACCAATTATCTTACCATTTCTCTTCATTCCAATTCTCAAAACTTATAAGGAAATACAATTCACTATATTACTGTTTTGTAATATCGGATAAGAAATCTTTCCTGCTGATATATGATACTCTCTCCTTGGCCTGTGTATAGGACCGGTGGCAACCTACCATCGTGAGGAAATTGGGGGGCTTCATTACCGGTTGAAGATCTCCACACCTCTAGGTAGGATTGTGGGAGGGAGACTGGCAGTCGGGAGATAGGCCAAGGCCCTTCAAGGGCTGTCGAGAGCAACGGGTTATTGTTATTATATTACTGTTTTGTAATTCTTTCTAATATATAAAAATGGATGTATGTGTGTGTGTGTGTGTGTTTGTTCCGGCATAACTCTCGAACGCCTGGAGCAATTTCAACCAAACTTGGTACATGCATCACTTGCAATCTGGAAAGAAATACTGTGGGGATAAGATACCCCTGGCACCCCTAGGGGTAGGGGAGGGAAGGGGTGACATGTAAAAATAATCGAAAACGACCGATATTAGTGTGGAATCCATAGTTGTCGGGGTCGCTAAGTTGAATAGTGACACTCTCAATGCCGTTCAACTCCAAGACACCTCTGGCACCCCTAGGTGTGGGGGTGGGAAGGGGGTGACATGTAAAAATAATCGAAAACGACCGATATTAGTGTGAAATCTATAGTTGTCGGGGCCGCTGAGATGAATAGTGACACTCCCAATGCCGTTCAACTCTAAGTTCATTTTACACTATAGTTAGAATTCATTATTTTCCTGTCTAATAGAAAATTGGGATAAATAAATACCCGGGCAACGCCGGGTAATCAGCTGTCGATATATGATACTTTAATGTCTCTCACTTACTTTAGAAGTTGATCCCTTGTCACGTCATATTTTACTAATCGCAACGATGGAGATGGATGGTGGTGAGTTGAGACAATCACAAACACATATGGGCTCTACACAATACAAACTCTTACAGACAATTATGTTGGCTCTGATCAAGACGCCAGAGCCTCGTTAGCCTGCAAAATGGGTGTTCTTTGAAAGTGTCCTTCCATCAGTTTCATCATATCGTCGCGATTAATGAAAAGTGGCAGAAAAGCGATGCTAAACAACACCAATCAAAATCTAACCACTTGTTTCATTATTTGACCCAACTCTTGACACCCTCTGCAAGAAGCACTTGCATTCTGCCGCAATTCACATATTCACTGGCTTTTTTGGTAATTTTTACTTACAACAGCACTAACACAACCCCACACATGATTGATTTGGTTTATTCTAATTCGCTTTCCTCCAAATTTCGCCAAGATGAGTGATGATACCATGAGATTGATGAAGGGACACTCATAAGGAACACCCATGCCAAGGTGGGGATTCGAACTCTGAAGTCCCGGCACCGTAGCTTGTCATGCTAACCACTCCACCACGGAGGTTGGCTTTGAAGTTGATATCCATGCAATTAATCTGTTTCTACAAGATCAGATTTTTCTGCTGAACTTTTTTCTTCTTTTCTTAAGTGCTCAACCCTTAGTTTTATTCGAATAAAATGTCCTGTCCCTCCCTTTCCCCGTTATTTTCTGGCTTTGTTCATATTTACTGGATTGTAAAATCCATAGGTTACAATTTTAGCACATATGAATCCTTACTATGGACTCTGTAGTGATAAGGATACTTTTTTGCCCATTTCGGAGACAACAGCCATCTCTTCCTCCTCAAGCAAGCCAGCGAACACCATAGAAAATTAGCTCATTGTGAGAATGTAATCAGCCGCTTTGTTAACGAGATCGCGCTGCAAAGTTTACAAGTGGAAAAACCACACTTCAGCGTTCATTTGCAGAACAATTCCTCGACTTTGCCTGCTCCGTGTTTAAACTTTCGGAGGGGGTGGGAGCAATGCCCTATCTCCCCCACCCCCTTCCGCACAGTTGCAAACCAACTCTTGGACCGCTGCACACAAGAGATGTGGACCCGTATCGATTTCGACTTCCTGAGCTTGTTTGGTTTTGTTCCCCGTGTTCCCTGATAAGTGGACAGTGCTAATATAAAGATAAAAAGTCATGAGTTTAGAGTACCGTGTCGTTGTGCATGCCCCTTGCGAACCACGGTGTAAGCAATTTGCTGCTGCTGTTTCCTAAACCAGACACGGCAATCTAACTAACTAGCTGTCTGGCCATCTTAAACCCAAAGGTTAATGGCTGCGGCAACACAAGCCTTCCATCTGACCCTATCTTGGGTAAGATTAATCCAATCTTTTCCATCCTTACCGATTTCCTTAGGTCCATCTCTACGTTATCCCTCCATCTTCGTTTGGCCTACCTACAGGTCTCTTACCATCAGGTTTCCCAACAAGAATCGTGTAAACTCTTCTTTCCTCTCCCATTCGTGCCCTGCCCACTGAAGTCTTCTTGATTTTATTATTCTAATAATATCTGGAGAGGAATACAAATTGTGCAGTTCTAACATTCTCCACTCACCTGTCTCCCCATCCCTCATAGGTCCAAATATTTTCCTAACGATTTTATTTTCAAATACTCTTAATTTATGTTCCTAGCTGCATAGAATTTTACTTGTTTTTTTTCCGACATGGTGTCAACGAACAACAATAACATTTCGGTTGTTAAATGTCCAAGAACCCATAAATTCTAATGGGTTCTCTTCTATTATGTTCCACTCCAGGACCGGAACATTTTTTCTCTTAAAATTTAAATTCGGTCCAAGTTGCGCATTGTTTCATTTCAATAAGGATCTTGGACCGTATTTAAATACTTTACAGTTAGAAAGGTTCTTTACGGTCCAGAACCCATTTCCGCTTGCTGATTTTCTCTCCTGGACCGGAATTAAATTTAACAACACTGCTACAAGAACGGCATTTTTTTTTTACCACTGTGTGTGTGTGTGCAACCAGACAACACAGATTGACGGTTGTCACTGTCATTTATTTTAGTGTCGAAATAAAACATGAAATGAGTTGGACACTATGGAAATAATAATATAAGAGTTTTACCATCCCCTCCTTAAATTGTAAGACGGGACCGATACTTTCTTCCACTAGAGCTTTGTGTATTCAAGTTTCCAAATATTTAGTACATAAGTCATGTCCAAAAGCAACTTTAACATAGACAAATGTCACCGTTTTGCAATGGTAATGCGTGTGATTATTCTGACTGCATTTTTTTTTTTTTTTTACATATTTTTGTTCCCCGTTGTAAGTAAAAGCTTACGTCGTAGCTTGTTTACATATTCTTGAATCTCACAATGCACGAAAACATTCTGCAAGTTCAAAATTTACTCCATTTTGAACGTAGCCTAGACACAAATCGTAAAGACAAATATATCCAACTGCCATTATGGCAGCAACACTAGCGCCACAGTCCGAGCAAACACACAAACACACCTCCACACATCTTCGTCGTACAAAACGAGGACATAGAAGTAAGCTACAGTATGAGGACTTTGGTAATGCTCCAATATGTCGTTTCTCTGTAATAAAATATCACTCAGGTCCGCGTATCCTGTGGCTAAGAATTAAGAAAGATATAGCAACATTAATTGGGTGTCATTCCTCCAACTGGAGGGGTTTTATACATCTTAACAGAGAATTTGTGTATAGAGAATACACACACGCACAATATAACATTTAAATGTCGTCTTAACACTTTCGTTGTGCATGGTGCGCTGTGTAAAAAAAAAAAAAAAAGTTGGATCACCCCACTTTAAAGGATTAACAAGTCGACCTTGTCACACAAGTGAGAGAGTGTCTTCTTGTTTATTGTTTGTGTAATTGTATTAATAGAGCAGGTAACAATACAATAGGATATCACAGCGAATGAGAACGAACAACGAAACTTTGCGACAATTTTCAGCCCAGACACACAATGACTGGGAAATATTCACAAATGATGTAGAACGTGATTGTTCCCACCTTGTTCCCCTGTGAAATAAAAACGGAAGTGACGCCATTCGTTGGAATTCTCTCCCTCTCGTTTGGCACAATGAGTGCCATAATAATGTCAGCGTTCCTTGCCCTTTGTTTGGTCTTCTTGTGGCACACGCAAGCGGTTTCTTTTTCCTCTTTTTCTGTGAGGTGACTTGCTACCCTGGAATCTCGTCGTGACTTTCCCGGAAGGCTGGTCAAGCTTGCAATCCTTGCCGCGAGATGGCCGAGCGAGAACCGGAAGTTGCAGGTCACACAAGAAGATCACACCCTGTGTTACATGCAACTGTACGTAACTCGCCTGCAAAATTGTTTTTTCCTCCTCCCCTTGCTGTTTTTTTTTATGCTTCTGTGGGTTTTTGCTTTATCTATGAAAGAAACAAACAGTTCAGTCAGATTCTTCTGTTTCAGTGTTGCCAGGCGAGGGTAAAAATATTACGAATTGTCCACTGCTGTATACGTACATTACGACTGGGTGACCGAGCGCACTGAGTGATTTAGAGATTGGAGATGAGAGCAAGTGGGCAAGGGCGTACCCAGAGCAGGGGCGAGGAGGCCAAGGAATATATACAGGATGTTCATAAAATCGCGGTACCATTGCAAAAAAAACAAAAACATAGCTCTGGAAGTACATGCAATAGAACAATGCTGTTGATTGCAAAATGATCTACAACTCCCCACGTTTATATGCCATGCACCTCAATATGCGCCCCTCTAGTTGCTCTCAGAACTTCAAGGCGGTAATCCACTTCTGTACATACACGCCCCCAGCATATCACCAGTAACAGTTAGGATACTCTGTTTTTCTTCGAAGAGTAGCAACATCTGGAACAGGAGTGCGGTAAACACAATATTTGACATCCCCCAGAACAAGAAATCCCTTGTGACATCCAAGATTGCTTAACGCTCAACATACACATCAGAAGTTTTGCCACGTAGAGAATCAAAGTAAGGTCAATCAGTTCCATTTTTCATAGAGAGATTAGAATCCTAAGAAATCACACCTTGAACAAAAGTAAACAAACAAACCGTCATTATCAGTGATATAATACACATTTTGCAATCAACAGCATTGTTCTATTGCATGTAGTTTCCGAGCTATGTTTTTTTGTAATGGTACCGGAACTTTATGAACACCCTGTACTTCGAAAATGTATCAATTGAGGGGTCTAATGAAAGAGGGAGCTATGCCACTTTGACAAGAAATGGAAATAAATTGAGTTTTCTAAAGCATTGCGTTGAGTCATAATTTGTATAACAAAGTTTTTTTTTTTTTTTTGCTGAACATATTGTTAGGTAAATTCTTCAAAAGGAAAAATATGAATTTCAATATAAATACCATTTATTATGAGCATACCCGTGTGAAAAAATCAATCTAGCACATGAAATACTTTGAACAAGGCTGAAATACTTTTGCCCGAGTGTAAATCATGTTCACAGGGTTACATATGATCTACATAAAGACAGCTTCATATGTCTTCTGCAGGATCTTTACTGTCCATTGTTTCTGTGGATTTTAGTTTTTGGTAAACACCATGAAAAACTGGAGGAATATAAGGCATTATTGCCATGAGATCTTTTAACTTCAGGGCTGATATTAAATCTAGCACCGGTTACTGCAACACAACCTCTGCCACTCCTATTGCAGACACCATCAGTAAGTGGCATAGCCCCTTCTCTCACTCAAAATGCTGATGAGGACGTATTCAAGAACTCAGAAAATCTGCTGCAGAACAAGCGGGAGCTATGCCACATGGTTGTAGTTCACATGATAGATGACAAATGGTAGAAGACTGAAAATGGCAAAAAATAAAATTTTCATGATTTGTGGCATAGCTCCCTCTCTCACTAGACCCCTCAATTCTTTCATTTGAATAATTCCAAGGAACACTAACATTACTTTACTTTACAAGCCTATACGTGTACAAAGTAAAATGCAGTCCCTATTAACCTCTTTGTACAACTGTCTTCCTTCTAAATTGTAACTTGTTAAAAAATAATGCGTCCTCACCTTGTAATCAAGGGGTCCCAGGTTCGATACCCGGTGGAGGCACATAGTGGTTCGGATCCCACTTTCAACTGTAGGTCCAGTCCCAATCAGCCTTACTGTGCATAAAGTGGACTTAAAACACCAACTCAATCAATCGTATCGTCGATATTTTCTTGATATATCACGATATCAAATTTCCGATATCGTCCATCTCTAATCCTCATCATCTCGATTAGCCAACAAGTGTCCATATGACTTCAATATATCCATAACAGCGATTTATCTCTCTTGTCTTTTGATGCATGGGAAATAAGACACACGTATATTTCTTGCCACGAAGTTGAGTTCGAACAGTATGTTGCTTCTGGGCTCATATTCGTTTCCGGTCTTCATTCTTCCCCCACTTTTCAGCTGACGCATGATTTGAAGGGATCTTTCCTGCCCCAGATTACGATTTACGAAGAGGCCTCTTCCCCAGTCGAGGCGCCGGAAGTTGGTGAATGCCAGCTGTTGTTCTTCTGAAGACGGCAGAGGGTATTGACGAAAGAACAGCAGAACAACAGGCTGCAGCACGTGTCGAAAATCTAAGACTTATATCTCAGCCTCCATAGTGCAAAGAAAATGGGATTAATTTTGTTACCCTCTTTTTAAGCCCGCATCACACGGAACTGGATTTCCAGTAGGTATATCATAGTTGGCGCTTGACTGGCTACCAATTTGCTAGTTTTCGCCTCACACGATACTTATCAGCGTACTTTTGTTCCCATACGAGGGAAGTTGTAATGGCGGCCGCGTGAGATGTAAACAATGTATCACTTCACATTTTTAAAAGCCGATAACTATTCAACCGAGAGGAATAACGTTTCGTATAAAACATTATTAGGTACAAAACAATGGCGCTGCTTAAATACATACATTACAACGTTTACTGTACACGTATGGAAGAATATTTTAGTTGTTTCAAATGTAAACACCGTGCACTCAACATAGATGGTGTAACTCGATGTGCCTTTCGTGCTATGTTATACATTGCTGGAGTATCACTCGGAAACCTCAGACAAAAATGCTCCTTTGCACACTCACAGATATCTTCACATGGCGAAACTTTGCTCTGATTGGCTGTTCCACAGAATCCAGTCAAGGAAAGCAAGTAGCAATTAGAACATGTCCTATTCCTCCAAACCAGTCAAGCAGTCAGCCAGGCGGCCATGATTGCTACCTAGAAAGTTAGTTCAGCGCCAACTAGGGCATTCCTACTAGAAATCCAGTTCCGTGTGATAGGGGCTTAGGTCTAGTTTTGGAGCAAGTTTCCTTATTTTACACTCGTTCTATTCTTCTGTCCACGTTTATCACTTATCGCACCAAACTCAAACACCTTCTTTGTCAAACGCCATATTTCGTCTTCTGGCGTGAGGCTAAATCTTTCGTTGTTAGGCTGATTGCAGTGTATTTATGCTAAGACAGGGTGGCTACTCACCTGGAATTCCTTGAATTCCGGGAATTATGCGTGAATTATTGGCTCCGGTAATTCTGCGTCAATTTTTCTTCATAGAATAAAAATTGCAGATCCAAATCCCATTGAGTTTATACATATTTATAAATGCCCTGAGGCAAGTATTTCACAGTTTAGTTTTTGTTTTTATCGGGAAAGGAGAAAAAAGCTGCGTGTAAAACAGAATTCTCTCAATTCGTTTGTTTTGTTAGTGTCCTTTGCAGAACAATCTATCTGAAAGACGGAAAATTATTGCAAGGTATCTTGAAGTTGATTAGATAAATTTGAGTTTGAAATTCTTACACAATTAACAAATTTTCGCAGATTAGCATATCCTGTAACATTGTGACTTGTGTTTGTAGATATACAGCTTGTTCCGTTGAAAGCTCCCACATTTCAATTCATCATTGCTAAAAGGTGGTACTAGACGAAAGAGAAACAATGAATTTTATTGCATGACCTCGAAGTTCACCATTCCCTCACTATGCAGCGCCACAATCGCATAAAGCACAATGGCAGCAGCATGCACAATCTGTATTCTGGCATGCAGAGACCAAATCAATCATTACAGTGCAAAGAAATTACCGGGGAGAATATGGAGGTGAAGCACCTGATGGGAAAACCATTAAGGCATGGTGTGCGGAGTTTTTGGCGACTGGAAGTGTTAATAAACAATCCGGAGGTTCTCAGATTGGATATTATTCGTGCTACAAACGGTGCACACATAGAGGTGTATTCGTGTTAGTGCTTCGTGCAATAAAATTCTTAGAGTTTGTCTTTCGTCTAGTACCACTCGCATTCCACTATGTTTCATAACCTTTTAGCAATGATGAATTGAAATGTGGGTGGTTTGAACGGAACACCCTGTATTTCGAGTCTGAGTACGTGAAGTGACAAAGGTAAACCCCGCACCTTAAACTAAATATCTTAAATTTATATACTGTTTAATTGAATTTGACCCCTTATGTTGTTAATATGCATATGTATTTGTGTGTATCTGGGTGATGAGAGGTGGTACGTAGTACGTAAGGTTGAAGTAGAGAAAACATTTGCTTGTACCCTTGAATTTTTGGAAAGTTCACCTTAAAAACCTGGAAATATAGTTGAGTTTTATCATGGTCCTAGAGTGACCACCCTGTATGAGATTTAATCCTAAGAAGCATTCCGCGCTTACGTCAGAAGACGAAATACGGCGTTTGACCAAGAAGGTGTTTGAGTTTGGTGCGATCAGTCATACCCACGTTTGGATCTGCGACTCGAACGTAACTAATCGGACACTACGAATAGGTGCGGCGCCAAGGGTGGGCCAGAGGGGGGCTTGGTCCTCCCCATCGAAATATAATAGGCAGATATAAATATAAAATTAAATTTGTAGCTAATAGTGATGGGATTCTTCCTGACTTGGATCTCGTAATAAACAATGTGATTATCAAAACTCATTTTTATTTGAGAATATGGTACACCCAAATCTTTGACAGTCAAAGAGTGGAGTGTGGCGCCCGCTAGTGAATAATAATAATAAATGCTGATGGTTCGTAAACCATAGTACGTATGGAGTTTTCAGATTACACTAAATTCAGGATCCTTTGCCATACAATGGGTCCTTTAGTATATACTAACTACCTGAACCTGGTTGAAAGCGTCGACACCGGACGCAGCCACCGCCGATCGCCACATGTATTCCGCCAAATACGATTCTCTGGTTAGGTATGTTTGCGAGGGGAATATAATTTAACGTAGATAAATGAGGTAGTCCGTACTAAGGTACAATACAATGTTCCGGACAAGGTTAACAAGAAATTGTTTTTTTTTTTTTTTTAATAGAAACAAAATATTTAAAACATGAGCCAAGACAAGTGGCAGCGATTTGGGGGGCAGTTGCCCCCTGCTTTTCGCCACTCTTCAAAGGGAAATATACTGTCTTTGCCCCCCCCCCCGATTTTGGAACCAAATCGCCGCCACTAGCCAGGACAATTTATTTTGTAAGAGGGATGGCTGATCTGAACACAGGCGCCAATTTGGTAGATCAAAGCACTTTCTCACCTCAAACATTTTCTCAGGAAGGGCAGATATCACTCACACACACACACTATCGTTTATGTCAATCTCCCCCCCCCCCCACACAAAACTATTGAAGTTGGCACTACTGGATCCCTCCTAAATAGTGAATGAAGGGCTGTGTTTCTTGACACACCATAAGCACTTGTTAAAATACTTATTTCTGCTGCCCCCCGTGGCGGAGTGGTTAGCACAACGCGCTACGACGCCAGGGGTCCCGAGATCGAATCTTAGCCTGTGCAAGAATGAGTGTTCCTCATCAATTTCATCACTCATCCTCATCTTTGCGATTAGCCAAAAGTGGCAGAAAGCGAAGTACAAATTAAACCAAATCAAACAAGCAATACCTAAAATCTCTAATGTAGTCTATTCGGGGGATTCTTATTATTTCCCAGTTGTCCACCCCTCCCCGTTTCCTGAGAGTCGGAAAGGTAATTGAGATTACCAATGCATCACGTGATGTTTCATTTATGTTTCTGGGATGTTTCAATTTCGTAGTTACTGTAGAGAAATAAAGAACTACAGTTCACGTGACTATCGCAGATGATATATATTTGTAGCCGACGATATACTGGGTGATCCGTTTGAGATGTCAGAAAAGTAAACCGTTGTGTATACCTGTAATAGGTTAATGTACGAATCTCTGAGCAGTTTGTTGTAATATATGCAGAAAGGATGTAAGTTTTGAGTGAGTGCAGGTTTACAGACTTCAGCCATGTGGATGTGGCTGTACTAGTGTGCATATAACACTCGAAAATTTCACATCCCATGCGATACATTGTGCGCTTCATGCCACAACAGCGCACAATGTACTCACTCGAAACTTACATCCTTTCTGCACAAATTACAACAAACTGCTCAGAGATACGTACATTAACATTAACCTATTGTACACAACGGTTTACTTTTCTGACATCTCAAACGGATCACCCGATATTTCTCTAAAGAATTACAGAAAGATTTTTCAGACTAATAAGTTGAAAATACTTCCTTAAAAAGGAAATTGAAATGCTCAAGGACTTTTAATGTGGATTTTAATGTTTAGTTGTTTTGTGGTTGAATTTTCGGATAAAAGGTATATCCAGAATTTCAAAGGCAAATTTAGCACCGAAATGACTTCTAAGGAAAAAACTTACAGGCCGACAAAATTTCGAACTCTGTTAGGATTGTGGGAAAACTACTGTTGTAGGACCAGGAATTTACTGTGTGTTTTCGCTCTTTTTGAGGGAATTTACCGAAATGGAGGGCTAGGTTTCAGAAACGTATATAAGCTACTTGTAGCGCAGATGGGAAAGTTAACCTGGTTGTATTCGGAAAGCACTGCCCACCCTGGAGGCATGAATGGGGCTACCCAGTCCTGACGTAGCGGTGACTGATTTCTCAGCTCTCAGCTGCAACCACCACTCGCTCCTTCCGGCAAACGGTGTTTGCTCGTGTTGTGAGCTGGTCGACCCGGCCACTTCTGTCAGTTGCACACCACACAGGACGATGATCCTGCAGGTGTTGGCTTACGACGTGGTTCTGACGCTCCCCTTCAAGTGTTCTGCACATTACGCACCTACAACAGCAGGCGAAGTGGTTAGTGTCATTTTTCCTAATCCCAATTTTGCGTCACGCGGTGTCCATTCATCGAAATGCCAAAGATTAGAACACGGATACTTGTGCGTTATCGTGCTATAAATCTTATCGTTGTTAAGGAATTCCTTTGTGATATGTAATGCGATGTTCTTTTGTTCTGTGTGGAGTTATTGACGTCAATTGTAATAGTTTTTTCGGTGTAGTTATGACTGTACGAGCTTGTGAAGTATGTGTGCTAACAAGTTGTTTTTCCCGCAGCCGATCAAGGAGGTGGGGGGCAGCCCAGGCAGGCGTCGAAGAGGGGTCTCCAAGTCTGCCCGGCGAGCGAAGGCTTCCAGTACCCCCTTGCTGGACAAGCATGTGACGAGTAGATCCGAATGGGACATCAGAAGGTGAGTGACCGAATGTAGTTAGGTTTTTCTGCATGTTGTTTTACGGAGGGGGATTTGCCACTACGCTATCTTATGCTATAGCCAAGGACGTATTTAGGCGGTCCAGGGGGTCTGGACTTTTTTGGGGGGACAAAAATTAAAGGTAAAAATTTTCCTTCGGACACCTCTAATTTTTTCGTTTTGTCAATTTTTGACATTCGTACTTACGTATCTGCTTCGCGGAACATTCCTCAAGGTGTATCAACGTTGTTTTGATGAAATTTGAACTATGTTTCCTAACCTAACAGAACTAACCTAACCACGCGCCAATGGTTCGTGGGGCTAGCGCCAATGGTTCGCAATTATTTCCAATTTCTAGATCCTGATACTAACACGACACCAAATTTTAACTATATTTCCTAACCTAACAGAACTAACCTATCCACGCGCCAATGGTTCGTGGGGCTAGCTATTCTCCGTCGGAGAATTAATTTTCAACGAACAACATGAATTTCAGCTATGAAACATTCCCACATCACACAAAACACTTCCCCGATGTTCGACAATGCTACAGGAACTTATTACGGTAAGTAGTTTCTTCTGTAAAAATAAATAAATGTGTCCGAAGGATAGTAAACTAGTACCAAATTGGATAATGAAAACATGCTTTAACATTTGTTGTATAATCAAGGTTTTTTTATTTCAACTTACTTCGGAGCGAGTAAAGAATATAGAGAATGTCTCCAATTTCGTTAATTTTTGGTATACTAACTAAATTTGGCCTTCTAATCACGAATCTGTTGTTAAAATGCGGGTTCACGTGTGGAAATCGGGAAAAAAAGCCAATATTAGTGGATTTTTTTTTACAGCTGTATCGCATTGTTTTTGGGAACAAAATTTTAACTAAGTTTGACTAACCTAACCTTACCGGAAACTGTTCTTGGGGCTACACGTGCATGGTTCGTGGCAACACATATAGACGTAAGTGTACAATTTTTTCACGTGACCCTCGCATTTTAACCACAGATTCGTGATTAGAAGGCCAAATTTAGTTAGTATACCAAAAATTAACGAAATTGGAGACATTCTCCGTATTCTTCATTCTAGCCCTTATTTCAAGGCGGTTAAGTATTTAGTTTTTATAGTTGCTTTATTTAATATTAATTTAATGTGTGCGTGTGTGTAAACAAAAGCTAACATACTACGTACAATTACTCCTTTGGTGCATAACAACAATGTAATTATTTTATTGGGAGACGCTTGAGATTAAACTATACTATCGCACTGCCAGGGACTAATTTTTGGGCGAGGCTCAAGGATCTGGACCCCCTCCTTCCCCTGAAAGACTTACCAAGTACTAACATTAGCTAAACAATGAAAATATACGTGTTTAGCAATTGCTGTATAATCGAGGATTATTTATTTCTGCCGAACTTTGATATTAATCTGAAACTAATTTTCGTCAACTGGATCTAACATTCTTTCTTGTTATTTAATAAATATTCAATTCTTTATCTATTTGGCACTGATATCCTTGCCAGGGCAGTTGCTTTCAGAATACATGCTTTTATACAGTGATGTGCCGTAGACTATAAGTTTACGTCTACATGCCTTGTCTACACGTAATATACGCGTAGATTACATTGGGTTATAGTTTACATAGACTACGTAGACAATCTAAAGTGCATTAAAATTAATTTTCAAGGGTTTCATGAAAAGAAAGTGACACTTTCAACTATATTGGTTCCTAACGAAATGAAAAGAATCCTATTTACAACAAAATTTATCTTCTCTTCTGTCATAAACTATGGAAGAAGATAAATAGTATGCAACAAACAACAACAGATGGCAGTCGTGAGGCAAAAGTGGTATTTTTCCAATAAAACACTAGAATATTATTTATATTAGGTTTCTTCCTAGGTGAGTAATTGTTCGAATTTGGAAGAAGGAGTATGAAAAGTTCTCGAAACACATCAGCAACTGATACGCAGTATATATATTTTTTTTAATTCCACGGCGCCCTTTGCTAAGTTATCACCTTTCGCCATGTTGTTTAAATAGATTACGTAATCTACGTGTAGAATGTAGACTATCGTTGTTTACGCGTAGACGCACATCATTGCTTTTATATCTCTATTCTTATAGTTTTTTTTATATATTGAGCAGAACTATTTAATATTTATTAATATTATTTTAATTTAATAAATTACTATTATTTTAATTGCAATATTATTATTATTATTATATCTGAGACACTTAGTTCGGCCCCACCCGAAATAAATATCTAAATACGTGCCTGGCTATATAGCCAGCCACTTATCTAGAAATATATTTCGGGAGAAATCTGAACCAAGTGCCTCACAATAATAATAATTATTATTATTATACGAGTAGTTATATTAATTAATATATTTAAACTAATTAATATTATATTTTTATTACATGAATAGGACAGTATAAGAATAGTGATATAACAGCACGCATTCATTATTTAGCTTACGTGTAGTTAAGGTCAGCAAAATTTGTAACAAAAAAACTGCCCTGGTAAGAAATTAATGTCAAATAGATAAAGAACTGAATATAAAAAAAGGATGTTAGATCCAATTGGCGTAAAGTTAAGTTCCTAGCGATATTTTATGAATATTACGTCATAAGTAATAAATCTTCTTTGGTGCTGTCATTCAAAGCCGAATAATCCCAATATAATCCTTGCCTTCCAATAAGTTTGGCGGTAATAAACAACCCTCGATTAAACAAGAAGTATATTTTCATTATTTAATTTTATTTTATTTCACTATTTTCATTATTTAATTTTAGTAATAAATCTTTTGGGGGTGGGTACGGATCCAGACCACCTGAAACACCCCCCAAAAATAGCCAAGGGGCCGCACAAAAATGAGACGCCGAAGAGGCAGAAGTGACGAACACCATCGACTATTAAAATTCCTTAATACAGTAAATCCTCGTTAATCCGGACCCCGATAAGCCGGACTTCGATTAATCCGGACAGGCAAAAGGGGAAAAAAGGCAGAATTCAAGGTTTTAAATGTGGCTAGAAGTCAACAAGAGAACTTCCCTAAGGAAAGGCACTCAACCACTGATGAAATTCTGTTTCCCGCACACTTTGTACTGTATAGTGTATTTAGGCCTGTGCCCTTTAAATATACCACAATAAACATGTTTTGTTGCTATAAACGGAGATTTAATGCACTTTCTACTGTTCTATTAGGTTATTTCAGTTAATCCGGACTTTCGTTAAACCGGTCAACTTATCCCCCATTAGTCCGGCTTAACGAGGTTTTACTGTATTATGATAAAATACAAAATACATGTAAAGCCCTTTTACTTGATTATTTCATGAAATAAGGTAGAAGAAAGGAGTTTCAGCGTTTAAATAACTTCTTACATTATAGAATAATCCTGTTTTCAGAAGTCACGTAACAGTGCTCGAATATAAACAATTGTTCCTCGAAGAAACGAATGTAAATATTTCGAATGACAACTGAAAGTCCAGTTGAGGGATATTGACAGTTGAAAACAGATCATGATTTCTTAGTTCGCGGCCAGTGTGGCTACTGTAATGTAGTGTAGTGTAAGTTTCTTTTCCTTTGATGTGTGTGCGTAACTTTTCACTTTCATACAAAGTAACCTAATAAATAATTTCTGAATTGATTCAATTTTCTCGGTGTGACTATTTGCTGCTACGTTCCATAATATAATAATAATTATAATAATAGTAATAATAATGTCGTTAGGGCCCAAATTTTATAAATCCTTTTCTGAATGCTTATGCATAGTGGTGAAAGTTGTAAAGATCTTGTTGTTTGGTAATAATGTCCATGTTATGACTGGCGTGTTATCGTCCGAAAGGGGTAATTGGGGGAAAAATCCTGTTTCTCGCACAACGGGACGCACTCCGCCCAAAACGGTAGAACATTTGCCCCCCCCCCCCCCCGGTTTATGCTGAATTAATTACTCCAATTATTTTTGTCAGACAAAATTTGTGAATAAATATAATACCAGAGGTGCAACCACGAATTTTTGTCTGGGGGGGGGGGGGGCAAGTACCAGGATAAACGTACCAATAATAATAACATTAATAATGGCTTTATTATTACTACTACTACTGGTATTAGTAGTATCAAAGACGTTATCATCCTCGTAAATTACGCAAAAAGGGGGTAGAAGTCTGTGCTAAAGCATTTGTTTGGAACATTTTTTTTTTAACACAGTCAATTTCACATTAGCTAATGATGGAAATCAAGCACACACATTGTATTTTTGAATGGCAGAAAATGAATGATAAATATGCATTCCGAAGATACATGTGTAACTTTCATGTACAACATATGTTTTACACATATGCAACATGAAGCGACATAAAATAAGAATATACATATACAACAAGGTAACACTAAATTGTGTAGGTATTCAAAGCTTATTCAATACAAATATACAACACATATTATTTAAATACATTAGATTACAGAAAACCAGGATAATTGAGAGCGAAGCGAGCAAAAAAAAATTTAGATCAAATTTTTGCAATTGAAAACAATATTGATTTAATAGGGCGCAAATAATGTCACTGGACGCCGTGGCATTCTCTTTTTTATAACTTTTCTTGATCATTCGGCGCCCGTGGCCGACTCCCGCCGCCTCTAGCTACAGCTCTGAACTTGACGAAAAGCAGATAATGCGAGCGAAGCAAGCAAGAAAATTTTACAAAATGTATTTTTATTTGCATAAAATTTGGAATCGAAGTGGGTAATTGCTCCTCTGTGCCCCCCTCCCCTGAAGGTGCCCTTGACCGTCAATGTTTGTCCCCCTTGCCCCCTAGAATTGACTTCCGTCGAAGGTTGGGGGCAATGACCCGTCTGACCACCTGTGGTTGCGTCCCGCAGAATTTTTTTCAGGCGGGGGCAAAGTCGCAAATTTTTTATTATTAATAATAATAATAGTAATAATAATAATATTATTACTATTAATAATGTTGTTAGTTATTATTACTGCTATTATTGGTTTTATTGATTTTTGCTTTATTTCACTTCGCTTTTGTGCCGCTTTTGGCTAATTTGCGAAGATGGGGATGAGTGATGATATGATGAAATTGATGAATAGACACTCACAAACATCCATGCCCAGACCAGGATTTGAACCGGGACTCCTGGCGTCGTAGCGCGATGTGCTAACCACTCCGCCACGAGGGCCGGCTATTGGTTTTATTATTATTAATAATAATAATATTACATTACTATTACTACTACTAGTACTTATGTTGTTGTTTTTTTCAAATTACATACATTTGTAATTTCCATATTCTGTGCATCTATACAGTGCCATTCACGGATGAGTCTTCCTCGGAGCGGCGGCTATTATACAATTTGCATAACTGTATACTTAACATTAATTCGTGTAGGACAAATGGCTGTTTTTTATAGTTTGATAATCAGTGTAAAGTAGACTGTAAACTTAAATGTAATCCTACTTCAAATAATAATAATAATAATAATAATAATAGTTGCCGTAACACAGAAACCAATACTTTTTGTTATAAAATATCTCTACAATTTCACCATTCGAATTGCCTTAACTCTTTCCAGAAATCTCAGGGGAGGAGGCATCGCTTGCCAGTCTCAAGCCTGGAGGAAGTATGAGGGGAATCAGTATTCGAAAATATCAAATTTCATATAATTCTCTTGTATGAGGTACTGTACAGGGTGTTAAGTCACCCTTCAATTTGATATTTAAAATGTCATCGCAAACGTCCTTACCACGTTGTTTCTGTGCAGGTAACGCTGAGTCCAGGGTCCTTTTAAACTATAGTCCTGGAAAAATCACAAGTGTGATGAACAAGTAGCAGCTACAGTTAAGCTGTGACAGAAATCTCGTTTTACCCATCACGAATATTAACCCATTTTTTCCAATATAGAATATCATGGCGAGATCTTCGCACAGAGAAGCATTTTGTAAAATACGAGTAGGCTTAAAATTCTCCTGAGCCTTGCAAAAAAAATCTACAATAATGTTAAGTGTATGGTGTTTAGATTGTATTTAATTTTACTGTAATAAATCCGATAGTAGTTAATATTTTATAGAGGGAGGCTGTTGAGAAAGCAAAAGCAGACTTTACCTGTTGTAGGGTTTCACACGTAAGAACTAACTCCTTATCTAATTATTCTAAGCAGATTTATCACGATTGATAATCAAAAACTTCCTTAGAAGCAAGGTGAAGAAGCATCCTTTTCGAATAATGAGAAAGTAGTGACATCTGTTGGCATTATGCAACACTCGCACAATGCATGCATCCGTTTCTGCCTTTGACATTGAACTACATGCTAAGCAGCTTGTTTACATTCCTCCACACCACTCGAGGCGTTTGTTCCACATGCCCAAGGCGCTGTGAAGCATGCTGCTGCAAGCTCTGCACTTTTCCTGGCGTGCAGCGGCCTGACAACTTTGCAGAAAATCGACTCAGCATTTGTGACAAGTCGGACACTTCCGTTCCAGCAAGGTCTCGGGGCTTAATTCCCTTCACGTACATGATGAAAACTTTCATTGGCAAGGCCTTTTCGCGGTTGTTTGACGTCCAGAATTGTGACGCAAGTCGCCGAACTTGTAACATCCTTCATTAAAATAGGGAAAATGGCAACGTTTAATTTTCGCTTTCGTAATAGTTAAAACTTAATACAGTGTGTTTCAAAAGTCGCACAACCCAAACTTTCTTAAAAGTCCAGGAATTTTAAATAATTTAATTCCGGTCCAGGAGAGAAAATCAGAAAGCGTAAATTGGTTCTGGACCGTAAAGAACCTTTTTGTCTGTAAAAGTATTTCAATTCGTTCCAATAATCTTTTTCCGGATCAGTTTAAATGCGGTCCAGGAACCCTTTTTCCGGATCGGTTTAAATAGGGTCCAAGGTCCGTATTGAAATGAAACAATACGCAACTTGTACCGAATTTAAATTGTGCGAGATAAAAGATTCCGGTTCTGCAGCGGAACCCAATAGAACCCTTGGGTTCCTGGATCTTTTAACAACCCTTCTTAGTGGAACACCTTTCAATGGTCTCGCTATCGAAAGCGAGCCGATCCCCACCCCCTGAAACTTCGTTCATAAGATCGTTATTCACAAACCCATCAATTTCACATCTGTTTTGATTTTACACCACAGATAAACATTGTACTAGTCCCAGAACTTCGATTTTGGACCCTGTTAAAATTTCTTCTTGTTTTTTCTCCTCCCAATATTTACATTCTTTGGGTGGGGAACATTCATTGCCTTGAGCAATTAATTTCTAGATATTTCCATAAAGCACAAAATCTGACGTAAATGTCTCAAGTTTTGGGCAATCAAAATTAGACTGCATCAAACAGTGACTTCAACTCGATTGTTACACAAAGAATCTCAACGCCACAAGTGAAAAGTTTGAGTTTCTAATCATTTGCGGAGACCTCTGGATGTTTAAAAATATCATCTTAAAGATTAGCTCTAATCAGAATGTAAACCCTACCCTACAACACTGGCTATAAGTAGCAGGGGTTGTTTAAGCAGGAAAAACAATAATAGACTCATTATATGTAGACAAAATATCCATCAACACGTTCATTCGATTGTAGGATATACATAAGATGTAATTTACCTTGTAAATTTTAATCCTAGTACACGGGCAGCGTATTTACAAACCCTATAGTGCTGCAGAACCTGCAGCCATATTTGTCTCCTGATTGGCTGTCTTCCGGAAGTTAATGCAGTGTTCCTTCAAAGTAACGCTAGATGGCAGGGTTCAAATTGACAGTGAAGATTTCAGATATCCATCCTAACATGATGGGAAACTCCTTTAAACTGATATTGATTTTTGAGCATGTTTTTAAAATTATTACACAAAATGGTATTATTTATCACATGTCAAGTTATAAAATTTCTCCTATAAAGCGGTAGGTAATCACTTCACATACGTTACAAGCGCTTTCAGAAATATTTTACATTATTGTTTTTCGAAGGATTATTGATTTTTATAGACAGGAAAGAATTCAATTGTATTTTTTAACTTTTTCCATATTTTTCCATACAAATATATATATTTCTTATCATAATTTCGCCAATTTGATTACAAACTTCATTACTAGATAATCACGAGTCTATTTTTTTCTGTAAACGACCAACAAAAGAGGACGGACACGGAACATAAACACTTCCGGTGCTCACAGCCAATAAGAAGGCGTTATATCCACTTGGTTCTGCAGCACTCTAGGGTTTGTAAATACGCACACGGGCAGGGTTGACAAGATAATTTACTCTTTACGTTTTATACGTAAATTTCGCATAATTTAGTAGTAATTTACTTCGCGTAGAAAACCAGTTTTTTAAGCAGATGTAAAAAAAATATTTTCTTTCGTAAATTAGTAATATAAAACCAGGCCGCGGTGGCTCAGTCGGTAACGCGTCTGACTACCATGCTAAAGGTCCCGGGTTCGATCCCCGGCCGGTTCAAATCCAGGAACTTTTCTAACGTTGGAAGCAGCCCCGGCACCCACCCAGCGTCGAATAACATGGGTACCTGGGGGAAACCCTGGGGGGTAAAGGCGGTCAGGGGCGTGATGCTGATCACATCACCCCCACTCACGACCGGATCAAGAAAGTGTGGGGCGTTACCCCCACACCCCCTATACGCCTTCATGGCGTGGTGCTAAGCACAGGGGTGCACTTTACCTTTTTTTTTTTTTTTACCTTTTAAACTTTAGTTCTCTCACATATTTCAGCACACAATCATCATTTTCTGAAGATTGTTTAAACAGCCACCTCACACGCTCACCCACACTAACAAATTTTTAAAAGTAGAACTGTTCTTCATATTTTAAAAACTCGAGAAACCTGTTGATACATACGTCTTGCACTAGTACTTATATTATAACATAACGATTAACGACAATTTATTTCAAAGTAACAGCTTCAAATTCCTTTGTTTGTAAAATTCCAATACAAGAGCACATGGAAATTCGGAAGCAAGGGCTCCCGGAGGGAGGGGCCAGGTGGGCACTTGTTCCCCCTGAGATTTCTGGAAAAAGTTAATGTAATTCGAATGGAGAAATTGTAGCGATATTGTATAACAAAAAGTATTGTTTTCTATGACTTATAGACCGTAAGTTACAGCAACTATTATTATTGCTATTATTAAGTAGGGTTACATTTAAGCTTAGTCTATTTTACATTAGTTATCTGTATATAGATATACACAATATGGCAATTACAAATGTATGTAATTTAAGAAAAACAGTAGAAGTAATAATAATAACAAAAATAATAGAAATAATAATAGTAAAAATATCAGCAATAATATTAATAAATTGCATGACTGCCCCCCCCCCCCCTTGAGAAGAAAATTCTGCGGGCGCTGTTGTTGGGAAGGAAAGTTTTTTGATGCCTTTTTTTTCCTGCCACTGCCAATTACCATAGATAACAATAACTTTCGCAAAAACCACATTTTCTTTTAATTTTTATGTTTGATTCTACTTTTTTACGTACTTTACGGTTTCTACGTATTTTACGCATTTTTTACGCGTAATTTACATGCCATGTAGAAAACCTTTTTTTTACGCGTAATTAGAGTTAGAGCCTCCCCGATGGCGCAGTGGTATCGTCGTTGCCTTGTAATCAAGGGTTCCCGGGTTCGATACCGGGTGGTGGCACAAGTGGTTCGGATCCCACTTTAAACTGTAGGTCCAGTCCCGATTAGCCTTACTGTGAATAAAGTGGAATTAAAGCACCAAATCAATCATTTACGCGTAATTACACAACCCTGCTGCCCACGGCCAGCGAAAGTACATTTCATTCTTGCAAACTACACACAGAAAGCTAAATGCACCATATCACTTAATGCACAAGAACTTATCGATTGATGCACTAAAGTGTGTTTTATGGTCTCTGCAAAGAATCAGTTTCGCATTTGGTGCATTTTTGTACATATGTATATCGTAAGAGACAGGCACCTATTTAGAAATTTATTTCGAAGAGCGAGGGGTCCGAAACAAGTGTCTCAGATATAGTAATAATAATAATAATAATATAAACGTTTAAATTAAAATAATTATTATATTAGATTAAAATAATAATTAATAAATATTAAATTAATATTGTTTTTATTACATTAATAGTCTATGTAAAAGACGGGGTAAATAAAATCATGTGTTCATTATCTAGCATGTAGTTAGAGCGCTAAAATTTGTATTAAAGCAACTGCTCTGGCAAGGAAATCAGTACTTGGTGTCTTTCGGGAAGAAGGGTGGTCCGGAACCTCGGGCTTCGCCCCTAAATACGTCCTTGACAGTGCGGTAGGATAGTTAGTCTCAATCGTCTCCCAATTAAATAATTATGTTGTTGTTATGCAACAAAAGACTCATTGTACTATGATAGCTTTAAGACACTCGCACACACACATCTAATTAATGTTATATAACGGGGTTCGCGACAGTCGCTAGAGTCGGCTATTAAAATTACAGTTTTCATATTGTATACTAACCTTGACTACCTTGAAAATGATGTCCCTCTGCTGCAACACATTCCTGGCATCCCCGAAGGAAAGTTCGTCTACTGTAATTCTCCCGATTTCTCGTACAATACTCTCTTTTAACTCACGGATGGTGTGCAGATTGTCTTTGTATACTTTATTTTTTAGATTTCCCCATAAATAAAAATCGCAAGCTGACAAATCGGGGAACCTACAGGGTTTTTGAAACACCCGTTTCTTGTGAGAGCCGGCGGATGGATTTCCGAGGAGAGTGTTCCAACCTTTGTCCTATCTCAGAGTTTTTCCTCAGTAAGTACACGTGGGTTTTTCTTTCCACTTTTATTCAGAACTGACCCTGTTACTCTAAACTTTTTTACGAGGTTTAATATAGTGGTCCTATGTGGAACGGGAACCCCAGGAAATTTCGTTGCAAAACGTCGTCGCACTTCTCCACAATTCCTCTTTCCGAAGTAACACTCGACAAGATAAATCCTTTGTTGTAATGTAAACTTTTGTGGTGCCATATTAAGCCACAATCTTCAGCACATGGACAAGACACAACACAACTTCCGAGGGAGGCTTATACTGGCGTCAGTCTGCAACGTCAACAGAAAGGGAAAGAGAGCGAAAAAAACAGACCGTAGCGTGCGACTGTCGCGGACTCCGTTCACCGGGAAAGACAAGCGCTGACGCCGGTCCGCTTGCCGCCGAGTCTCGTAGCGAATATCAGGGAATGCTCTGTATAAAAAATTATAAAAACTAAATATTTACTGCCTTGAAATAAATTGAAGCACATAACCCCTCGATTATACAACAACTGTTAAACAACGCATATTTTCATTATTTAATTTTTGTACTCGGGGCGGTCCGGAACCCCCTAAATGCGTCCTTGGTAAGAGAAACACCAAAGTGCATCATGTAATGCGAGTGGGGTTTCTTTCAGTAGAGATGCACTTTTATCCATCTTTTTATGCACCTTCCTACATCTTTTTTCGATGATGCACTTAAACGTTTCGTCTGAGCTACATAAAGTCTGTCTGTAGCATGCGTGACTGTGGTCACCATTTCGAAGCCTGTGTGCACACATGAAACAAAATAAATGGGGCTCGAAATGAACGCGAACCTAGGTATTTGGTATTCCGCTTCATTGTAACGTTTGTGCTTTTATTTCATTTTCATTTCAGCCAGTTCAAATATCCTTACAGTGGCAGTTAAAAGTGTAAAGTACTTTTGGGTCACCGTGCTCAGGAAGAAAACTGGCCGATGACCAGATCTTTCAAAGCAAATGTAAACTGTTTGAAGCAGCAAGTAAACGTAGCGAAGCAACACTGCACCAAGGTCGAACGTGACGTCAGTATTTGCCTACTAGCACACTAGCCTCCTGTGATGCAAAATAGCTTCTTCTCTTGCGCGGAGTTAACATCGATGTTTTTCAGTTCAAAATTTCGCAACCCCCCTCCCCCCTCTCTCTCTCTGGCACAGGAATTTTCTTTGAGGCGAAATAACTTTTGTCCAATCAATATCAACAACATTACTCGTGTGTGATAATGTTCGTTTTCCAGTGAATATGAAGGTGATGAATTCTTCAGAATTCTATATGGGGCGGACTTGTCAAGCTATATAATAGTAGCTATTCTCAATACACTTAGACACACACGTATATACGAATCAGTAGGTGCCATAAGTGGGATATTTATATACTTAAAATTTCTTAAATATTTGGCAAACATTTTAAAATTCTTACACATGTTGACTTTTTACAAGGAACAGCCAAGTTCCGTCTACGCTTACTGTTTTTTAAAGCATGATATGTATTTGTAGGAAAATTTCGTTGTGAACTTCTAAATTTTGAGTTTCGTAATTGTGATTGGTTTATTGTATGTTGAATTAGAGTATCAAATGAATTGAGCGCGATACCTGAGCATGGTTGCAAGAGTCCTTAACAGTATAATAACATTGTAATAATTCGATTCTATTCTGATAAATCTTGAGACAAATTAAGAACATTTTACATAATTACAAAACTTACTTGCAATTTCATGGACAAAGTCTCAGTTTTGTGCACTTTTAGGCAAATATTAAGAAGTAAGCACTTTCAAATTGGAAAATGCTGCATACTTTTTGTATGGAATAAAAATCGGTATTTAGGTTCCAGTTAATGTGCCAGCATTTATAAGTCGGTTGCGAACTCATATTTACATGCAGAAAAAAAATCAATTAGCTAGAACTCAAGAGTCCTACTAATGAAACTCATAAGGTTTCCGGAATAGTTCACAAGATAGGCGTAATCTAGACCGTAGAGGCAATTTCAAGGAATAAACAATTTGTTATATACCTAAAATTAACATTTAAGAGTTTTATAAACTTTATATAACCACTGACCAACAGAAACCAACTAGGGAATGTTGAATCTTCTATACCTACATATAACAATTGATGTGTGTGTGTATATGTTTGTTCCGGCATAACTCTCGAATGCCTGGAGCAATTCCAACCAAACTTCATACATGTATCACTTGCAATCTGGAAAGAAATACTGTAGGGGTAAGACACCCCTGGCACCCCTAGGGGGAGGGGAGGGAAGGGGTGACATGTAAAAATGATCGAAAACGACCGATATTAGTGTGGAATCCATAGTTTTCGGGGTCGCTAACATGAATAGTGACTCCCAATGCCGTTCAACTCCAAGTTTATTTTATACTATGGTTAGAATTCATTATTTTCCTGTCTAATAGAAGATTGTGATAAATTAATATCCGGGCAACACCGGACACTCAACTAGTATTAACTAATTGTACATCAAGAGAAGTGGCGTTACTGTGGGCTGTTACAATTTGTTTTACGATTGATTGATTTGGTGTTTTAAGTCCACTTTATGCACATTAAAGCTAATTGGGACTGGACCTACAGTTTAAAGTGGAATCCGAACCACTATGTGCCTCCACCGGGTATCGGACCCGAGACCCTTTGATTACAAGGCGACAACGCTACCACTGCGCCATCTGGGAGGCAATTTGTTTTACGACCGTGACGTCATTCAGTATTAATTGGTACAATATTGGCATTGACCGATATGCGCATGTCGGTTGTCGATAAAATTGCCGATAATTTAATTGATCCAATATTTCGATAGAAAGCCTTAATTTGGTGCAAAATTCTGCCACGTTGTTTTATGAATGTAAGAAATATAACTCGTATATCGTTGTTCTTGTTTGTGAGGCATATTTAAGTAATCCACATTAATTAAGATGTTAACGAACCTTTCAGGCTCTAGGAACATTTTCCAGTTGTGTATTGGATCGGTCTCGTATATCGATACTGTTTGAGTACATGCAGGAAATGAATAATGATCGGTCTATATCTGATAATTGCGTACAAATGCGGAAAATTGTCGTCTTGGTGTGGATTTTCTGACGTATCAGTGGAGTGAACGATATTTTCAACAATTCAGTTTACATATGCTTATCAATCTTTGTCAACTGGCTTCATTGTTATCTGGCATTCACATATCTTTGGGAATTCTACGAGTTTTTCCTGATCGGAAACCGTATATACCCTTAGTCTCATGTGATAGCTGCTTTACTTCCCCATCCGGTAGCGGTATGTTTGTGTGAATTGCAGTTGCCCAATCTTTGTGAACTTAAGCGAACGATCATTACTTAAGCAGAAGCATGGCTGCCGCTGCAAATCCCCGTTTCCTTCTCAAACGCGTAACTTTCACTTTCATTCGTAGCAAATCAGTGATGCCAACCCTTGCATTATGGTACTACTAAACCTAGCACAGTTTGAATTTCGTTGGTACCTAGCATCCTGTATTTGGCATAGTGGTAAAATCTAGCATCATCTACAAACGCGTGTTCCTGGGAGACAGGTGAATTGAATTCAAGGACTATATTTTGAGTAAAATTATTTATTTATTTTAATCCGCGGATCTTAATTCTCCGGTGAACATGTTCAAACGAAGGGTAGTATACTGACCCAGGGGCAATTTTTTTTTCCGTATACGGCCTGCCTAGGCCTCCCCGATGGCGCAGTGTAATCAAGGGGACCCGGGTTCGATTCCCGGTGGAGGCACATAGTGGTTCGGATCCCACTTTAGACTGTAGGTCCAGTCCCGATTAGCCTTACTGTGCATAAAGTGGACTTAAAACACCAACTGAATCAATCAATCATTAAACAAGCGGGACGCAGTTTCGAATCGTCGAGTTTTCCCATTATTTAAAAAAAATCACTACATTGATCCTATTTCATTAGTTAAATCATTAATTTAATGGAGAAATTCCAATATTGTTTAACTATGGTAAATGATGACACAAGTTCACAAATCCAAAATTTATGCATAAATTTAACTTGAATCTATAGTCATCCGAAAACAATTATAATAAATTAATAAATATGTAATAATAAATTAATAATAATAATAATAATAAATCCTAGCAAAATTTAGTAGCATTTAGCATAGTTGAAAAGTTTAATTGGCACTTTTTCTAACCAGAAGGTTGGCAACGCTGTAGGAAATGCTTTCGATTCGGAGCAGATACAACGTCCTTGTTGGGAGGGGGAGATATGGTTCGGTGTCCTGCGGTTGGTGCACTTTGGTGGTCTGGAAGCTGGAGTTTTATTGCGGAAATGTGTGCTGGGATTTTCGTAAGAAACTGTTATCTTTCTCTCCTGCATGAACATAACAGTTTTCAAGCCACGCTGTCTGAGGGCGTGAGTAGGATGTTGTTTATCAGAGCGGGCATTGCACTGAGGTGATTCATCTGTACTTGGATTAAATGAAAGCGAAGCATTATGGGAAGCTGGCATCTGTGGCGAAGTGAAATTCGTGCCGCACTCGAAGGATGATCTTAGGTTCGAGTCCTGGCTAAGGCATCACCGTTTCATTGCGTTCCTTCATCTGTCGCACTTTTCTTACTTCATTATGTCCATTTTCTGCAAATTTTGATTGGTTTATTTTACCTCGCTACTTTGGGCTAAAGGCGAGGATGAGGGATGATATGATGAAAGTGATGAAGCGACATACCAACAACACCCAGGTCAGGATTCGAACCCGGGACCACTGGCGTCGTAGAAAACCGAACTAGTACCACCGAAATCGTGACTAAATTTATATTGTCAAACTTAGTGTCCATGTATCGTACCATGAAAACAGTCTACTGTTGTGCCGGCCCTCGTGGCGGAGTGGTTAGCACATCGCGCCACGACGCCAGGGGTCCCGGGCTCGAATCCTGGCCTGGGCATGGATGTTTCAATTTTTCAAGAAGGGAATGTTTGATAACTGGATCGTTAGTGAACATGAATGATTTTATCAATTGTTTGCTACATAATTAAGCATACACTGTACGCATTCAGCTCCATTTTATTTAAGGGGGATTTTTTTTTGTACGGGGGAAATTCCCGGCATTTCCTTTGTTAGTTCTCACACTGCACAGGATATTCCAGGTAGTGATTGCTGCCACTACAGTTTAGTGGCTGACGTGACGTCATTAGTAACGCTAAGTTAGGCTGGGTTGGGTAAGATAGAAGAAGAAGAAATAATGTTGTGGTACTAATTTCAACCATTCTACAATTGCTATCCACTGACATTATTGTGAAGAATGTTGAACGTGCACACCTTGTTTTTGTTTCGCTGGGATACATAACTGCCTGAAGTCAAAGACTGTTGAAATCTAATAATAAAAGTTCACAAGCAATTTCACTTCCGATTCTGCTTCATGCCTTAAGAACAAGGAATTCACAGGCAACTGTCTCTCAACATTGGTTTTCATTTCCATGAAGTTGGTGCACACGCCAGTGATTTATAATCTCACTTTGTTCGTTCCATTAAGCCAATATCAGTCGTGAAGATTGAACTGTAGAAAATATAGTGTGGAAGGGGAGTAATGGTGAACTTGAGATTTACGTACACAAAATTCTTTCACGTTTAATTTTGTAGGAGCTCATATCACGACGTTCTTGCGACAGAAGTGATATACCACGTATTGTATAACGGGTAATGGCAGAAGCTTATATTGCCTCTCTTAGGTGTGGATTACTGAGTGAAGAGAGATAAGGCAGGGATCACGAACTAGATACTTCATCTTGGTATTTTAGCGTGTGAATTGTTTTTCCAAGGGATCTGTATTGCCCTGGTTCCCAGTCTTAGACATGCAGTCTGAAAGCTTGATTTGTTGAACATTATTGATTTACTTTATTTCGCCTTTATGCCGCTTTTGGCTAATCGAGAAGATGGGGATGATATCATGAAATTGATACTGACAAACACCCGGGACCTCTGGCGTCATAGCGCGATGTGCTAACCATTAAGCCACGGAGGCCAGCTGAATTGGACCATGGCGCCAAACATTTCCGAGGTGGGTTTTAAAAAAAAAAGCTTGCTCTGGAGTGGGATATAGTGAATTCCCTTTACATCATCTAGTACCCAAAGTGTGTGTGTGTGTGATGGGGAGATTCCATTTCCCACTTAAGAAAGAAAATGTTCATCATGCATCCCCATAATTTGCATAGGCACCCCTCCCCCCACCAATTGCATTGTCTCCATGTCGAAAGAATATGACTTAGAATTAAATGATGAGACATCTATAATTATTTTGGATACCAAAATGTTATGCTTAAAATTCTGTGAAAAATGTGTTTTTCACACTTCACTCAACTAAGAGTCCTACGGTTTCTAGCAGACAGGTGTTTATCGAGGTTCCTACAAAATTAACAAAAGTGCATTTATGTAGTTTTTCTTGCTTATGCAAAAGGGGGGGGGGAGTGAGGACTGGTTTTTATTTATTGTGTTTTTTCTGTTTGTTTTGTCTTGAGTCTCTTCTACGTGTAGTACATCAGGAACTGTAACCTTGTAGACAAACGATGCTCTGGCGCTCGGACAGACAATCAGTATAATCACATATAAACTTGGTATAATCTCTGACATTATCCTGTGTGTGGCGTGTGTTACCTTGTCCATGTGTATTGAGTGCCACTTTACAGCCCCAGGTTTTATAAATAGCGTAGTAATTTCAATTCTCCTATATGTTTTCGTTTGTTGATAAGGATATCAGCCTTTATCAACGACATATTTATTTTTGTTATTCGATGTTTGTAAGTGTCGTTGATAAGATGATGTCCATAATATTTGTTCTTTTAATCCACTGAGTTAAAGTTCTACTAAAGGTGATTGTGTGTAAGCTTTCAGATAACAGATGGCAGCACCGTTGTTGTGCCACGTCAACAATTATTAATAACATGGACTACTTTATGCGACACTTTGAATAAGTAGTTCCACAGGAGAATTTTGCTTGCCAACCCGAAGATCAAAAACATGCTTTGGTCTTGATAAAAACTACCACTTCAGCCCCGCGGCTTGGACATAACGGAGACATTATGATTTTCTCAAAACTTTTAATACCAACATTATTATAAATATTTGAAAGCGTAGTAAACAATACAATCTTTTACATGACAAAATTTGTTCCTTATAGAATCTGGTTGTATGTGGGAATATGAACCTGTACGATACTGTGGCTCTTAAATTAGTTATATTTTTGCTAAGGGCCTGGACGTGCGCAAGATTTTTGTCTGGAAGCCAAGCATGGTATTTCTTGCGGGGTTGGCGGTACGACCGAGGCATATTTTCTACCATACCTTGTTCCCTGAGAAAACATTGTTTCACGTCATGTTCCTGCAATGCCATTCTAATAATAATTAACATATTTCTGTCACTGAAATGAATTATTCCAGGGAACGTGGCCTCCTTGCCACCTTCCGGATGTTAGTGGCTTGTTTAAAACTTAAAGTTATTCACTTACATTTTTTACAACTTTTGTTTCGGCTATTGTAATAACACTCTTATGATTATGCACGTTAACATGCTATTGTTGTAACACATCACATGAAAAAGCAGTGGCGGTGATTAGGGGAGCGTGGGGGGCAGTTGGCTCCTACTTTTTGACCCCGCAAGAGAAAGTAAACTGGCCTAAATCGTTGTCGCTGACCCCAAGACTCGATTGAGTCAAATCTGTGTCTCAGTCCATCCAATCAAGACGTAATAATGTAGAACCCATTGTACATCTATATTGTGTTAATGCTGAAATATACTTTTTGTCACATTACTATTATTTTTATAATATTAGACCCTACCATGTTTATATTTTTCAGGCCATGGTCACAAGTATGCTCGGAAAAGGAGGTGGCGTTTCTGTCCTCCCAGAATGCATTGCCACTTCTGTCTCCCCCTTCGCAAGGTCTTCGATTGGCCGAGAGCGCTGAAATTTCTCAGTCCCAAAGGGACATCTCAGGTAAGGGACGTATTCAGTAGGGAATTAGATGTAAAAGGCGAAAAGTGGAAATGATTGGTTCAACAACTTTGTTACTTAATTATGTCTCTTCCAAACTTCAATTAAACTTTTTCATGTCTCTCTCGCTATCTCTCCTCTCTCTCTCTTTCTAGAGAGAAGGGGAATGGGATGGAAGGGAGGGAGATAGAGAAACAGAGGAGGGGGTTCAGTTTTTTCCTTCTTTTACTTCTCTCTTTCTTGAAAGAAGAAGAGGAGAAGGAGGGAAGACAGAAAGAAGTGAGTGAGAGAGAATATCAAATGTTTCGCCCATACACAGAAGTTCGAATGACAGAAATAAGAGATAATGAGATATTACGTAAATGTAGTCGGAAAATATAGATCTGGCTGTATCTTTTGCAAATATTGTGTAGGCTATACAGGCACACCCTCACAAAAAATCGTGTATGTTAATTTATATTATTCGTCCAAACATATCAAAAAGCATTGTTAACTACATTTCATATCTAACGAACATTTTTCTATATTTAAAAATTTACTTCAGGATTGATTAGGTTCTGAAGTTTGTTAGACTGTAACATAGTTTTACAAAAGGAAACCATTTTTTTCTAGATTTCTGAACCATATTGTTCAGATCTCATGTAAAGGTCTTGAAGGCTTTTTGCATAATGTGTTCGTATCTTATCTCTTCTTATTCGAATCCTAACCTAAGTACAGTACCAGCATAATTTCTGAACGTTTTTTTAAATGGCGTGAGACAAAGAAATACAGTAAATTTAAATGATTTTGTTCGCTCTTTTTCGCGATGTTACCATCATTATCCCTTGCATTTCGTTTCCTAAGCTGTGCCAAAAAATATTCTACCTAAATTGAAATAGTCCTCCTAAGAAAGGCCCTCCCCGATGGCGCAGCGGTAGCGTCGCCGCTTTGTAATCAAGGGGTCCGGGTTCGATACCCGGTGGAGGCACATAGTGGTTGGGATCCCACTTTAAACTGTATGTCCACTCCCCATTAGCCTTACTGTGCATAAAGTGGACTTAAAACACCAAGTCAACTCCTCCTAAAAAAAGAATACAAAAACAATTATTTGTTGGTACGGATAATCTGGTACGCTTTTTTGGATTTAGATAAACTAATTGCGTGTGTACTAATCAGTGCTGAATCACGTATAATAACTATAACTAGTAGAGAAGCAAGAGTTTAGTATCTATTTCAACAACATTTAAGACTTTTCGTAGGAAATATAGTACTGTTGATTAAAATAACATCTACACCACTTACACCTTTTAATAATCTAAATGCTTATGTATTATAAATTCAATACAAACAAATTACTTCAATATTAAAAATTTAATACAAACAAATTATTTAAGTATTAAAATTTCAATACAATCAAATTACTGCAGTATTAAAAATTCAATACAAACAAATTGCTTAAGTA
Source organism: Lepisma saccharinum (assembly GCF_977018435.1). Taxonomy (NCBI): domain Eukaryota; kingdom Metazoa; phylum Arthropoda; class Insecta; order Zygentoma; family Lepismatidae; genus Lepisma; species Lepisma saccharinum. Next base: position 33,311,457 of record NC_139258.1, on the reverse strand, counting down.
TTAAAAATTCAATATAAACAAATTGCTTAAGTATTAAAAATTCAATACAAACAAATTACTTCAGAATTAGAAATTCAATACAAACAAGTTACTTCAGAATTAGAAATTCAATACAAACAAATTTCTTAAGTATTAAAAATTCAATACAAACAAATTTCTTAAGTAGCTATTAGAAATTCAGTACAAACAAATTTCTTAAGTATTAAAAATTCAATGCAAACAAATTACTCGTAGGATAGGAATATATGTTTGAAAGTTCATTGTCTTTGGAGTCACACTTAAGACATCAACACAAGATGTGACGAACACGTGAAGTGCAAAACTATCTTTGTGCTTCACAAATTTTATTCATTGTCCACAAACTTTAACTATTCGACAAATAAATTACATTGAAATAAATACAGATTTTTGAGAAAAGCATTACAGTATTTCAATTCACTGTCATTTACTTGTTTACACAGTGTAGGTTCTGCTGTTTTTATACTATTTTCTTAGTTTGCAATTCAAACTGCACTTCTTTTTACATATCAACACACTCCCAGTCTTTGTTCGACAGTCATATTTCTTTTTTTACCTATATTGTGCTATTTTAGTTGTTGTTAAGCATCACATGCCTCTAAATTACACATCTGAGCCATAAAATTAATATTCTATACTTTGTACAAAGTTACAAATCTTCAACTCATGTCGATAGATATGAGTTCTTATATTGCATATACATTTTATTTTGGACAACTGTACCAAATTCAATACAATCAAGTTACTTGAGTATTAAAACAAACAAATTACTAAATTTTTAATACTTAAGTAGTTTGTATTGAATTTGGTACAGTTGTTCAAAAATGTATATGTAATTTGACCGCGGGCCATCTACGGTCCATAAACGGTCATACGGTATTTGCACAAGGCGTAATTGCACGGTTTCCAATACAGAGGACATCCTCAATTGTTTTGCCTTCAACCTTCTATGTCGTAAAAGACATTGGATGATGAGTGTAATGATGATTGTAGATTGCGTGTGCATTTCTAGTACATAAACACACTAGATCACTAAAGACGTTGACATTTGTTTCAGAATAACATTTAACTCCTTTGAAATTTGAAATAACCTATTAAGCCTATGATTTTTTTTTCAAGCTGTCCGGTTAGTTATTTCTGAAGCACTGAAGTTAGAAGAGCTTTAATATTTATCGTCAAATTAAACCTAAAAGTTCTAGTTCAATTTGCACGCAGAAATAAACAAGTGTGCATATCCTTCAGTAAAGAAATGAGATAGATTTGAAGTTTTGATGTCTCTGGTTGCTCATAAAAACTAATAGAAAAATGATACCAATTTATTTGTTGCTTAGTGTTCTTTCATTATTTAGATCATCGGTTTGAAATCATGGAATGAGATAAGATATTCTGTTGCTAGTTTCGTTGAGCTCTCCAAATCTTTGCTCCAACTGTATCTGTATGTATGTATTATGAGCTTCATGTGTATTTGAATCGCCTTTGTTTGAGACAGATCTGCCTTTCATGTAAACCTCACTCCAGTATTCGTCTGTAGAGATTCTGACATCTCCTTTAGATTCACAAGTTCTTGCACTATTGGATCTTGGGATTTCTGAAGCTTCCAATAACGCTTTAGTATAGCCAAATGTATGGTCTTCTGTAATTGAGGCAGGCCCAGACCACCATCTCTTTTACGGCGATACAGGAAAGAATCACTTGTATATGGCGACAGTTGTAGCCAGTTTTTCACAGCTGCTCCTAGCATCCGATCAAGTCGATACAAGTATTTTGTACCTGTTGAGCTGTTCACCATTTGGTGCTTGTAGCGTGGTAGAAGGTATTTATATAAAAGCTCCACTCTTTGTATTGGTGACATCACTAATCTTCCAATCATTAATATGAACGTCTTCATTATCCCAATTATATCTCCCCTAATGATTCCATCTTTGATCGTGAACTTATGCCCCAAGTATTTGAAGGCCTCATTGAATACCAGATCATGCACAGGTTCGTGATTTATGTGAAGGTTCGATGGTTCCAGGCGGCATCTGCGAGGCGATGGAATCATGGTAGCCGTTACGCATTTACTCGTAGAGAGCTTCATATCCAACTGCTCAGTGTAAGCCACAACTTCATCCAGGATATGCTGTGCTGATTCCTTGTTTTCTGCCACCAGAACAATATCGTCAACATATGCAAATATGCTGACCTTCGCGTTCCGTATTGTTATCCCGTGCCCCATTTTCTGAACTCGCTCCAGCAGTTCATCAATTACAATGTTGAACAAGAGTGTACTTAGAGGATCTCCCTGCTTTAGTCCTCGTTTTAGTGGTATGGTGGAATCTGGGTAACCTTTGAATTTCGTTGTAGCATCTGCATACATTTCCTTTATCACATCAACGAACCCAGATGGGATACCTCTTTGTCGCAATGCAGAAACTACTGCAGCATGAGGAACTGTATCGAAAGCCTTGTAGATGTCAACAAAACAGATTGTACCTCCCTTCTTACGTCTCATGAGTGCCAACAATTCGTTTATGATAAAAACATTTGCAGAAGTACTTTGTCCCCTCACAAATCCTTTCTGAGATGAATTCAATACCACGACTTCCTTCAATCTGTCTGCCAGTATCCCTGAGAAAACTTTTAGAAGGAGAGACCCTACTGTGATTGCCCGCCAGTTGTTCGAATCCTCTAACTGTTGAGTTGATTTACGTATTAACAATGTTCTGTTTTCTTTCCAGTTTCGCGGAAGGAATCCATTTCGCAGTACATTGTTGTAGAATTGTGTCAGACGTTGTATTGCTTCTTCCTTCATCAAATTGTACTTTGTGATACCACTTGAATCCCTGGATGTTTTTTTCAGTTTTCTTACTCTGAACTTTACTTCCTCGTACTTGATGGGCTCTGTTAGGTACTTCTTCTGCTCTTCCGTTATCTCCTTCAGCTCATACTGGATCTTACCGCAACCCTCTTCAGACCAGAGATGGGTGTATGCGTTTTTCGTGTCTGCTACATAATCCTTCTGCCGGCCTTCACACAGGTTTGCAAGTTTTTTCATATAAATCTTCTCATAATCCTTCCGTTGGGGTTTCCATTTTAGCCAATGTTTGTGAGGTAAATGTCTTTTCTTGTTTACGGAATCCCCTTTTCCAAGGTGCTGCAAAAGTTTTTCGTACTGCTCGTCAATTTCCCCGAACTTACGAATAACCGAACAGCTTGAATTAACGGACATTGAATTTGATTCTATTTCCCTCAACTGTGTTTTAGCTCTTGCACTTCTGGGTTCCATCATTTCACTTCTTGAGTTCTCTAAATTTTCATTCATCTTATGCACACTTTCTCTTATTGCTCTTTGTTCTTCACAAACTCATTATTCTGATCTCACCTAGTTTTTCTTAGTAATCGCCTTAACACGCGTGGTTCTCACAATCTTCACTCACTGTAATTTAACTGCTGTGACTTTTGATGACTACGTTAGTGTCTTTTCTTGAGTAATGTAATAAAGTCTGCTTTTATACTGGATACTGACTGATTTTCTTGATCCTAGAACAAATTCGACAGTCTTCTCTTCGATGGATGGTCGGTATGCTTCTTTGTGCGTCCTTCCTTCATATAATGACCCTGCGGAAGAGAAAGAAATGCATGTTACATTCGTTATAATATTCAAGTGCTTCTTCTACATTGAACTAGCATTTTGGTATTCTTTAAAATAGATTACGATCATGATAAAGGAATTCATTGAAAAAATTGGCTCTAAAGTCATTGTTCGCTGTACTATTCAGAGCTATTTTCTTGTTTTCCCATACATATCATCATCCCAAATTTATCACTGATCATGGATTGATTTCGTAATTACTGTGACAAGGCATGTGATGATTTTGCATACGTAAAAAAGAAAAAGGTCGAAAGATTGCTCGAATATGTAAAAACGTTTATAATTTGTCAAAAAGTTCAATTTATTTGGGCATTTTTTCCCATTTTTTTAGGGATAGGTTATTTTTGGCAATTTTCAAGTTATTTCGAGCAATTTAATAGATTCTTGAAAGACAATGGCATTTTTGTTATATTTTGAGAACTTATTTATTATTGAATATTTCTGCTTGTTAATGCTTGTCCACACATAAGCAAACATCATTTTGAGGAATCAAAAGTACACTTATGGCAACAGCTGTTACCCCTATTTTTCGAGTTTTGTCAGGTGAATTTTTTTCTCTTAACTGTGAATTAAATCCAGGAGACGTTGCTTGCGTTCAGCATGCTCCAGTGGAAATAGAGGGTAGCTTTCTCATGTTCGTCTCTACTAGCAGATTTCAGATTTGTTGTGAGAAATGACTGCAATTTTGGTTTTCAATAGTAATACAGGATAAAATTATTTTGTGTAATTTGTTTTTAAACATATATTTGCCACTTCTGCAATAATCAGTGTTTCTTATTACTATACAGGAGGTTTCCATTGGGCATTACCCCCATTTCCGAACTATTTATATATTTTTTTTTAATTTGAATTTAAAACTTTGAGTGCGTCAGCGCGTAGGCTATTTTGCACCCGTCACTTTATACGGGGTCCAGCCACTTACTAGAACTAAAATAACATAACATAACTGTAATGTCGTGTCGTAACTAAAATATTAAAATATCTGGCCCGTTAAAAGCTGAGGCTGTTAAGAGGCACTCAGCACACATAAGAACAAAACACAGGACAACACACAGAATTATACTGGCCATAGGGCCAGTCGCCAGAGCCTCGTTCGTCTGCAAAATTCAGTCCAGGGTGTACTACATGGAAGATCACCCCTTACACCCCGAACGATTTATAATAAATTGAAACACTGCACTGCCATCTACCGGTATTAAATTTATGACGTAACAGGTAGATCGGTTTGGTTATATCTAGTGTTGACGATATATCGCGATATTGAAAAATATCGTCCAGACGATATCAACTAGACGTTATATCGTCACGATATTTGGCGATATATCATAGTGTCAGCGATATATCGTCACGATATTTGGCGATATATCATAGTATCAGCGATATATCGTCACGATATTTGGCGATATATCATAGTATCAGCGATATATCGTCACGATATTTGGCGATATATCATAGTGTCAGCGATATATCGTCACGATATTTGGCGATATATCATAGTATCAGCGATATATCGTCACGATATTTGGCGATATATCATAGTGTCAGCGATATATCGTCACGATATTTGGCGATATCATCGTGTCAGCGATATATCGTCACGATATTAGGCGATATATATCGTGGAGACGATATATCGCCGATATCAGGAAATGGAAAAAAAATATCGTACCGTATCGTCTGTGACGATATTTTCTTGACGATATATCGCGAAATCAAATTTCTACTATCGTCCATCCTAGTTATATCGGAGTTAAGAAAATAGGTAAATTTTTCAAAAAGCATAACTAAGTCTGGGACACTTTCAAGTCTAGGTTTCATGTCGATTTTACAGAGGTCTGTGTCGTTCTGTTTCGTAGCGACAAATCTCGAAGTATCAGGTCTCGTGCTCGTGTCGTTTTTTACAAAACCGTTTAGGTCTCGTCCATTGTACGTCAATTCTCGTGCTAAATTTACGTTTAAACTCCCTCCATGAGGAACTTTCTTACATTCTCTAGATTGAAAAGTCATTTTAATTTTAAATTCCTTGTTTAAAGTTCAGACAGTTCCCGTGTTACAGTGACACGACATCCCACACTAGCGTGCGACTGACTCGATATTTCTAGTGAGAAACATTTTTTATTACTTCCAGCCCTGACCTGCATCGAACGACTTTGCCATAATGAAGAAATATGTGCGTTAGCTGGGAAGAAAACAATTTTCCTGTCAAATCACATTATTTGTACAATCTGTGTCTGGGGGAAAACTACAAGTTATCAAGGTTCAACGGTTGTTTGTCTGCCAGCTGCGCTTTTGTGGTAAACATCTCGTAAATTCCTCAGTTTCGCGCAGTGGCGGAGGAACGTGTCTATTTTGGGGTTCAGAGGATAAAGAAAAAGCAATATTTCCCAAGAATTGCAGAGTTCAAATCGGGGTGAGCTAGCGAATTCAACCGCCTTCCCCCGTGCATTTCCTTTCCAGACACTTCATTGGTAGGTTAATTCCTATTCGGGGAGAGATTGATTGATTTGCTTTATTTCACTTCGCTTTTGTGCCACTTTTGGGTAATTTGCGAAGATGGGAATGAGTGTGGATATCATGAAATTGATGAATGGACACTCACAAACATCGATGCCCAGACTGGGATTCGAACCCGGGACCCCTAGCGTCGTGGTGCGATGTGCTAACCACTCCGCCACGGTGGTCGGCTCGGAAAAAGAAAATTCCCTCTCAGAGAACATATTTACTGCCTATTCTCGAAGTGGAGTTGGGGGGGGGGGCTTTTTCCCGCTTAACCTAGCTAGGAAAGTTCACACAAAGCACCCCTCAAATAAATTTTGAGCTGATAAGGTTGATATAAACGATAGAGATACAGAAATGTTATCTGAGCAATAGGCTAGTCGGAACTGGACCTACAGTTTAAAGTGGGATCCGAACCTCCACCGGGATCGAACCTGGAACCCCTTGATTACAAAGCGATGAAAAGTTAGGCCTATAAATGATCAAGAAGAGAGTAAGCAAGAAAAAAATAGATTCTAGGACTAAGGATGAAAGGTGAAAAATCTAGATAGAAGAAAAATGGAAAGTTTAAATAAGCATATTTCTTGTTCCGAAAGGAAGGGGGGAAGGTTTGAAGAGACCCCGCCTTGACTCCCCATGGACGCCAATGCCATCAGCACTGTGTGTGAATATATTAGGGATGGCCAGATCCGGATCCGATTGGTTCCGGATTCTAAGGATCCGGATCCTAAAATTTTTCGGATCCGGAATTTTCAGATCCGGATCCGGATCAGTTTTCCCATCCCACATGCGCTTCTTTGGAAAGTAAGAATGTGCTTATAACATATTGTTACCAGCTAATATATATATATATATATATATATATATATATATATATAATATACATACATACACACATATATATAGTGTGTGTGCGCGCGTGCGCGATTTGTAATTAATTAATACACTTACAAGGGAGGTCTAAGTCTCCCCCTCCGATTTCCATGAAACTTGGCAGGTGTATAGAGGCCCCCCCCCCCCCTCAAATGTCAAGTTGAGGAGAAATTGAAGTGGGGATCTGACCCCGAAACCACGTAAATATGGCATAGGAAGAAACAGGGGGAATAGGGCCTCTCTATGCACCTGTCAAATTTCATGGAAATCGGAGGGGGACACAGGGGTCAGATGATTCCCACGTCAATTTGTCCTCATCTTGACAATTGAGTGGGTTTTGCCCTGTAAAACCGTTTTTTAGCTGAAACAAAAAAAACACGTATTTCTTCCATTGGGCCCCACTATACATCTACCACGTTTCATGGAAATCGGAGGGGGACACACAGGTCAAATGCTCACTTCAATTTGTCCTCATATTGACATTTGAGGGGGGGGGGTTGCCCCTAAAACGGTTTTTTAGCTGAAACAAAAAAATACACGTATTTCTTCCATTGGGCCCTACTATACACCTGCCAAGTTTCATGGAAATCGGAGGGACACAGGGGTCAGATCTTCACGTCAATTTGTCCTCATCTTGACATTTGAGGGGGTTTTGCCCCCTAAAACAGTTTTTTAGCTGAAACAAAAAAAAAACACGTATTTCTTCCTTTGGGCCCCACTATACGCCTGCCAAGTTTCATGGAAATCGGAGGGGGACACTGAGATAACCTCCCTTGTTAGTCTTACACTTTGTAATTATATAACACTGCATATATTATAATGTTTTATTTTAATTTGTAAAACTGTAACTGTAGAACAATTGTATAATTTTTGTATAACATTTCTATCTTGTTATATGTGTTAAAGGTTTCATCCTGAAATGGAATGTCTCACATTTATGTGTGTTTTCATTTCCAATACATTCGAATGAATACATATTCGTTTCAATGGCATTTACAAAATCACCTCTGACATTTTATGTTAAACAAGTAAGATTATTTTTGTGCACGAGTGTGTTAGCCGATGCGTAGCAAAGTATTTTAGGAACAACACTTGAAAAAAATTCTTGTAGGACTAACTAATGAAAAATTTCTTTGTAATCGAAGATCATAATACCTTTTAAGGTGTGGTAATACAGTGCGTCCATTTCGATCTGCAGCCGAGAGATCGGGAGAAGCGTGGCGGGCGGCGCTGGCGGAGATGCCGACATTTGCGGCCTGAAATGCCCGCTTATTTTTATGGACATATGCAGACATTTATATAAATATTGCAAAACGAGCACTAACCTGTGTTATAAGAGTATGGTTTTAATTTTAGTAGCTTAGTGGCTGTATGTGCTGATGATTTTGACACTACCATCTCCTGTGAAACACGGCGTAGAGGTTTGTTTGGATAACTTTCTAACGCTGCCCCAATTTCATCGAGTTCATCGAGGAAGCTCACGAAAACCATTGACTTTTAATGGTTTCGTCGGCAGCGTAATCTTGATACAGTGTTGCACATTCGAAACCTCCAAACGATCCCCATCGACACAAAACTCTTTCAAGGATATAAACTTAAGCAGGACGTTGCTGGTCAAAACTATGATTAAAATGTTTTATTATCTGTGACTCTTATCGTCACTTCTAAAGCGTATTTTTTTGTGTATATAATTGCAGAACTTGGATGAATTACAGATGATGAATTATAACCCAGGTTAGTGCTCGTTTTGCAATATTTGTATAAATGTCTGGATATGTCCGTAAAAATAAGCGAGCATTACAGGCCGCAAATGTCGGCATCTCCGCCAGCGCCGCCCGCCACGCTTCTCCCGATCTCTCGGCTGCAGATCGAAATGGACGCACGGTATTATAATGGGATTGAGATACGAAACTTTCGGACCCGGATCCGGATCCAGATCCGTAACTTTTGGATCCGGATCCGAATGGATTCGAATTTTTCGGATCCGGATCCGTTTGGCCATCCCTAGTGTATATATATGCGTTCACTGATTTTTCAGCGGGTACGCGGGATCTTACTGTGAACGCTGTTGAACTCAGATGATGGAGCTAGAGGTTTCGGTTTATGGTCATCCTACAATCCCCCTTATCAACCCCTTGGCCGTGACGTGGAAGGAAACAAGGGATGCTATGCGTCGACCAACTCGCCTCTCGATCAGGCAGTCCCGCGTAGACGTAGGGTATTAGACTCGTGTTGTACTCCGTTGTACGCGAAGCCCACAGTCTTCAGTTTCTGTGGCGATGTAGGCTGCCTGGGTACTGGCGACTGAACTTCTCGTGGCGTGGCAACCTCTCGCTCCGTGCCTGGGCAGTGGCACCTTCGGACCCGCGTTCGGCAAGACTTGGCCGCGGCAACGGATGGCTTTGCGTGCGCTGCGACAGGGATCCCTTCGGGACTCGCGGCGATGTAGATGTCGGCCGTGTGACGTAGCGGTTGCCCTCGGGTCTCCTTCGACGCTCGTCGCAGTGTCCTTCGCTAACAGACTTCTCCCGGAGCTATTACTCGCAGATAGCGTTTACGATCAACTGGCCTCTTTTCCAAATTTACTGGGCTTTTTAGCGTCGTTGCTCTGCTTGGTTTTTGCTGATGAATCGTTCCCGGTAGCGCTTGTAGAAATGTTGCATACCGTGACGTCATTGCTTACGCAGCGATGGAATGTGACAGCTGACTTCCTGACCGAGTATCGGTGAATGGTTTTTAGAAAATTGAGATTTTTATGATGGCTACCCTGTTTCATTCTTCAATATTTATATTTTTGAACTCTAGTCTTCAGATGTTGATAAATAACAGCCACATGTTTCCGCATACATCTGTGAACTGTGAAAGCTGTTGTGGGGGGCTACTGTTTTTCTACATATTGTCCTGTATAGCTACAAATAGTTAAAAAAAATAACGTGAAAATACGAGTGATTGAAACTATAACACTGTTAATGAAGATAAAGTACTATTTCTCATCTTCCCCTGGGCATGCTAATATCTGCTAGTATTAAGTAAATGTATTCTCTTTTGTTGTTCCAACCTGCAAAACTGCTGCAAGAGCACTTTTGTGTGTGCCCAGAGGTTCATTATTGGAGAGGGAACGATAGTGTTACTGCAAGCCGTTGAATCATTGATACCACCCGTCATTGACATTCGTTCAATTTTCGCCGCTAGATAGAGTTACTGTGTACATCGCAGTTGTACATTACTGGCAATTGTGCAATGAAGTTGGTTTTACGAGAGAGGAGAATTAACACATTTGCAAATGAAAATACCTGTGGCTGTGAATGTGGATTTTATTAAATAAAGTAGATCAACGAATGATCAGATATTTCATGTTGGACACAGCATTCGAAATGTGTGGAAATATTATGTTAATAATACCCGTTGACACTCCAACGGTTTCAGACATGTTGCTTTTATGAAGATAATACGTGCTGTGTTAATTTGGAATGCATTACACATTGTACTTCGTTCATATGATTGTAGATTAAACGAAACAAAATGTAGGCATGATGTTATTTCCCGAATTTTAGTTATTGAACGAGTCTCCTATTTGGAAGAATTATTTCACGCAACATGTTTGCTTTTAACTAAAGCATGTAGTAGCATGTTTAGATTCTTGAGCGGTGATAAATCTCTTGATGTTTATGCCGTGTACATGAAGAATAACAATTTATCTCTACTTTTTAGCAAATCATATTTTTTACAGCTGTGGAAACGTACAGAAAAGTAACTGCTAATTTCTTTCTTCGTTACCAGGAAAAGTAAGAGTTATAGTTTCTTTCAAAGAAGGAACTAGTTACTTTTTTCTAGTAGCGCTATTACTTCCCAACACGGTAAACTGGCATGTTAATTGGAATAAGTATCTGTTGGTTTATAGAACACAACCTGAAAATATATATTTATGCTTCCAGGTAGCGTTTCAGAAAGCGTACTCCAAAAATTCCGCAAGAGCTTCTCTCTACGGTTCTACAAGAAGGGTAGTAAAGATGAGACGGGGAGCGTAGCAGGCGATGCGGAGTCCGTGACTGACGACATCCACTCGACGAGTTGTGCCACGGATCAGCCCATCATCGAGGAGACTCATCGTCCTGTGGACTTCCCGTCTCGGGTAGACGCAGAATCAGTATTCAGGTAAGCACAGTTGAAATGTCGAGCATTACTTTCTTGCACATCCACTGAGATTCTTCATGGGACAGTGCTAACTTGGCAAATAAGTAGAGAATTGGATAGTGTACAAAACTGGCCAGCCCAGATGTTAGTTTACCGGTTTTGTAGGAGTTTGAAAATATTTACACATCTATCGTTTCATTCTCATCTACAGTGATCCCTGCTTGAAAAGTTCTAACGTGAAGTTATTATCTTGAAGTAGCTAATGTAGGCATTCAACTGTGATTTTCCCAAATGTGATGCAATGGATCGCTAGTGAGGTTGTCATCAAAACCCTAGATTTTGCTGATTTTTCATGGAAACTACACAGAAATGGTCGACTAGCGTTTCTTTCGAAAGTTTCTGTAGAATGGACCAATAAAATCACTAAAAATATCATCGTGAAAACCCATCTAAAGGAGCATAGTTTTGCGTCAGAAACTGAGGTAAAAGCACGATCGCAGGAGGCATTACGGGAGGGTCAAAACATGGCTTCCAACAGCTTTACCAGCGCTGGCAAAGTGTATCTTCGCCCAAGGGGATTACTTTGAAGGTGGTTGTGCATTAGTGTTGAAGTAATCACGGTAAGGAATGGACATTTCCACTATTTTTTTTTAAAAGCAAATTAAAAAACTACACCTTGGAAAAATTACCCCTGCAAGTTCTCGCGTTTCTCTGCGTTCAGTTTAAGGCAAAACCGAGACTTGCAAAGTTGGGAGGCTAGTGTTGCGCTCAAAAACACGCCCCGCCATGTTAATTCGTCAATATTTTCGTTTTTTGAATTAAGGTTACCTGTTAACGAGGTAACCTTAATTTAAAAAACTGAAAAAGCTCTTACTGAACTACAAAGCTGGGTTTCAGCAAACAAACTTTCTATGAACAACGAGAAAACTAATATAATAAAATTTGGTGTATCTACAGAATATAGCCAAAAACTCTTCTATTAAGCAAGATCATTTCACAGTAGGGCATGCCGTTATAACCGCTACTTGCAATACTAAATTTCTTGGAATATTGATAGACGAGTGTTTAAAATGGAAAGTTCACATAGAGCATTTATGCAAGAGGCTCAACACTATATGTTACCAATGAAGAACTAAAAAATAGTTTCAATGCTAAATATATATTTCTCAAACTTGGAAAGTATTTTGAGATATGGTATCCAATTTTGGGTAACTCGGCACAATCGCAGAGGATTTTTAAAATTCAAAAGAGAGCATTTCGTATTTTGGCAAATGCACACAAAACTGATACATGTAAACCTCTTTTTATAAAAATTTCGCACATTAACGCTGCCAAGTTTGTACATACTTGAAACACTTACTTTCATACACGAAACAAAATCGAACTATCCAAAGAACATACACACCCACAATTATAATACCAGACAAGAAAATAACTTCCACATTCCCAAAGTGCGGCTAACTGCATACCAAACAGGATCTTTTTACACAAGCATCCAGTTATACGATATGTTACCAAATAGTTACAAAAAATTAAGAACCACGGCCTTTAAAAGTAAGGTGAAAAATTGCTATTGGAATATACATTATATTATATTCAGTTAAAGAATTTGAGGAATTAAATAACTTTATGAAATAAATTTAGGTTGTATACACTTTATAATATTGTACTTTTACAGCACTAGTCCACTTAAAGATATAATTTGTCACTGTATGATTTTACTATTATATTACTGTACCAAAAACATACTGCTCAATTGATGTATAGATATACTCGTATATTATGTGCGATGTCAACATGATGTATTTTATAATGCACATGCACCAATGCCCCTTACGAGTAATTTCGGTGTGAAAATTTCTCAATAAACCGAGTGATTTGCGTGGTGTTGGTACAGGAATTTATGCTTACGTCATGTGTCGAGAAATCATTGCCTAACAATGGCAACATAGATGGCATGTGGGCAACTCTAAATGGATGAAGAAACCATTTATTTCCTAGACGGAATCGAATAATTGCGATTTCCTTTATCGCTATTTGATTCCCCGTGACACCCCGGATAACACAATTTATTTGCATCTTTTTTTTTTTTTTTTTTTCAGGTACTAAGTGATCTAGGAAAATTAATATCATGGCACCTAGGTCGACGCAACACTTATTAATTTTCCCCTTACTGTTACCAAGTGTAGCGTGGACCAGGTATAGATTATTTTGCTTAATTAGTTTGACATTAATTCGTTCCTCTCTTTCCATACGTGGTGTCCCTCTACCACGTACGGAAGTTAACCTTTGAAGAATTATTTTGGTCAGCTTGTTGGGAAAATTTATTCACGTGACCATAGCTAGTGCATTTATTATGGGACAGGTCTGTGTGGACGTCTGCGTGTTTCTATCCCATCCAGAGACACAACCACGAATTTCTGTCTGTGTGGGGGGAGAGTATCAGGATAAAGGTACCAATAATAATAATAATTTTAATAATAGTAATGTTAATAATAATAATGTTATTATAACATTATTATTATTATTATTATTATTATTGATTTGCTTTATTTTACTTCACTTCTTGTGCCACTTTTGGCTAATTTGCGAAGATGGGGATGAGTGATGGTATGATGAAAATGATGAATGGATACTTGCAAACATCCATGCCCAAGCCGTGATTCGAACCCAGGACCAACATTATTATTACTATTAGTAGTGGTAGTATCAAAGACGTTATTATCCTCGTAAATTACGCAAAAAGGTTGTAGAAGTTTGTGCTAAAGCATTTGTGTTCGAACAAATTATTTGAATTATTTTTTTAATACGTTTAATTTGACATTAATAACGGATTGATTGATTGATTGATTGATTTAGTTTATTTTACTGCGCGTTTTGTGCCTCTTGGCTAATTTGCGAAGATGGGGATGAGTGATGAAATGAGGAAATTGATGAATGGACATTCACAAACAACCAAGCCCGAGCGGGATTCGAACCCAAGACGCTTGGCGTCGCAGCGCGATGTACATTAATAACGGAAAACAAGCACATAAACTATTTTTGAAGAAAAGAAATGCATTCCAAATGTAATTCTTTTTTACATTAACATAACTTTCATGCACGATATATGTTTCACATAGCTATATGCAACGTGGAGTGACGTGAATACTAAATTGTGTACGTATTTGAAGTTTCTTTAATACATATTATATACAACAAATATTATTTATGTACATTACACAACCAATTCATCCATCTCACAATAAACCAATAGCAAAAATGACATAAATTGTCTCTCAAATGTCCCTTTCCTGAAAACAATTGTTCATGCATTTAAAACAAAATCAATTAAGAGTAGTCTTATTTCTCTGTTTGTTGGTTTACAATGCATTAATTATTTACAACTATAAATTGCGAGCGAAGCGAGCAAGAAAATTTTTGGTTCCAATTTTTTTACAAGCTGAAATCAATATTAATTTAATAGGGCGCAATATAATTTCACAGAACGCCATGGCATTATATCATTTGCAACTTTTGTGCCTCCCCGATGGTGTAGTGGTAACATCGTCGCCTTGTGATCAGGGGTCCCGTGTCCGATACCCGGTGGAGGCACATAGTGGTTCGGATCCCACTTTAAGCTATAGGCCCAGTCTCAATTAGCCTTTCTGTGCATAAAGTGGACTTTAAAGAAAAACACAAATGAATCAATCAATTTTACATTTTTCAATTTAGATCGTTCGGCGCCCAGGCTCGTCTCCCGCCGTCCCCTAGCTACGGTTCTGAACTTGATAAGACTAAGAAAAGCAGGCATTGCGAGCGAGCAAGAAAATTTTACGAGAGGTATTTTTATTTGCGTAAAAATTTGAAGTTGTGGGTGGTAATTGCCCCTGCAGATACACTTGGCAGTCAATGTTTGCCCCTCCTTGCCCCCCCCCAGAACTCAATTCCGACCAAGGTTGGGGGTGTAATACCGCCCTTCCCTGTAGTTGCGCCACTGATTCCATCGCTGGTAATTAGGGCGTTGAAAGTTACATCCTCCCCTGCCTCTGAAGCCTCTACCTGCACCCCTGTTATCTCTAGAGAAGTACTGATTTTGCCTGTAAAAGTTCAGGCGTGGAACTTTGTTAGAGAAGCTACCCTTAATACTAGAGACGTACTTTCTATTCTTACCACCTGTAGATGGCCAATAGATGTTTCTGGGTGGTTGGTTTTGAATTTCTTGTATTAGCTTGTTGCTATTTGTCACAGAATTGATCAGTTCTTGGTGTGAAATTTGCAGGTCATGCTGTTTGTTTGCAAGAAGGCTAACGTCGTGATTGTCCTGAGGGTGCTATTTGAAACGGCTGTGGGTTGAAAAGAGGCGCCCTGAACGGTCGTCGCTCTGGCTGACTAGACTCGACTGGACTGGCAGCTCTTTCCATCGTGGGAGCTGCTGCCCTCGCAAGTTCGTGCTTGTGAAAGTGTTTCCTTCGTGTCGGCTTCGCAGGGATTTCCTCCTCGTCAGAGGAGAAGGAATCTGATGACAACGTGTCGGAATCAGAACCGAAGATTGTATTAATTTTTTCTTGCCGATTGCGTTCTTTGGCGATGACTCGAAGCTTCTGCACGCGTCGGAACCAGCTAATAAGGTCTTCCAAATTTGCGAATACCTTTTCGGCGGCTTCCAGGTATTTATCCTGGAGCCACTTATGATGAAATACATGAGCTTATCCTCTCGAATGCCAGGAACTAGTTTCCTGACCAGAGCGGATTTCCTCGTGACTTAATTCATCACCGTTTCATCCTTCCTTTGGATCCTAGCACGGATCCTGTCCTCGGCTAACCTGAGGTCACCTTTTAATTTGTTCTTGAGATCGTTGTAGGACAATGTAGCAAAGTTCGGGGAAAGCTTTATGCTAGAAAACCATTCCAGGGCGATTCCCTTCAACGCTAACGCCAGAGCCGCTTTCTTTCGCTCGTCGTTCCACTCGTGAAATTCCGCCAGGTTGTCGAATTTCAACAAGAACTGATGGACACTGTCTCGTTTTCCTCCCGAAAACGCGGGAGTTTTACATGTTTCGACATGTTTACCTCAAAGTCGCACGAATTTACTTGATGCCCTCAAGGACTCTTCGCGGTTGTTTGTACAGTGCGGATCAGCTATTGTATCGATTCGAGTTGCCTGTACTTGCCTACTTAAAGATCTGGTAATGACTCGCCGATTGGTGTGGGGGATGGGGCTAGACGAAACAGCTAATGAATGAAGTTCATCCTCGACTTCATTGAGCCTCTCCATTGAACACTCATTGCTTGGCAAATGTAAATAGACATGACACTTTGGAAAGGGGGGAAGTGATGCCAAAAGTGAAAAAAAAAGTTTAAAATCGTAAAGCCAAGCCTCCACCACTTATATCGTCTACTTTACCATTGTCGATTGAGCACTTACTTCGGGAGAAATGAGAATATGTCAGATGGAGTTTACCGTTTACTGGGCTAAACAAATAAAAGAGTAGGAGGAGAAGGGTAGATGGCTGAGGGATGCGCCAGCACTTACCTCTGCTTCCTGGCGGCGGCACTGGCTGCTACTATCAATGATCCACCAACTAATTCCTAACTAAAATAACCCGCCTGTTACAGACACCCTTCACCGAAAAGTGTCCGCGCAGCTTTCCCGTCTTCCGTTCAGCTCGGCCCATAAGAAAGCATGCTTTACTCGGCCCTTCCCCTCCAGCGGAAGTACGGTACACGTGAGTCGCGCGGGTTTTTTTTTTTCCTATGGAATTCTCCTCTGCAAGTCTGAGCATTCCAGGAGACTGAGGAAACCGGATGTGAAGTACACCAGGAAGCAAACGTTCTGCACCCGCATCCCTAGCCATCTACAATACAGTCGTTTCAAGGTAACTGCATTTCGCTGAAATCCGAGGCTTGAGTCAGTGGTAGGGTTGGCAATTTTTTTTTTTTTTTTTAAAAAAAGAAACAATACAAAGTTATTTTGTTTTAAACAAGACCCGAAGGAAACATGTTTTAAACAAATAAAACGTTTAAACATAATGCAAAGAATTATTTTCTAAGTTTTGATTTGATTTTTTAAGTCCACTTTATGCACAGTAAGGCTAATCGGGACTGGACCTACAGTTTAAAGTGGGATCCGAACCACTATGTGCCTCCACTGAGTATCGAACCCAGGACCGCTTGATTACAAGGCGACGACGCTACCACTGCGCCATCGGGGAGACCACTTATTTTCTAAGAATAATTATTAGTAAGAAATCTGTTAATCATCCACCCAAGGATGGACTGTGTTCCAATTATAAAGTAAACGCTTGACTAAGTTCTTAAAATAGCTGTTCGACAAAAGCTTCAAGTAATCTACAGTTGCCAGGCCCCACAGTGTCCATGTAGCAGTTACTGTTATATACCTATATCGTCAATGCAACTAAATATTGACATTAACAACAAGGTGCACATTTTGCAGTGTGTTAGTAGGCGAGGAACAAACGGTTTAATCCATGTAGTATTCCATTTCAAAAATATTTTAAACACCTGTAAAAAAAAAGCCAGGTGTTTTAAACGTGTCCAACGGGAATTCATCACGATATGTTTCTTTGTTAATTCAATGTACATTTTCAGCCACTGAACAGATTTCCATACACAGTAAACAGAATGACATGCATTGAATGAAAAGGCATACCTAATGGTCAGTGGCGTACAGACATGTCATTTGGGGAGTACAAGTCTTGTTCTAGCGCTTATATGATAATAGTGCAATTATTTTCTTGTTTCACCGGGTTCGATACCCGGTGGAGGCACATGGCACAGTGGTTCGGATCACACTTTAAACCGTACGTCCAGTCCCGATTAGCCTTACTGTGCATAAAGTGGACTTAAAAACACCAACTCAAACTCATTTTCTTGTTTCAAACATGCCTGCGATCATTTCCATGTATATTTTGACAATGTCCTGTACTTTGTTGTCCAGGGAGGCGGGGGGCAATTTTTCTTCAAAAATATTGGAATTTTCCGGCTCCTCCCCTCCCCCCGCATCAATAGATACACTCAATGTGTATAAATTGTATATGGTCCGAATCTATGGTTCATTCCTCGTATATCGGTACTTGATTCCAGGCACGTATCTAGAAATATGTTTCGAACCAAGTGTCTCGGAATAATAATAATAATAATAATAATAATAATAATGTTTAATTTAAAATAATTATATTAAATCAAATTAATACTAATTACTATACATAAATTAATATTATATTATTATTAAACAATTAGGTAAAAATACTATAAGAATAGAGATATAACAGCGCATATTCATTACGTAGCTTACCTGTCGTTAAGATCGGAATAATTTACATAAAAACAAGTGCCCTGGCAATGACAATAATGTCAAATAGATGAATAATTGAATACTTATCGAATAACAAAAATGATGTTAAATGTAGTTGGAGAAGAGTAAGTTTCTGATTAAAATTTTATGCACATTATTTTGAGTAATAGTGTACATAAATCATCTTTGTAATGTCCCGGTTGTTTGTAATGTCTGGCGCCCATCCAGCGTCGTATAAAGTGGGTACTCTGGGGGGGGGAGGTAAAGGCGGCCAGGGGCGTGGTGCTGATCACATTACCCCCAGCTCGGCCGAGATCAAGAAAGAGTGAGGCCCTAAGCTCACACCCCCTATACGCCTTCATGGCGTGGTGCAAAGCACAGGGGAGCACTTTACTTTTTATTTTTTGTTTTGTTTTACGTAATTGATCTTCATTTTCACTGTAGAACTAAATGTATGGATATTTTAAGCACGTTCCAATTCCATCTAGAGTAACTTGCATTTGTCTCAAATTTGATACAAGATGAGGAAGGCGTATTTTGAATACAAATCCCCCCCTTCCCCTGTCTCTCTCTGGTATCACGACTGCTAATGTATTTTCAGCACGATTCAGCTGTACACCTTTCTTACCAAAACAAAACATAACTGTCGATTTATTTCGTTAATTATTATTATAATTAATTATTATAAATTATTGGACACAGATTAAATTATAAGTTAGATTATATAATCGTGTACGTGTAACCACAGACAAATTTGTCGGTGGTTTAACGTGTTGATCAT
Source organism: Lepisma saccharinum (assembly GCF_977018435.1). Lineage (NCBI taxonomy): Eukaryota > Metazoa > Arthropoda > Insecta > Zygentoma > Lepismatidae > Lepisma > Lepisma saccharinum. Next base: position 33,292,224 of record NC_139258.1, on the reverse strand, counting down.
CCAGTCCAGCGAACCTATTCTTTAAGATCGGAGGTATGGGCGCTATTCACCGGATGTTTCCATTTCTGTAATTCCTTGGCGGTGGCCGGGACTGCACTTCCGGTTTTGAAAATAATAACGTTGAATTCAATGGTGTAAATGCAGTGTTTTCGGAAAAGACGACAATATTTGTGTGGCTTTTGGTTTCAACATGAGATAGGGAACAAACAATTGTTCTCAGGTATCTATGCATTGTTTTCAGACAGACCCGATATTGGAAGATCAGTGGATTTAGGCAGTAAAGCTAAAATATTGGACACAAACACGAGGGAGTAGGCTCTGCAGTCGGCACTTCAAATAAAATTAAAACATTTTACGTGTTTCGAAAATTATAATTGTCTAACGCACATGTCTTGATTATATTTTAAAAGTTGGAACTATTTATAATATTATAACGCATTTTCCTTTTGGTTGTTGATAAGCGCTCTCCCCATGGGCGTCGGTATGTCAGTCTGGAAACTGGCATCCTTCATTTCAAGTTGCAAAAAAGCAGGAAATTCTTATTGTTAACAACAGAAATAAAGTTAACTTGATTAGTATTCGAACAGAGTAATCAATGCAAATTATGCATTAGATCGAAAAAAATGAGTGAAAAATACAGGAACCAGGATTTTTTTTCATATTCTACCATTTAATTCAAAGAATAAATGGTTCCACAGTTTTCAGAATTCGAAAAATTATAATTTTAGGTGAGGTCACACAATATATACTTTGTGAGTATTTTTTCTAACTTCTAAAGTCCTTTCTTGAACGACACTTGCAAAAGTTAATAACAAAATACAACTGTTTATTTCAGTATAGTAACTATGAAATGTAAAAGTATTAATGGAAAATAGTTGTGCTGGATATTCACTCGGCTTGTGGATCGAATAGCATCATAATAATAAACAACAATAATAATTAAATTCTAATAAAATGTATTTAATTATTATTAGTGTATAACAATAATTTTAATCGTAGTAATTATTATTATTTCTTTTACTGTTGTGATCGAAGTATTTCAATGTTTATAATTAACTGATGGTAGAAGATCAACATTGCCTTGGAAAATATTAGTATTGTCCCTTATATCTGCATCCAAACCATCCGGGAAATTGCCAATTTTAGGTACCTTTGTTTCTCTACATCACTCAAAAATTTCAAGCGATCCATTTCGTTTCCGATCTTTTATAAGAAAATAACGTCGGTGACGATCTGTATTGCACTTGTTTACATTGGAAAATTCGCGAAACCGGAAGTTCTTTCCCCGCCATCAATAATCGAATTGTCTGATCGATCATTTAGTGCGTATATATGCACGGGAAATTTCTAATCAGTCTACAACTCAACAAGATTGACACTGATTCATGGAATTGTATTACTTTAGTAATAATATATGTGTATATGTAAGATAAGAGCAGTAGATTTCGCAATATATTTCATATTTTACTATTTTTGAAACACTCAAGATATAGGGGAATTAAACTTTATACGAGGGGCGTGTAATGTTTGTGTTGATATTCAAATGCACTTAACCAGTGACTGCGTTTATTATTAAGATTTTATTGTGTGCGCGATATATTATCGCCGTGATGATTAAAAGTAATAAACGACAAAAATTGGAAACTATGAAAAGCGTCACGCCTCTTCCAGATTTACACCCTTGCTGTCCAAGGAGGTAAGGCAAATTGCACCTCAAACAATTCACGTTATAGAACATGGTGTGTGTGTGCACTAACATAGTTTAAGGTAGTTGTGAATATCTATGTGCTTGAATAAATTCCAGTGGAACATAACCCAAGCCACAGCAGCACATACACCTGAGTAGTAAACAATGATCCACTTTAAAAATGGTTTTACATTCCCCATTAGTAACAAGTGTACCATCTGTTTCAAATGTTTTTACATGATTGTAGCTGAAAAGGCAATGTGCATTGCTTTTTTTTATATATATATAAACAAATTCATGAATGAAAACGGTAAACACAAATCTCTATGAGAAATGTGCACTCTGTAAGGGTTTTAAAATATCAAAACTTTGTAGACACTGTGACAGGTTCCAAACTGTAATCGCAACACATTAAATTTTTCTCACTATTGTGCTTTAATTTAAATTTTTAATGCATAACTTGACAAACAAATGTGCTGTTGTTGACACACATACAAGCATACAACTAGGAATGTTACTAATTTTCATCCTCATAAGAATTTTGCACCTTGTGTTTAGTAAATACTGATATGCAGAAGTAATTCATCACATGGAAGAAAAACGTAGATTTATATTCTGTCATGTGCATATTTATTTTACAAACAATTCAGTTGATTCAACCAAATTATCGATAAAACTGGCAAGATTATTTTTAATGGTAACTCAAAGCTTTGTGATTAAAGCTTAAGCTTTGCCAGTTCTGTTTATTTTATTTGCATGTGGAAAATTTCTCGTAAGGGACAGACAGCTGAAATTTGCTAGTTCATGTAATTTTAATATTCGTACTTACGTATTCTACATTGAGAAACATTGCTGAAGGTAGCATTTCGCTTATTTCATGGAAATAAGCTCTATTTGCGACATATCGAGTAAGTTTTCTTCGTTTCTTTTTGCCTTCAGTAACACACAAAATGGCGGTCACAGTTTCACTACCGTACTCAGTATGCAGTGTTTCCACCCCACTGCACCCAAAAATACCTACGTAGCCCCACAAACCATTTCTGATAAGGTTAGGTTAGGTAGGGTTACTATAGTTAAAAATTGGTTTCCAAAAAAGTATGCGTAGCCCCACACACCATTCTCGCATAGCTCCACGAACCATTGACACATAGCCCCCCCCCCCCCCAAACCATTTGCGGAAACGTACCTTCTTCAGTTACAAAAACACATGTTTGGAAACACTGACCGGGATTACGTCATCACACACAGGCTACATCCACCTGGAAGTAAATGGATGCAAGAGCTTTCATGCATCGATCGCACATTTATATTGAAAAATATGGTTTACCGGCAAAATTCAATGAACGATGCGAGAAAACACTTCCCCGAACTTCCAGAAGTATAAAGAGACTGCATTCGGTAAGTAATTTTTCCTGTAAATTTGATCAAATCAGTCTGTCCCTTACGAGAAATTTACCTTGCATTTTGATTTAATCATGTGAGGTTGGCAGTCATTGTACGTGATTGCAAATAAATTAGGCAATTTTATGAATTTAAACTTTGTAATATTATCATCATTATTATTTGTTTCATCAATTGTTTAAATCATTCATGTGGGCAAAGGTGGCTGATAGTGCTGATCACACACAAGAGCTTTGTAACAAAAATAATGAAATTGGTGTAATTAAAAATACAAATCATGTCACGCACATCGACAAATCTTTAGAGCAACAGTAATACCATTCAAAATAGAACCTTCAATTGAAGTAGGAGAAAAATATTAGGCCCAAGTTCCGATTGTTTAATTCCGATTTCATCATGGTATGCATGCATTTTTTTCATGGTTTGATTTCTATGTGTCTGTCGAAACACATGCTTTGTAGTTTTAGCGATCATGGTAAATGTCTGTTATATCGGAGACACATTAAAATCGGATATTTTGTGTTTCGGATGGTTCGTACTTACCAATTGTGTATTGTGGAACCTAGTTGAAGGTGCCATTATGCTTTTTCCGTTGCGGAACATACAATATGGCATGCACAACTGTGGATCATCGTGCGTCGTGCTGGTGTTTTGTCGATTTGGAGTGGGTATGCTGTGTTTCAAACTTTCTTAACCGAAAAATACCTACTTCCGTGTTCATTATGTCATCACAAACCATTGACGGATAGCCCCACAAACCATTGACAGATAGCCCCACAAACCATTGACAGATAGCCCCACGAACCATTCACGATAACCCCAAAAACCATTGACAGATAGCCCCACGGACAATTTCCGGCAAGGTTAGGTTAGGTTAGGTAAGCATAGTTAAAAAAATCGTGGAAAAAAGACAACTTTGGAAATACTGGCGAGACCTCGTGACTTACGACGCTCGCGCTATCTGCAGGTACATAATGGAAACAATGGCATAATGTTGTCGCTTTGCACAAAATGCAAATTTATTATATCAAAAAAACTTATTTCTTGTTGCGCAGCATTCTACGGTGAGAAAATACCTCCACGAAGTTTCAAAATGCTACAGAAACTCATTTCCGTAAGTAGTTTCTTCTGTAAAAATGAAGAAATGTGTGTCCGAAATTTGGTGAGGGAGATAGATAATTGAATTCTGGCAGTATAATGAATAATAAATTATTTAAGTTTTTAGAATACACTTTTTTGAAGCTTATAAACTCACTATGTATTTTGGCCCAAAATGGGGGAGTGAGTGATTCATTTTGTATTTCTTTTTTGTTGTTTAATGTGGTTTTTCTATCTTGAGTTAATACAGTCCTCACAAATAGTTTGGAATATTGTCATATTAAGCACAGATGTTTAGAATATAGTAAAACCTCATTAATCCGGACTTCGCTTAACTCGGAGAGGCAAAAGGGGAAAAGAAAAAGCAGAATGCAAGGTTTTAAATGTGGCTAAAAGTCAACAAGAGAACTTCCCAAAGAAAAGGCAGCAACCACTGTTTCCCGCAGACTTTGTACTGTACTGTATAGTATATTTAGGCCTATGCCCTTTAAATACACCATAATAAACATGTTTTGTTGCTATAAATGGAGTTTTAATGCACTTTCTACTGTTCTTTAGGTTATTTCAGTTAATCTGGACTTTCGTTAAACTGGTCAACTTATCCCCCTATTAGTCTGGATTAATGAGGTTTTACTGTATTGTTATATTAGGCATTAGGTTTTGATTGATTGATGTTTTAAGTCTATTTGATGCATGGTAAAGCTAGTCAGGAATGAACCTGCAGTTTAATGTGGGATCCGAACCACTATGTGCCTCCATCGAGAATCTATGACGATTGGGCAATAGGAGATAGCCAGGGTGGCATATGTTGACGAAGCATGAGAACGTCCAGCAGACAGATACCATGTGTTGTTGAATTCCAAGCTCTTGCCTATCTCCTATTTCCTAATATAACAATATTCCAAACTTTTTGTGAGGACTGTAGTTTTGATAGGGATGAGTGTATGATTAACGAAATGATGAAGAGGTTGACACTAACTTCCATGCCTTACCAAGCCTGCAACCCCCCAACAATAAATGGGTTGGACTTGTATCATTTGTATCCTAACTGAGATACAAGGCATTGAGAATCTGTATTGAGGAGTTTTCTTTCTCTCATTTCAGGTTTGGGCCACTTGTATGGCGTTCCAGTAAAGAGAGGAAAAAAGGGAAAAAAGCTGCCAGAAATGCTAAGTGCAACAGTGGTGACAGTGGAATACAGATAGAGGTAAGTTGCCATGTTGCACAGCATATTAAGAGAAAGGGGTGGCTGCTCTGATACTAACAATATCGGTCAATTACTGTAACAGAAAATGGTGATCCCTCCCTCCTCATGTCTAAACTTAACTGATGTATCTAAAACTAAAGGGCGTTTCATAAAGTGTGCAGGTTTTAAATCGCTTGTCGTTATTTTGTTTGAAGGTTGGCAACACTGTTCTTATCATTGTCGTTATCTCTTATCATTCCGATTATTAATTGAGCAATTGTTTTTCTTCTTCAGATGTTCAGTTGAGTTGCCAAGGAGCAGTTCACTATCGAGGAAGGGGTTGTTATTTTGAAAACACATTACAGAAACCTGCACTGGATGAACTGGAAACCATACTTTTCTATTGTTGTCGGGCTGCCAGGAATAAATATCCGTTAAGCAAAGAACGCATATCTACCTCATAGTCAACAGTTTACGAACTGTCTTTGCATAGCACTTCCCGTTTCTGTAATAACGAAGCGTTGTTCGATAGTGAACCGCTCGATGGCAACTCAACTAAACATCTGGGAAGAAGAAGAAGAAAAAACAATTGCTCAATTAATAATCGGAATGATAAAGAGATAACGAAAATGATAAGAACAGTGTTGCCAACCTTCAAACAAAAAAATGACAAGCGATTTAAAACCTGCGCACTTATAACCCGACATCATAAAAATCTGCATTAACTGCTTCCTGTACAGAATTAATTTCTTCAATATGGTCAAGAAATTCAGTTTTTTTACTTTTCTATGCAATATAGGGAACTCTGTTACTAATAATATATTTTCATGCAAAATATTGTAGTCAGTTTATTCACACATAGGCTAATCGGAACCGATGCCTGCCTAATGGCATAGTGGTAGTAGCATCATCACCTTTTAATCAAGAGGTCCTGGTGGAGGCACATAATGGCTTGATTCACACCAGCGCTCCAGTAATGCTCGGATCACCCTCCCCCCATGGTCCGGTCAAATATCATTGAATGTTTTTTTTAAAGAGAAGCATTCACACCTGGCGCTTCGGCCAAGGTTCGTTCGATTGCGCTCAGCTCGGGGTCCGGTCACGATCGGATGGAAAGAATATTTGACTTAAGCGTGAGGGGGCGGAGCTTCACTTATCGAAGCTCGATCGTTGATGTAAACGTCTGATAAGGTTCAGTAGCAGTCTTCAGCCCTGTTGCAGGTAGGGTTGCCAGATTTCTAAAATAAAAAAAAGGGACATACAGATTATATAGACATGTATATAGTTAAATTTATTTTTATAACATTTTTAAACATTACAAAATCAATTGCTGTTTTTAAAAAGGGGACAATCCCGTATATACGGGACGTCTGGCAACCCTAGTTGCAGGGGATACATAACCAGTTTAGTGTGTAGAAGATGAGCCGTCAGAAGGCAAAGACCTATTAAAACACAGAAAAAGGCGATGTAATGATAAAATTATAAAATTGATTGATGGGGCCATTGAGCAAAAAAATCCCACAATATTTTCCTCTCAATTCTGTTTGTAAAACATCGGTCAACATATGCAATTTCATGAACCAGAGTAAAAGAAATTTAAGGACAACAAACCTGACCGAAACAACCAAATTACAATTAGCAAATGAAACAAATTAAATAGGGGACTAATCACAAATATGATCTCTTGAAACTAGTTATAACGACCTTTTTCCAACCCGTTGCATCAATTAAAATCCTTAAATCATAAAGGTAACTTATTGGCGGTCATATTTTCCCGGACAACCAAATTGTCATTTTTGTGTGTGCAAAGGGAAAGGAGGTGGTGGTCAACCCTCTGCCAAGGGGAAAATCATTCTTGATATCTAGCACCGAATCAAGATTAACAATGAACTTGTTCTTCGTTTACGGAAAAGATACAAATCTACTTTTTTTTTTTTTTTTTTTTTTTAGGCCAAGTTTCACACGATGTGGGTAAGATTCGGGTCCTTGAAACTAGGCTTACAACCTGCTCTATATTTGTCACGTGTTGTGTCGGAAACCTTTTTAATAAAAGAAATGGCCAACAATGTCGATATGAAACAATGAGCCCCAAAGTTTTCATGTCAAACCTAAACCGACAAAGTAGTGTTACCATTGTTGACATTTACAGTTTTGCACATTGTAGTTGCAAATAAACATTTGCCAATTTCAAACTAAAAGTATAACATCAATAAACAACATTATATTTATAATAGCCGACCGCCTGTCTGAGTGGTTAACATTGCGTACTAAAAAAACCAGGTTTGAATCCCAGACTGGGCATGGATGTTCATTGTGATGTCCCTTCATCAATTTAATCATATTACCACTCATTCTCATCCTCAAGATTAGTCAAAACTGGCATAAGAGCGAAGTAAATCAACCAAGTCAATGAATCCCCACTTTGATATTCTTTTTCTTTGTCATTTTCTTCTAATTAACGCCAGTGCTGCAACAGCCAGGTCTGTCGTTGAAAATCCATTAAACATTGCAGTTAGCACAATCGGCAGGCTTTTTATACAGAAAACTCTGTGCACTCTGTGAAGAAACCAACACCAGACACGTTGATCGTACCTTGACCGGGCCGAAGCTTGACCACTAGTGTGGATACCCCCTGACCGTGAGCGGAGCATTAGGGGAGAGTGACCTGAGAGTTGCTTGAGCGTAGATGTGAATCAAGCCTTACTCTGCATAAAGTGAACTTAAAACACCAACTCAACTAATTGGGACTGGACCTACAGCTTAAATTAGGATTGAACCCAGGACCCCTTGATTAGGAGGCCCCATGAATTAACGGAGACTAAATACATTGCACCATGAGGGCTCATAGAGTGTGGGGACAGACTCTACACATCCTTGATCTCTGCCCTACCAAAGATGTGATCAGCACCATGCTGTGTCCACTTCTGGCTTCTTTACCTCGCAAGGATCCACTGATTAGAGCATGGGTGAACATCATAGCCACTTTATGCAGGAACATTTTTGGTAAAATTCCCATCGTTATTGTATTATCAGCAATTCTTTTTAACAACATAGTGACATTCAAAGAGGGGAGGCCCATAAATTAATCACATACTTAGTAAAAATGTAAGAGGAACTATTTTGTAAATATTTAGTGTAAAATTTTATTCAAATTAATTTTTATTACAACTTTTCCCCCCTGAATTGTTAGAATATTCACCCTGGAAACCTGAATTTATACTGAATTTTGAAAGTGTTTCCAAATGTATGTTTTTTTCAACTCTAAATTGATTTTTTTTAAATTAGTGTTTGAATAATTTCTTTGTCATTCTAGTCTTTGTCATTTAAGTTTATTTGTCCACTTCAGATATTGTTTAGATATGAAAGATAAAGGGTTACTTCATAAATATTTCATGAACGTGGACAATGAGTACAAAATAAATCATTACCTTTCTTAAAAATTTCCAGATAGTGCCAAACTCAGCTGTTCCTGTTGGTGGGGACAGCTCAGAATCCCATGACACAGACCACCAGATGGAAGATGAACCGTTGGATGATCTGGATAGCCCACCTGTTGTAAGTGTGAAATTTATTTCGTTATTGATATATTTCTAAGGTAAGGTTAGGTGAAAAAGTAATGTAAAGTTCCTCATACCCATTCCACCATGCTATGAAGGCACATAGGGATATCTGAAGATAGGGCATCACACATTCACGCTCTCAGCCAAATTTTTGGAGTAACGTGATCAGCACCATGCTCCGACAACCTTTATTCCCTCCAGGTAAAACTGTTACCCCCTACTTTATTGTATTGTTATAATTAGTATTTATGAATTGATTACTTTGTGTACACCTATTGTAACTGGAGCCAGATCTCTGTTATAGATGATAAAGAAATAAATGAACTAAAGGCAGGTGGCTTCTATTTTTGTTGTGATTTCGTGGATCTCAATTAGTCAAGAATCACTATAGATAGAGTAACATTGCTGCACACACTGTAATGGTTACAGGTATTTCACTCTCTTATGGTTTTTCCTGCAAGACAGATAAAGCATCTTCTGATCAACAATTTTTCAAGCCTCATGTACCATGTTTCAGTAATTGCTTTGCAACAATTTCTTGGAGCTTCTATTTCAACACAGTTTACTATCTTAAACGAAAATTTAAATCTTTACATGAAATCTGGCCATTCAATTCCACATTGCAGTAAGTTCATAATGCAAATAAAATCTCCCTATAATTTCTGGAATTTTTTCTTCGGAGAAATAGTCTTTACATTTTGTGTTAATGCTAGATTTCATTTTTCCAGGCTAGAGGTATACAAAAATAAATGCTTATAATGCGAAAACTACTCCATATATTGTCTATTAGTGAAGCTCAGTCGATAGACAAACAATCCCAGATTTCAGTTGTCCACTTGTGCAATCAATTGTGCTCTTGAGTCATGCATGTTCAGAAAGTGCTTGGCCACTGATATTCCCAGATTTGACACCATTAGACTTTTTTTGCATGGGGCTTCATTAAAGATCTTGTGTACAGCAGGAAAGTTCATGATTTGGGTGATCTGAGATAGCGTATTTTTGCGCTAATAACACCTCAAATGCTGGTTAACACTTGGCACAAGCTTAAGTATCGTTTGGATATTTGTCGAGCTACAAATTGTGCCCACCTTGAGGTGTATCAGCGTACATAAATTTTTTCTGAGTTACTTTGTGTAAAACTGGGACAAGAAATTAATAAACTACAGATTCTAAAATATATGTGTGTATTTTTGTATACCTCTAGCATGGACTAATTCCTATGGAAATTCCTGAAATGTGAAATGATTTAGTGTTACAGTCTAGCTTACCTAACTAACTTTCAATGTTGGGTACAATGCATATTCAAAGCTAAGGATTTTCTTTTAGTGTCAAATATTATTAATAAATAAAAGTAAACCTTTCACATTTAATGATTCTAATATTTTACAGCTTCAGATTTGATAACCTAATGTACACTCAAATTTTTGGTGTTGATGTGTGGTGCAGTCAGTTGTTTAAGCTCAAAATATTTATTTCTCTTTCAGGTCAGAAGAAGAGTGAAGTCAGCTGTGAATTTACATTCAAAAAAGTCAAGGCCTCAGTCTGATGTTTTGAACCAGGCACTTCTAGAAAAATTTAAGGTGAGTGTTTATTTTTCATGGCCCAATACTTTGGGTTCTGTAGATGGAAGGATGTACCCTCCACCTGAAATATCTTCAAAATATTCAATGTCCTCCAGTTGGACACTAGGCGTTACAAAGTTAGTCTGCTGCTTCTTGTGTCGGGAACATTAGAATCTTTGCAAATCATCAGGGCTTGCTGGGTAGAAAATAAACACAACATGGTTTTGAAAGTTAACTGCAGTTTTATAACCACTTATATTTCATAATCACATAGATTTCCTATCGTGTGTGGACTTACAAGCAAATGTACAGAACAGATTTACTTACGTTTCTTTGCTTTGTCTGAAGACACGTAAAGAACAATTCTATAGCATATCAAATCACAATCACTAAACACAAATGCATATAGAATTAACGTTGGACAAGACGAATGTAAATACATGAAAGTTTCTGCACTTAATTATTATTTTTGAGTATCGCTAGAAAGAAACTAAATTAATGCAAACCAATAACACTATTCTGGCATTCCATTTTCCATTACCACATGCTTGTTGATTCTTCCCCCTTCACCTGTTTTCCAGCTCAGTCTGTCGTCAGGTGAAAAACATTCAGGTGGGTTCACTTCCTCTGCTGAGATGAGAAAGTGACGTCAACACGAACAGATTATGACATATTTCTAAACATATACACAAGTTCCAACCACAACTGTGTCAATCTAACTATAGTTGTCTGCAACATCTTGCACATTATTTGAAGTAACAAACATTTTAAAAATCTTAACTTCTTACATAAAACCTTAAATGCTCAGGTTCGTTACAAATAGAAGTACTAAAAATGAAAAAATATTTTCTTCTTTTATATGGCATTATTTCAGTCATAAATTTCTACATTTTTGCTTGCAGATTGAGCAAGTGTTCTATAAACACCGGGCTTCACCATGTCTTAATGAGAACTTCCTTAGTAAGGTGTCAGACTGAAGCGACAAGCGATCATTAGTCATTTGGAAATGAACCTTCAGAAATAAATTCAACCTTTCATACTGAATTGGCATGGCAAGCCAATGTGTGCCACTTGGACTGGGCCATTTTGTCAATAATGTGCATCATGTCACCTCAGTCTGTTGGTCAAAAATGTGCAATGGATGCTTTTTTACACACTAGAGAGGCCTTTCTTGCTTGTCACTTGGTCCGAAAGCTCTCTTCAACATGAAACTCAATAAAGTAATAACAACCAGCTCAAAAAATCCACCAGGTGTCTTGTGCTTTGATTTTGATACATAGTATTTAATGAAAATTATGACTGCCAGAACACCTCCCAAACTTTTTCCAGCATGCTCCTGCGTATTATCCTCGCATATTATATGTATGTTGTAGAGATATCCTTCTATGTTAAAAAAATGATGCTTTGTAAGTTTTTCTAGCAACAGGCATACCTGACAGTCAGTGGAGTGGCCAGGTTTTTCGAAAGAGGGCAGTTACGTGTACTTTTTTTTATAGTTGTCAGCCCTCATTCTGTAGTCTTCTCTGCATTTAAGATTCTATTTTTAGGATTACGGGGGAAAGGGGGAATGGTTATTGAAAAGATTTATCCTGAAGGAGCAAGGTAATTGTTTCCCATGCTGCACTTCAAATGCACTTCAAATCAGAATCAAGATGGTGGAATTGCAGCATAAAGAACAAATTGGCTTAAGCTTTTGAATTTTGACTTCCATCTTGAAGGTTGTGGTTGAAATTGCATTAATTTTAGGTTTGAATGTATGCAAAAGTTTTGCACATAAACTTGTCGTTATTTTTTTTAAAAAAATGCAATTGGAGGTTTTGGAATTTCCATAACCCTGCATGCAATAGATTAGAGAAGAAATCTTATTTGACAAAGCAGATAACATTAGGTAGTTTCTGGACAATAATGATGAGTTCATTTGTTGTGAGGCTTGAACATGGCATGCTAATCGTGCACTTAAATGTACTTACTGTGTAAGTACACATTCTAAAATTACGCTATTAGAAATCATTCAGCGGATTGGTATAAAAATGACTAAAATTTCCCAGATAATTATGCACTTGCATCAGTCTGTTTCTCATGATAAAACAATATAAAAAATCTAATCCAAAACAGGAATGGCATAATACTAGTTTTCATGCACACCTCCTTGCTCCTATAAGATGAACATTTCGAATCATAAACTGTATTAAATACGTGTATGACTTACCCCAAATCTAGCAGAACTGAAACAAATGAAATGGATGTTTTGCTGCAAGTTTCCTTCCAAATTATCTTCAAACAGGAAGTAGGGCAGGAAGTGTCGTCACGAGGAAAGATTGAGATGTGGTGGGGTTTCCGTGCTTCTTCTTGTTATTTGTTGAACCTGCTAATGGTTGCTTATCAGGATGCGTGTGTTTCTTCACGTATTGAATGTGATTTGATAAAGGATATGTGCGAATGGAAAGTACATGCAAGGAGAGGAGATGCAGCATCTCTGTTATGAGAAGCATACGCTACCAGTTCGATAGGATTTTCCATAACAAGGTTGGTTTCTTGTGCAATCGCCTGGTGTTAATTTAACAATTTAATACATACACTGTGATGGTAAATTCATCCAGAAAAAACTATGCGGTGCGCAGGACTTCAACTCTGGATCTTATTTTTCCCAGGCTGATGTTTCTCTCTGAACAACAGGGACATAGTTTAATGATGTGTGACCATGAGTAAAGAATTATTGTGCAGCTTAGTCGTTGGTTAGTGTTGTCAACTCGGCATATAGATAGCAAAAATTGTAGGTTATGTTTCAGACTGTTAACAACTTCTCCTCCTTGAAATACAGTCTGGCAAAAAGGCAAAGTTACCCCTGTACGCGTGCACACATGCCATGAAAGCATATGGGATGATGTGGAGGCCTATTCCTATGCTCCACATTTTGTTGATCTTGGCCATAGTAGGGTTGATGTGATCAGCATCATGCCTTTACCCACTAGGGTAAAGCCTTAGAGCCATGCAGAAACCGGGAAATGAGTGGAAAAATTCCTGGTTCAGATCACCTGTTCCGGGATTCGAACCTGGGTCTTCTGCATTGAGGCCAGATGCTCTACCAACAGAACTACTACGACTCTTGATATTCTTAATAAGTTTATGGTAACTCTGGTGAATGATTGTACAACCAGAAAAAACAGTATTTTTTATTTCTTTTATTTTGTGAATTCTACTCTTTGTTTCATTGCTATTGTTGTGTTTATCTTGCTTTGCCTTGCAATCTAACTTTTACATAGAAATTAAGCGAGTGCAGGACTCAAACATACCTTTGTTCTACCAACTGAGATACCAAGCACATTTCTACATGGCATATCTCCCATGTCAAATTATAGGATAATATACAGCCTCACACTGGGAGATTCTTTGCACCATTGCAACGTCATCATTGTTTAAAGGGCAACATATACCATTTAAGTATAACTGGCAGACAATTCCCCACACAGGTAGAACAGCAGAAGTGAAAAATCAGGCACTCTGTTGGTATAGCAATGGCATGGTGTACCTGAGATCCGAGTTTGAGTCCTGGCGTCACTTAAATTTCTGTCTAGAACATTTCCTGTGTGGGCCACATTATAAAGTAATCTAACTTTATTCTCAATTTATTAAAGTGTTTCTTGTCATTTCATTTTCAATTTTGTTTTTCTAGTTACCGATAAAAGGTAACGTTCTTTGTATACAAGGGGTCCTGGGTTTGACTTCTGGTGGAGACACCGTGCACAGGAGTTCATATTCTACTGTAAGCTGTAGCCCTAGCCTCGACTAGCCTGAGCCTATAGAAAACTATGAATACCATTCACATCCTGAGTCTTTTAATCCAGCCGCTGTTGTAAGGCCCAGTAGAAATTGGTTTCATTTGCCTAGCACCTAGAACTGGTAATCCACATGTAAGAGAATCATCAAAAAGCATGCATGTAGATATCGCCATTTCCTGGACCAAGTTCAGCAGGCATCTTCTTGAAAATGGCTGTTGTTGAATTTTATCCCTGGAATAGACATGTAGAATTGATGGAGAGTTAAATTACGTATTCCAACCTCTATACTACATATGAAGTACACAAGGGATAGCTTGACTTGTGCAGATAAGAAGACTTAAGATTTGACTTGCAGATTTGTTTCAAAAGTTTGGTATTTTAAAAGATTATCATTAATGTTTTGACTGTATTTCCTGCACTTGGCTATTTCTGACTCTGTTTCCTTTTACAGGCTGATCTGCAAAATAGGTACAAAAGTAAACAGCAGGTGAGACGAACTCATTCAGATCTCGGAGGGAGGCACGTGTGCGCAGAGGCCCGTGGTAGTTACAGAAGGCAGTTTTCCACACCGTCACCTCTCAAAATGAGGCCTCTTCAGCCTGCACGATCTCCTGCAATCATCGAGAGTGGAGTTGTACTCAGGAGGTATGTTTTGTCATTTTTATTCCTTTTTTTAATAGTGCCGATCGAATTGGAATATGATTCCTAAAATGCCTGTATCGTATTGAAACTAAGCTGTTAGTGTGGTTTATTGCTATAGTGTACTATGGTCCATGGTCATTGACTCTTGAATGAACTGACCAATGTGGCAATTTCTTATTGTAAAAATTGGCATTTGTCTTCTGGTGCATCAGATTTTATCTGTGTGTGTTCATTAACGTCTGAGCAGTCAGTACTCATTGAATTGTCGCTATGAACATAACAAATGAACAAACCAATCCAGAATATTTATATTGTTTGAAGTTACCATTACATACTGTTTATCAACCCCAAATATCACCTTTTTAGCTTCAGTAGTTTCAATATTAAAATATGAATTGTTGACAATTGAATAATTTGTGTGGCATTTTCCAGCTTAAGTAAATTTTTGGTCCGCACTTTTATTAATTGTATGAAGATGTCAGATGAAATAAATTCTTGTATATTGAATTCCAATTATTATTTAGTACATCCAAGATTTCTATCCCCTGTAACCCCTGCAATTAACAGATGTGAAAAATAAAAATAAAATAAAAAATGTAGTAGTCTTTCGAGTCCTACAACCATGCAAAATTCATTTAAAGAAAGGGTTATGCAATATATAACAGTATATACATTGAAGTAACTGGGTTACATAGCCATTGCTTGAACCAATAGCCTACTTATGAATAGATGGCAACACTACTTTTTTGCTATTGCATAGTACATATATTTTTTTATGATAAACTTTTGGACAATTTTCAACTATACTTAGCACGATTGTAGATACATAGTAGTGCTATATTTTGAATTTTCTCTATTCACTTCAGATGTGGGGGCTTATTTATTATTCTGTGAATTTCTTAAATATTTCCGTGCATTTGAAAAGTAAATGCTTTAACATTCGCATTGACTAAAAAATAAAACAGCCTTTGACAAACATCATGTATTCTCATTGCAGTGTATTTCGAGTATACCATCATCTTCATATGTATATAAATAGAAGAAACATAATTAAAATATCTCTAGTTTTGGAGGAATTATGTATTAATTGCTGTCACATGGTCCTGAGACAGCCATCGGCTAAAGTTTAACTCAGGTTCATCATAGAACATTTGCAATTTTATATTGGATTGGTGGAATACTGTTATCGGTACATTTCTATTGGTAGTGTATCACCATTTGTTAAGATTTCACATAGGTCCATCTCTTAGTAGACATATGCCAGCCTCTGTGGCAGAGTGGTTAGCACAGCATGCCACAATGCCACGTATCCCAGGTTCAAATTTCTATTTATTTTGTGCACTTATTGGAAAAGTCTTGAATACAGAGTGAATTCATCTTACATCAGAACATCAGCAATGAAAAGTAACATAAGGTGCACATGTAACAACAATGAAAACCAGTCTTTATAAAGTCTGATGCATGCAGTTGTGCAGGTTGAATTGAAAAGTTTGTAAACTGTTAGAAGTAACTTCTGTTCTGAGAGTCTTGGAGTTTTTGTATTAAAGAAATTGTGACATTTGAGGTTAGTATGTGGATATGAAACCGCAGCAACAGTGCATTTGTGGATACTTGGATATTCATGATTTTGAATAGAAATAAATCTTGTTTGCAGTAAGGTGAAGGATTTTCAAATTATATTAATACATTTTCTCTCTTTTTTGCAAATATTGAAACAAAAATAAATGATACTGTAACTTTTTAATTTGTTTATAGATTTTGCAGAAAACTGACTGATTTAAAAAGAAACTTTTTCATGCCTTTTTGGAGTTAAATATATCGGTTTCATAGTGAAAAAGGCTGTTGAAGACTGAACTAATTCAATAACAATGTAGTGCACAAATGTATAACTATACACAAAAGAATTGGAAAGGTTTGTCACTGTATACATCATCACTGGAAAGGATACAATGAAAACAACATAATTCGGTTAGGCTCTACATAGTTTTTTTTATCTGTGCGGTCAGTTCTTTAATTATTTTGCATGCAGTTGATTTTACATACATATATTATTATTTAGGCATCATTATTATTCATGAATAATTAAATATATTAATGGAAACTGCTTTCTTCTCTCTTAACAGCAGCCTGAAGAGATCTGTTGGCAGATCTCAGCTGCGTCGTTCAATTAGTCAACCAATGGACCTCAACGAACTCTCTCCTCTTCTGAGGCGGAGGCCTTCTGGTGAGTTACATTATTTTTACATGACCTTTGCAATATGTAAACAAGAAAATGCATAAAGTTAAATGCTGCTGGATATCCAGATTTCAAATTATCCAATGTGTGTTTCGGATGCAACAGATAATCCAGCAGTGGCGTATACTGGGTTAAGAACCCGGGCTATCGCACCATATCATAGTGTTCAAATGGACAAAAATCTGCTGGTGGGGGTGTTTTTGTTTTCTTTAACTCATTTGGGGAGGGCAGGTTGAAGTGATGTGACTGTGATTAAAAATATATACCTCATAAATTAAACATGGAAATGTACACTGTCAGTAAGAAAAGCATTTCAAGAATTTCATTCTTATTTGCATAAATGAGAGGCCCATATTGTGAAATATTATGTAGGCCTATATACGAGAATAAAAATAAAATTTCAACCTACCTATTTTCACGAGTTTAAGTTCGGGTACTCCTTGTTGGCACAGTGGTAACGTCATTGCCTTTAAACTAAGTGGTCCCGGGTTCGATGCATGGTGGTTTAGATACCACTTTAACTGTAGGTCCGATCCCCATTAGCTTATCTGTTCATAAAGTGGTCATACAAGAAAAATCCACAACGATTTGGAGCTTATCGTCATTCGTAAGCCGAATAGACAGCTTGTTAATTATGTCCCTCATTTCAGTTCACTACACAACACAACACATATCATTCACAAAAATACAATGCACTCACTACTGTATTCACACGCTGCCTCTAAATAAATTCCACGCACCAAGACCACTCGACGCGATCTAGACTAGAACTGGTCCTTGTTATTTCGGTAATTTTTATTTGCACTCATAAACCTTTCCTGCTCAGCCAACAATTTTCTACTCCCCACTGTATCTCTAGTTTTTTGAAGGTCAACGACTTCTTTTTCAACTCCTCTGCAAGCATTCAATGATGTTCTTGTCCCTGCCACATGACAAACTTTCCCCTTGCCTGCGATAATTTGGCTTCAAAATTTCCCATTCCTGGGAAAATTACATGCTGGGAAAAATTGGTTTGCAACATTGACCCAGACTGTTGAGGAAGTTCAAAGGTTTTTCCTCCGCCATATGCAACCCTGTTCTCTCTTCTGTAACAGTTTTGCTCCACAATTCCCCGATCCTGGGGAAATTACATGCTGGGAAAAATTTGTTTTCAAACATTGATCGGAGTCCTGTCAAGCTTCCCCCCCCCCCTTCCCCCCATGTGGGGCTGTGTTTGTGTTGTTCTGTGTTTTGTCCTTATGTGCCCTTTCACAGCCTCAGCTTTTAACCCAAGTAAGCATATTTTAGTGCTCTGACATTACCGTTTTGTTGTATTTTAGTTATGGTAAGAGGCTGGACCCCATATAATGTGACTGGTTTAAAATAACCTAAGTGCTGACACACCCAAAATTTGAAATACAATCAACCAATCAATCTAAGCAGTATATTTTATTTTAAAAAAGGGGCTTTTACATTGAGGTTTAAGTACCATTGATCTCTTTGCAGGTATTCCTACTCTGAGAACTTCGGCTGGAAACTTAAACAGCGAGGATGAACAAGAGAGATGTACGTCAGAAGACGAAGCACTGTCAGATTCAGAATCCTCAAATGCTTCCTTGTCGGAAAGGAAGAAGTCATTTGAACAGGTAAGTTTCCCATTTGTTTTCTGAAATTACTTTCTCCCAACTGGAACTTATGTGAGCTTTAAATATAAATATATTTATCACATTAAAATATTTGAATTCCACCATGCTGTGACATTAGTAGACATTTTTTTAATAGACCTTGCAATATTACATATTACTGCCTTAAATCAGTGGTGACAAAAGTGCAGAGAACTACAGACCCCTATTCTTGAATATATTTAGACTGGGAAACTACGGAGTAAATAAGAACCATAAAATTTGTGACATCACCTTGGAAAAAGAAACAAAATTGTGGCATGGACCCACTGCAAACTACTGCTTAAGATCATTACTCATAGAAGTACTTAAATGGAGAATGTTTATAGCATGCTGGTGCTCAGAATAACGCAATTTACAATGTATTAGCTATTTCAATTTGGAATATAGTTCTGCATATTACAAGAAAATGACACTAGTTGTGCACATAGCTGTCATTGAATCAATTTTATTGATTGAATTGCTCTTTTAAGTCCACTTTGTGCACAGTGTAGCTAATTGGGACTGGACGTACAGTTTAAAGTGGGATCCGAACCACTATGTGCCTCCACCGGGTATCGAACCTGGGACCCCTTGATTACAAGGAGACAATGTACCACTGCACCAGTGGGGAGGCCCCATCATTGAATCAACAATGCACATTGCTAAGATTTTTTGTCGAGGGTGCTCAGGTTAATATAGAATTTTAATCTTTGAACTTTCACAGAAAAATCTTAAATTTGGAATTTCCTCTCATGGAATCATTTTTTTTTTAATTGAGTGGTGGAATATGACAATGCCAAGTTTTTACATCCTTTCTGCAATTTTACACTGTGCTTTGGAGGTAATTGATTTTTTACTTCAGTTATTCTACTGCAATAGTAAGTAACTGATATTTATTACTTTTATTATAAAGAAAAGATTTTTGCTTTTCTTCTGCAATCAAGGCGACAAATTCAGTTTCCAGATGAGGGTCTTGTCAAATGAACTGTTTGCTGCCTCCACATCGTCTTGCAATGCCTGTGGACATTATAAACACAAAAATTTTCATAAGTTGGATCCAGAAGTTGGCCAGATAGCTCAGTTTACACAACAATAAGATGATATACAAAGAACTCATGCCAACTTTTGTTGCTACTAAGCTAGAGGTCCTGGGAAAGATTTGGATTTTTCTAAATTAATCATCAAACATTAATAGGAAGAAGGGACCTC
This sequence comes from Lepisma saccharinum, assembly GCF_977018435.1. Taxonomy (NCBI): domain Eukaryota; kingdom Metazoa; phylum Arthropoda; class Insecta; order Zygentoma; family Lepismatidae; genus Lepisma; species Lepisma saccharinum. Next base: position 33,272,221 of record NC_139258.1, on the reverse strand, counting down.
ACTGATGGCATGGTGGCTAATGCTGTAGTCTTGTAATCGAGAGGTCCCAGTTAGCTTACTTCGGCATAAAGCAAACTTGAAACAAACTTAGACTAAATAGTAAGAATTCCAGACATGCTAATATGGCATTTCGTCACCCTTGCTGCGTTTCCTTGTTGTTGTTATTAATAATTCTGATAATTTATTGCAAACAAAGAAGCATAAAGTTTTAACAAGTGGTGTTTCATTTTTTAAATGCACGACCATGAAAATAGTCAGCTGGGCAGAATTGTCACATGTGGGAAAGTGAGATCAAGACAAAGTTGCTGGTTTCAGTCACAAAAATGTCTGGTTCAACTCAGACATAATTATGTGCACCTTGTTTCATCCTCTGAATTTTCGGAATGACTTTGATCATTCTTTCAAGATGGGAGAAATGACTCATTCTTTTCTCCATCCTTGAAGCAGGATATAGATTGATCCAAAAAATTTGGAGGACAAAACCAGTGTTTTGTGATTTTATTTGTTTTTAATGGGACCTTTTTATGCAATGTTTGTTATTATTTTAATTTTTCTTCGTTTCTACTGAAATGTTCATTTAGGTCATAGGGAATCACATCTACCAAATAAAATTTCTAAAAATAAACAATGAATGTTATGAGATGCAGATTTTGAACTACCTAAAATTTTCAGTGGGTGCAAATAACAAAGATAGATGATAAGAACATATGCTGTTAGATTATTTAATAGTTGCCATGAAGAAAATTCAAATGATTACGCACAAAAATAAGATAAGAGAAAGGATGGAAAAGAAGAAAGCATAATATACCCAATGAAAACAGATAATTCTAATTCATTATGAAATATTTTCTTTCAAATTTAAATTTGTCAGGTTAACAGACTATTCTAAAGGGCTTTGTTAAAATTATTGTAACAACTTGAGCATTGTTAGCATTTGAATAAAAAACATAATTGTAAAAAAAAAAAATTTAATCTGATTAAATATTTGTAAGTAAACCTGAAACATCGTTTGTAACATTTATGCTTGTTTTATTTGTATTTAATTAGCAACATTGGTGATAACCTCATATGTTCTTATTTAGTTGCAGTTGAAAAATCATAGCTCCATTTTTCCTAGTGTCATCTCAGGCATGTTCGATCAGATGATTGTTACTGATCATGTTTGCTCATAAAAAATACATATGTGCTGCTCTTATGCTTCGTTTGATCCATTATTGTTTAATTGTTAACACCAGTTATATGTAGCCAAACATGCATTTGTGTGTCCCTACATCAGTTTTATGTAATCATCACTTGTCATCATGATTAGCCAAAGATGGCAGTATATAAAATTAAAATAAAAAAATATATATAAAGATTGTATGCATGTTGGACGAAGAAAGAAATAGTTATTCATAGGTTTCATGTGTTTCTGTTCTTTATATAGAAGATAATTGTGAATAAAATGTGCAAAAATTACTTAATTACAGAAATAAAAATATGTGGATGTTATTTCAAAAGTGGTTTTAAAACACAAGAGAAAGTGTGGTTGTCTTACACTTAGCTATAGTCTTAAAATGATCCACATATTGTAGGGGCCTCCCGGATGGTGTGGTGTTAACGTCGTCACCTTGTAATCAAGGGGTCCCAGGTTTGATACCGGGTGGAGGCACATGGTGGTTTGGATTCCACTTTAAGCCGTAGATCCAGTCCTGATTAGCCTTGCTGTGCATAAAGTGAACTTAACAAACAAAACTCAAACATATTGTGGGAAATCTACTATTAAGTTGTTTTTTTTTTTATGAAAACAAAAGTACGCATTGAAAATGAACCTCTACTAATATTAAACACTAGAATAAACTTGCACTTTTTATATTTCAAATTTTGACACAAATACATGTCTGTCTGTCAAGAGTAAACATTAATTTGAAAATGTGACAATGTATGTATCAAAGGGAGGTTGAGAGGAGAGACAGTTTACACTGAAACATTCCAATTGATTTTTGAGCTTTCTTTGTTTACTACATTTATTTAGCCTATTGTTACAAACCAGGTTGTTTTTCAACTTGGTATACATTATTGATTGCTTAAGTTGTTTCTACTGGTTGAAAAATCACTGATTAGTTCAGACATTGAAGTAAATAAGATTGATGTTAATGCATCATATATGCAGTGTTTTATTTTCTCAAAGTAGACTTGTTTATTGTGTGATAATGTTCTGTTACTATTCTCATCAACCTTACTAGCAAACTATTGACTAGATTCTTACAATGTAATCCCAGGTTGGTTGTCTGTTTATCGCACACCAACACATTAACTACGCAAAAAGCGACTGATACTTGCATATTAATGTACATGTTTCCTTAACCGTGCTTGGTGAAGGGATCTAACCACTGTAATGTTTGGTTCCAGGCTGTGGACGAAGATGCTGTGGTCCTAGCGGAAGCACTCTGGGATCACGTAACAATGGATCCGGAAGAACTTGCTTTCAGAGCAGGGGAAGTGATTGAGGTCCTGGACACGACTGACAAAGACTGGTGGTGGGGCTCTAGAGACGATAAGACTGGTTGGTTCCCTGCAGCATTTGTTCGGGTATGTACCAATTAACTGGAGTGCTTAATTAAATGCTAGAGAAGTTAAATGCAGGTCTGGATTTTTTTGGTGTTAATTTTTCAAAAATTTCGTGAAAAATGTATAAAATATCATGTTTATAGCTAAAAATATGGCAGTAATTTTGTGAAAATTTCGTGATAATTTTTAATGTCATGCACTTATACATAATGTTACTAAATCAATGAATAATTTTATACAAGGCATAATATGTGCAATATTTATGGGGAAAATAAGCTTAAAAATAGTAAGAGGAACGCTCAAAAAGTAATGCCCCACATTTTTTTTTCTCAGCTAATATTTAATTGACGTTAATGATATTGCTACAGAATATTGTTGTATGTATCCTGTATGTATCCTCTATACATGTAATTTTCAACATAATCTCCCTTCACTGCTACGGCCTTACGCCTCCTTGGAACAAGGGCTTGTATACCATCCCTGTACCAGCTTGCGGGCTGTTTCTTCAACCATGTTTTCGCAGCACAAACCACACTCTCATTGTCCTCAAATTTCACACCGCGCAGTGCATCCTTCATTGGCCCGAAGAGATAGAAGTCTGAAGGAGCGAGATTAGGGCTGTAAGAAAGATGGGTGAGTGCAGAGAACCCCAATCTGGCGATTGCCTCTGTGGTTTTCAGGCTCGTGTGTGGTTTTGCATGTCATTGTCACGCAAAAGCAACACATCCTTCACATTTCTGTTTGGTCTCACTCTCCTGTAGCGTTTCTTCAGTTGCTCCAACGTGTTGATGTACCTGTCAGAATTTACTGTTTCACCTTGGGCCAAAACATCAACAACAACGTTCCAACACGTCTGGGTTGGTTGAAGTGGAGGGATGCCCAGCACAGGGACGATCACACAGTTCAACTTCATCACCTTCTGCAGACTTCATCCTCGTCATCCACCACCGAACGGTACTCCTGTTCACTGCAGAGGTTCCATAGACAGCACACAACCGTTTGTGAATATTCACCACATTTTCGTTCTCGGCCACCAAGAATTCAATTACCGCTCTCTGTTTGTAACGAGTGTCGCACAGACCCACCATCTTTACTCACCGCTACACTACTACCGCCTATCGGTCGAACGTGAAACTCTGCACACAAACTAAGGAAGCATCACAGTCGGACTGAGGAACAGGACACTTTGATATCTTGAACCTCGAATGAGAAAAAAAATGTGGGACATTACTTTTTGAGCGTCCCTTGTAAATAATAAATTTCATGTTCTGAAAATCACTGCAGACGATATGTCTGCACGTGACTAGAGGCAGACGGCAGTGAGAGGGGGAAGGAGAGTTCTGAGAGGCGAATGAAGGGTGGGGGGAACAAAATGTGTTTCCGACTTCTGTGGCATTTGCCTGGTGGCAGTTGCTTCTTCCTCCCCTTATAATCATCGGTAGAAATGCGAAGGGGAAACCCAAGAGAATAAATAGAAGTTCATGCCGTCATGCCTTCCATTACTCTTGCAGCTAAAAACGAATGTATTTCTAAATAAATGGAATGTTCCAAAGGATCAGGAAAACCCAGTCACCTGCACATAAAAAATAATAGACTTTCGGGTTACTGTGCCTTTGCAAATGATTTCTCATTCCTTTGCAGCCAACATCTTCAAATCGAATATATTTCTTAAAAATAAATTTGTAAAAAATGCCATTTTTCTTTATATCGTAAAAATTAAAATGTTCGCAGAAACGGTGAATTTTTACGTGACAAAATTACAGCCGTAAATCAGTCACATTTGTAATAAATCGTGCATATACTACTTGCTGCATCTCTCCGTTAACATTTTGCGTTTATCGCTAATAACAAAAAACCTGGCCCTGGTTATATGTTTATGTGTCTTAAGTGGATGGATTTATACAGATTGTTTTTGCCCAATCGATATGAGAAATTTCTCTGGTTAATTAACCTCATTAATTAATATATGTAACCAGGTCACTGTAATAGCTTTCCCTTAGAATATTGAATAGCATATTGACACATTTACTTTACATAACAAGGGTATTCAAATTACACGTTCTTACTTATAAAATAACAAAATGGCATAATTTGACACTAAATTAACAGGCTATTTATAGAAATATTGGATAGTTATTTTTTAACCTGCAATTGTAACCAATGATAAGTTTGTCCATATTTTACACAAGAGAACCATATCTTTCATGTTTCAGTGAACTAAATCATCATCATCCTTCGTCATTTCCTGCCTCTGGCTGTGTCAGCATAGAAGTCAAGCCTCTCCATTTTTTCCTGGTCTTCCACCACTCCTCTCTTTCCAGAGTGTTCCAATCTTGGTCTCTCCCTTGGCCGTATTCCCACTCCTTGTCCATTGTAATTTCTTACTGGTAGCCTTTCTGCATCCATCCTCTTCATGTGTCCGAACCATCTCATCTGTTCCTGATCTATCCTGTTGTGAAGCTTCACCACCCCCGCTGTTTGTCGGATCTCCTCATTCCTTATTATTTCCCTTCTAGTCTTCCTCAATATACTCCTTAAAAAGTTTCATCTCCACTACCTGCATCTTTCTTTTCTTTCTCTCTGTCATTGCCCAAGTCTCTGCTCCGTACGTAATTATTGACACATGGTATGTATTATATATTACCTTCTTGCATTTCATAGGTGCATCCCTGTTCCATATTAATCTTCGAACTCTTTGATATAGTCCACCACCGATTTGTCCTCTTCTGTTTGTTTACCTCCTCATCTATTCTTCCACTTCTCTCAATTATGCTTTCTAGGTATTTGAAGCTCTCCACTACACTCAACTCTTCCGTGTCCATCTTTATTCTTGGTTCATTTCTGGCTCTGCTTCTTATTGTTATTAGCACCCCCACTCTTTTCTGCACTGAATTTCATTCATGCTCTTCTGATTTCCTCATTCCAACTATCAAGCTGTCTCTGTACTTCTTCTTCCCTGTTTCCCCATATTTCTAAGTCATCAGCGAACAACAGGACCATCATCTCCTCCTCTCCCATCTTCTTTTCCACCTCTTCGTTAATTGCGTCCATTGTAATTATGAAGAGCAGTGGGGAAAGAGCACTTCCCTCTTTTAGTCCATTACTTACATTACTTATACTGAACCACTGTGTTCTTCACACAGCTCTTCCATCCACTTTCTTCTTTACAGCTGTTCTTGCCTATTTCTTCTTTTCCACGTACTCTTTTCGTGCATTTTGTGATTAAAATGTAAACCATTTTCTAAATGTATCATTTTTGTTTTTCATTGACTCTCTAGTTCTTTCATTCCACCATGGTGTTTCTTTCTCTTCTTGCTTGTCCTTCCACATACCTTTTCGGCTGCCTCTACTAATTCTGTAAAACAGAATCTGTTTTATCCATTCAGTTTCTACTCCTCTCGATTCATTTCTTGGCACTTTAGTATTCAATATTTCTTGACATCTCTTTTATCATCTTATCCTTCAATTTCCACACTCTTATTCTTCTCTCTTGTTTTAATGTTGTTCGTTATCTTCTTTACTTACCAATATGTAATCTATAACAGACTTTTGTTCATTATTCCAACTGTATCTTGTAATTTTATGGCTGTCATATTTTTTCTTAACCCATCCGCATACCTAGTCGTCGAATCGACAGCCGGACTGGACGTTCGCTTCCCATACCTAGTCGTCGAATCGACGGGTTCCCGATTTTCATCATGTAGTTCCTTTTTCATTCAATAGATGGCAGAGGTTGTATGATCTTTCAAATCTATGACATATATGTTTGTGCTGCTAAGTTTTTCATACCATTGAAGCATGTTTTGTTCAGTAATTTCTCATGTAAACAAACCTTCATTTGTTACGTCTTGCAAACATGTTGCATAAGAATGTTGTAGATGATTCTGCGATTGAAAAGTTGCTTTTCGATAGCGATGAAAAGGAAAATGTGGATTTTGGAAGGGGAGATGAACACGGGGGTTCATTTTATGTTAGTGAAATTGAAGAATGTAGTGAAAGTGAGGAAGAGGTGGCTGTGGCAGGAAAAATATAAAAGGTTGAGGAATGGAAATGGAATGCAACGATGTGTGTGATCAAATTTATTAGGTGAGTTTCTAATTATCTTTCAAGTAAACTGCATATGTGCATACTTATTACTATACATCCACTTCAATATATAAAATTTTCACGTAAATTGCTTGGATAGTTTAAACAATATTTGACATCTTGTCTTGCTGTGCAACCTTCACGGGAGATAGCCAAATTTAAATGGTATTTCATGGCAAAAAAATTGGCATTTAAATGGTAAGCGGATGGGTTAAACCAGCTATTACCAACTAATAGTCAGTTTCTCTTACAAGAGTCCAATAGCCTCATTCTTCTGTCCCCATCCATCTGCTCCAAACTAAATACACGATGAAACACTGGAATCTTGTACATCTGTCAAACTATTTATATACAGGGTGGCAAAAAAGTAGAGACTTTTTTGTTACATATTTCAACAGCATAAAACTGCTCTGCAAACATATAAATCTAAATCACTAGCTATTAGACTAGTAATAACAACAAAAAGAAATAAAACTTACAATAAATGCTGAAAGTTGCTTCCTTTTGCCTCAATACATGTGCAAAGTCGTCTCAGAAACAGATAATTATTGACAATGGTCGCAAACTGTTCGACAGAAATTTCATTCAATCATTGAGTGCATCCACTGATTTGTATGGACCACAAGAAATGTTACCTCCAAAATCGACCCCACGGAGTCGAAGTCCTGGTCAATTTGAAGGCCATATATCCTTTCCCCCAAAGTCATGAAAAAGCTCTTAACACATTGCTTTTTTTATTGAGCTGAATACGCTGTAGCCTTGCTGAAGCATGAATCCATCTTCACTGCCTACGGTTCCAAAATGTCGTGGAGAACGATTTACTGATAGGTAGCTAGCAGCATTGATTTTGACATTCTGATTGATGAACACGAAAGGCATTTTTCCCTTTGCACAAATGCTGCCTAAAATCACCACAACTGCCATAAAATGACAGCAAGCAACAGAATTCTTCTGCCCCTTCTTCAGTAATTGATGGTGGATTTTTTTTACAGTTGTGCTCCACGATGAAAATCTAATCAATAAAAAGAAATTTTAGAAGACAGTCACCAGCGACCAACTGAGGTCGTGCTTTTTCCAACAAGTTTTATTTAATTTAATCTCTGAGGAAGAGAATGCAATCACATTTTCTAGTCTCACATAAATTATTAATAAAATTACTATTAAAAATGAAAATATAAAATAAATATTAAAATAATTAGAATGTATTAGTTAAATATTCAGAGAGCCACTCCTTATGTATTTATATACTCCTTGTCCACCAACCAATTCACTTCATAATCAATAGACTTAATTAAGATTAAACTTCAGCTGCGACACGAAAGTTGTGACAGCCGTGCATCGTTGGTTACACGTCCAGCCGAACGATTTCTACCGCATGGCCATCGAAAAATTGGTGTCACTGTGGAACAAATGTATAAATGTGAATGGATGTTATGTGGAAAGGTAGAGCAATGTTCAACCTTCAAAATGTATATTTCAGTTTTTGTAAGTACATTTCTGTTTGGCTGTAAAAAAATTACTCAATTACTTGTTGATCTCCTCATAACAAACAGGTCAATTATCATAAAAATCTTTGTTTCATTTATTTCTCTGTTTTCCAATTGTGCACATATAAAATAGTAGAATGAAACTATTTTCTTGTTTCAGTTACGGGTAAGTCAGGAAGAAACAGTTGAAGACTGTTTAGCTGCCATAGCATCGGGATCAGCTTCATCTCAGTTAAGAAGAAGGACCAGTATATCATTATTATCAAATGATCAGGTTAGAAGCAGTGTAGTCCGAGAAGTTGTAAGCACGGAGCGGGACTTCGTGAAGAATTTGAGAGATGTTGTTGAGGTAAATATAAATTGATCCAGTTAGAAATTTTAAAATGTAGGCAAAATAACATCTTGGTGGTGATGCCCATTACTTTTTGCTGACACTACAGGGTGTCTGAAAAGTTCTACACAGGTCAGCACATGGGGCACGTAATTTGAGGCTATGGCATGGCAATCATCCTTGATTGTGATGTGGATCAAATTACAGATCTTCATGCTGTACAACAGTGACTGTAGACCCTATTTAACAAGTGGGCCTCCCCGATGGCACAGTGACAGCGTTGTTGCCTTGTAATCAAGGGATCCCAGGTTCGATACCTGGTGGAAGCACATTGTGGTTCGGATTCTACTTTAAACTGTAGGTCTAGTCTCAATTAGCCTTACTGTGCGTAAAGTGGACTTAAAACGCCAAATCAACCAACCAACCTATTTAACAAGTGCTCTATGGCGAATTTAGTGTTCAGGAAATGTGGTATCCAGCCAGTCTTTCATGCCCTTGACATAATGCAATGGGGCAACAAAGAACAAACCACAATTTGTACAATTTGACCTTTGGTACAGGACTTTTTGGGTACCATGTACTAATTCAATATAATAGAACAAGAATAAAAATTACTTAAACTTTTATTTGTATTGAATTAACAGTGTTGGAAACCCAAAACTATTTCATTTCAGTTACTTTTCTACATTTTGCATAAATTATAGTGACGTATGGAAAAATGGATGGTACCCTATATCTTCGCTCCAACTTTTGTAGTGCCATACAATAACAAGAGATGTCAGGGAAACTGACCTGTAACTGGAAAACGTCAGGGGAATTGATTTAAGAGGAAAAAAGCTGGGGAAATTGACTTAATAAACTCAATAATGTGATAAAGGAATGTTATTGACACAGGTGGTTGTACAAATACTAAGATTATGGATTTTTTTAAAAACATATTTACAAAATGTAACTGGAACCAGTGGTTTAAATACATACTTTAAAATCTATTGTAAACCATGTTGCAGGAAGTTAAAACCTTATAGGATAGTCTGGACTTGTATTTTTATATTACCTGAAAAGATTAGGAAATTTGTTGTAAAATTGACCAAGAACCTTTTGCTGTAGTGTAGCATATTTGCAATAATATTGACTCACTGTAAGCATATTTCTATTTTCTCCTACAAACCACCATTATTAGCAAATGCAGTTCACACAACAAGGAATTCATATAGTCTCCCTCTCCAGAATATCAGTGTAGTTCTTTGAAACAAGTTGTTCTTGATAAGATAGATTTGGAGCCTAGTGGTATCTTAAACCAATATTGTACTTTAAGATTGTTGGAGTATATCTTTTGTCTTTTTGATCTTGTCTTTAATAAAATTTCAAGTGATATTCATTTTATTTTAACAGGGCTATCTGGAACAATGTCGCAATCGTTCAGATATGTTCTCACCACAACAGCTATGTACCATATTTGGAAATCTAGAAGACCTGTTGAAGTTCCAATCATCATTTCTCGAAGACCTTGAGAGCTGCGTGGTTTGGGATGCACCTCACAAAAGCTGTCTAGGATCATGTTTCTTAAGACATGTAAGTTGCATTGTAGCTATGTGGAGTACTACTTATAAGATTTTGATTTTAAAAATCTCAAGAATTTGTGGTGGAAACGTTACGTTTACAGTGTAGATATTTTTTTATATTATAAAATTTTGCCTTGGTCAGTATTTCAATGTTTTATTAAAATAAACCAAATCAAAGTAAAGGCAAACCAGAGACTTTTATGCAGTGGCTATCTGGCACTGGTACAGGGATAAATACATCAGTGTTAGTGGGGATTATATTGAGAAATAAGAGTGTGTAAAATAATAATAATAAACAGTTTTTGAGTTTGTATCTATTTTAGTAAATTATATAACAATTTGTAAACTATTTACTGACATTTTCTCATGTATTTTACTGTAAGATGAATCTATTATCTGTCTTTTTAACTACATGGAGGTATTAGGTGTAATCTTGCATTATTTACACACACTGATTTATTTCACAGCATGCAGGTTTTCGCATATACTCGGAGTACTGCAATAACCATCCGTCAGCCACCGTAGCCTTGCAAGATATCTACCAAGACTCTCGTTACCTCCACTTCTTTGAGGCCTGTCGATTGATGCGCGGCCTCATTGATATTTCACTCGATGGGTTTTTGCTCACACCAGTCCAAAGGATATGCAAGTATCCTCTTCAACTTGCTGAATTGCTCAAATATACTAAGGTAAAATGACTTTTTCATCTATTTTTGCCAGTCATTTTATTGATGATTGCATGTTTACCTTAATTTCTTTTAAGTTTGTGCATTCTTCTTCCATTTCCTCTTCTTTCTCCCCTTCCTCTTAATCTTTCTCCTCCTCCCTCTTCTTCCCCCTTCATAATCTTTCTCATCCTTCCTCTTCTCTCCCCTTCATCATCTTTCTCCTCTTCCCTCTTCTATCCCTTTCATCATCTTTCTCCTCATCCCTCTTCTCTCCCTTTCATCATCTTTATCCTCGTCCCTCTTCCATCCCCTTCATCATCTTTCTCCTCGTCCCTCCTCCCTCCCCTTCATCATCTTTCTCCTCGTCCCTCTTCTCTCCCCTTCATCATCTTTCTCCTCGTCCCTCTTCTTCCCCTTCATCATCTTCCTCTTCCTCTTATCATTTCCCTTCATCACATTTATCTCCCTCTCTTTCTTACCCAACATTATATTTCTCTTCCTTTTTCCCTTCATTATATTTCACTTCCTCTTATTCTTTTCCTTCATCATATTTATTTTCCTCTTCCCCCTCATCATATTTCCCCTCCCTCTTCTTATCCCTTTATCATCTTTCTCCACCCCTCTTCATTGTCGTAGCAGTAGTAGTACTAGTACTGATGTGACAATGCTGATTATTAGTGTATGAATATCAGCCACAGTTGACATCAGAATCTGTCCAAATCGATTTTTAAACAGATTCTGATACAAAATTCCTTACCTTTTGAAGTTTTGACAAAGAGAACATTTAATTCATATTGTTACATGTAGATTTGAAGATCCTCTTTTCTTATATTGCTTTCAAAACCTACATGTTCTGTCGTATATATGAATAACTGACATCTGTGCCTATGCAAAATTGCTTAGTATGTTCCAACATGCAAAGAAGTTTGCATATTGTTACACATGAGGATCAGTCAAAAAATAAGTTTCACTTACCCATAACATTTTGTCAAAAAGACATTTTGATGAACGTGGCTGGGAACACTGCTCACAGTTTCCTTGAAAAGATGGAGTAAAAGTTGCCCCATGTCATGTTATGATATGTTTGAACAGACTTTGCGGTTATGTAGAAATGTAGTTTTGGAAGTGTACTTTCATGTAAATCCAAGAACTGTCCTCCATATTCCATACGCTATTTCTTTCAAGCAAGTGCAACTAACTTTTTGCCTGACCTTCGTATATACATATAATATCAGAATTTATAAATTTCCTGGTTGTCACATCACTATTAGTTTGTTATTTAAAAAGTTGAAAAATTAAGTGAAATTAAAATTTTGATGTGTGTGGTTGGATCGTGAAGTGAGTTCACATAATAAAAAATGTTAATGGCATGTAATTTCATAAAACCAATGTGCTTCATGTATGAAGGGATTAATTATTGGATTATGTATTTGTGAATAGTGTGTTGTTACTTAAGCTATGCCATGAAGTTCCATGAAATTCTTCTGCATATTGGACCTATTTTCTGATAAAAATATCTAAACAACTTAAAAGACAGCTAACACAAATGTTTGTCTATTTTAGGAGGAATTGTAAACAAATTAATATTTTAGAATTTTTTCTCATCTACTTTCTGTTCAATTGAATATTAATATTACGTCTTCAATGAAATTACTGCTGAAAAATGAAGAATCTATTCGTCATACATGTATAAATCTTTGATCCTGCAAAATACTATATTTGTAATTTTTGCTTTGACACACAGTAAAGATAAAATATGAAATTACATAAAAATTATTACTTATTATTTCACTTATTTGACTTTTCTTGCATATTAACGGTACTGTTCTGATTTTTGAGTTCTTGTTTTTACCATGCAAACACCTTACATACTGGAAACTGCAGGGAAAGTTATAAAACTTATTCAGTTCTACAGGATTGCCCTAAGGCCATTATTTTCTACTTCTCTGCAATCAGTTTTATTATGTGTGTACAAGTTAATTTATAATGAAGGTGGAACACTTGAAATCACTTTGTTTGTAGCTTTAAAAAAACAACACCTTGTGTACTGGAATTAATCTATATACACTTTGATAAATCTCAATTTGGTCTCTCCGTAGGCTGATCACTCTGACTATGAGGAAGTAACTGCTGCACTGGAGGCTATGAGGGGAGTGGCTGTTCTAATCAACGAGAGGAAACGTCGTATGGAAAGTTTGGAGAAGCTGGCAGCTTGGCAACAGAGAGTGGAAGGTTGGGAGGTAAGAAGATATAAGAGATGAAGAAACATTTCTTCATTTATATTCTACCATAATTCCATTCTAATCACAACTTTAAAGTAGAGGAAATCTCATTGAAAATAGTTAAGGACAGGAGGAACAGTTTCAATGGAAAGGCCCTAAACCACCCCTCCCCAACCAACCTTTCCTCGCAGTAAGCTGGAGAAAGAGGTGTGTGTGTGTGCTGGACATTTTCCAGTTTCCAAACCAGATAAAACTATTGAGAATTTTGGTATTTTCACACAGAACTAGGTCATTAAAACTCATATAACCTGTCATTTCTACAGTATGATCCCTAATTATATTTTTATACAACAGCAGGATGGTATTACACTTATTACTTGTTCTCTTGGGAATATCATAACTTCTGATGATGTAGAAAAACACATGAATGGAAAGAGGATACATTGAAGATTTTGTCATTGGAATATTTGAAAACTACCATTTGATTAGCCGTAACTTGAATCATGTTGTTTTTTCTCTCCATAAGGAATACATGGGATTCTAAAATACTTTTCACATTTTTTCAAACATCGTGTCTAGCTTAATAATGAACTTGCACATAGGGAGAAATTCATACTGTCTTGTATAGTTATTTTTAGTAGCATTGCCCATTCTAACGACATTTAAATAAATGCACACCTGGTAGTGAAACAGTTAAATTAACCTTCACCTTAAATTAACTGTAAATCAACATAAAATGAATCAAGTGCCTGGATAAAAAGCACGTAAGATATTTTCACAATCTTGGTCAACAGTTAATACACACACATAGTGACTTGTTTGTCAAATTAAGACAAATGTTCTTGTCTTAAAGAGAGAATTTTTTGTGTTGGCACTCTCATGAGCTTTCAGCTTTTTGAAATCTGGGGAGGGGTGGGGGTGAAAAATCCACACAATTTGAAGATGAAAGGGATACATCAAAGTCAGTGTCTGGTTAAGAATACAAGAGATATTTACAGTGAAACAGGGTATCTACCAGCTTGGATAATGTGGAAATCCTGGAGAAACTTTTCTTAGTGCTCAAAAGGTAGTTTTTTGAACAAACATAAAACCTAGGACAAGATTTTTTTTATTTATTGTGAACAAACTCTACTTCAGTTTTATATACTAAGTAGAAACTGTATATTAAATTTCATCATGTAAAAATCCACCATAATGGCATAATGGTCATTGGTATTCTCCACTCTCTCGTCGCATTTTTTTTTTTGGGGGGGGGGGTTGTTTGCTAGAAGGTTATCTGGAGTAATTTATTTCTACATTTTGCTGTAATTATATATTATTTGCAATTGTGAATTTGTAGAAAAATTGTTAGTTAAATCATTAGTCATTGCATTTCATATGTTACATAGAAAGTCACCCCTCATACATACGTGCTTGCCGGCCCCCAGGGCGGAGTGGTTACCACATCGTGCTACAATGCCAGGGGTCCCGGGTTCTAATCCCAGCTTGGGTGTGGATGTTTGTGAGTGTCCATTCATCAATTCCATCATGTCATCACTCATCCCCATCTTCGCAAATTAGCCAAAAGTGGCACAAAAGGCGAAGTAAAATAAAGCAAATCAATCAATCACTGTTATGTTTCTCTTCACATTATTACCTTTATACATGAGTTAAATATTCTAAAACTTGGTTAAGTGGTATTCTAATTGTGTGTTCAGCCAAATGATTTGGTCTGAAAAATCGGAGTATTTTGTTTTTTTGAATTTACAAATTTCATAAATTTGCAGCTATATATGCAACTTACCATATGTATTTTTTAAATTATTGAATCTTAACGTAATCACTATTCTCATTACTACACAAAGTAATGTTTTCATACTCTCAGCAATGTACATTGTTTACATTTGTTATCTTACCACAAATGTTGGTTTAATGTTGTATATTGTGGGTTTGACCAATAAACACTACAGCTTTAAGTTTAATGTCTATTCATGTGTGGTGTCCAAAATTAGTAGCACACTAAACCATGAGCAGAAAAATACAGGGTGCCTGGTTGCCATGCTACCTGAAAATTTTTACCTAGTGGCTGAATTTTCATTTTTTTTAATATTTGGAGTTCACTTGGGGAAATTTCCATTAATTAAAAAAAAAATGAGTGCAGTATGTGCTTCTAATATTTGTATGTTTTCTGTATCACATGCATCATAAAATCAAAGTAATAAACATGGCATTATATTTTTTTTCATTCTTGCCAACCTAATTTTAAAATCTGCTGCAATATGGTAAGAGTCAGCCATATATTAGAATGTCCTGCATAGTTATTTATGGCGTTACCAGTAGAGCCTTTTTGAGGAAGGCCACTATGAGGCAAGAATTAATTAATTTAATCCAATTTTATGTTAATTAATAAATGTTTTAAGATCATATTTCAAAATGTGTAGCTTTATCTTAGTGAAATTTATGGCTGTCTTAGTTCATATTAAGAAAAAGTTGGCTCCCCAGGAAAACTTTTCTACCCCTGCACTAAACAATGCTACAGATATCCATGGGTTTCTTTCTTCATGTTAATAAAATGTGGTTTTCTGCCATTTCAGGGCAGTGACTTGATTGAGACAAGCTCCCAGTTGATACATCAGGGAGAAGTAATCAAAGTAACATCAGGGATGTGGACTAGTAATATAACTTTATTTCTTTTCGACCATCAACTAGTTCTTTGCAAGAAGGTAAGGAACTTTCTCCATTTCTGTATATTGGGTGTGTGTGTATACAATCTATTTTCTCATTGTTGCACAGTTGATGGTGAAACTACTTAAGATTTGCACTGCCACACATATAAATACAGTAAAAGGACAAATACAGTACTTTCCTGGGTCATTCTAAGGAAGAGAAAAGAAGTATTGCAGTTTAGGAAGGGAAGACTGTATAGATGTTAACTGGTATATTTCAGCTTAGGTTAGGTTATTTTTTTTATAAAGATAAGGATGAACTACAAGCACTTTTTAAGTTGACTTCCATATCGCAAAAGATGCAGTTAAAAATACTTGTTGGTGCTGGATCAATTGAGGGATGTATCATGCTTATATGTGTTATTTTTAGGACTTGCCTTTCATGCTTTACATAAAATTTAGGATAGATACTTCAGTCACAATATATGTAATGGCTGTTAATATGATGGCGTGGTGTTTTAGGTTTTATGCATGGGCAGATTGTTCCTTTCAAGGAAATCTGGTACAGAATGTTATGTTTAAAATAGGGATGACCAAATCTGGATTTTATCCATACATCGGATAATTTTCTATCTGGATTTCAAATATTCTGGTAGGAGATATTTTGATGTCCGGATATCGGATTATCTTTTATTTGTCTTGTCCATATTTCTACTGTACAGATTCTCTATAAATCCTTCATCCACACCAGGGTGGCGACAGACCTGGAAAACCTGGAAAACCGGGAAAAGTCAGGGAATTTGAGGTGTCAAAAAAAGTCAGGGAAATGTCAGGGAATTTCGTCTTCATTGACTTCGAACACTCTTTTGACGAAAATTGTTATAACTCAGGCACTATGGGAGCAATCTACTTCGGATAAGTTTTGTTTTGCAGCTAAAACGTCAGCGCATGCAACGGTGTACAATTTAGAACATCGGACCGAGGAAGGGGGGTTTGGGGGGGCACGTCCCCCGAATTTCAATGGAAAAAAATATGGAGTTTGTCCCATCTTCTCCCGCTATTTTGGGGAGAAGGCGCGAACTTTAGTATTCTTTTCAAAGAATGGACATTTCTCAAGAGAATGAAACATGTTTCATGTTCTTGGGTGCCATACAAGTTGAATAATAAGCCAAAATGTGATTTTTTTTTGTACGAAAAATAGGTAATTTGCTTTTTTGGAGGAAAATTGTTATAACTCGGGCACTAAGGGAGCAATCTACTTTGGATATGTTTTATTTTGCAGATAAAACATCATAGCATGCAACCGTGTACAATTCAGAACGCCGAACCGAGGAAGGAGGGTTTGGGGGGGCGGGGTGCGACCCCCGAATTTCAATGGGAAATAAATCTGGAGTTTGCTACATTCTTTTCAAAGAATGGACATTTCTCAAGAGAATGAAACATGTTTCATGTTCTTGGGTGCCATACAAGTTGAATAATAAGCCAAAATATGAAACTGTTTTTTTTTTACGAAAAATAGGTAATTTGCATTTTTGGAGGAAACTTGTTATAACTTGGGCACTATGGGAGCAATCTACTTCGGATAAGTTTTGTTTTGCAGCTAAAGCATCAGAGCATGCAACCGTGTACAATTCAGAATGCCGAACCGAGGAAAGGGGGTGGGGGGGGGGGGGGTGCGACCCCCGAATTTTAATGGGAAAAAAAATCTGGAGTTTGCTACATTCTTTTCAAAGAATGGACATTTCTCAAGAGAATGAAACATGTTTCATGTTCTTGGGTGCCATACAAGTTGAAAATATGAAAGCCAAAATATGAAACTGTTTTTTTTTTACGAAAAATAGGTAATTTGCATTTTTGGAGGAAAATTGTTATAACTTGGGCACTATGGGAGCAATCTACTTCGGATAAGTCTCGTTTTGCAGCTAAAGCATCAGAGCATGCAACCGTGTACAATTCAGAATGCCGAACCGAGGAAAGTGGGTTTGGGGGGAGCGACTACCGAATTTCAATGAAAAGAAACATAAAAATCTGGAGTTTACCCCCTCTTCTCCCGCTATTTTGGAAGAAGGAACGAATTGTAGTATTCTTTTCAAAGAATGGACATTCCTCAAGAGAATGAAACATGTTTCATGTTCTTTGGTGCCATACAAGTTGAATAATATGCAAAAATGTGATTTGTTTTACGAAAAATAGGTAATTTGCATGTTTGGAGGAAAATTGTTATAACTCGGGTACTATGGGAGCAATCTACTTCGGATAAGTCTCGTTTTGCAGCTAAAACATCAGAGCATCCAACCGTGTAAAATACCTCCTCTTCTCCCGCTATTTTGGGGAGAAGGTGCAAACCTTAGTATTCTCTTCAAAGAATGGACGTTTCCAAAGAGATTGAAACATGTTTCATGTTCCTGGGTGCCATACAAGTTGAATAATGAGCCAAAATGTGAAACTCTGTTCGGAAATGTGGCATGGATATGTTGCGGAGAGGGGGGAGGTTGGTCATCAATATGAATTTCCTAGGCTTGCTCCAGACCTGTGTCAGAGTTTCCACCCAAACATAAGAGTATGAAGGTCCAAAAAGCACATTCATTTCGTAATCAGCACCACGATACCATTATGGTATCATCGGACCAGTACGACCTTACTTTGATGATACCATATGGTTGGTATCATCGGAGGAGTAAAGGTTAAGCCTCTAAATATTACGTGGAAAATGCAATGAATTATCATTTTTTGTTGTCCGTATGAGAGTAGTAAGTGTGGCCGCGGTGGCTAAGTCGGTAACGCGTCTGACTACCATGCTAAAGGTCCCGGGTTCGATCCCCGGCCGGTTCAAATCCGGGAACTTTTCTAACGATGGAAGCGGCCCCGGCGCCCACCCAGCGTCGAATGACATGGGTACCTGGGGGAAACCCTGGGGGGTAAAGGCGGTCAGGGGCGTGATGCTGATCACATCACCCCCACTCACGACCGGATCAAGAAAGTGTGGGGCGTTACCCCCACACCCCCTATACGCCTTCATGGCGTGGTGCTATGCACAGGGGAACACTTTTCACTTTTTATGGGAGTAGTAAGGGGACTTACAGATGGAGGGGATAAGAGCGGGTGGCGCCGTCCGATTGTCGGACGTCGTAGTAAGGCATTTTGTTGGGTAAACTGAAGGAACATGGAAACAAATAGGTTCCATTGATACATACGATTTTTGTCGAATATCGCCACCTGACAAAGTATCTCACTACAAAATGCGACAGAAATTGCATGGACTGCAACATCGAACAAAAATCGCATGCATAAACAAGAAGAGCTTTAGACTGCAAATATGCTGCTGGAATTTTATTACTCTTCTGGCTCACTTCACCTTATTTAATGTAGCAGTGCTTACGGAGGCTTTCTTTTATCATCCTGACGTATTACTGGTTTCGCACAAGTTAACATACGTTTACAATGACATTGCAATATTCGTAGATATCAAGACGAATCCAACAAAACGGGATATACATATTGAATAGTATCACGAAAAATTGAAACATAAATCTGCATTGGTGAACGTTATAAAAATTGGCAAGTGCTTGCTCCCAACCTCAAATTTACTGCAACACTAATATTGCAATGAAATTAACGCCACTCTCTGTCCTGTCTGTTTAATCTCGTGAGAGATGGTCTTTAATCTCTCACTGAGTGAAGTTAATGTCCAATATTATGTAATAAAATACTAATAATAAATACGTAAATATTTTAATATCATATTTACTCGAATCATTCAATCATAACAGCAAATCACTTCCTTCAAGAATTGACTTTTTTCTGCTAGCCCTGCTAAATTTTCACTTTCCATCTACTGATTTATACGAGGGGTGGCCAGAAAGTAATATCCAATTAGTAGGTACATTGATTTTTAGCAAACGCCAAAACCGTGAAAAATGGTAATTGCTGCGAAATTATGTTTAGGAATGTGCAGTGATGCTGGACACATTTTTCGCCCGTTCGAAATATCGAAATAATGCGAATTTGGCAGAAAATGCGAATTGTTGGCGTTTTTAGCGATTTTTTTTAAAGAAATGTCCTAAAACAACGAAATATTCCATGAAATCCAACATCATTGTCTTTTCTAGGCCATGTTTGTGTACATAGTACATTCAAGTTTTCCAAAATTTTACTCAAGAATAAACTATAGAGTTATACGTACATGGAATAATTCGGACAGCCACATTAAATCATGTATTTCCCACGATTTTTTCAACTTCTATCAAAACCATTTGCATCACAGAGCAAAGTGGCAGGGTTCTAACAGGAGATCGAGTGCGTATCTACCGTCACACGGGAGCCACATCTTCGTATTTGTCGCACGAGATATGTTTTGAAATACCAAGCTAAGTGCGCACTATCTGCATTTGTCAAGCGAGTAATAATGGAGCTCAGTCGTTATGGCATCTGACTACTATGCGAGAGACCCGGGGTCGATCCCCTACGGGGGAGAACCGGGATGTTTTCCACCTATTCAAACTGCTCCGGCACCCGCCCTGCATCATATGAAGCTGGTACCTTGAGGAAACTTTGAGGGATAAAGGTAGCCAGGAGTGTGGTGCTGATCACATCACCCCCACCTTCAGCCGTGATCAAGAAAGTGTGGGGCCCTAACTCCACACCAAAATTCCATTATCTAAAATCCTTACCTTAAAATTCATAAAGGGGTATGGAAAATAACTTTCCAGAAATAACTTTCAAGATATCAAACTCTCGCGAAGAGGCGTAAGCCATGTGACTTACAATTTGAAACAGTAGTTTAAAAACACCATGAAGGTATAATTTCAGATATTTGCCAGAAAATGCGCTAAAATGAAAATGTGAATTTTGGGAAAAATAACACCGAATAGTAAAAAATAAAAAATAAGAAAATACGCCAATTTGAAAAAAAAATATCAAGGTCCCTAACGATTAGGCATAAATAAAACAAGAATATCAGTTGTAATTTATTGCATTAGTAACAGTGAGTCCTAACCTAATTTTCGGCATAATCACCACCGTTGTTCTGGCATGTGTCGTAGCATGGAACTAAATTTTGTATGCCCATGGTATATGTGTCTGACGGCAAAGACTGGAACTATCTCTACCGCAATATAGCTGTCAAATCCTTGCCCTGTCAGAAACCTCTTCATTTAAACAAAGAGATGAAAGTCGGTACATTGAAGGCCAGGGCTGTACAGGGAGTGGTCTAAGATCTCTCACCTGAAGTGATGCAAAGGCCCGTGTGTACTCAGCTGTATGGGGTTGTGCACATTCGATTTGCCTTCCGTGAATTGTCTGCACCATCGTCTGACCATACTATCACTCACGACGTCTGGTCTGCACAACTCACACGATTGCTGGTGGCTCTGTGCCAAATTCTGAGCGTGCAATGTAGGCTACATCGCAGTCGGTGGAAGACTGTATGAGAGCTGTAATCTTTAACCTAGAACTGTCCTAAACCGGCTGCATTGCAACTGTACCAGATTACAGCTACATACCACTTCTTCCTGCCTGCATGTGTGTGTGTGTTGCTCACCGACCACTAGTGCTGCGTATAGCCACCATTGGAGCTTTTTTCAGGATGCCCCTCGTATATGAACTTTCAGAAGCTTTTATTATTAGAGTGTTCCTGTTTTAATGTGTTGGTTAGCTAAATCAGGTACCTATACAATGCAATTCTATAAATTCCTTGCGTTAAATTTCTAATACTTACATATCCTTTTCGTCAGCATTACTGGTATAACTGCATGTTGTCAGTTTCACAGCACTTCACTTGGATATACTGTACTGAAGCAGAAATCCATCGATAATGTAAGGAAATATGACACTTTCTTTTGTTCTATTCAATTGTTTCACTTATATGCAAGAGTTAAGTCGTTTGCTTTACAGAGAAGAGAGAAGTAGCTTTATGCATTGAAAAATGAGTCCGCACTCATAGTTTTTGCAAGCAGAGGGTTCCAAACCTCAGTGGAAATATCAACATATAATACCGAGAAAGTATAAGGAGACTGATAAATTACAAATTGTATTTCTTAATCATTCACTCTTCACTCTTATCTCATTTAGTCGTAACTTTAAAAATAATCAAGTATTTTATTTTAATCTTCCTGCGTATGACAAAATTCCATAATCCTTCCTTAGCTTGTGAATTGTAATAATTTTCCAAATTCACTATTTTGCAGTTTGAATTCAAATCATAGAGAATAGAGAAATTAAGTCAATTTAATAGAAGATAATATTGGTACTTAGCAAAACCATACGTGGATCTGTATGAGTTTCTTATTTCAATTTGCAAAAACATCGATTTAGTTTAGTTTGTAATTGTCAGGGAAAAATGTAAATTTTGTCCTGGAAAACCTGGAAAAGTCAGGGAATTTTATTTCTGCTTGTTTGAAGCCACCCTGCACACGTTTTTTAAATGTTTATTTTTTATTTCCTTTGCCTAAAACAGATCTCTGCATTACTAAGTTCAAAATAAATGCACGAAGTTTTCAAAAAGAAAAAAAACATAGAAGAGATAAAGTTTAGAATATAACATTCTCAGTTTGGTGTCCCGATCCTTTTTGTGGTAATTATTTCCTTAATTTCAGAAACTATTTTTACCAGAATAACTTACTGAATTAGAAAAAGTAAATAGCGATCTGAATATACAGATTTTTTTAATACTTTTCCAGATTATTTGTTGCATCCAAAACAGATATCAGATAATTTGAAATCTGGATATCCGGAATTTGTGGCCAACTTGAAAACTGCAACACCTTTTCTGCCAAGATACAGAAAGGGAAATTTCCCTACAAAACAGATTAAAACGATAAATGGGGAATAAACAAAAATTAGCAGATGTTTCGGAGTATTTTGTATCGTGTGTGCAAGCATGATTCAAAAGTAATAGGAATGTTTATCAATTACAGGATATAATCAAGAGAAATACCTACGTGTATAAAGGAAGAATAGATCTTGACAATTGCGAAGTGGTTGATGTTAGAGATGGTAAAGGTAAGTCAATTTCTAGTTTGTGTATATGTTATGGCTAAACTATGTAAGAGGTAATTCTAAATACAGTAGAACCTCTATTATACATTTTGAGGATACTGTGACAACAGAATTTATAATGCAAAAGTTATTTTATTTGGTAACATTATAGTATAAGGGAAACAGATTTCTTCAAATTTACAGGAGAAAGTACTTACGGAAATCATTTTCTGTAGCGTTGTGGAAGTTCGTGAATCTAGTTTTGATCCATTTTAATGCGAAAACATGTCGTTTTCTGCGAAAATCTCTGTCCGACACGCTGTTATTGCTGCCGCCATTTGCTTTTTGCATGAGAGTACAATGTTCCGTGTGTTAAGATGACGCAACCCCATAGTCAGTGTTTCAGCCTTGCCGTGTTTTCACTTGAACATGACGTGTCGAGTATTTTTTTATTCTTTTTAACTAGGCTTGCCTAACCTAACCTAACCTAACCTTACAGAAAATGGTTTTGGGGGCTAACAAGAATGGTTTTGGGGGCTAACAAGAATGGTTTTGGGGCCTAACAAGAATGGTTTTGGGGCCTAACAAGAATGGTTTTGGGGGCTAACGTCAATGGTTTGTGAGGCTAACATCAATGGTTTGCGACGTATTAGCATAATTTCAAATCCGGGCACGAAAGTAGATATTTTCCGGTGAACGAGGTTGCAACACTGCATAAATCGACAAAACACACTCACAACGTGCCCTGAACCAGTATGCTATCGCCTGCCGTAATGTGTTACAGAATCGAAATAACAAGTAACAGTGAGTGCTCGTAAATCTAAGAAATAGACATTATCTTAGTTAGAAATGCATTATTTCATCTTAGGAAATGTTCCGCATTCCAAAATAGTACGTTAGCAATGTAAAAAATATGATTTATAGGTGTTTCCCTTATACTATAATAGTACCATTTTTTTTAACAATTTGTTTATTTGGACCAGGAAGATCAAATGTTTAAAGAGCAAAAATGTAAAATTCAGTAACATAAAATCAAGGTTCCACTGCAGTTCATTTTTAATTTTATTTGAAGAAGTTTATTTATCTTTGCTGGCCTCTCGCCGAGGCCAGCAAAGCCATTTTTGAAATTTGCCCTGCTTTAAAAAAAAACAACTTATGATATTCCAAAATCTTGTAAATTTTATATGCTTAGAATTCTAGAGCATTCACATGATCTTCATGTGGGTTTGCTTTCATTTTCATCTAGGTATTCGCAATAGTTTAATAGACACAAAACTTTTCTGAATATCTAAACAGTGAAAGCAAACAGTTGAAATTTTACATGACTATATTCATTTAACCACAGTATGGTGAAACCAAATATGTATAATTTAATTTGTATGAAGGCTGAATGGCAATATGTCACAATGTGGAGTAATCAAATGACTACCTTAGTTCATGAGTTGGCTGCAGTCTCTTTTCTTGGTATGACCATATCTCCATATGTATATGGAAGAAAACAAAAGAAACAAGAATGACATATCAAGAGGTGTTTTGAAGAAATTACTAGAAATGTATTTGGCATTTAAAGCTATAACCAATAACCTGGTGATATGTTAATGTAAAAGGTAAAGGCAAAGTTCCTCGTACACATACGAGGCGTATTTAAAAAGAAAACGCCAATTATTTATAAAAACTGACTGGCAACAGTGATCGAGTCGCGCCTACACATTGGCGACCTAACAATCATATTTTTGCTAGTCAGCAGTTGGTTATTGTGTGAGTTAAAGCACGTTCAAATGGCTGCGCGAATATACAATCCCGCCTGTTAAGAATTCTTAACGCCAAAGGTCATAATGCTGCTGAAATTCACGGAGAATTGTGTGATGTGTATGGTTCGAATGTAATGAGTGAAGGAAGAATAGGACAAAATGTTGTACATTCACACCTACCAAAGGCGAAAAAGTTCAAGAAAACTCCATCTGCACAAAAAGTCATGACAGCTGTGTTCTGGGACGAATGAGGTGTGTTTTTGGTCGATTTCGTGGAGCAGGGGAAAACAGTCACATCACAGGCATACTGTGAAACACCATCAAAACTAAGACATGGAATGCACCGCTCAGGAACTGTTTTTATCCACGACAATGCTAGACCACACACTGTTGTGCTCACTCTTCAGACGATTGAGAACTTTTTGATCACTCCCCGTATAATCTGGACCTTGCACCTCATGACTATCATGCACCTCAAAAATTGACTTGCATGCCAATGGTTTGCAAAAACTGAGGTGTTGAAAACAGCAGTGTTGGATTGGCTGAACTCTCAGGCAGCAAGCTTCTATGCAGAGAATATAAAAAAGGTATTCAAAGGTACCAAAATTCCTTGGAAAATTCTGGTGACTATGTTGAGAGCTGAAGCAGATATGTACGTGTTTGTAACCACTTATACAGTGTTGCTACAATTCTTTTGTTCTTTGATATAATCAATCGGCCCTTATTTTTTAAATGTGCCTCGTAGGGCCAAACACATTCTTGATCTCTGCTATTTTGGAGGTGATGTGATCAGCACCAGGCTCCTGCAACCTTTACCCCCCCCCCCAGGTTTTTCCCTAGGTACCCATTGATTTGAGGCTGGGTGAGTCCCAGAGCCGCTCTTTGTGGGGAACAAGGCCAGAAAAATTCCAACCTTACATTACCTACCCTGGGAATCAAATCCAGGTCTCCTGTGTGGAAGTCCGACACCCTACTATGTCAATGTTCTGACTTATAAGGAGCATGGAGTATATTGCGGTTACACATCAACCCATTAAGTGTGGTGGAGCTATATTTAGACTCTCTAAAAATGGTCCTTTTTTGCAGAACGTCTATATATAGAATTTTTTTGCACTTTCAGTGGTCTGTGTCTGACTGCCATCTGGGAGACCTGGGTTCGGTCCTTGGGGTGGGTGTTCTAAGGTCGGAATTTTCCCAGCCTTGTCCATGCATAAAGTGGCTCTGGGTCTCACCCAGCCTCAAATAAATGGATACTGGGGGCAATCCGGGAGGGTAAAGGTTACCTGGAGCATGGTGCTGTTAACATCACCTGCAGTTTGACCGAGATTGAGAATATATTGTGGGGCCCTATCCCCAAATACCCTAAATGTGCCTTCATGTCAAGGTGCTGTATGCAGGGGAAAATTTTCCTTTAATCTTAGCTAGCATGGAATGTTTATTTGCGGCAGAGTCTATATATAGATCATTTACCTTAGCTTCAATTTGTGGAAAGTCTTTTTATAGTTAGTTTCTTGCATTATTTCCAATGAAGGGAATTTGTGGTTGCATCTATATATAGAGGATATCTTTTTGGACACACTTCCCTTCAAGGTCACCGCAGGGAAGGGGTTAAATGCAGCTTCAACTGTTTTATTTAATATCGTGAACTTTCTGTAAGTTGTAAGGTGATTCTGGATAGCAACTAGGTAACCATATCAAGAAAGAAAATAGCATTCCCTGTTCAACTCCAAGCTACTTACTACAAAGGTTCGTTTCCATGCCTCAACCAGGATTTTAATACTGAGCTCTAATGCCAAGTGAGCTTTGAATGTTTAAAGTTTCTTCACAATGGAGGTTTCTGTGTATGCTATGGTTTTATGTTTGTGCTAGTACAAACCCATGTTTTATTCCAATATCCTTTGTCTTTCTGCAGATCCTCAGATGGGTGTATCGGTGAGGCATGGATGGAAAGTGAAAAACAGTGCTAGGGACAAGTGGTTGCTGTTCTGCGTGCGTTCAGCGGATGAGAAAAGAAGATGGTTGGAAGCCATGCAGGAGGAACGTGATTTGGTGGCGAGGGACACAGAGGAAGGGCTCGTGTTTCCTGAATCAGCACGGCAGCTGGCTCGGAATGCTGCTCGACGTCAGAGGCGGCCTCCTAGCAGACCACGCAGTAAGTTCCATGAAAGAATATATAATCTTAAACCAGTGTAATACTCTTCAATGTGTAGAATACATAAATTGCCCAATCTCCTTATGTTATAGGACTATGAGCCTCACTTACTAAACGGCTACACTGAACCTTCTCAGATTACACTGATGATGTAACTTTAACCCAAGGTTTATTAAAACCTAGTTATGGTTCTTGTACACAGACTATTACAATGGGCTGAATGAAATAGCCTACAGTAATAATATTGTTTTTTGTATCTCCTCCTATCTCTTGCCTCAGCATGTATTTATTATTCAGTGAAAACTTCCTGTTCGTCTCTGCTTACTGGATCTATTTTTGAGAAATTCAGAAGCATTGTTAATGAACTGATTGATAAAATATATTGCTTTAAAATCCATATTGAAATTAACTTTTAAAACTCTAAATTGCCATATTTCATGAACATCCATGTAGATGAAACTTGGAAGCATTTTAAAGATAAAAATGTATTCCTTCATTATAATAAATATTCTTCAGTGTAATTCCAACAACGATAACTCTATAATCACAGCAATAACAACAGCAAGTAAACAAAACAATTTGACAGGAAATAAGGCAAATGTCGCACACTTACATACTAATGGCTATGATATGATGTAAGAATTCAAATCCAGTCGTGAGGATAGTGAAATTGGGATATGACAAAACTTAATGGGACAAAACATAGTGATATGCTTTACCCAAGGTTTGAACTTTGGATCTCTAGCTTAATACCGTGCGTTCGTTTTTGACTCCTGGCTGAGAAAGCACATGACTGCAGAACGGCGATGCATGGTGTGGATGCTGGCATTTTCGACCCATGACATCCTGCTTATTTTTACGCACATATCTTTAGCATGCAGAAAATTGTATTTATATTCCATAACTAGTACTAATCTGTGTTATAAGACTTGTTCAAAGTGATGGCCAACTGCATTCACACATTCCCGGCATATTTTAATCAAATTTTGATTGACACGCAAAAGTTCCTCTTCCGCAATTTTTGTAAGTTCTGTTCTTACATTGTCTTTCAGTTCATTTGTAGTGTGGGAATTTTTTCTATAGACTATTTTTAGGGGTCCCCACAAATAATAAATTGCCTACAAACATCTTGACATGATTCATTGTTTTGTTTTAACATGAATTTTTCGGCTGGCACTGATGTGATCTATGAGCCTGGACAACACACTTAAATTAGGTTATTGAAGATATTATTATTTACAGGTTTTCAAACAATTAAAATTCGGACTTAAGAAGCAATTTTCTTCTGGGTATTTTTTTACCCAGAGGGATGAAAACAACTTGCAAACAGAACAAATATATCAATCAAAATTTGATCAAAATATTCCGGGAATGTGTGAATTCAGTTGGCCATCACTTTGAAAAACTCGTAGAACACAGGCTAGTACTAATTATGCAATATAAATACAATTTCCTGCATGCTAAAGATATGTGCATAAAAATAAGTGGGATGTCCAGCATCAGCGCCGTGCCTTGCCGTTTTGCAGTCATGCGCTATCTCAGCCAGGTGCCAAAATGAACACAGTAGTACTTTATACTATGAATACTGCCATAATATCGGCACTTGCTACTGAACTTGACATTAATGAAGGTATTGCAATGAAATTTGAACAGGAGTATGTTCGTTGTGTTAGAAATTAAATGCGTTCTGTTGCAACACAGAGTAGCAGTTTGTCAGCCAGCCTGTCTTCTGACTGACTCTCCTCTACTGGGCTCATTTTGCTGAGGGTGGCTACACATTACTGTTGTTGTTCGTGAATACCAGGTGTGCCGGTTAATAATTCTTAATTTCATCTCTGGATGGCGCTGGAAGCAAGGGCTGGTGCACAGTCTCAACTGTTATGCCAGTGTGTTGCCAGGACATTACCTGTCAAAATGCCGTGGATGTGCAACCGAGTGCGAGTGATCGTGATATTGGGTTTGTGTGGAAAACATGTTGACCTTCAAACCAAATAAGGAGCATGTGCGGGCATATCCTGCTTTTCTTGTTCAATCAAAAGAAAAACGCGAGTGAAAGCCATCATATCCTTGTAGAAATGTACGGTGACAAGATGCGTGTGTGTGTTGGTTTCGACTTGAAAGACAAAGATTGCCTGGGCGAGTCGAAAAAATTCCAAGATGCCGAATTGCAAGCACTGTTGGACGTAGACGATACACAAACGCAACAACAACTGGCAGAGAAGTGAAATGTTGGTCGCCAAACCATATCTGATCGTCTTCATGCCATGGGAAAGATCCAGAAGGCTGGCAAATGGGTCCCACATCATCTGAATGACAGACAAATGGAAAAGCAAAAAACGGTGAGTGAAGTGCTTCTTTCTCGGCATGAAAGAAAGTCTTTCTTGCATCGGATAGTGACTGGGGACGAAAAATGAATCTACTTCGAGAACGCAAAAAGTAATGGGTTGACCTAGGACAACCTTCAACATCGACCACAAAACCGAATCGTTTCGGAAGGAAGACAATGCTATGCATTTGGTGGGATCAGAAGGGTGTGGTGTACCATGAGCTTCTGAAACCAGGTGAAACAGTGAATGCTGTACACTACCATCAACAACTCATCAATTTGAACCATGCATTGATCGAAAAGTGCCCAGATTGGGCGACAAGACACGGAAAAGTGATTTTGCAGCACGACAACGCCTCATCACACACAGTGAAAGGTGTCAGAGACACCATTTCTGCACTTGGCTGGGAATTCTTGCCCCACCCGCCATACTCACCAGACTTAGCCCCTTCGGACTACCACTTGTTTTCATCGATGTCTCACTCCCTTTCCCAGCAACACTTCAACAATTACGAAGATGTCGAACAATGGCTTGCTGACTGGATCACCACAAAATGTGAACGATTTTTCTGGAAGGGCATCCACAATTTGACGGACAGATGGACACAATGTATAGCTAGCAATGGTGCATACTTTGAATAAAGTGTTTGTTACCTTTCTCCCCAGATACACTTGTTTCCTTTCGGATCAATTAAGAGTGTATGCATGTGTGCATACAGGATAGTTGGAAAATGTATCGGTACACTCTGGAGCAGCAAAGTTTATTGTTCGCACTTGTTGGGAAACCGAATCGATAAAGTCATGTCAACAGCAATTCCAGGAGAAGTTTGGAGGCAGACATCCGGCAAATAAGTCTAGCATTTGGGCCTTGTTGAAGAAACTCGAAACCCAGGTGACTTTATTGGATGAGCATGCAGGTCGTTCAGAAATGTCAAGAGAATGTTCCAGAATGTGAAGGATCAACTAGTGGCATCTCCCAAAAAGACACTGCACCAACTTTCACAGGAATCAGGTTTGTCCAGCAGCATTTGTCATCATGCTGCATCAAAAGTGAAGCTGATCTAGAAAACAAGTGGCACTCTGTCATTGATTTCAGACACTTCAGAAAAATCCACGCATTCTGGAATACACTTGATTCTCAAACGAGGCATGGTTTCTCCTGTCTGGATATGTGAATTCTCAAAATTCCCATACTTGGGTAAGTGAAAATCCCACCATGACAGAACCCCTTCATTCGGGAGGTCTCCCCGATGGCGCAGTGGTAGCATTGTCACCTAGTAGTCAAGGGGTCCTGGGTTCTATATCCGGTGGAGGCACATAGTGGTTTGGATCCAACTTTAAACTGTAGGTCCAGTTCCAATTAGCCTTACTGTGCATAAAGTGGACTTAAAACACCAACTTAACTAACTAACCTTCATTCGAAGAAGATTGGTGTGTTTAGTGTGGGATGTCCTGGTGGTCCATAATTGGTCCCATCTTCGATACAACCAAGACAACAGCTGCATATATGAAAATATTCAACCTTTGTATATCACTTGGATGACGAGGAACTCTCCATTAGATATATCCAGCAAGATGGAGTGACATATGTCCACATCATACACCAGCATGGCCGAAATCGAGTAAAGTTTTGTGACTGCGTCATTTCGATGGGGCTTTGGGCACCAAGCTCGCCTGATCTGATTATTTTTATGGGGATATCTGAAAGGTAGACTTTACGCAAACAAACCACGACCCACAGACATCTTGAAAGCAAACTTCAACGAAGCAATTCAGGAAGTGACAGCAGATGTTCCAAAATATGGTGCACCAGGTTCAATGTGGGTGAAAATGGTGACCACTTCCAACACATGTTATGATGTCATCATATTTCTCGCAAACTGAGGTAAGCCTCCTTCAAATTTCATTGCAATATCTTCATTAATGCCAAAATTTTAAAGAAATTTTAAAATCCCACTTGCGATTGGGACACCCTGTATGAGACTAGTTTT
The DNA here is from genome assembly GCF_977018435.1 of Lepisma saccharinum. Classification (NCBI taxonomy): domain Eukaryota; kingdom Metazoa; phylum Arthropoda; class Insecta; order Zygentoma; family Lepismatidae; genus Lepisma; species Lepisma saccharinum. Next base: position 33,241,475 of record NC_139258.1, on the reverse strand, counting down.
GTTACACTAAATGAGGAATGTAGCTTATTTATTTTCATGACTGTCAATTGTTTATTTGTTATTTTCAGATAAAAGTTACAAACGAGACATTGCATATCCTATAAATCCAGTGGAAATTCTCGGTTCAAATCAAAATCTTCAAGGGCAAGTTGGTAACATGCACTCTTCGCATGGTTCAACCGGTTCCTTGGGTCGGAAAGTGGGTACCTGGTTTATGTTCGGTAGCAATAAGAAGAGCCGAGCATCAGGTCGAGGTGTGACCCAGGCCCATCCAGTGTGACAGTTGGAGCATGCTGCGGTGTCATCAGGACATAGGTTAGTAGCGAGTCCTTCGAAGAAGACGAAGAAAGATCGCCAACTTTACACCAAAACATGAGTCGTTATTTATAAGCCAGATAGAGGTAGAGTCTGACTAATGGTTTTACAAATAGTGTCTCAACCTATTTAATAGGTGTTGCAATAACGTAATTGGTTTCAGATGTAATCTGTCTTTTTTAATAACAAAAATTACTGTTAAGAAGAATTAAATGTTGCTAACGTGTGGAAAAAAATGGTTAATAACTGTTTGTTGATAACTGTGTTATATCAGTGAATGTTTTTATTTACTGGACAGATAAACGTTGAATTAACTGCTTGACTATGATAAGAAATCGTAAACTGAATCATGGAGTCTTCTTTGGTAAACTTTATGGAGCAAAGTTTATGACAATGGCCTTCTTTCAAACCAACATATGTCATGTGTTGTGAAGAAGGTGCAGAAACTTTGCTCTGAAGAAATTTCTTCATATTGGTCAAGTAGTAAGTGTGCGGTAGGAGTTGACGCTTACAGAGAAGCAGACAGTTGAACATATCGTCTCTTTCCGATGCATGTACTTTCTATAAATTTTAAAAAAATGAAACAAAAATATATACACGCAAAGACTGAATTCTCTGTTTCACAGTAGTAATAAGATTAACTTTTAACATTCCTGTCTCTACTTCTTTTTTTATTGGCTGTCTACTTATTCAAGAGGAGAAAATTTTTATTATGGAATTTGTATGTACTTTTCACAGTTTTTTGAAAGAAAAAAAGCAATTGTGGGCTTATTTTTTTTCTTGCTAAGTCAACGAACATGTTCGTACTTTTGAACTCTTTTTGCAAAAGTGAAAAACTTGTGCATGCAGCAGCAGTATTTAAGTTTCAGTATTTGTAATTTTAATAATATTTATAAGAACAATTTTTAATGTGTGAATGTGAAAGGCATGCACCATTGGAACAGATTCTAGTTCTTGCATGAAATATCCTTTTTTAGTCATAATAACTTGAGCTTCGCTTGTAAAATTTTCTAGGATCATACTGTTTGTAAAACTGTTCTTATGGCATTCCATATGATAAATTTGCAGTGCTGGAGAGAGGGGAAGAGTTAAGTCTTCCTTACTTCAACTGTCAATGAATTTGTCAAATATCTCTCGTTTGAATTTCCTTTAAGATATTGCCAAGTTAAACTATTGTGAAACTATCTTCATAGTTAATAAGTTAATTATAAGAATGGCAAAGAGTGAGCAAGGAATTTTAAAATTTGATATAATTACAGAAATTTCTAATATTTGTGAAAATGTAGCTTAATTTTAATAGCAGTAGACTGGTTCCTGTAACTGCTTTTCAATTGTTCATAGTGAGAGAAAAATTCACTATAGTTAATTGCAATGGCAATTATCTCTTATTTATTTTAATATTGAAAAATTAGCAATATAATAATTAAAATGATATTCTCAGTAACTACATAAACTTTGTGGATGCTTCTATAATTTTATTTTGAATGTTTATTAAATGGATATGCACTTTAAATACCATATTTCATCGCGTTATCGCTGTAGATTTTATGCCCTTTTTTTTTTTCAAAAAAGTGGGGTGCAACCATTATGTGAAGCTTTTTTTTTTTAAAAAAAAAATACTGATATTACCCATACTTAAAAATCATTTATACTAGATAAACTGTCTGGTGCAAGATTAGTGAACCAATATAATATATGTTAAATACAGTAGAGCGTCGATTATCCGAAGTAATTGGGGGACATGGGTGTTCAGAAAACTGGTTTGTTCGGATAATCGAACTGTACATGTTTATTTGCCAAAAAGAAGTACTGTACAGTAAATTTATTCATAAAAACAGGCATCTCTTTAAGTATTACAAAGTAACGTACAAAGGCAACTTTAGTAGGAATATATAGTATGTGGTACAGTTTATTAAACAAAAATATGTACATATTACATACGCATTTTGCATGAACAATACATACACCGACAGAAGTGTGCTGATTGTTGAAACACAGCGACTGGCGGCTTGGCCGGTCAGCAGCGCCTTATGAAGGCCCCATTAGAAGCAATGTTCCGCCAGCGGTGGCTCAGTGCGGCGACTACTGTGGGAAACTTGGTTTGGGAGTGAGGGGGATGATGGACGGTAGGGTGGGAAAGTAACAGGTGCGAGCGAGTACACAGTTCGGTTAAGCGGTCGTTCGGTTGACCGACGTTCGGATAATCGACGCTCTACTGTATTTTAAATTAGAATAGTCCAAATCGACAGACATCATTTCTTTGTGATACTTTAGCGAACTTTTGGTGTGAAATCAAAAGTTAACACATTAGTTATTTATTTATGCATTATAGTCGAACTATTACACTTGAGAAATTTACTGCAGTGTTGCAAAGTACACTTACAATTTTTTCTCTTTGAATGTTCTGCACTGCTATAAATCACTTCATTATGTGATGTGACGATAATGCAATGAAAGGTTGTAAACCAATTTTTGGACTGAAAAAATGGGGTGCAGTGATCGAGGTGAAATATGGTACATAACCTGATTTAGTAAAAATTTCTGTACTGACATACATAGGCCCTAGATGTCCTAGAATGTAACAAAAGTTTCTTTGGGGTCTTCCAAATCGGATTTTAAGGTTTTTAAAGGAGTTAAGCATGCCCCCAAATTGTTTTTCTTGTTCTTTTTTACAAAATTACAGTTGAACTAAGGGAGACTTGTTCAAGGCACCATTTCAAAGGTTTAACAATCAGGAGTTTTAATCTTCCATCAGTTTTTGTTCAGTCTGATACATTAAAAATTCGCTAATACAAAGTGCACTGCAAATATACATATCAACAATATTTTGTTTCATATTTATATACATATATTCTTGTACTAGATGATCAGAAAAGTGTTTGTATTTCAACATTTTTAACATCGATTCTTGTTAACATGAAAAATAATAAGCAATTTAGAAATGCTTTAAATTTGCAAAAGTAATTCTTGTTGATTTTTGTTAAACTGCTGATGAAATGAAACTATGCAAAAATATACATTCCTATGAAATTGCATGAATATCAGCTATGAAGTACTTTATTGTTGACACATTAGAAGGGTGTGTTTTTGAATACAGGGTGGCACACGAAAAACTGGCCCAAGTCAGTAGCATATGCTGCTGACCTGGGCCAGTTTTTCGTGTGCTACCCTGTATAAGACTATTTATCGAGATCGAACTATATATTCTGGTAACAAGAAATGTTTACTCTCCTCCAAAAAAACAATGCAAATTACATTAGTGTTGATTGTGATATTCCCCCCAATATTTACTGCTTCAACATACTTTCCAGTTATTTGGATGAATACTATCTAAATAATCAACAAAGTGTATACAGGTTTTATGATTTCTTTTGGATTTTTTAAATTGAACAAATGTATTTATTTTGATGAAAGTTATGTGCTTAATTAATTGATTAAGGTTATGTGCTTAATTAATTGATTAAGGTTATGTGCTTAATTAATTGATTAAGGTTATGTGCTTAATTAATTATTATGTGCATGTAAGGGAAACCTTGCTTTTTTGCATCCAAAAGAAAACATACTTGTAAATTAAATTTTGCATACTTAAAAGAATCATATTTGTAAACGTTTTGGGATGTAACAAATTTTTAGATGCCAGAATGTTAACCTACATATTACAGTGCACACAGTTGTCAGCACACTCATTTTTCCTGGTCATCAAAAATTCTAAACAAGAGTTAGATTGATTGATTGATTGAATTGGTGCTTTAAGTCCACTTTATCACAGTAAGGCTAATCGGGACTGGACCTACAGTTTAAAGTGGGATCCGAACCACTATGAGCCTCCACCGGGTCTAAACAAGAGTTAGAAAAACAAATATGAAACTGATGGTTGATACAAACTCCTGAGTTACACATACTTTGTAACCAATTTTTCTAATGAAACGCACATAATAATATATATATATCCAGGTTTCCCTGATCACAGCTTTATGAAATGTAACTAATTGTTAAATCTGTTGTACAGATTTTTTTGAAGACTGCTGTGATACACTTGACTGTTAGATATTTTCCTTAAATAGCAGGTCGTACCAGTTGATAGTAATTTTGGTGTCGAGACCTTTTTTGTAAATAACTTGTACATTACTGTTCTGAGAGAAAATTGTAGAAATGCATGCTGATGGATTGTGCCAGTCGATAACGATAACCTAGTCCTTTCAGTATAAGTTGTATACAGGTGTAAAAGAGAGGTTGCTGAATAGTGACAGTGATGGATTATGTTATATATACTATATTGATTTATTGTACATATTAGACTGGCATTTTGACCCATATACAGCAAAATAAAATTGTAAGGTTAAATTTGATGTAAATAAATATTAGTTTTTTACAGAATATAAGTCATTTGATTTCTCCCATCTAGTTGAATGCTTAACACCAGTGCATTTAGTGAGAATAGTCCCAGGTTTGATCATTGTATACCAGGACTGTGATATCTAGGTCCCTATTTTTTTTTTCCTACGTTCTACATATATGCTACTTAGAGATCTTTGCATTTCATGTACTCAGCACCACTCTACTGAAATTCTGTACGACCTAAATGAACCATAAATTCCTAAAAACCCTATTTTGACTTGAATAATGCTGACCAAGGCAAAATTTTATAGTATATATATATAAAAAAATACACTCAACATAATGTTTCCACCCTCGAACAGGGTCTTGTACAGACGAATATTCACAAATAATTTATTAAAACATTAAAATGCTGACAAAGGCAAAATTTCATAGTATAAAAAAAAAATACACTCAAAACGTAACTTTTCCACCCTCGAACAGGGTCTTGTACAGACGAATATTCACAATAAATTTATAAATTTTCACAATTAATTTATTGTGAATATTCGTCTGAAGAAGACCCTGTTAGAGGGTGGAAACGTTACGTTTTGAGTGTATTTTTTTTTTATACTATGAAATTTTGCCTTTGTCAGCATTTTCTGTGCAAATTTCCACCATCTTCCAGCTTGCATCACGAAATTGGAAAAATGTGGAGGAAACTGACTGGATGAGGCACGTTCTCTGTTGTTAATCGCTGAACATCCCAGGCAATTAAATGGACCGTAGGTGTAGCAAACCAATTAAAAATGCAGTTTTTTTTTTTTTTGAGATGGAATCCTAGGTACAAAATCATTCAGTTCTTAAAACAGGGCAGACATTATTCCCAACCTCCAATAGTGCAAGTGTGTGGGAAGATTACAAGAATATGGAATTGGCTGTTTCGAATGCCTGCTGTAAAAAGTAGGAAGGCAACCTTTCCCATCCACACAACAGTTAGGTGAAAGAGGAGGGTTTGCACTGGAAACTACAACTGCCCTAATATAAGAGGCTGTTCATCAAGGAGAGAATACCACTGCGAGAATAACCTGCCTGTGAGTTTTCTGAGCGCACATTAAGCCCAGGAAAACCAATCAGAACTTGACCTACAGTTTAAAGTGGGATCCGAACCACTAGTTGTGTCCAACGGATATCGAAACTACAACTTCTCTGATACAAGTCAATGACCGTTACCACTATACCTCTGGGACAACCAAACTTGTCATGGGAATCAGCAGCAGTTGCGTTTATTAAGTTTGCACCAATAAATTCCTGCAGCGTAGAGAGAAGGTTCACCATGAACACTTCTGGCTTGTAACAATCACATTGTAAGTTAATTGGATTGTTACAATCCAGAAATGTCTGTGACGGTACAAGCACCCACTCGCAGACAACTAGAAAAACTTCACCACGGAGAACATTGAAAAGCATATGGTGGTGCAGTACTTCAAAATATGATAAAGTTTTTACATTGCACAAACTGTATATTTTTTATAATCAAAGCATAGTATTCATTGCACTACAAATAGTAACTTTTGTACACAAATTGAGTCTAAAACCAGTCATTTCATAAAATTATTATTTAATAATTATGCCTATTAATTTATTATAAGCACCTAAAAATCAGGTCCCTAGTGATATCAATATCATTGATGCCGACAGTAGGAGGGCACAGGTTGTATGGTCTCAGTGTGTTCAGTTGCTGATATATGCACTGGCACAATTTAATTGAATAATAAACTTAAGACCATAAGGAACAGTTTCAATGTTCAGCCAGACACAAAACCTTCTCTTCCCTGCAGTGAACTGGAAAAGAAGAGGTTTGTGCACTGGATGGTTGCAGGAAGGGAAGAAACTTAACATTACACTTATGGGGGTATTATTTTACTTGTTCTTTTGGAAATAGCAAATTTCCAATGGCATAGAAAAAGGGATGAATGGAAAGAGGACAGGTTGAAGATTTTGTTTGTGGTGAGAAAAGTCTTAAACTTCCATTTGATTAACAAGAAACTGAATCATGTTTCTCCATGAGGAATACATGGGACTGCATAAATACTTATCATATTTTTTAGATCCTATCTAGCTTAATAATCAAATTTAAAAAACGCTAACTTGCACCATGGGGAGAGATTCATACTTGCTTGTAAACAAAAAAAGGTAAAGTGCTCCCCTGTGCTTAGCACCATGCCATGAAGGCGTATAGGGGGTGTGGGGGTAATGCCCCACACTTTCTTGATCTGGTCGTGAGTGGGGGTGATGTGATCAGCATCATGCCCCTGACTGCCTTTACCCCCCAGGTACCCATGTCATTCAACACTGGGTGGGCGCCGGAGCCGCTTCCAACGTTAGAAAAATTCCCGGATTTGAACCAGCTGGGGATCAAACCCGGAACCTTTAGCATGGTGGTCAAACACGTTACCGACTGAGCCACCGCTTGATGATACTCTCTTGTACAATGTGTGTTTTTTTTTCCAGTACCATTGGCCATTCCAACAACATTAAAATAAATGCACACCTGGTGCCAAAGAGAAAACAGCAATGTTTTCGGTAGGTTTTTTTTTTTTATATTCTCTCCTAGGTTCTCTTCTAGTGCGTATAGTATTTAAACAATGAATGGTGACTTTCAACCTTTTTTTTTCACCACTGCTGAATAACTCAAAGTTTTGGTGAGTTATATTGAAGGATATTCTTCACCTTAAAAGTAATGTGGTTGAAATCAAGCAAGTTGTTTGTAGAACAAGACATTGATTGAATGTGCAACAATTGACATACCTAATTACAACTTACATGTAATGCCCAATGGATATATAGATGGGTCTTTAATTTTTTTGGAACTTTTTGTTGCAAGACCTAGTACTAATTTTTAACTGTTTCGTTATTTGTGGAGATTTTAACATTGATGTAACTAAAGGCACACCAAAGAAAAATAGCTTTCTGGATATGATGAACTACTTTTGTACATTTCATACAATTACAACTCCAACAACAATCATGAACAAGACAAAAAGTACAATAGACAATATTTTCACCAATATAAACATTAATAAATATTCAGTAGAAGTTTACATAGGTTTTCCCAACCATGACTCAATTTATTGAGGTAAAAAGAAAACCGCAAAAGTAAATCACAAGTAAAATTCAGATTTCTCCAGGGTAAATGCCAAGGTCATGCATTATGTTGTGCGATTCATATTCTAGTATCTGAGTGATAATATCTCACAGTTCTGTAAGTGCATGTCTGCACTATCTCAAGAAAACAACAAATTCTAAGTTTGTTTCCCATACATTTCTGTCCGATGAGAATTTCCAAAAAATTGTTAGAGCAAATCCTATTGAAAATACAAAATTTCAGGAACCCGAAAAATTGTTAAACCTCTCCCCCCAAAATTCATATTGCCTCCGAAATCCAGGTAGTAAAATTTCCAAATCATGATTTTAAATATTCCAGAGTCCTGATATTTTTTGCCATCCCTACTGTGAAGATATGATGTGCTAGGAAAAGGGTTCTGTCTGAATAAGTATGTCTTGTCACCTCGACAATAAAAATCTGGATCAGTCTAGTTTGTAAGCATAGTAAACACAAAACAACAGCAACTACTTCGTGTTTTGTAAAGTAAGAACGTTTTTCTGAAATCTATATTTGAACCGTAGGATCCAAAAAAAAAATAAAAGGAGAAATACTATGAAGGAAATACAACGTATCCGGAACTGCTCTTCTCCTAGTTCTTTCCAGCACTAACCGTGGGTAAATTTATGCTTTTCCTTTCTTATATTTCTTTTCTATGCACCATTACTTTCATGTATTCTGTGTAAACTGTGTAGCGATGCTCTTCGATATGTGTTTTTTCTCTTAAAAAACAGAGCGTTACATGCTTTAGAGTACTGAAATTAGCAGACACTGAGAAGTTTCATCTTGATGATGAAACAGGCATATGAATAACCCCATAACACACTATGCCCCAAAGTCCTTCCTCGCTCTTTCCTTGCATTGGCGCTCTCTTCAGAGATTGCTCCTCATGGGTGAGGAAAACTTTGAGTTATTCAGCAGTGGTAAAAAAAAGGTTGAAAGTCACCATTCATTCTTTAAATACTATACACACTAGAAGAGAACCTAGGAGAGAATATTAAAAAAAAAACCTACCGAAAACACTGCTGTTTTCTCTCTCTCGTTCTGTATCTTTGTATGATCAACTCCATTCCTGTCTTTTTCTACCCCTTCATCCTATTTTTCCATTCTCCATTCTGTCCTCTCTTTCTGCATTCATCTCTCTATGCTCCTCTGTTTCTTTCTTCACCTCATTACCTCTCTCCAGATCTCCATGTTTCAGTCATGTCACCATATGCCAATCCCTCTGTCTCTTTCTTGCCTTTGTATCAGTTTTGCCCTCTTTTCACACTATTACTCATATGTATGTTCTCTTATTTTGATATATATCTATCTATCTATCTCTTATGCTCACTGTGCCTTCTTCTTGGTTTCTCTTTGTCTAGCATTCTTTCTTTCTGCCTGTCTCTTTTATATTCTCCTCTGTACCTCTGATTTTTCTTCTCGTGGGGCGTTACCCCCACACCCCCTATACGCCTTCATGGCGTGGTGCTATGCACAGGGGAGCACTTTACCTTTTTTTTTATGCCTCCCTCTATCTATTTCTTTACATGTATGTTCATTGTTTTTCTGTGAATTACAACCTTAGTGACAATGAAGTTCGACCAGTCACAAATATAGGAGTGTGTTGTGAAAGAAGGAGAACACATGCATATGCTGAACATATTTTATTCAGCAGGCTACATGGAACAAAGGAAAACATAAATTTCCGCTGCAACGCAGCAATGTATGGTGTCCACACAAAATAAAACATTTTCGTCCATCTACACGTGACATTGAAGTTCGACCACTGTTAGAGGGGATCCTGTTTACCATGGTGTGACGCCGCCCCGTCGGCGAATAACTGTGGCAATGCGTCGGGGCATGCTGCGGACGAGTCGTTCAAGGTATTCCACATCGATGCGGTGCCATTCCTCCTGCAGGCAGGCAATAAGAGCAGCCACTGTCGTGGGTCCCCTCTGTTGCACACGTCGCTTAAGAACACGCCACACATTCTCAATGGGCGAGAGGTCGGGACTCGATGGTGGCCATGGCAGAGTTCGCACGTGATGGCGAGTCAACCATTCTCTTGTCAGCCGCGCTGTATGAGGCCTGGCATTGTCGTGTTGAAAGATGAGACGCCGCCTGTGGAACAGGTGCCTTCGCACTGTGGGAAGATGCCGCTCCAGTATGCGTGTATAGGCGTGTGCATTCACAATGCCCTCACAGATGTGTAGTGGGCCAACCCCAGATGCCATCATGCATCCCCATACCATCACTGACGCAGGTTTCTGTACCCGACGTGCATAACATTTTCCTTCATTCTGTTCCTCCTTCCGACAAATGACCGTTTTCCGTATTTTCCCGTACACAACATTGAAAATGGATTCGTCCGTCCACAAAACCCTGTTCCACTGCCGAAATGTCCATCCCCGGTACATTCGTGCCCACCGTAGTCGATTGCCTTTGTTCAACATGGAAAGGAAGGGTTTACGTTTCGCCTTGTACACTCGGTAACCGCATCGCTGTAGGTAACGGCGAATGGTTCTGGTTGACACTTCAATGTGAAAGCGTTCTCGAGTCCTCAGTCGTCATTCGGCCACAGAAACATGATTGTTGGTCTGGATATAGCACCTAAATATCCGTAGGTCACGCACGCTCAGCAGGCATTTTCGACCGGGGGCCTTACCTGGCTCTGTAGTACCCGTATTTTGGTGGTGTTTGATGATGCAGTGGACGGTTGACTTGGGTAAGTTCAGTTGGCATCCTATTTCCCGTTCACTGAGTCCATCCCGTTGCAACTCCACCACTCTTCTCCTCACGGTGTTGTCAATAGGTTTGCCCCTGGCCATGGTGATGATGCACCGCGGTTCCTCGGTGCACAGCACGCGCTTATATAAGGCGGACTCCCTTATCGTGTCCGTGACGTCATGCTTCCGTCGAATGCGCCACTATCTGGAATTTGCCGTATGGGTCTGGTGCCTGGTCGAAGTTCAATGTCACGCGTATAGTTCCCCATTTTCGTTCTTTACGTGAACTTGGGTGCAACATGCTGGGATCACGATTCTTGCCTGCTCACACGCCTCCTCTTACACACATGCGTCACTTCTGCGGGTCACCCATTCCACCGCCTATGCCTCTGTGCATTTAATCACGTATTCCTTTCTGGTCGAACTTCATTGTCACCAAGGTTGTATATTATGATCTAAGCTAACGTCTTAAGACATACTTATTCCCCACCATGTAAAAGGGTTCCAGGTTCAATACCTGGTGGAGGCACATAGTTGTTTGGATCAACATGTGAACTGTAGGTCCAGTATCAATTAGGCCTTCTGTGCATAAAGACGACTTGAAAATAAACTTAAGCTCTACCATGTATAGGAGAGTAACTGTGGTCTACATGGAAGACTGGATTTGAATCACGGGGTGGGTGATCTATGGTCAGAATTTTTCTGGCGTTGTCCCTGCATAAACTGGCTCTGGAGTCCAACCAGTCTCAAATTAATGAGTACCTGGGGGAGGGGGGTAAAGGTGGTCGGAGCATGCTGCTGATCACATCACCTCCTAAATGTGCTTTCATGGCACAGTGATATATGCATAGTGGACTTTACCTTTATCAGCCATGTAAAACAATAGCTAAACAAATATTAACCCAGGGGGTGCTTGTTCGGCGGCGCAGATCGTATGTGCAGTTGTCCGTGGATACATGATGTCATCATCGAGAAGCTCTGCACGGAAAAGGCTGGTTCCATATGCAAATATTGAGATATTTGACAACGAATATCTTCTAAAATATAGTAGCAGTGGAAAAGTTACAACTTTTACTGTTAAGATTCATCCCTTCTAATCAATTTATCACAAAGTTGATTCAAATGTGTAAAATGGTTTTCAAGAAATCGTGTTACGAAGGAACCCCTGTTTTGTTCTCTCCAGGCTTCCAATGTAATGGAGTTTTAGCTTAAGCGCGTTGGATTTCTTTTTGCTGTATGTTTTAAAAGAAGATTATTTTGTTCTTGCTGTGAAAACTATTATCAGAAAACTAACGGAAGAAATCTAAAGTATCACAGCCTTTCCAGTCGGTAATTGCGTAAGTAAATGTAAAGACAAGATTGTTATAAATAATGCGGGATTGCCCATTTTTGTGAAAAAGACATTGTGCGAGATCTAAAAGCAGAACATTTTAATATGGTATGTAAATGTAAAGGTGTAATAAACGTGACTGCTTCCCGTAAAATATCACTGCACTCTCCACGTTTCTCTTCTGTCTTTTCTTTGGCGCCGTCAATAGCTTCAACACGTTGTTTTTTTATATATATTTGTCACATATTTGTTTTAATTAGTATTCTGCTCGTTCTGCCACCTGAACGCAGCAGCTACGGCTCAAAGGGCAGTGTAGTTACACCGGAAGAAGGCTCGGAAATGGCAGGCTTCGGAAGTTAACTCATCCAAATTAAATTAAACAGGTATGTGCTCTCTCTAAATTTAAATCATAGTTCACAAATAATTTGATTAAAAGTTTTAAAAGTATCCGTTTTATTTAATAACGTATTAATTGGTGCATTCTTCTCCAGCATAGCTATAGGCAGGGGGGGGGGGGGCAGGAACGCCCCCTATTCTCGTTCTACAATTTCTCTCTCTCTCTCTCTCTCTCTCTCTCTCTCTCTCATCTGCCCCCAGTAAAACGACAAAAATAAATAAATGAATGAATGTTCTTTTAGCCAAAATATGAATTTTTGTGTCGTATGTAACGGAATAATAAACATGATTGCCCCGGGAAAATATGATTTACCCCTCCATCTTTTCTATTGCGCCGTCACTAGCTACAACATATTTTGATTTCTATTGTTCCCACATATTTATTTTAATTTTAGTATTGTGAATCATATTCCACTGTGTTACCTCACGTAGCCACCCCCCCCCCCCACACACACACACACAAATGTACGATTTCAGTTGTAAGTTTTAGACTACGCTTGTCAAATGTCCACTTATATCTTTGTATTCTTGAGCCATTTAAAAAGAATCATTTCGCCCCTTCTTCTGGACGATGTTTTCCTACTGGAAGCCCCTTTGCAGATCGAGATCCGGGGCTATAGCCTTCCCAAGCCACCGTCCCCTCCAAATACTGTCCTGGCCTCATGAAAGAAAAATATATGTATTTATATGAAATATTAATTTGACTTGGCAGTTTCTTTTTTCGAACAGGAATAACTTCTAAATTTTAATAGCTTATAAATTTACATTAGCAATTTTGAGTAAAGGTTTTGCGTAACCCTAAAAGTACATTTAGAGACTGCAAGGTCAACTCTCGATATTTCAGATATATTAATAATTTTCATCACAATGTCTAGTAATAATTATTTGTTACTTCAATAACCTCCTCGCAAATGTTTCTCGCATAGTAAAAGATAGATGCCATATGATTGTCATTTTCTGTTTATTTCCTTGTAATGCTGACCTCCATGGCGAAGTGGTTAGCACAACGCTTTACGATGCCAAGGGCCCCCGGTTCGAATCCCCGCCCGGGCATGGGTCTACTTTCCTTTCTTCAATTTCATCATATCATCACGCATCCTCATCTTTGTGATTAGCCATATGTGACAGATAAGCGAAGTAAAATAAACTAAGTCTATTAATCAATTGTTTTTTAAAACTCTTTAATTCTTCTTTAGCATGCCACGTTTTTGTTAAAATTATATTACGATTTGTAAAATGACGAAATTGTAAAGGAGAACACGCAACTTTCTTTGTAGCGCATCGGTCAGAAAGTTTCAGGAATATGGATTTTCAAAATACATTTTTTCACATGTACTTTGCCCCCTTTTAAAAGTAGCAAGTTTTCATTTATGTTACTAATCATTAAAAAGATGCCTCAATACCATCTTGGAGGATGCAACGGGATGGACTCAAGGGCGCCAACTGAACTTACCCAAGTCAACCGTCCACTGCACCATCAAACATCTTCCCAGATGTTTAGTTGAGTTGCCATGGAGCGGTTCACTATCGAACAACAACGCTTTGTGGGAAGTGCTATGCAAAGACAGTTCATAAACTGTCGACTATGCGGTAGTCCTTTGCTTAACGGATATTTATATTATTTTCCCCCTCCTAAAAGTAATAATATACATTCGCTCTCTGAATCTCCCATATAAATGCTATTATAGGAGCAGTCTGCTTCAGCCGAGCTCACTCCCTCTCTGGTGACGTCACGCGTTCGTGCAAGATCGGCAATCTTCGGATGGCTTTACCTAATCTCTATCTACCTTGGGTTTGCTAGTAAGGTTTTTCGCGCTCGTGCCCATAGACAAAAAAAAATGGGCATAAAATCTACCTTGATATTAACCCTCTCTCATACACTTACTTTTTCCTTCATTTACTTTTTTTCCCAATCTTGGCCCATATGGTTCTTCCTCACCCCTTACTCTCAATTCCCCCTTTTCCTCTGACACACACACGTATTCACCTACACAGTTTAAATTGGGATACAAGCCACCATGTGCCTCAATCAGGTGTTGAACCTGAGACCCTGTATTACAAGGTGACAATGTCCTCACTATGCCACTGGGGAGGCCAGAGGCCTGAGAAAGGATGAGAGACTGAATTTTGGACCACATACGAAGGAACACCCTGCACAGTGGCCATGCAGACTAAGGCATCATGCTTGGGGCTCCGGCTACGGGATGTCTCTCTTCTGAGGGAAGAGTAACAACTTTTATCTTGAGATTTTGGCCTGTGTATGGGACCGGTGACCATTGCGAGGAAATTGGGGAGCTATGAAAGAGTACTATAACCCAGTCACGGAACCTACAAGAACAACTGGCACAGTGGCGTGACCAAGATTTTCAAAAGGGAGGGGTTCTGTACATTTTTTCCAGTAGTCAGCCCTCATTTCGCCATCTTTTCCTACCTTCGATGTTCTATTTTGAGGAATACTGGGTCAAAGAACCACTGAACTGGCAGTTCATCGTGTTGACCACACATCACCCCATAACAGGTTGGATGATCTCTGGCAGTCAGTATGTAGTCCCAGGCCCTCAATGTGCTGTTGCGCCAAGGGTTATGTTATAGGTAGGAACAAGAGCAAATAACAGTTGGGCTGAAAAGTTCGTAGGCTGACTCATAGATGGCGTTACTAGAATTAAATCCATGTGATTTTTACTTAGTACTAACCTTCAAAAGATACGTGTATAAATTTCACAGCTGCCGGATAATTAGTTCGTGAGATATAGCATTGTGAGTGAAGCAGCTTTTGTTATTGTGAAAAAATGGATAAAAAAAGAATTTTGTGTGTTAATAAAGCATTGCTTTATGGTGAAAAAAAATACTGTTGAAGCCAAGGCTTGGCTTGATAAACATTATTCGGACTCTGCACCAGGAAAATCAACCGTTGAGAAGTGGTTTGCTAAATTTAAACGAGGCGAAATGAGCATCGAAGACGATGCACGCAGTGGACGCCCCAAAGAGGCTGTTACCGACGAAAACATCAAAAAAGTCCACAAAATAATTTTAAATGAACGTAAAGTGAAGTTGATCGAGATAGCTGAGACTTTAAAAATATCAAAGGAACGTGTTGGACATATTTTGCATGAATATTTGAACATGCGAAAGCTGTGTGCAAAATGGGTGCCCCGCGTGCTCACAATCGACAATGCACCGTGTCACAAATCAATGAAAACGATGGCAAAATTATATGAATTAGACTACGAATTGCTTCCCCATCCACCATATTCTCCACATCTGGCCCCCAGTGACTTTTTCCTGTTTGCAGACCTTAAAAGAATGCTCGCTGGAAAGAAATTTAGCACTGATGAAGAGGTAATCGCCGAAACTGAGGCCTATTTTGAGGCTAAAGAGAAATCGTACTATAAAAATGGCATCGAAAAATTGTATGACCGCTATAATCGTTGTATCGCCCTCGAAGGCAACTATATTGAATAATAAAATCGAATTTTGTCAAAAAAATATTTTTTACTATGTTAGCCTACGAACTTTTCAGCCCAACTGTTACAGCCTGAGAAATTGGAGAGAAACTGTGTCTGTTCATCTCTAATTATCTCTCTCTCTCCTTCCCTATGTTCTCCCATCTATCTATTTATAATTGTAATTTCTATACGATGAATCTTATTTTACTGTTGGTAAATTTCAATTCGTTGAACTGCTTTTTTCATTAGCATGAGTTATTGGTAATCCATTTGCCAACCACTATTCTACATCATACCCAGAATTCTGTTTCAATGAATTCTGTATATTTTAGGACAATTTAGGATAATTGCAAAAATTAATATGACACTGAAGAAAAGGCAAGAATATAATCAGTCATCATTCATTCTTGCAATTAATGTCACCTCAATGGTCAGGTACGTAGAACAATCTCACTCACATTCCAGCAAAGTCACGCGTGCCTCTATATGTCTTGTTTCTTCATCAATACATGTATAATTCCATCCTTGTGAAAACCGAGTATAAGGATATATGGGGGGAAAAAACTTTGTGCCCCAAAACACATGGAAAATAAAAAAAATACAGATGTTAATTGACCACTGTAAATTGATGCACAACAGATTTTTTTTAAATTAAAGAATTTAACATGTTACACTATCCAGTATAATTTTTACAATATTGTTTAATTGAATTTATTATTTTGTCATCTGCCCTTTAAATTGTATCAACTTAATTGTAGTCCAAAAGATTTGAGAGAGGAGCATGTTCCGAAGAATATCCTATTTAAAAAAGTGCATGTAAAATCAAATATTCATTATTATATTTCACTTTTTTATTACAATCACAGAAACCTGTAATTACAAAAACAGACCTTACAGATGTATACCCATCATTGCACTTTCCCTCCAAACTTGATCACAGTTCTTTGCATTGGGGACATCTTTAATTACAACTATTGACTCAAAATTGTAGTGAAGCATAAAATATGTTACTTATCCAGAGCATCCAAGCAGCCAGACTACACATTGTGATACTTTTGTTCTTATGGATAATCCATATACTATTTACATTACCATTTAGTGTGAACACCACAACAAGATTGCACAAACAAGGGGACAGGGGAAAATATAAACCTCTTTTGCTAACTTACACAGTCCTGTAATTATGAGTCTCATAATCTAAATCATAGAATTGAAATCAAGGTAAAAATCAATAATTAGGCTATAACACTTCAGGAGACTACAAAACACAAAAGCACAATTGTTTTAATGGCTTTAACAACAAAATACTACTTGTTTCAGTCGACAACACTTCAGCTCAAAAATTGGAAGTCCCTGAGAAAAATGAGATTTTCTTATCTTTTCTGTGAAATCATGCAAAAAAGATCTAATGAATCATATAAGTTATTAAGTTTTACTGTCTCCTGCATTTTGTGCTCTAATTTATCAGGTGAACTTGGTTCCTTATTTCTTTTGTACAATATGTACGAGTCCAGGTACCATCGACAGTACAAAAAAATAAAACATAATTTGAATAGGAATTGCTTGGATCCAATGGGTACATAGATTTCACTTTCTTAAAAAAAATATAGAAAGATGATAAGATTTAAATAAAATGATACTGACCAGTGCTTTTTCTTTTAAGTACGAAACAAACTACATCTGAACTTAGAGAATTAACTTCTTCTTTAAACTATATAATATTGCACCATATACCAACACACACACACATGCACGCACACACAAGCACCCACACGAAAAAACTCAAACCCTGAGAAAAGTAATTTCTTTTTCATAATGTCTTTTTCTTATATTTTTAAATAACATATCAAATAACGTTGGCAAGCCCATTGTTTTGATGTCTATGACAGGTTGTCAACACTGACTTGCAGCTCAGAATTTTTTTTTGTTTGTTTTTCTTAAGGTATAATTCACAAAAGGCACCCATCCATATATGCACACACATACGCACACATATATAAACATCATCCACATACCTACAACAAGAAAACACTAAAACAAAAGTCTTAATCATTGATTTTTTTCATAGCAACAGTTAAACGAAAGCATAACAAAATAATGAAAACAATTACCAAGTTCTTTGCACCAGTATTCACATGTTACATTGTCCAGTTTCGTTATTGTAGTAAGAGCTGTTCCTTCATTTGTTTACTTTCCTGCTTCACTTGTGCAGTTTTCAAAATGCACACGCACACAAAAAAAAATTAATTTGGAATCAACTGAAAGACTCGCATTTCTCACTTTCTTGATTCACAGAACAAGATCACTTTGTCCAAGACACTAACATTCACACAAATAGCAGAGAGTGTCTCCATTCAGTACAAAATATTGGACCATTTCTTTCCAGCAGTTCCATTTCAACATTTGCTTTCACAGTGCATTAGTATGCATCAACAAAAAAAGCAATCTGGAATCCAAGAAACAAAATCACATTTCTGCACATATGTACACATAAAAATAACATTCACAAAATGGAAGTTGAGCGAACTGTACAGTACATGACATGTTTCTCCTCACGTAACGGAAGTTAGTTCAACAGTACATGAAAAGTCTGTAACATCAAGCGAAGGTCACCTTGTGGAAATGGTGATCTTCTCTACACCCAGAAGTTTCTTCACATTTTCATCATATTTTATTAGCACCACTTTCCCACCTCGAGTGTTGATACGATCACCCAGAAAATGGCAGCAGTGAGCTTGCTCGAGAAAATCTGCCAGTTTAAATTTAAGCTGAGATGGGAACCCTAGTAGTTTTAGCACATAGTCCTTTGAACGATGCAATGCAGTCATTACATCTTGGAGCAAAACGTAAACGTCCACTTCTCCTCGTAGCCTGTACGTTGCTGGTAGGCACACTTCGCTCATTTCAAATTCTAATTCTTCCTGTACCTCAGGTTCCACAGGGGATGGAGGATCTGCTAATGGGTTGTACCCAATTTCCTCAGGATCTGAAGGGAGAAAATTACGGAAAGTTACAAACACATTAAAACAGATTGTGCACAGAAATTCTTGAATTTTAAAATATTTGGTTCAATCATGACTAAACTCTAAGATTAAGCTTTCTGCTTTGGCAATACTGCACTCATGAAAAGTTGCAAAGTATTAGTATTTCTATGTCCACTAAAAAACAGTGTAATCTGATTTTACACATTTCCTGCACATTTTTATCCACCACAACCCATTAATAAAATATATAATCGAAGTTGCACTGTAGCTAACATTAAAATTATTTCCAACTGTCTATGTTACCATAGTGTTTGTGAATTCGATTAATATAACATATATACATAATGTTCATTCTGAGGTTCATGTTGTTGCCAAAAACATGCATCTTTTCACGAAAAGCACTGTCAATACATTTAACCAATACATTAAACATTTAAACACGATTAGCAAATAATTATCACAGAGACGACAATCCAACTTCCAGTAATCATTTCACCAAAATTTAAATTTTATTCTAAACATATTTCTCCTAATTACCCTATTTTATTTATCCTACTGTTGTAGTGTTAATATGTATTATTAATGCATGTCTCGAACCACAGAATGAATATTTTGTATTTTATGTATGTAACATTTACCAGATATACTCTTCTTTCTTCTTTTTGTTTTCGGACATGCCGTACATTTTGGGCATCACATAACTTGGCATATGTTTGAATCTATGAATATGAGATATTGTTACTTTGAACTGGCAAAGAATTTCCCCATCCCAATCTCAACTTACGGAAATGATTTAGAGATTTTTGGGATCTAAAACCGGCAGGAAATTTCAAATGGTCATGTATTATCTTCTTTTTTTAAAATTAAACTCATAATATGGGTTGTTCACATTTAGAAATTATGTGCTATTCTCTTGTAATATGGTATATTTACTCGAAATGTCATGTGCCCTACTTTTTGCTGGTAACCTATTTGTGAACTAGAATGAAATTTATTGTGCATTTTGAATATATATAGTATCTACTTTACAGTGAATCAACAAAACAATATAGCTAGAATGCAAATAATGGTATTAATTTGTAATTGTCACTTGCAGTTGTAGAATATGAAACTTTGCAAATATGTATTTCAGCTTATGTCAAGCTTATCATAGCTTGCACATAGAGTTTGTCAAAGTTAGCTTGATACAACATGCTTGGTGAAAGCTGTTCATGTGTCATTCTTCATGAAGTGACATTTTTAGTTGGCATAAGCAAGCATGGCAAGCATCAATTGGCTTGCTGCCCGACCCTGTGGCCGAGTGGTTAGCACATCGCGCTGCGACGCCAAGGGTCCCGGGTTCGAATCCCGGTCGGGCTTGGTTGTTTGTGAATGTCCATTCATCAATTTCATCATTTCATCACTCATCCCCATCTTCGCAAATTAGCCAAGAGGCACAAAACGCGAAGTAAAATAAACTAAATCAAATCAAAATCAATTGGCTTGCTGGCCAAGTGTGACATATAGTGCGTCAAACATATTGAACCCTCAGTTTGTGTGCTTGTAAAATTGTATTCCATGGGAGGAAAAAAAAATCATAAATCTCATTGGAAAATGTCAAGTATCTATTTTTTTTTTAAGCATTTTCTAATAAATTTTCCTTCACTCCATTTTCTCATTATAATGAAAAATTCACTAAAAAGTGTAGTGTAGTGTAGTGTAATATCAAAATTTTGCATACTTCAAATCAAATTATTTTTGCACCTCTATGGAAAAAATCAAATGCAGATTCTCACTAGATACTTCAAAATTGGAAATTTTAGGGGAACATGCAAACTTGAAATGCATAATTACAAATTCAATAAAAAAAAAAAAAACAGTTTATATAACACATTTGATCCAAATCCAAAAATTTGACATGTGTATCTCAAGTATGACCAGAGATTTTAATTTTTATTTAGCACTCCTGATATGGTAAATACGTGTATGGCAGGATGTGGCAAATCTGAGACTCTGCAGGTTGCAGGTGACTTCCACAGCATTGCCGCCTCACTACATGGTGTACAAGGGAATCTTGGAAGTGCATTCCATTGGTCTGATCCAAAGCATTATGGCAGTGTAAAATAATGAATAAACTATTTGTCATATTATGAAAGAAAGACATTTTCTTTCTGTACTGTATTTTTTTGTTGCAATCATTTATCCAATATTTATATGAATGTCATTTTCTCGGTATCATTTTATGCCACTCGTTTAAGCATTCAGAGTAAGTGGAAAGATGATGTCGATGAAAGATCTTACTAAACATTTGACCTTGTGACTTCCGGTTTCCCAGTCTTCTCTGTACACAAAAATGACTTGCCTGCGATGTACAGGAACTTCACAACAAAGGAAAACAGGGAAGGAAAAGTTCATGTAAGAATTGTTATGGATGTGTGCAAGTTAACGCCATAATTCAAAACAGGAACACAGGTGTGATAAAAGAAAATTACGGCATGAGTCAATTACAGCATCTCAACAATGCTTCCCTGGGTGCAACAATTCACTTAGCAACAAAAACTTTTGGCTCACTTTCCATCTCAAAAGATGATGGCTGGGCGTGGATTCTAAAGGGAATGTGGATATGACCAACATATTTCCACATAAACAAGCTTCAATTACAAAAAAACCATATTTTTACAACATTGCACACAATTGAATTCGATTTACATAAAAAACAAGAAAGAATTAAATTTTTAGAAATATTTTTGTCTGAATAGTGAAAACACAGAACTGGAAATGCTTTGTCTTACTTTTGTCTAAAATCAGATATGTCCTGGCTTTCCAATGAGGTACATTTGACTTGACTTTCTTCCTCCCATGGAGTACAAATTTACAAGCACATATACAGAGGGCTCAATATTTTTGATTGATTGATTTGGTGTTTTAAGTCCACTTTATGCTAATCGGGACTGGACCTACAGTTTAAAGTGGGATCCCTCAATATTTTTGATGTGGATAGTACTTCACTCGATTGAAAGTTGCTGCAAGCTTATAGCATGCAAAAATCCTTCAACTTTTAAGCAGCTTTAGAAGCACAGTAGCTTTAAATATACACCTTTCACATTTGTAACAAAAAATATAACATAACTGTACAACATATATCAAAATGGTGTCAAAATACATATAATTTCATTTCTATGTAACGAATGCAAAGAATCCCAGACATGTGTGTTTCTCTCCAGGGCAGGTGCAACGTTTATTTCCAAGTCATTATTGGATTCTTTGTAATAATTTTCTCTGTACAGTAGCAACACTATCTGTACAAGTGAAAACATAAAACTTTGCAGAAAAGAAAATATTTGTTGATGTGCTTGCAGGCTGGCGCTCTCCCTCTCTCTCTCTCTCTCCTCCCCCCTCCCTCCCCATCAAATTTCATTTTTCTAGCTCTAGAGTAGCCACCATCTTGAACAAAAAATGAAACATTTACCTGACACAGATGCTGAGCCAAAGAAATTCCATGGTGGTGCAAGATTTCCTTGCACATCTGCTAGATGGTGTTGGAGAAGGCGCCGTGCTCTTTCGTCAGATGCCAATGATACTGGCGTGTGCCCTGAGTATGTTGCTAGGAGTGGATCGGCTCCGTATGACAGAAGCAACCGCATTAACTCCACAAATCCATTTTCTGCTGCTTCATGAAGTGGCCTGTAAAACATCAGAGCACATGCATACTTATTAAAGGAAGTTATATCTTCATAATTTTACAGAAATTAGTTTTAATAAAATGAATTCAAACTAGCATTAACCCTTTCCTGGTGAAATATGATGAGTAGGGAATGGATTTCTAGTTCCATATCTATTTTTTTTGCTAAGTCCTCGATGTGCTATTTAGAGATCCTTGCGTTTCATCCTTGCCCCTCTACTGAAATTCTATAGGACCTAAAATGCCTAAATGAACTATAAATTCATTTATGAAGTTTCCTGTGGCATGGAGAAAAGGTTCTCCATGTACAAGCACCTACTCATGAACGACTGGAAGAACTTCACCATGGAGAACATTGAAAGGCAGTACTTTTTGATTTTATATTGGACAAATTGTATCTTTTCTATAATCAAGGAATAGAATTCGTTGCACTGAAAATAGAGTATTTTGTATGTAAATTGCATTGCAACGTCCGTACCCCCTAAACACTTCAATTAGGAAAACGGCAAAAGTCTGCCCAATAGGTGCTAACTTTTTAAATACAGTCGGTGAACACAGACTCCAAAATATTCTCAGGGCTTGCTGGGATAAGGAAAAGGTTATACCAGTTTAATTTATGTTTTTATTATAAACACAATATATTAATGTCTGTTAGCGCACTTACACATGTCTTTTACCTGTGACTCTTACATGCATTTACCTGTACCACACACGTGCTTTTACCTGCACTACTTCTGTTCTCGTAGAGCAGGGGGGGGGGACAGGAAACATGCAATTTATTCCTCGCAGTGAGGTGCCAGGGGGAGTATAGGGACCTAATTTTATTTAGGGCTTTGGTCGCTGATGTCATCACGGGCTCCCCTGTAAAATATAGTAGGAAGCACGCAGTACCCCCAACCTCAGCTGGGAACTGGCCGTAGCCAATCGGCACCCACCAATGAGCGAGATGCTTGGGTGGTAGGATCAAAGGATGCCGCGACACCCCCGGCGTTAGTTGAGGATTGGCAGGCCAACCGGTGTCTCCTAAGCAGGGACGGCAGGTTAGGAAGGAATGGTCCTGGTACTCCCAGTCAAGCTGGGCAGGTAGAACCTTGGTACCTATCAGCCGAAGCGATTGGACCAGGTAGGTAGGTTGCTGCTTCCTCTTCTTCTATCTTCTCCCTCCTTCCTTCTGGAATGGCTGCCAGGCTTCAGGCTGGGAGGCCAGTTAACCCTGGATGTTTGCCCGTTGACATGAGGGAGCCAACTGAGCTCTCGGCCTCGCTGTGCTGGCTTTATACTCGCGGGGCCGGCGCATGGGTGGTGAAAATTTTAACTACAAGTACGCGTTGCCAACTCCGTACTGAGAATTATCATGGTTTGATATCAAGAAAACACTAGTGGGAAAATCACTAGATGCACGTGTTAACATAAACTAAAACTGTGTGCATTTAGACAATAAAATTAATAACGAGTCGTGCAGAACTCTGCATTATTAACAATGGGTTTAACAATGTAAAAGAAAATTATTAACGTTTAAAGAACAAGTTAGATTTAAAACTGAAAGCGTATGGCTCACAGGGACATTCCGCTCAACACTTTCAACTGAAAGGTTAATTCAAAAAGAAAATAGCGAACAAGCAGGGTCTATTATAATAAAGTGGTGACCACGCAGCATCTAAAACTAATTATTTCATAAAATTACTATTAATTAATAATTACAGCTTTTAATTTATTATGAGCACCTACAAGTCCTAAAATGGGGTTTATGTTCTAAATCCCTCTTTTTTAGCACCTAAAAACCTATTCCCTAATGATGAGGTTGAATAACATTACCAATCAGGTGATTTCAGTATTTAGAAGAAAAAAAATCATGAAATAAAAATTAGTATTTCGACAAAACTTACACCAAAAAATCTAGCCCCTACTATTAACATATCTGAAAAATTGATTCACAACAAAGATATGCAGTGTAATGTAACTTTTCTGTCTGCCCTGGGTGAGGGATTAAGACATTTTAATAGTTAAATATCACATATTGTATTGAAAGGCAATATCAATTATGAATTTATTGAATGAAAATAGAAACTTCTTCAAAACAACAGTATCATTCTACCTCATCATCAACCCTACCTCAACATATATTTCAATGCACGGCAGAACACAACTTTACTTTTATTTCACACATGCGTGATTTTGAAAATGAAATTACTCAGATTTTGGCAACGAGAATTGGAAGTAGGGTTATATTAGTATTCTTTACAAGTGCCAATACAAGAAGTGTTGTTGTCTGCTGCCTGAAACTGGCCACCTATCAAAGATAAACAGGTGCTGTGGCTAACTTTGGCTAACTGGCCTACCTCTCACTTTGGCTAACTGGCCTACCTCTCACTTCGGCTAACTGGCCTACCACACACTTCGACTAACTGGCCTACCACACACTTCGACTAACTGGCCTACCTCTCACTTCGGCTAACTGGCCTACCTCTCACTTTGGCTAACTGGCCTACCTAACATTTTGACTAACTGGCCTACCTAACATTTTGACTAACTGGCCTATCTCTCAAGAGACAAGTCAAGTTGGCGTGCTCCCTTAAACACGCTGAGTAATATCTCAATGGTTGCACAACATGCTTGAAAAAAAAATAGAAAAATATAAATATCTCTTTTCAGTGTGTTTCATCATCAATGAAAAATGCTGAAAGTCTAATTGTATTATTTGCATAACCAACATCATTGTTGGAACCCTGGACAACTCTGAACAACGATGTACATACATTAATAAAGAAATAAAGAGGAAAAGTAAGAACCGAAATTCAACGGATATGATGTCCTGGAGTAAATTTCAGGTACCAGGTCAACAAGCACATACCCCTGAATGTATGCAGGTGGAGGCTGCTACTTTTGGGGGTTCCCCTCTTTTATTGTTATCTTGTTTTGAGGGTTGCACAACAGTGGCATAGTCAGAGAATTTTGCTCAGGCGTGGTCTGTTGTGGTTGTCATTGATATCTCTTTTGTTTCCTTCTGTTTCTCCTCATTTTCTCTCTCTCCCTCTCTCTCTCTCTCTTTTATACCTTTGTTCCTCTGGGCCTGTTTCTTTTGTTCTCTACATTTCATTCCTTTCTCTCTGTCGTTCCCATTCTCTACAACTCTCTTTCACTCATACTTTCCATTTCCTGTGTACCGTATTTCTCCCCTACAATTCTCTTTTACATTCTTTCTCCTATTCTCATTCTATTTTCTCTTACCTCCCTCCCCATCTCTCTCTTCTGTTCTCTATCAATTTCTCATTCTTCCTTAGTTTATCTTCTTCTTTCTCTCTCCTTCCTTCTATCACTTCAGTTTTATCCTTCTCTACTATAAATGATTCTGAAAATGTATCTTGTAAGCTATTTGGGTGGTCAGTGTTGCTAAAACTATTTCATGCTGGGCCAGAGCACACCTTCTCCTACTCAGTGTCCACATCCCTGTTGTACAGTGGGATCCATGAGTATTACCGTGCAAATTGTCCATGACTATTTTCATTAATTTTTCTCTTGCATGCTATGTGTTTTTAAGTGATGGATTTTTATGTACGTTGGTGCAGCTTGTTTTGATTTTTCTTTTATTTCTTGAAGCTCTTATTGGGTCAAATAAAATGTACGAACACGGTGATGGACAATTTGCAAGGTAATACTCATGTATCCCACTGTACAACCGTTAATGCAGTCAATCCTTATTCTTTAAATAATTGTTACAGAATATCAAGGAATGCAAAAGCTACACACTCAATTGAACTAAAAACATATCAGACTGAGAACTTCCAGAACCCAACATATAGAATACTGCATAAAAGCTATTATATATATATATATATATATATATATATATATATATATATATATATATATATATATATATATAAAGGTGTATCATGTAATTACCTAATCCCACCAAGAGCACTCTCGCTGACGTTGGCACCATACAACAACAAGAGGCGAGCAATGTCCAGGTGACCTCGAGAACATGCTTCATGAAGAGGTGTGTATCCAGCATTGTCCTTGGGTGATGCAATGTTATCCAATTTCTCCAAGCAGTACGCGGCGACATCCTGAAAAACAATTTATCAGTGTAGACTATAATATTGATTCTGTATTTCATTTTGATTTGCATTAATATCACATGGTAATCATTTCTACAAATAATTCTGGGGACATTCATAGATTAGAATAAAATCTAATCATCATTTGTGTTAATGAAAGAAATATAGACAAATATACACAAATGCACCACAGTCATTTGGTAGACCTGATGATTAACTATGCATCACTGTAATTTGTGTCATCATAGCAAACTTTTTGGCCCTAAAAAATGTGTCTGTAGGTGTGTGTGTGTGGAGGGGGGGGGAGGAGGGTATAATAAAAACTTGTTAAGTACCACCATTATAATTTTTATCAACAGCATAACATTGATTATAAAACTAAAACTAACAAGTCAAAGAGTGTAAAATTACATTATAATAATTGGTGGGAATACATTATAGTTTTTGATATGCTTGGTTTGATTTTTGTCACTAACATTCACATTAAGCTTTATAAGCTTTCCATGAATAAAAATATCAATTTAGATGCAATTTGTGTTATAATGGTGTCAGGAAACTGTTTCTTCATACTCTATTGTTCGAATTGTTTTAGATAACAGTCTTTTTTAACAGAATGACACAAGTCCTGAATGTACAAGGTGTTGTGCAAGACTGAATCAAAAGCAACAATAAATAAATAAAGCAATTGACAGACAACCATATGTCATTCCTTAACTCTTGTTAATAATTAAGTAAATACACATGGTGAAACAATTAAGTATTCATACATAAACCATTCAGTACACAAAGACTTTAACTTATCAAGAGGTCAAACTTGTACCCAGAGCAAACAGATAAATGGATTCACTAGTGTAACACACAGTTTCCAGTCCCGACACTACCAAGTATGTAAGAACTTCATATTTTACATTCTAGGAAAATTACACAAGAGGTTACTGTTACATGTAAATTCAAATTAAATTACTATCAACTATGAAGCTTGGAATAATTTTGATGAACTTTTGAACTGGCGACTGCTTTGACTTACACACATTTGTAGAAATGCATTGTGTTCTTTATAATGATACACATCTATGTATTCAAATACTTATATTTTGGAAAATACCTTGTTAAATAACGAATGCTGCCTGTGCACCAATTACAAACCCTCAATCTTGAATGAAATAAAGGAAATCATAAATTCACATTCACTTCTTATTCACTGTTTTCTGACTATTGGACAGGTTTTTCGCTGCAACTGCCAGTCTTCTCAGACTTAGGCAACATAATTTAATGTCATCTATCAAGAGATATCCTCTTCCCCTGCCTTTGCTTTTCCCCACCCAAATGAAAAGTCTTCTTTTTTAGTTTTCATCAAGTTCTATTTGAATTGTTGTTTTAACTTCACTTTATGCACAGATAGTCTAATGGAAATTGGACTACTGTTTAAAGTGGAATCCAACCCACTGTGCAATGTGCCTCCACTGGGTATCAAATCCAGAACCCATTGATTACAAGATGACGATTGTTACCACTATGCCTTTGGGGAGACCTGCCAAATCAAGCTGTGCTAAGCTAAATAAGCTCAGCACAGTTTGATTCATTTCTTTGATGTGTAGTGGTAACATTGTCGCCTTTTAATTAAGAGATTCTGGGTTTACTCCCTGGTGGACACATATTACACAGTGGTTCTCTATTTTAAATAATAGGTCCAATCCTGATTAGCCTTTCTAAGCATAGTTGGACTCAAAAGAAACACTGATAAGATATAATGCAAACTGTTGAAGCTTGTGACAAATATGCTGAAAGTACGAAAGGAAGAAAATAATTTAAAAAAAATTATGAACCAATGATATAAACCAGTCATAATGAAAACGAACACTAAATGTTGAATTCTTGTCCACATAATGTTTCATAATTAGTTCACTTACTGTGTAGCCATGTCTTGCAGCACGATGAAGCACCGTCTCACCCAAGCCTTTGTTAATAACCCAGCCTTTAATCTCAGTTTGTACATCTTGAACGGATTCCGGACTTGGTCGAGGGAGTTGAATCTGCAACAGGCAGAAGAAAATGTAATACAAATATGGAAGAAAACATAATAATCTGAAAATGTCATAAAAAATCGAGGCACACAATGACCTCAATGTTTTATGATTTTTTCATCATTATGTTTTAATCGTAACTTTACTTTAAAATATGCACTCCTACAATGTTTCCAAAAGCACACAGATCAACTCATCTAACCACATAAACAATGAAATTTTACACTTGTGAATATAATAAAGCTAAAAGTGAACATATCATGTTTAGTAATATTAGATTCTGCATTGTAACACCTGATAAGTAAATTAAGCAAGGTGTCAGTGGCAAGATATCGAGTTGACCATTCAATCTGCTCTGCCATTGAAGTGTTGGAGCTTGGTTTATTTTATTTTTGTGTTATTTAGCATAGATTTTCTGCCACTTTTGGCTAATCACAATGATGAGGACCATAGATCAAAATTGATGAAGGGACACTCACAAAGAAGTCCTGCTGGGGCTCCAACCTGGACTGAGATGACAGATTAGTTAGTTAAAATCCTTATACAGGGTGGGCCATATTGATGGGACACATTTCAAATGCATATGTGGAGCATGTAGGAAGCAACAGTTATTACCAAATATATGGAAAACACTGCCAAAGGACGGGAGTTTTGCACTGTGTTCAGTGTTTGAAGATTACATCCCTGAGATGGCCACCACCTTGACGAGAACATTCTTTGGCTCTAACAGTCGTGTTCTGCATAGTTTTACACAGGGTTTCGGCTGGGATGGCCGCTATCTCCCTTCGGATGTTGTCCTTCAGTTCATTGATGGTAGTGGGCCTTATGGTGTACACCTTGTCCTTTGGGGGGGGGGGGCACTTGTCCTCCCTGAGATTTCTGGGAAGGCTTCACATAATTCAAATTTTGAAATTGTAGCGTGAAAACATGGATGTGAAGTGCCGTGAAAGACAGCAGATTAAGCTCCTAAGAAAACATTCTTCATACCCGAAATGAGACGGCTTGGCCTAAGGGACATGTGGCTGCAGCAGGATGGTGCCACTAGTCATACAGCAGTAGTGTCAATGAAAACCCTTCGACGACACTTTCCGGGATGGCTCATCTCGAGATTCGGTGACGTCTGTTGGCCATCCAGATCCCCGGATCTACTACTTCCTGTGTGGTTACCTAAAGGACAAGGTGTACACCACAAGGCCCACGACCATCAATGAACTAAAGGACAACATCCGAAGGGAGATAGCGGCCATCCCAGCCGAAACTCTGTGCAAAACTATGCAGAACACGACTGTTAGAGCCAAAGAATGTTCTCGTCAAGGTGGTGTCCATCTCAGGGATGTAATCTTCAAACACTGAACACAGTGCAAAACTCCCGTCCTTTGGCAGTGTTTTCCATAT
The DNA here is from genome assembly GCF_977018435.1 of Lepisma saccharinum. Taxonomy (NCBI): domain Eukaryota; kingdom Metazoa; phylum Arthropoda; class Insecta; order Zygentoma; family Lepismatidae; genus Lepisma; species Lepisma saccharinum. Next base: position 33,211,672 of record NC_139258.1, on the reverse strand, counting down.
ATTTCGTAATAAATGTTGCTTCCTACATGCTCCACATATGCATTTGAAATGTGTCCCATCAATATGGCCCACTCTGTACATTCGCATAGACATAGATGAAGATGGTATAATCAGCACCATAGGCTAGTTACAAATGATATCCAGATGACATATTATTTGGTACAAATTTTCAAGGCAATTCAGATAATATATGGCTGGTTAATCAATGTGTCTAGATAAAGGTTTATCTGGTTATTTACAATTTAGATAACAGCTTAAGTTGAATTATGTGTATGTCATCTGCATTTCCTGCATCAAAAATAGATGACACTAATTACACTAATTATATATGTATACACACCAACAGCCTTTCACTAATCTGTTATTCACTTCATGCCCCAATATACAAAATACAGGCAAATATACAGGGTGTCCCTGTATACAAAAATACACATATATTTTAGCATGTGTAAAGTTTACTAACTTGCTTTTCCCGGTTTTGTACAAAGTAACTCAGAAAGTTTTTATGTACGTTGGTACACCTCAAAATTTGTAGCTCGACAGATATCCAAAGGATACTCAAGTTCGTGCCAAGTGTTGACCACCATTTAAGGAGTTATTAGCGCAACCGCTTCAATGCCTCAATGTCTCAAATCACCCAAATCATGAACTTTCCTCTTGTACACAACATCTTTAATGACTTCCACCTAGCCAACCATAACACGCACTGCACTTTTTTACGCTGGGACGTCCACATCATGACTGTCAAGGTTAGCAGCCCGTCTTATTGAGAGTTGTTCTCATGCCGTTTCTGCACATGCGTGGCTCAACAGCACTATTAATCGTACTGAGCACCATTACAAGACAATATAAGGAGTAGTTTTCGTATTATCAGCGGTTATTTTTGTATACCTCTAGCCTGGACACCCTGTATTTCTGGCAATCTAATTAGAAATTTTTCTCTTTGAAATTGGTATTTTTTTTGCTGCGATGGCTGTTCCCCCGAGCCAAAATTGAATTCTGCAACTTCTAAGGGTATTATACAGGTGTTTCAGAGCGACCCCGACACTACCTTTTTCTCGAGAACGGGAGATCGTATCAAGTTGAAACAAAAAAATGCACCACTAAGTTCGGCCCAAAGAATCCGTAGAAAGTATTTGCAACAGCCCGAAAGCCACCCTTTGTGGTTTTAGTGGGGGGGGGGCCACATGCCTCGTTCGTGCGATTTTCAAATGGGAAGAATATGAGGGGGGGGCTGGAAAGTTCATGAAATCACCCAGAAGAAATAAAAATTGAAACAAATCGTTGTAGCAATTAGAAAGAGCATATATTGTAAACCTCTTATCCCGCATATGATCCTTTTGTCATTGTTATTTTTTTTGTTTCCGGTTCAGTAGGAAGAGATGGCAGAAGACCTAAGAAAATTTGAGAAGAATGAGCTTCGCAGTGTCATCAAGTCTTTCGTGTTGCAAGACAAATCCCCCTTGGACATCCATAAAACTTTGCACGAAACTTTGGGGCTAACATGCACCAGGATATACAACAGTAGCCAAATGGGTGAGGCGTTTTAAGACGGGACATGGTGAGACTGAAGATGCACCCCGCTCTGGCAGGCCTGCAAGTGCAGTGACCAGGGAAAACATTGTCAAAGTGCACGACATGATCATGGAGGATAGGCGCATGTTCACCAAAACCATTGCTGCGTATCTGGGGATATCGCGTGAGCGTGTGGGTGTCATAATATCCGAGTATCTGGACATGCGGAAGCTCAGTGCGAAATGGATCCCAAAATGTCTGAATGCTGACGAGAAGAGAACACGGGTGCAGATGTCACGGGAGATCGTGCGCAAGTTTCAACACCCTGATGTTTTTTTGCGCTGTCTGGTGACTGAAGATGAAACATGGATTCACCTTATGACCCACAGACTTAAACAACAATCCATGGAGTGATGACACAGTGGGTCTCGTCGACCGAAAAAGTTCCGAAGTCAAAGGTCAGCGGGGAAGGTTTTGGCATCGGTCTTTTGGGATAAGGACGGTGTCATCCTCATAAAATATCTTAAACAGGGTGAAACTATCAATGCTGCTGTTTATTCCCAATATTTGATTGAATTGAAGGCGGCTCTGAAGAAAAAAACCGTCGGGGAAAAGTGAGCCATGGTGTGCAATTTATCCAGGACAATTAGCCCTTGCACAAGGCCCATCAAACCATGCAATTGCTGGCGGATCTGAGATCACCTGTGTACCCCATCCACCCTATTCCCCTGATTTGGCCCCGTCCGACTATCACCTCTTTCCAAACCTCAAAAAACATATCAAGGGTACACATTTTAGGTCCGACCAACACCAACTTCACGGGGTCGGAATTGTATTGGTAGCCATTTTGAAACCGGTCAGTGGATTACAAAATCATGTTCGCTCCCTTTTCACGTCTTCTGTGACCTTTAAAACGAGGTATTACTCGACCCTCCTTGCCATTTAAAATTTTCGAGTTCTTCCCTAACTTTAGACCCCCTTTTTTGAGTCACGCGGTTTCATCCTTTTTTAGTCCCGTAGTCATCATGTGGCATATCGTTGGAAAGCTTGTGTCATGCACTTTCCGAAACTGTTATGGTGCTGCACTTATCTTAATTGTTAAGCTCGGTATACTCGATTTGGCTCACCTTCCTTTTTTTGCAAAACCATTTTCTACACGGAAAACGGTAGGTGGTACAGACAAATGTTTCATATGACAATCGTATTTTTTCCCCGCTTTCCGAATCTGCATTCCAAACATACCCTTCCCATTTGAATATCGCACGAACGGGGCATGTGCCCACCACTAAAACCACAAAGAGGAGCTTTTGGGCTGTTGCAAATACTATCTAAGGATTCTTTGGGCCCAACTTAGTGGTGCATTTTTTTTGTTTCAACTTGATACGATCTCCCGTTCTCGAGAAAAAGGGCAGTGTCTGGGTCGCTCAGAAACACCCTGTATATATGTATAAATGTTTGCTCTATCATAATTTAATCACATCAAACAAATTGTATTGCATATGGGATATCTAGTCATCACTTGCAACTCTCTTGATGAATCATTTCAAATCCAGAGTAAACTGTAGTTTCCTTATTCTGGAATTTGCTATTTGTTAACGGTTGTTAGCATAGGGTTCTACTGCAGCATGATAATGCACGCTCACATTCCACACCCACCTTGCCAACCCAATCTTGCATCCTTGGATTTCCACCTTCTCGCCGCTCTATCTAACAATCTTCAAGGTTCAAGGAAACTCCTTTGATTGCGAAAATGCTATCCAAACTCGGCTTGACGACTTCTTTAATTAACTCCAAATGCAGCATCGTTCCAGCATTCGGTATGGAGACGATGTTTCAAGAAGTCGTTGCTAACAGTTATCTGGGGAATATGAATCGATTCACTTTTATAACTAACATGCCATTAAAGGAATCCAGGTTGAAGGGGGGAGGAGGTTATTCCAGTAACTACTCTTGAAGCATAATTTTATAAATTGAATAACAACAAGAAGAGAGAATTAGCCCTCACCCCCCCCCCTTTAAATGCCACCCTGGGCAGTGGTATCCCCTCCCGAAAAATAAACTTAATTGTGTCAAAATACAAACCTTAACTACATTTCCAAGTCAACGCTGACACAGTTCTCAACAGAAAATCTTATACTCTTCGAGGTTTGCACAGAGTCAAAATGTATCAGCAATCGGGAGTCAACTGTATTGTACATAAGTCTCAGATCCAAGTGCCATAAGGGTAATCAAGGTGGTGCCCACATGAAATGACGAAGCCACAGTTTATACGTGTGAATATCAGCGGCTAACAAAATCATTAATAGTAGACGATTAATAGAAAGTAAGTGGCTTTTCCAGTTTGCTCTTAAAGTTAAGGCCGAATCACACGGAACTGGATTTCCAGTAGGAATGCCCTAGTTGGCGCTGGACTGGCTGGAATTTTTGCCTCACACGATACTTGTTATCGTACTTGTCGGCATACTTCTGTTCCCATAAGACATTGCGCAGAGCAGACAATCTAAAAAGATGGATGAGCAGCAATTTGAAGAACGTTGTAGGACAATTACTGCTGCTATTAAAAATTAAAAAAGAAAACCATTGATTAGAAAATTCTCTCGAAAGAAAATAAATTAATCAATGCGTACTGAACAAGCTTCTTAATGAACTCTCTAGCAGAATTCATTCATAAAAAAAATATATTTTGTTCAACTACATATGTCAAACATTGAATACACTTTAAATAATACGGATTATCATTACCGGCTAATCATATTTGTCACGTGCAAATCTCATTGCTTTGCCTAAATATTAATGAACTGAGCACGAATGCACATCATATGTGTCACTTTATTCTTTTATCGAGAAGCGAATAAAAACTACCTACACTCGGAAACCACAGACAAAAAACTTTCCTTATTAAATTCACAGATTATCTTCACATGGGCAAACTTCGCTCTGATTGGCTGTTCCAAAGAAAGCCAGTTGCAATAGAACATGGCCTAGTCATGAAAACCAGTTAAGCAGCCAGCCCGGCAGCTATGATTTGAACCCAGGTAGCCAGTTCAGCGTCAACTAGGGCATTCCTACTAGATATTCAGTTCCGTGTGATTCAGCTTTTATTTAGGGGAGAGATTCTTGAATTATGCTGTACAATTTCGGAAATAGGAAGGCAAGGACAAATACGATATTTCGCATCAGTAATACTAATGCATATTTGTGTAAAAGTTCTGTAATTGCCAAGTTCTTTCTTGTGTTTTAGAAAGGTAATTAGAATGGTTCATCCATTCACTACATATTTTAGCATCTCGGTGGCCGAGCTTGTTGAGTGATTGGCTCACAATATCGTCGCTGAAAGACTAAGGATCGAGCTCTGGTGTGGGCGTGGCCCTTAATCAATTTCACTCAATAATCAACCATCCTCATTAGCACCATTAGGTATAAGTTGCAGCAAAATACAAATAATGGTATATTTTCAATATATTTCACAATAGGGGACTCCTTTACTGGTTAGGTTTAGAGTCCATGCATTGCTCTACGCCACTGACTCTGATGTAAGTCACGGAACTCACAAATGTTGATATACTTTACGTTCTGGAAACCGCATCTCAATGAAGGCATTACATCTTTATATAAAGTCTACATCACCAATAATAATGAAACGGATTTGGGCTTACCTTCTTCTCCTTTACTCCTTCTGAAACTCCGTCTTTCTTCTGTTGTTTCTTCTTCTTCCGAATGTAGTCGAAACCAGATCTAAACTTTCTTCTCAGCTTTATCCTCCTCACAACCTTAGCACGATTAATTGGTTCAGTCCGAGGGCCAATCAACGGATCACCCTCTGCCGGCGCACTAATTGACATTTCAGTCTGTCGTCTCTTGTTGTCCATGAGCACGTGCATCAAGTCGCCGTGGCGCCGGAGCAGCCTTTTCTTGGAGTTGAGCACGGCTTTGTTGCTGCGAAGGACAGCGGCGGAAGCACTGCGGAGACCCGGCCGACCCCTCAGGAACCCCCGGCGACCTTTCATGTTCGTGGAGCTTTTGGCGTCGGTGCTGGGAGGAGCTGAGGCTGGCCGGTCTTCGCCGAACACCTCCCTGATCGTGGCACGCTGCCGCAACACTTTGGTCTGCGTGCGAGTTCTGGAGGTCAACACTTCGGGTGAGAAGTCGACGAAACCGTTCTTGCCAGATTGGTAAGCTTCCCTCAAGCTGATGAGGTCTTCTTTTCGGAAGAAACTCGCGAGATCAATCTTCTTGTCGTCGCCAGCTTTGGCCGGTGTCGGAAGGAGTTCGGGTTGGTTGCTGCCTTGAAGGATGCGATGTTTGCTGTTCAGCCACTGCTCGGTCGATCCGCGGGTCGACTTCTGTTTGCTGAACTTCCGCGCCAGCATGTTCAGAAAGGAAGAGGTGTCTTCAGAGTCGTGACCGGCGTCTTCTGGAGCCGAACCCCTTCTAAGACTAGAAATCGAATCTAGATCGCTGTCCTCGCTGCGAACGGACGGCGAATCGTCCCTCTGGCTACCTCCCAACCTGATCCATCTCCGCAGTCTTTCGGAGTTGGCGCTCGGGCTGTCCGGAGTGGCCGAACCCGGGAAGTCCCACATACTCCTGCTGCTCGGCGCCGGGCTGAGGGATTTGGACGCGGTACGCTCGAAGGAAGACGTCAGGTCGCGACGGAAGCCCATCTTTCGCAGGATGTAGTCCGATTCGTCGTAACGACCCGCCGTGCTAGATGCCGGAGAGTGCGACGGATCCAGATCGGGAAGCGAAGCGGACATCTTCCCACCTCTTCGGGACCCGCGGATCGGCGGCCTCGGGATATGGATAAGCTGGGCAGGCATCCGTAGCGCCCGCTTGAAGCGATACATATCATGTTCCCACCCGGGACGGAAATCGGAACCATCGCCAAACTTTGGTTTCTTCTTGCTTGACTTCTTCCGCGGACTTTCGTTATTAGACTCTTTCTTCGGAGTTTCTTCCTTCTCGTCCTTACCTTTCTCGGGGTCTTTCTCTTGAGGAGCAGAAGGATCTCTGGAACGCAAACGCAACTTGATCGATTCCGGATCTTCCTTCACGTCCTTCTCGAGTCTTTTCCGCGCACGCAACCTCTCCGCGACAGTCTCTGTGCGATCGCTACTGCTGTCCTCCTCTTCGCTGCTACTATCGTCGGCGTCTTCGTCCTCGCTCTCTTGCCTTGAATCCTCGCCGGTAGTCTTCGCACATGAATTGCGTGACCATGCCCTGGTCTCCCTGCGTGGTGTGGTCTCTTCCACTTTTGAAGTATTCTTACTCTTTACTTTCCCACCTTGTTTCTCTTCCTTCCTGATCCTCAGCTTTCTCTCCTGCAAACTGGCTTCCTCGTCTGGATCTTTCGGCTCTTGCTTGATTTCCTTCTTGATATCGAGCGTCGCGTCTTTATTTGCCAAGTTTTCCATAATTTCTTTCTCTGCTCTCAACTGCGCCCGTCTTTTACTTAATGGAATGTCTTCGTCCTCTGAGGACTCTTCCTCCTTCTTTATGTTTGGCAACTTATTGTCTTCAATCTTCTTCGAGAGATCTGATGAAGATTCCTGAAGAACTTCCTCTTGTTCATTTTCAATTTTTTGCTCGGTCTCGTTCTTTTGTTCAATTTCTTTCTTACTAGGCACGTTTTTGGATGAATTTTTATCAGCAGACGCTGCTGCTTTTCTCTTATCGTTTCTTCTTTTTCTCACAGTAGTTGACTGTGTTTTAAGGTCTTCCATGAATTTCTCACATGTTTCGGACCAAAATGGATCCTCAGGTACAGATTCACGTTCACCTCTTGGCGACATTCTTTCGGTTGGAGTTGCCGATCGAGATGTCTCCCTTGACTTTTCTGTTTCTATTTGTTGCCTGTCGTAAGCAGCAGCTGCCGCGGCAGCGGCTGCCTGCTGAGATCGCCTGTCCCTCCTCATAGCATCCAAGGTTTGCATCTCCAGAACCGGCATTTCACCCTCAGAGTCACTATCAGGAAAGTCGAACACTGATGTTTCCGAGCTGCTGCGAGGTCCAGACCCATCTCTGGTTGGAGCGATGGGCCCCGTATCGTCGTCGGTTCTGCTGAAGAGGCGCCTACGAGGCGAGAATACCCGTTCGCGGGTCAGTTTAGGTGGGCTTCCACTACTGGACCCTCCACTTGTAGGCTGCTTCTCGGGTTGAGAGTTTGGAGTTGGAGGTGGAGTCCTGGCAATCTGCTTTTCACCCTGGTTTGTTACGTTTGGCGGCGGTGGAGAGAATACTGGAGTTCCAGGCGTCCTGGGTGAGTGGAATGAACTAGAATTCACACTTGAAGCTGGGGTTGGACTTCGGAACTGCGGTGTGTCGCTAGGAGGACGAGGTGGCCTCAGCATCCCGCTCCCGTTTAAATCTAACGAAGAACCCACTTGCTTCAGCTCTGCTTTGGTTCGAATTCTTGCCGCTACAAGCGCTGCTATACCATCCAATTCGCCTGACCCCATCGTTGTTGGTGGATTGAAAGTATTGTTCTGCAAATCGTTTTGTTGACCAGGAACTTGCAGAGGCGAATTTGACAAGTGAGGCACTGACACATGCTTCATAATAGAAATATCGGTGTTTTTCATTCCAGAATCTCGGTGCATGTGGTGTGCGATAGGCGTTACATGGATGGCAGTAGTTGTCTGTGGAAGCTGATCATGGAAGGAAGTTGTAGCTGTACTTAGAGAAGGGGCAACCTGATGTGGAGGAGCACTGTCTCCTGGCAATGGCGTTGTTGGAATACTGTAAGAATCAACAGGCGCAGACGGTACTTGTTTGGAGAGTGGGAACTTATGTCCCATGTTCATTGAAGGTACCTGTGAATTTGAAACCACTGTCGTTGGTGAATTCTGAAGCTGCTCTAGTCCGTAACTAACACGAGTACTTTGAAGATCTACACCAGATGCGGTATGATGCTGAACTTTTGAATGCTGCTGCATCTGCACGTGCTGCTGTTGCTGATTTATTTGTTGTTGGTGTTGCTGCTGCTGCTGCGGCACCTGTTGATAATGACTTAGATTCGCCTGTGTGGCGTGTGGATGCTGGAAGCTGCGCACATCATTTTTGTTCTCCAAGCTGTTCCTGAGAATACTCAGCGCTCGTATTTCACTTTCTGAAGGGAACACTCTGTGTAAAGTAGAGCTTGGCGACGTTCGCGTAAGATTCTGAGATGCCAGCAACGAATGGAAATGGGATTGTTGACTATGGGGTACAGAATTTGCTTGTAAGATGGATGACTGAGACTGGCTCTGCGGAGGATTGTGAATTTGCGATTGTTTAGAAGACTGTGACTGAGATTGATGAGCTGCTTGAGTTTGAGGTAAACTCTGTTGATGAGGCTGAAGCTGCTGCTGATGAGACTGCATGTGCGCGTGAGATTGCTGACTTTGTGGATGTGAATAGCTCTGCTGCTGATGGAGGAGCGTGTGAGACTGATTGTGAGGCGGTAATTGCGCTTTCGTGTATGAATGTGAAGAGGACGTCGATATTTGAGGCTGGGAATGAGAAGGTTGCTGCTGCATCTGTGGATGGGAATACGACTGAGAATAATGAGGTGGCTGTAACTGAGTATGAGCCTGGGAGACATGTGGTTGTTGAGACTGCGTCTGGAGGATTGACATCTGAGTATGTTGCGTATATCCTTCTTGCAAACGACCACCTCGAACATCGCTGCCGTTCATTTGCGCTTGGTAAGACGACGCGCTGTGCTTGGCTGACGAGTCTGTCTGTCTCCAGTCAAGACGTGCCACTTTGGCCGGAACTGCACCTCTATAATCAGTACCAGACGAGCCACTTCTCTTGGAACTTTCACGAGGGTACACCGAATTATGGACAGCGCGCGTGTACTCGTGTCGGTAACCTGGATCTGTCGTTGACGTACTTGATGTTCTGACCGACTTTGCAGGGTCCTGTATGGTACTTTGCGTGTAGTGGTTGGATGATAAAGACGGCAAAGGTCCAGAGGACGAGGTGTTCTGCTGCTTGTGGTTATGATGCTGGATGTGACCTCTGCTTGAAGCTGCATGCGCAGTGTAATACTGCTTGTGCTCGTTTGGATGATGTCCACTTAAGGAGTTAGGATCTTTATGTGGTGGAAGCGCGGTCTGCCTTGAAGACTTGAATTGTTGCAGCTGCTGCTGTTGATGCTGTTGATACTGTTGATGTTGAGGAGACGGCAAGCTCTCTGCGTACTGGTTGCTCCTCGGGCGTTGATTCTCGGCAGGAACGAAACAAGAAGGACTGGTACTACTGTTAGATCCTGGTGAGGCGAAGTTGGGCATGAAGTCGATTTTGGGAGCAACGGCAGAATTCGGAGTACTCCTTCGGCCATCGAACATCGTTGGGTACGCTATGCTTGGTGGAAGCTGGAGAGTCAACATTCGCTCGGCGTTTGAGGGCTTGTGAGTATCAGAATACGTAACAATAATGTCATCGTCTTTCGCTGTGGAATCGGCGGATTGTCGCACTGTTTTCACAGAAAGATCCAAAGGCGATTCCCTTTTGCTCTTTACCCTCGCCGCGATAGCGTTTGCGACCGTGTTACGTCTCTCCGTTTCTTGAATGCTTCCGTCACGCGCAGTCGGCATGGTGTTCCTCATTTCTCTCTGACCGTTCGCTATCAGGCTCGCGTGTGCTGGAGGCATCCTGTGTTCACGTTGCGTCATCCCTGCGTTGGAAGAGGCGTACATGGCGTGTTGTGCGTGCTGCGAGTACAGTCTTGCTTTTCCACTAGGGTGTTCAGTTTTCACTAGCAACTCGGATGGATTTAGCGTGTTGTGTTGGTGAGAAGATTGCTGAGTGTGCATCGCCGGGGAAGACACTAACGAGGCGTTCGAAAACATCCCGCTGTTATGAAATTTTGTCAACATCGAGGAACTATTCCCAACACGACTGTGCAAAGACCCACTGCTGACTGCCGCGTTGCTGTTTGTACTTGCGCTGAGGTTAACGTCGGCCATTGACACTGGCATGTGGTTCTGCACCGCATAGTCCGTCGATCTTGCATGCGCATGAGACTGGTGCCCAGAATGGGTGCTTTTGGTGTTCTGAGAGATCGGAACGTGTGAATGCTGAGGTAACACATGCGCTGAGTCACGATTCGTAGCACTACTACTCACTGTTCGATGAGTGTATATTGGATGGCTATTGGAAGTCACTGATGTGCCGACTCCGGACCCGATAGACGCTGCAACCGATGCGTGGGGAAGTCCCATCGAGTCCATCCTCCTTTGCCCATGGCCACCCACACCCGTCACTATGGATGGCTTCTGGGAATGTCGTCTATGGCTGTCCACTAAACCGACACTAACACTACCGGCCATGCCACTAACGCTTGAAGTGTTCGTGCTCTGATTCGACCCACTTGAGGACTGAGGAAGGATGAGTCCACCCGTTGGAAGAGCTGACCAGGAACCCGAGCGACCAGGAAGGTTCCCATTGTATCCGAGAGACGCACCGTGTGGCGACGGTGTCTTGTAGTGGGCCGGCGACCCCATGGACGGGACCTCACTGACGTTTCCTCGTGCAGTTGTCGGTGGCCAATACGTAGGAGTTGTGCCACTTGGATGTGCCGCCGTGGCGGTAAGGGGAGCGGCGGCGGTGGAGCCATCGTAGTGGCTGGAAGTGGCCGGAAGACCCTGAAAGTATTGTCGAGCACCCTCCAGCACGTTGTTGAGACTTATGTCCATGACCTGTAAAGAGAGAACATGCAGCGTTAGTTAACTGAAATGAATGCTGAAGTGTTGCAACAGAAAACAATAAATAATAAAAATTAATAAAATGCTATACAAAAAATAGAACACTTATCTCAAATCTATATTTGGATTATCAGAATGTTGGATTAAGTTTTGCTCCCAATACTGACAAAGTAATGGTACCATATAAGAATATTTCAGAACAAATGTAATTGTTTTAGTTTGAAATATGGTTTTGATTTCCACATTCACGTAACAAAGGTCAATATCTCTCTAAGGATTCTTAAGGAGCAATATAATTAAAACCAAATATAAAATTGTTTGGGGGGGATTGGAATATCCATCAACAAAGGTAGCGCTGAATTCAGTTGGTAAGGAAAATACACAGACATCTGAACGCAAATTGTAAATAATCAACATCTATAAGGTGGAGATCTCACAAAAGAAGGTCTCTTGGGGGGGGGGGGGAACTAGTTCCCACCAGTATACAATACTGTAAGGCAAGAAACCACCTAAAGATAATTTTATTTTAGTGTTTGTGTAAATATTACGCCCAATACAAAATGCACAAACTCTACAAGAGCTCAAATGTGCGCCAACAGACTGCGCGAAACATACCGAATGAATTTAATGTACAAAGATTTTTTGTTTGAAGTCCACTTCATGCTGAGATACGCTAATCGGCACTGGACCTATAGTTTAAAGTGCTATCTGAACCACTGTGCAACGTGGCCAAATTTCCCAGGTCCAGAGAAACTGTCGAACGGAATGGCTCGTTAGAAATTTCCGAATCAAATAGGATCTTCTTGTCTCTGTTATACAGTGTATTGGAAGCACCCAATTCAATACGCCTCCTGTTCCAATGACGCCCAATGCCCGTAATGACGTACCCCTACATACTTTTGGTTTCGATCCATATCTCATCGTGTCATGAAAGCGAGCAACAACGATACCTTCGTTTAGAAAGATCCACCACATTGTATGTACTTGGTACCACCATTCGAATTTCTGGTCCGAGTGAACATGCTTGCAGCTCGTGCGTAAAATTCGCACCGTGTAAACACGGCACACTGCAACTAATTTGCATAATCATGTAGCTAATTTCCACTTACTACAGGAATACTAATTTTATTTGTAGTGAACATGTAGGATATCGACATGCGAGAAAACGTGATTATCACGAATATTTCACATTTCGTTATTGACAAAAATATATACACTTTAGAAATCTAGTCATTTCTTGAACCTTTCCATATTTCACCGTATTTTGACTGACGTAATTTTCAGTTCCGCAGTCTGATGCTCACTGGTGAATTCTGGGAAGGGCGGTTGTTATAACAGAACAAAAAGTTATGACACTACAAATGAAAATTATTAGTCGTAGCTCCAAGTATGTGCTTTGTGTAGTCCTCAACCTGCCGCGTGTATGAACACTAATGTTCTATATAAGCGGTAATTTTAATTCAAAACACTGCACATCTGTTTTGATTTCTTCAACATTCCTATATTATTCAAATTTCTAATCGCTGACAATAGGATAAGAAATTAATAAACCTAATTAAATTCAACTAAAAAAATCATGAGAATTTTACAAAACCTGCAAACTGATTCATTAAAATAATAACAGGCTATGTGGTGGGGTATTTCGAACTTGATAATTTAGGCCGAAACGCACTGAACTATTTAAACATATTAATTGACGTGGCCAGTGTTGTTCAACTAAACTCTCTTATTAATGAAACATAATGAGAAATGGGTTACAAATTGAAGTGAATAAAAGTCCGCAGTGGGGACCAACTTTTGAAAAGCAGTGGGCGTGTTTAACTCAAAGACTTGTTTTGTAAGTTTACACGAAAATAAATGTCACAATCACTTCCCCTCCCTTTAATAGATAATTAAAATAATTTTCGTAATAACGATACAACCACGGAAACTCAGAAGTCTATAAATACAAAAAAATAAATACAAGTCTATAAAGGCTTGTAATATAAGTACAAAGGCTGTCGCAGAGAAGGTGAGACAATTTTTTTTCCTGGCTTGGCAACACTGCCTATGGTTTCGGCACTAGTCGTGTCGTGTAGGATGACTTATTCTGTTTCCGTAGCAAGTTGTCACATGTTGCGAAACCACGTTAGTAAGCAGCTGTGTTGATTTACGTGGAACGTGTTTCGTTTACCCCTCCAGGTTTTTGTGTATAACATTACTTTTCGCGATGAGTATTCAAGATGAACAGCGACATGCCATAAAATTTTGTTGGCGTTTAGGGAAAAGTGCTGCGGAAATAAATGCAATGTTTCAACAGGCATATGCCGATCAAGACAGACTGAGTAGTGTACCGATGGCACAAGTTGTTCGAAGATGGGTGCGAATCAGGCGCTTTGCTTCCGCATCCTGGACAAAGACCGTCCGTGATTAACGAGACACTAGTGAATACTGTTGCAGAAAAAATAGAAATTTTCCCACATCCAGCATACAGCCCGGACCTTGCACCCTGCGACTTTTGGCTATTTCCACTTTTAAAGGCCGCTTTACGTGGTCGTCATTTCATGACGAACAAAGAAGTGATCACCGCAGCGCAAGTTTTCTTCAGTTCGCTACCTCACGACGAATTTTCGAAGACATTCACAATGTGGCAGGAGCGTATGGATGCTTGCTTAGCTCTCAATGGTGTAAACCTATATATCTTGTTGTTTCGGGGGGCTTTATTTTATTTGTGATCGATGCATTCATCTCGAGATTACTTTAAAAAAAACTTTAAAAAATAATTTTCACAAAAATACACTTGCAATATAAATTAACACCATGCTTAAATAAACTAACATTGAAGCAAAATATTGGTGTAAAAATGTAAGCCGCACTAATCCATTACATTAAAAGGGATCTTAGAATATTTACGAACATTATGCAAAGAAACTAGTACGTTGCAGATATCAACATAGGAATGCGAGGGTTAAATCAACATGTGCGACGTTTCGAGATACCGAGGGGCCAGTTGACGGTCGGACAGACTGTACCGGTTGAGTTAATTAATTTTGTATTGAGTTATTATTGGATAGGACTATGGATCCACAAATTTTCATCTTTGCAGCACTAATGGTTTCCGAGATAAGAGATACGGCCATCGTATTAAGGCAAGTCTTTTTCAGCTTTGGCGATTAATGCCCCAAAAACGGAAACAATTATTGCTTAATCACTCAAATTCAATCATCCGCGTAAAAATCCTACATTATTTTGGTCTTCTGTCACGGGTCTCTGGCGGTAAAATACCGTACTACCGGACTAATTGCTTTGCGAGCTGGCAGAATAAACAAACGCGCATCGGTGCAAATCGCGGTCTGGAGCGAGTCGATTAATCTCTCTGCGCGTGACATCATCGCTGCACTCCGGAGGCTGGCAAGCGGGCCGTGAAGGGTGACGTCACTTCCGCAACTAGGAAACCACCTGGGAAGGGAATTCGCCGGGAAGCGAAGTTCTGTTGCGTCTGGAAAACCCACGGCAGTATTTGCTCGGATTACTATGAATAGAAAACTATGTAGAGGGCGTATAAAAAGTCTCACGTTTGAACACACCTACAAAATTCACGTTCAATGCTAATATTCGATTGAAACTCATTTTCTATACAGACCAAGCCAGAGATGGTTTTCAGGAACAGGAGAGAGAATTTCCATGCCAGACGTACGCAGGTTATCTCAGAGCTTAACGCCAAGAGGTGTGACTAAACGAATTATACGAGGGGGAGGCAAATTAAAAGCTTAAGACAGTTCGATACAATTTACAGAATAGACTGTATACATACAGGTTATATTTACGTTAAGGCACTTGTGTTATTTACGGAACGTCCTCAAGGCTCTAACTATGGTCCAGTGAACTTCAAAATTTCATTTTATCATTATAAAGATGAAAGTTCGCGGTTTTTGCGAAATTTTTCGGTAAAGGGGTCAGGGTCAGTTGGAGTTTAATTTAATCCAGATTCCAAAGGGAAATTCGGCTTTCTACGAACAATCTTGTTAAGGATATATAAGCCTATTTTATTATATTCATTCTAGTGGACTACAGTTGTAAGTATACACGACAAGATTCAGATAAGATATCCAATGTGTCTGATTTCTTGTGATATATTTACCAGAGGTGAGACGTCCGGTCATCGGGATATGCGGCGATGACCAAGTAAAATATTAAAAATATTGCATGAAACAGCTCGAAATACGCAAGAGGTACTCTAACGTTTAGCGCATCGAAATGAGGGCCCAGTACTACCCTTCGCACGGAACCCTCCCGCATATGGGCGTCGGAAAGGGGGTCGAACGGGTCGGTTGACCCCCCCCCCTGGAAATTGACATCGTTCATTTAAAGATACAAGAAAGCCGAAAGTTTGTTACTCTTATTGTTAAGAACAGAAATAAAGTTCATTTAGTTAGTATTCGAACAGAATAATCAAAGTAAAAATGTATTGAATCGAAAACATTGAGTGAAAAATAGAGGTACAAGGTTATATTCTACCATTTCATCCAGAGAACAAATGGTTCCACAGTTTTCAAAATATAATAATTACAGTTGTAGGTGAGAGGTAACACAACAAGAAAAAACTAATAATTAAAGCCTTTTCTTGAACGAGACTTGCAAAAGTTAATAACAACATGCATTTCAGTTACTAACTGCATAAAATGCAAAAGAAATAACAGAAAATAGTTGTGGTGGTATTCTCTTGTTTGGTGGATCGAGTCTCCCCATTTATATAATAATAATAATTATTATTATTTTTTTGAATAAAATTTATTTTTGTTGGTTTATAATATTTATTATTGTATAATAGCATTTATAACCGTGGTAATAATACTTATGATTTTTCTACTATTCAACTTTTATAATTTGTCCGACCCCCCCCCCCCCCCCCCCGCAAGAATTTCTGGCGACGCCCATGTTCCCGCCAAGTTTCCTATTGAAAGCAATGGTGTTGGACGCCTCAGCTCATCGCAGAATGGTGTGAATCTCTCTGGTCTCTGCCGGTGCCGAGAACAGTCGAACGCTTCCGAACAGGCAGACCCTACGACATGGTCCAACAACCTCTACCCCCCCCCCCCCCAAAACACCACCACTCTTGAAGGTCTGGGTCATAACCATAGATAAAATAACAAATGGGCCTTTTTTTCAGACCCCATCTCCATGTTTACAGCCACACGGCAGAGTTTCTCTGGAGTCGTCAAGTTTCTTCCGAGCGCCCAGTGGCGTGCTCTAGGAGGGGTTGGTGAGGGTCATAATCCCTGCATAGGCTCAATATAAAAATAAGATCGTCAAAGGTAGAAAAAGATGGCAAAATGAGGAATGATTACTAAAAAAAAGTACACGTAATCCTCCCTTTCAATAATCCTGGGCACGCCACTGCGTATGTCTGCTATTTCCACTAAGAGGAAATTGAACGATATAATCATATTTAATAATTTTCATCGTATGGAATACAATCATGCATTTTGTAGTCGTAAGATCTGTGGTATGAGCTTTTACATTGAATTGGCAATGACCTTGGCGCTTATCGCAGAGAAATATTGTCCCCCCCCCCCACTACACGTTGAAAGATTGACCCTGACGTTTGGCAAATCTTGCGATGACTACGTGAAGATCTCCGCTTCGCCACTGATATTTACTCAGTACATTGGCAGCAAAGCTGCGGTATACGCGTTCCACCTTCCCTTTATCCACTTGTGTTTAAATGCTTTATTTTGAGTTCATTCAAAATATTTTCTACCAAGGCACCTTGGTAAACGAAGCCACGGTCTTACCGACATTGTATTGTAGGAATGGTCCAAAGACCGTAAACATTTTCTGAACAAAAGGAAAACCAGCTTTGTTCTTTGCTGTTAAGCTTCTTAATTAAGAGGTTCAGCCACTACCCATGAAGAGAGCATATCCACAGCGAACAAAATGTACTTGAAACGATTATAGGCGACTATAGGTCCGAAAACGTCCGACCAGTACCTAAAGAAAACGTATATAAATTCTCCAATACATGAAAATTCAATATCCCCATGCAGAGGTTTATCCAGAAATTGTCATCGGGGGAGGGGGGTAAAGGTATACCAGGTGTGCCGGTTAATAATTCTTAATTGATCCGAAAGAAAACAAGTGTATCTGGGGAGAAAGGTAACAAATGCTTTATTCAAAGTATGCGCCATCGCTAGCTATACATTGTGCCCATTTGTCCGTCAAATTGTGGATGCCCTTCCAGAAAAATCGTTCACATTTTGAGGTGATCCAGTCAGCAAGCCATTGTTCGACATCTTCGTAATTGTTGAAGTGTTGCTGGGAAAGGGAGTGAGACATCGATGACAACAAGTGGTAGTCCGAAGGGGCTAAGTCTGGTGAGTATGGCGGGTGGGACAAGAATTCCCAGCCAAGTGCAGAAATGGTGTCTCTGACGCCTTTCGCTGTGTGTGATGAGGCATTGTCGTGCTGCAAAATCACTTTTCAGTGTCTTGTCGCCCAATCTGGGTGCTTTTCGATCAATGCATGGTTCACATTGATGAGTTGTTGACGGTAGCGAACGGCATTCACTGTTTCACCTGGTTTCAGAAGCTCATGGTACACCACACCCTTCTGATCCTACCAAATGCACAGCATTGTTTACTTCCGAAGCGATTCGGTTTTGCGGTCGATGTTGAAGGTTGTCCTGGGTCAACCCATGACTTTTTGCACTTTGGGTTCTCGAAGTAGATCCATTTTTCGTCCCCAGTCACTATCCGATGCAAGAAAGACTTTCTTTCATGCCGAGAAAGCAACACTTCATGCACCGTTTTTCGCTTTTCCATTTGTCTGTCGTTCAGATGATGTGGGACCCATTTTCCTGCCTTCTGGATCTTTCCCATGGCATGAAGACGATCAGATATGGTTTGGTGACCAACATTTAACTTCTGTGTCAGTTGTTGTTGCGTTTGCGTATCGTCTTCGTCCAACAGTGCTTGCAATTCGGCATCTTGGAATTTTTTTTGGCTTGCCCGGGCGATCTTTGTCTTTCAAGTCGAAATCACCACTTTTAAATCGTCGAAACCAACATTAGGACATTGTCACCGTACGTTTCCACAAGGAGATGGCTTTCACACGCGTTTTTCTTTTGATTGAACAATAAAAGCAGGACGTGCCGCACATGCTCCTTATTTGGTTTGAAGGTCATGTTTCCCACACAAACCCAATATCACGATCACTCGCACTCGGTTACACATCCACGGCGGTTTGACAGGCACTGTCCTGGCAACACACTGACGTAACAGTTGAGACTGTGCACCAACCCTTGCTTCCAGCGCCATCCAGCGACGAAATTAAGAATTATTAACCGGCACACCTGGTATTTAGAGCCAAAATGGGCATAAATTGGGTCTTTCTCAAAATATTTACGGGGTCTTGAGGAAATTAGGGAGTGTTTGGGGTGTGTGGATGCATGCATTCGACACCGGCAACAAACGAATGGAGAATAACGTTCAATAATGGCATCAGTTTCGTAGGAGAGGTGGAAGAGGGGGGGGGGGGGGTAGATGGGTCGAAGAACGTACACATGTGACACTTTGTGATTGCACGTGCATCCCGATTCTGATTCTTTTTCAGAGCATTTGTAAACGGGTTGGTAAACAATTACTTTTCTGAAGTATGGCAAAATTTTGCCACCTTACAAGCAATAAAAAAATACTACATAAACAATGCGCATTAAAAAAAGCATTCTAGTACAATAAGGCCTTGTTTGGCATTTCAGATAATTTTTTGTTCATTTTCTTACTTCTGGAGCTTGATTAAGTAAGATTAACCAATATTTAACGATATATTAAAATATTGATTTCTTTACTGTATTCAGCTTAATGGGCCAACCTTGCTGCAAAGTCCACTCCTCCTTGCTACTTGCGAGCACTAATTTCGAACACTTATGCAAATAAGTGCTGACGTATCCAGGCTAATTTTAGCATCAAATCACGACCACCATAAATTTCCAAGAAAGTCTTGCTAATATATAATTTTAAATTCGACAAAACTCTTGCCTTCTCAGCATGGAGGAAACAAATTAACTGTGACGTCAACAGTTGAAAAAAAAATGTATCACGGAATGGAAATCCTGTTAAAGATCCTTCCTTGCACATCTTTCGGTGTGAAGACCATATCATGCAGCATGAAAGGTCCGTTTCATGACTCGATAGAAACACGCTCCACTGGGAAAACTCAGACACGGTATCGTAAAGACACGCCAGTCAGGGTTTTATTTCCTCCGTGATAGGAATGTGAGAAAATCTCCCGGCTATAGCAAACAACGAATCCGACAGGAGCGATGTAGATTTTCTCAACACCTTCAGCTGGCTGCGTAGATCTAGTTAGTGAGCCTACCAACAGTGCAGAGCGTGGGTGGGACGATTAGCGACAGGTGCTGGGTTGAGATGACGTCAGCGGTTCGCGTGTTCATTGGGTACTTGGGAAGTTGTGACTCGATTCCAAGCTGCAAATGCATCCAATTTTTGCCCTCAACGTTTAATACGTTCCAGTGAAATGATTGGTATTTATATATTAACCGAGCTCAATATGCGTGCACTAATAGTCTGTCGTTACACACAATACACATGCATTTAATAGACCCGCCTAGTTCACTACATTTCTTGAGTCTCTCTGTACTCAGGTATCTAGTTGGTAACACAGTGCAACACCGATTCGTCTACTTACTAGATTTGGTGTCAAGTAGTGTATTTGGTGTCTGCACAGTTTGCACTACGTTCTGGAGCGGTGTAGTGGGTGGTGTATGATCACGTGGTGCGTGCTAACTAATCAAATCTAGTTCGCTGCGCTTTTTGACGCTACAGTCCAGCAGAATTAACTTGAGAGAAATGGCCGCTCTGTGAGTGATGCAACTGCGCTCGAATTGGCTAGAGCGGGGGACTTCCCGCTGTAACGGGCCAATGGAAACTCTACTCTTAGAGCGGCCATTTCTCTCAAGTTAATTCTGCTGGACTGTAGGTGTATCCCGGTGTCACGCTGGTGCAAAAAAACGTTTAACGCAGCAGAGAGGTACTGAATCTTCTGAACTTGAACACGCCTATTCGCCTACTTGTCATTTCCTTGCACCAGCCTCGCCTTGTAATCAAGGGGTCCCGGGTTCGATTCCCGGTGGAGGCACATAGTGGTTCGGGTCCCACTTTAAACTGTAGGTTCAGTTCCGATTAGCCTTATTGTGCATAAAGTGGACTTTAAACACTAAATCAATCAAAACACCTTGCACCAGCTTGACACCGGGATACATTTGCACTACACCTAGTGTCAAAAGTGCAGCGAACTAGACGGGGCTAGTATTTTAGGACCATGGCCCGCTCGGGGGATCCGTGTTCAAGTCCAAGGATGGGACCTTTCCGGCTGTCCCTTATAGCAATTCTATGTTGCTCAAAGTTGAGAATACTTTCCTTCGGAAAGTTGGGAACCAAGTTTCTTCCTGTGTGGGCTCTTCTCTCCCCAGCCAGGGAGGGACCAGGACGAAGGAATGCGAGAAGTGACAAATGAGCCCTGTATCCCTTCGACTGGACACGGTCCATCGTCGCCCAACTAATTTAGCTAACATGTGGCAGAAACTGGAGGATCCAGAGAATGACCAGGAGATGCTGTTCTCACGGTTTGGTCAAAACGACGCCGGACAATCTGATTGGGCCAGGGGGACACGTGATCCACCAAAAGCTACAGTTTTGGGGAAATAGTTTTTTGAAGAAGGACAGTGTGCGACTAGGCTCGAAAAGGAACATTATCCTCCAAAGTGCGTGACGAGACTTGGAATAGAGTAACTTACACGGTAGATTGTGTGCATAAGAGTTCGAACCCGGGACAGTATTGTGTTATAAGTGTACAATCGTGTGTGGCGATAAGTGCCAATCATGTGTAACAAGTGTATCCTTTTTCTTGTGTAAGTATGTTAGGTTTATGTCTTTATTAATTAAATATGTTAAAATCTATATTTGTTTCCCTTATCTGCAAGAGGTAGATATTAAGAATCTGATCTGGTAAATGCAACGGGTAAACAAGACCAGGTAATGTTAGGTCGAGCTCTTGCCTCATAAATTCCCCTAGCTTCCCTGGCCGAATCCTGGAACGGACCGTTACTAAACAACCAAATCTGTTGCATATGGCCATGCCCTTGAACAGGGACCTAAATTAATCAAAATTGAACCGTTGCAATTAACATGATCAGATCTTAATTTGCCGTCTGTTCGGGAGTGTTGCATGCGCGTCATCCTCACAGCATGTAGAGGAATAAAACAGGCGATAAGTAAGGAATGAGAGTAGGGAGTGACCCAACCCCAATTGGAATTTCTAAATTTCTAAATATTAATAATTCACGAGATGTGGTGACTTTTTAAGTTTAACTAAAAGGGATTTTTTTTCGACTGTTGCTCTTAAGGAAAACTAATTTTTTAATGATTTATTAATTATGCCCAGAACTCGCGCCATGGACGCCGAACTTGCTACTTTTATTAGGGAACAAATCGAAGCAGCCGTCTCCCCACTTAAGGAAATTATTCAGCAACAAAACGAAAAAATTCGGCAACAAAGTGAAGAAAATAAGCAACAAAATGAAAAAATTGCGGAATTAGAAAATAGAGTACAAAAGCAACTTGACACTCAAGAGAAAAAAAACAATGAAATTGAAGTCAAATTAAATTATGTGCATGGTAATTTCACAGGAAAAGATGAGGGTCCAGGTTTGAATGGGAAGCTTGATGATAGTGATGATTCTGTGAGGGAAGTAAGGATTAAACTAACGAAGACTAATAAAGAAAGTCGAGAGAACCAAAGAAAAGCAAAACAAAGCCAAGCGTGGTCATACAGACCTGAGATGCAAGAGCTTGCTCTGGCTTTCTCTCAGACTCATTACTTGAGTAGCTTGCTAGATCAAAGAACCAAAAGATATTGCGATATCTACGAAGACCCTTACTATTGCTTGCAGGAAGAAACTCCAAATACGTTCGCATTACTTGACTGCGAGATAGGTAAAGTTGGTGTCAAACAACATGTCAGTCTCATGAAGATTCGGAATTGTTCAATTGGGCAAAGGAGGTATTTGAGCAATATCAAAGGAATCGATGGACATAACAGGTGGACTAGGATAAGGAGATGGGACGATTTGCATTGGTATGAGGGTCTCCCAAGAGAGCGGCGACCCATCCCTCCACAAAGACATCACGAGGCTGATCGCGGTGGTGGCTATAACCATAGGCAAGCAACAGTGAGTGCACCTAAGAAACCGCCCATATCTGAAAATGCATCTGGTGGTCCAGTCCATGATCAGGAATCTACCGGAAATGGCCCTATAAACTATCAAGGGAACCGTCCATTTCAGTCATAATGGAGGAGCCAACACAAATATTGTAAATAATTCATGAAGTGTTAGTTAAGCTTAGTATAGAATGTTTTTTTTTTATGTGCCAATTGCGTTATTTTATCAAGCGAAATAAATTAAGTGCTTACTGCGTCCGCTAAAGTGATATTAAGCGAGTGATTAGTGTGTTTTGTTTAACTGATAGTGAGTATACGTGAGAGTGTCGTAATGTTTTTAATGAGTAAATATTATCAGAGGTTAGTTTGTGCGATGAGTGAAGATTTAATTAATACTAAAGAAATTCGTATAACAGTCTATTAAGTGGTGACCCGTAATCTAACAGTCTAACGAGTGATATTTTCGAAATGTGTGTACATTTTCATTTTGAAAGCTGCAGTAACGTGAAAAATTTAATGCTGTGACATTCAAGTAAAATTTAAGTTTAAAGTGTACGACGTGATGTGACATAGTTAAGAAGCAAGAGGGTTATATAATTGTGCCCGCCAGGAAGGCGATGAGTTTTATTTTATTGAGTCCGCCACAGAGCGATGAGATTTATTTAATTGTATCCGCCAATGAGCGATGAAGTTTTTATATTGAGTCCGCCAGAGAGCGTAGAGATTATATTTTATTAGTTTCGCCAAGAGAGCGATTACGTTTTGCGTCCGCCAGAGAGCGAAGAATTATTATTATTGTGTCCGCCAGAGAGCGAAGGGTTATTTTGTGTGCGAGTTCCGCTGGTAGGAACGATGCTAAGTAGGGATATTTTACTAGAATAGGGGGGATATACGACGATTTTTATTTCAGGATGAATGAGTTGCATGCTGAAATGTGCTTCAATTTTAATGTCACAAGTGGAAGAGTATATGATTAATCAATTTGAACAGTACACAATGTCATAAGATAAATGTAATTTGTTTTATTTTGCTTGAGATATGCTCGGCAGTGAAATTTAAAAGTTGGAATTATTTTATAGTTACTTATATGCAGCGTCAATTAATGCAAATTTACTTTTAAAAATAGATTAAGAAGATCTAGGGTCCACCAATAAATTTGTCAGTGGTTACAAAGGTTTCATTTATTTAAAGATTCGGGAGAAGAAAGGTGCTGGATACATTGGTAAGAAAAGGAAAGGAAGAAGAGAGGGTCTTTTAGCAACCATCCCTCGCAGGTCAATGTTTTTCTTTGTCTCACAACGCACTCGTACTCACAGCACATGAAAAGGAAATGATTATTAGTTGTTAAAAATATATATAACGCAGTTGGTACGTACTATATCGCTAGTAAATGTTTGTAAATATTTGAAGTTATCATATAATTAGTTGCTTTCTTTTATTTTTGTGATTTTTATTATCATTGTGTGCGTAAAGAAGTAGGACGCTCCTAGAAGGCCAGGTTTATGGCTTTTCAGGCAAAAGAGGAGAAGTTTCTGTTTCTCCCCCTGAAGGGTAGGAATGGTCAGTCAGCTGGGGTGGCCGGAGTGAAGGTCACCGCGAAAAAAAAAGGGATGTCTACCCTAGTGACACAGTTTCTTTCAAGAACATCTGGCTCGAAGGATAGCATTCTTGCGCCAAGTGTCACAGTTAAATATAATTAAAGTATATTTTAAGTGTCATATTATTTTAATTTTTCAATATAAGGATATTCATATTTCGATTTTTAATTTTAAGGAATTATGGGAGAACATCTCTTCTGATCTAGATAACTACATTTAGTGTTGCAATAAGTGTCATTTGTTCTTTGGGATTCAGATTGATTTTCTAGGATTTGTTAAAGGAACAGGTTTTTCACTAGCGACCAGGCTATTTTATTCTATAAATTTGAAAAAAATAGGAAAGAAGGTAATCAGTAAGTCGGTCAGTAAAAGAGAGAGAGGATTCCAGATAGAAGGTAATTTAAATTTGTAGGTAATCATATTATTTTAGTATTTTGATTTGAAAATAAATAATAAGGGTTATTCTAGAAAGTAGTTAGTAGTAGCTAGAAGAATGTATTTCAGTAGTGCTATGGTTATTACTTTATAAACAAGTATCGATAGGGATTGCTTAGAGTATTTTTTTATTGCTTGAGTATTACTTCATATCTTTATTGGAATGCATATTGTATTCATTGCATTTGTATTACAAGTATTAAGTATGTAGGCTATAGGAATAGATTATAAGATTATGTTAGACATTTGTATTCAAACTAACTTTGCCTATGCTGCAAGTGAGCATCCACTTTCTAACACGTTTCTTAAAGCATGAGCTGCACGTGATTAATTACTAATTGGTGAGAGAGAGAAGGTGAAGTAAGAAAGATAAATTTATTCTTAGGTCGAATGATAGAATGATCAAATGATCAAGAGAATTTTATAGAGTTTTATGACAATGAAGTTAGCATATTAGTTTCCATATTCATTTCAAAGTACCATTTCTTATATATAAGAAAATGAGTTGATGTGTGTTTACACTTGATATTTATAACACTTAATTTGTGTGAGGATGTTATGAAATTTAGTCCGTAAGATGATTTACGTAACTTTTATTGATTAATAAATGCACATATACGTTATTATTTGCAAACTAGTGAAGTACGGATTCTAAGTTATAAGTACTTAATAAATATTCTGAGTGAGGTGTACTCACATTTTTCTAACAGATACTATTGTACTCGTATCTATGAAAATTTTGTTATGTGTCAATTTATAAATAAAATAGGTATTTTCTTTGAAGTAATAGATGGTAGATAGTGGTTTTTAGTTCTAAGTTATGTATACTTTTTTCCAGTACTCTTGATAAACTTGTGAATAACATAATATTAAGGAGTGATTTTGGGTTATTGCCTGAGAAAGGTTACAATTATTTCAGTACGAATGACAATTAACAATTATGATATCTGAGATATTTTATATATGTGGCAATATGTACTTATTCTATCAGCATATTTTATGTTTTTCAGTAGTAGTTTAATAACTTTGAAATGACAGTGAAGGTAAAGTGTTAAGTATGTGCTGGAATAAATTTATTTAGGAAGAAAATTTATTAATGATGGTCATGGTAAATTTGCAAACTTGTCTTTTTACGTATTTTGTTTACTTATTATAAATGAAAAACTATACATATAAAAGTGACGATCGCAAACTTATGTAATAAAAATGAACTAATCACATTAACATGTTGATAGGCCAATACGAGATCATACCATTGACGTATTTATACTTTGTAAATCTATTTTATACTGATGATATTCTAGGGCAAAAAGTATTTACATATTGTCATGTTTTGGCATTTTGTTCTTAAGTTTCTATGAAGAATCATATAAAAATCTAATTAACAGATAGAAAAAAAAAATAAGTATTTTACTGATAGATTATGTCTTGAAAATATGAGTATTATGTCAACTTTTAACTCATGGAAAAATGACATCTTGAACTCTTGTCTGTTTATTATGTTCAATATCATAATTCTAATCAATTTCAAAATAAATGTGTTATCTGGTAGTTTAAAAAATGAAACTTAAGTTGAAGTTTGTTTATTTTCAATTATAGGTGTATATGTCTGAGGATCAACACCTGTGTTCTTATGTTAATGCATAAGGAGGTAATTGAGTTCAGAATGTTTTGACTTCATTTTAGTAATATTCAAATGGCCCATATTTTATGCTTAGAATTTACTGATGTTAGGTAAAGGTTGAAATTTCATTTGCTTATTAGTGTATTTTATTGATCATTTTTTATGTTTACGTGTATGAGGTTATTGTAAAAAGAATTATGAAAATATCGCTATTTTATCATCGTAATGGTCAGGTAATTGCTGAGGAGAAGGATAATTATAATTAACTGTATACAATTGGTATTCACGTTGCTTCTTTTATTCAACATTTATTCATGTACTTTTCAGGTTCCAAAATGACCATTTATATAGTAAGGATATTTAATATAGTGTTATTAGAGTTCACCATTATCATAATATTATTATAACTGATATGGTCACATTATTCATATTCTGATTTTCAATAAATATATTCGAGTTGAGAATTCTCTACTAAGTGTAATCATGATACGTGTAATAACATTATCTCTCTATGTGTGAACGGTAGAAGTAAGATGTATGTGTATAATATATCCTGCAATTTTTGGAAAAATGAAGTAAATGAAAACGAGTATATTCGTAATGCATGGTGATGAAGTATTTAGGATAGACAATTATTGACATTAAATAACATGTGATTAAGCGCTTTCTAAACAAACACTAAGTGAAGTGATGGTGATAGAACATTTCATCGGAGACAATCTGAAGATTTCGCCAAGGAGATGAACTCTCATCAGTGGTGCGAAAGAAATCACGTGTCCCTTACCCACACATCCAGTTAATCGACATGCCGTGGTGTAATTTGTGAAAAGCTTCCAGAAGTTCCCCATAGACTCAAAGTGACAAAAGAGTTGTTTCCTCTGTAGACACCTGAGAACACCAAAACTTTATGAAGTCCAAACCCAGTGACGTTTGGCATTCCAGATAGAAAGAAGAGAGAATAACCCATCCTTCTTTCCTTCCCATCCCAACGACTTGCGAAGACATCGGCAGATATTAATCCTTGTTAACCGAGAAGACAAATATACCCTTCAACCTTCTTAAGTTAAATTTACCCAACCTTATGAAAAAAGAAGAAGATGTCATGGTGTGACAGAACTTAATGGACAAAAGTCCAGCTGAACTATATACAGGGTGTCCACCAAGTGACTGAACAAAGTTTAGTGTGATTATATACAGGGTGTTCGACTAGTGAAAGACAGTTTCATCTCATCATATACAGGGTGTTCCACTAGTGAAGGACAAATGATGAAAAATTTCTTCACAAGTTCAGACCCTGTAAAAATCGGTACGGGGGCTTGCCCTGGCTCCAAAAGTTCAATGGGTACGTGAGGGCAACCATGGAAGGTAAATTCTGTCGGAAATTGGTGCGTATCACACCATCTTCACTGGCCGAGATCGAGAATGTGTGGGATCGTACCCCTAATTTCTCATATCGTCCATCCCTAATTAAAACACACCCCAAAATTCCTATATCTTATATCGGACAAGCCAGGTAATGGTGTAAGGTTGCTTTTCGGGAAAAGGTGTTTAAGAACTTTATCGTGTTTTGAATAAGTTCCAAACGACAGCAATTGCTGTGTGTACAAAAATTAAACCAGAAGATAGCAACAATGAGAAAGCAAAGTAACTGTTAACAATGGTATTCATGGTAATAATACTACGAAAATTCCAGAGAAACATTTTTTAGCCATATAAAGTTTTATTCGTTAATATCCTGCCACATGGCTAACCATCTCCACTTTGGAAAGAGGATTTACTTAACTACACACACTGTTGTCGGATATAAAATAAGGTATGAATTTCTTGATTTTAGTGTCCACTAGCGTATGCAGGATTTTATTCGGAGGGAGGGGAAGACTGGAATTGTAAATGTGGACATTGGATAAGTAGCGTTCTGGGCAGGGTACACAAAAAAAAAAATCCTGTCATTTTATGGGGGAGATTGCATGTACTACTTGGGCAACACTAAGCCATGTTATAAAGAAAGACACTACAGTTGCTGGCCAAAGTTGTTTTATTATACACACATTTTATTTGATTTTTGTTATCTAACGTCGCTTTTCTGTCACATTTGGCTAATAGTGACCATGAGAATGAGTGATGTTATAACACTAACCGGCTGTTCGCTAACATTTATTTTATATTTTCATTTTTAATACTAATTTTATTAATAATATATGTATGTTTTATTCCTCTTCTTCTTTATCTTTGAAACTAGCTCCAATTGAATTAAGAAATGCCTAAATTTGTGTTTTAGAACTAAATTACACTAACTTGTATATATTTAGAACTAATTTATAATATTTAGAACTAAATAATCTATTTTATATGAATAATTTATGAGTTTTATAAATATATGAATATTAATTTATGAATAATGTACAAGGGATGAGGAGACAGGTGAGTGGAGAAGGTTACACAATTTAGAACTGCACAATTTGTATTCATGTCCACATATAAGAATAGCCGGACCCCATGGCCGAGTGGTTAGCACATCGCGCTGCGACGCTAGGGGTCCCGGGTTCGAATCCCGGTCGTGCATTTCATCCTCATCCCATGGAAGGCAATGGCAAACCACCATGGGTTCACCTTGCCCAGCGACCTTCCGGTCAAAAGACCTGCCTTCCGGCAGACAACTCATCATATAATAATAATTAAATCAAGAAGACTTAGGTGGGGCAGGCCTTGTGGCACGAATGGGAGAGGAAAGAAGAGTTTACAGGATTTTTGTTGGGAAACCTGATGGTAAGAAACCTGTAGGAAGACCAAGACGAAGATAGACCTAAAGGAAATAGATAAGGACGGAAAAGATTGGATAGATCTTGTCCAGGATAGGGACAGATGGAAGGATTATGTTGCTGCAGGCATAAACCTTAGGATTTTATGAATGCTAGAGCGTTAGTTTTTTTCTGTTAGTTAGGCACATTGTAAATTGCTATTTCAGTATTATTTTCCACGAACACTTTTTTTTCCTTTCAGCAAAGGTAGGGCCCCACCCGAAAAGAAGTTTCTGGTTACGCCCCTGTCTTGCCAGCCGAGAGGAGTGAAAGCACACGCTGGAACATCTCTGGACAACAATTACGAAGATTACCTTCAATGCAAAAGCATAAGGTAAGTGACACGTGTACTGTGTGTATAATGATAAACGCACATTACCTAAGGGGGAGGGGGTCACATGCCCACCGTTATTTACATCACTAAAATTACTAAAAAAAATTATCAAATCACTGTTCTTTTCTTCTTTATAAATTTAGTTAATTATTAATTATACCTAACTATTACAAAAAATACCATAATTAATAAAAAATAATGACCAATTATTGAATGAGTGTCACACACATATTTTACCCTTCACTAACTCGCAAAAATCATATACATTTTTCATTAGAGCTCTTTTTATTTATTTAAGTGCAGTTACATATTAATTGTAATAATTACAAAAAAATACCACCATTACCAACCAATTGCACACTGTCACTGGCATGAGTGTCTCGAATGAGAATTATTATTAGGTGGCGCCTGATAGGCCCAACAAGAGCATTTTGCCTCCTAGCTCCTTTATGTTATTATGAACAAAACTAATACAGGATATTGAGAACACCATAGGGAACAATGTAATTTATTTTCAATTTTTTATGAAAATTTTCAGTTGAAAAATCTAAAATCTAGAGGTGGTGGGCGTGACAATCCCCCTTCCCCCTCGGGTAAGCTAGGGTTAACGTGAAAGGTTTTCATGAGGCTCTCGAAGAAATAAGAACTCCTTATTGTGTAGTTGCTTTCCCTCTGTCATGCGGTATATTCCACACTTGCTGAATTGAAATCTCTACATTGGCTTAATCTTTGCACTTTGTGGTTAGTGGAGTGTGCTCTTCTGGCTAGCGAGTCTACAAACAGGGTAGAGCGTGTGCAAGAGTGTAAGCGATAGGTGCAGGGTTGAGATGACGTCAGCAGCTCGCTTGTTGATTGGCTGCTTCTGGAGTCATGACTCGTTCCCAAGCTGACACAATGTACAACAGCCACAGATGTTACCAAAATAATTCCGCCTTAATTTATTTCTTCCTTGAAAGTAATTATGAGGAGGTTGTGTTGAGACGAAAGAAGTCTCCATCTTATCTCAAAATTGGAGATGGGACCGAGACTGAGAACACAAGATGATTGATTTGGTTTATTTTACTTCGCTCTTCTCCCACTTTTGGCTAATCGCAAAGATGAGGATGGGCGATGATATGATGAAATTGACTCGCAAAGAACACCCATGCCCAGGGCGGGATTCGAAACCGTCTTCCATGGCGTCGTAGTGCGTTGTGCTAACCACTCCGTCACGAAGGTATGGTAAAATAGAGAAGAGAACGAAGTCAGACCCTTCGAGGCTTGTTAGACGAGAGGAGAACGAAGGGTCAGAACCGACTGGTTGTACAGTCACGGACACTTCTGGGTTGCAACAATGCAATGGAATCGTTTCAATCCAGAAGTGTCCACGACTGCACAAGAATCTGGGTTATTGTTTAACGTTAACCTGAGGATAAACGAATGTTTCGAGACGAGAATGAGAACGAGGCAATCGTTTGCAACTCGAGACGAGGCGAGATGACCATCCTCATTCACGAGATGAGACGAGACTGCGATAAGTCTCGTCTCATCTTGTATAGATGTCGCCCACGCCATTATGCCAGATATAGTCACAAGAAAAGCATCGAAAGAAGACAGTATTTAGTATTATCATCACTGCCTAGTCAGGGCGTAACGGCATGTTTGTTTTGTCCTCTTTCTTTCGAATATCACACAGGTGCTCTTCGACAGAAACAGTCTCGGATACCATACAATACACGGTAATTAATTTATTTTTATATTTTTCAATTAATTTAATCAAGGCATCTTTTAGTATTTATGGAAGATACTATTTAATATTTTGATTTTCTGAAAAAGGAATTGTAGAGATTCTTTTGCGAGGTTCAGTTACCAGATGTTTCCATTCGGTTCAGCCACAATAACTAATTTGAACATTTGCACAATCTACTACTTAGTTTTACTGAATATCCTCAAAAACGATAATACAATTCGTAAATACATTTTTACATAATTCGAATTTAGAATGCTTAATACTTTGTTCGAAGTGGAAATTCCTGTTGAGGCCCAGGGCTGCTTTTATGCACGTTACTTACCATATGAAACTACATTGAACATTTACCCAGCCCCAAATGTCACACGTACCTCATAAAACTTCTATAGTGAAAGAGAAAAGACACGGTACACACTGTGAGATTGGAGCTGAAGACAAACATGTTTTTATTTTCCTGATTAGGCAGAAAATCAAGTCGTTTGCGCTTTTGGCTTTTGAACACCCGTTCTTCAGTTTTTCAAGAAAGTTTGGAATACCTTCTAAAAATTTGAGACGAATAATCAGACGAAACTCAAAGAATATAATCCCGGGACCCTTACTTCAAGGAAGAATTAGAAAAAGTCGTCGTAGGAACATGAAAGAAAAATTAAATTACTCGAAAACTGGGGCAATAAAACTCATACACTTTTTTAAATTTATTTAGTGAATTTAATTGCAATAAATGTTGCAAAAATTATTTTTAAATGTTATTAATGATCCTTTTTAAAAAAAAAAAAAAAATTGAAAGTGTTTGTAACCCCACCTCTTGACAAAATTCGAACTAAATGTACGGAGAAAGTTCTACGAGGGTCACTATTTATATTTTGAGCCTAACAATGAAAAAACAGGAATTTGGCATTGAAAACTGCTTTATTGTTTTTCGAAGTATTCTCCTTTATGGTCAATACACTTTTGCATTCGTTCGAACCACTTGTCAAAGCAGTTTTTCCAATCTTCTTGAGACACCTCCATAATATGGTTTTTGAACGCATCAACGGCATCTTCCGCCGACGAAAATCGTTGTCCACGCAATTTATTCTTGACATTCGGGAACAAGAAGAAGTCATTGGGTGCCAAATCAGGAGTGTACGGCGGATGACCCATCAATTCGATTTTTTGACTGTTCATAAAGTCGGTTGTTAGACGAGATGTGTGACAGCTGGCATTGTCTTGATGAAGAATGATCCGACGGCGTTTGTTTGTTTTCCGTATTTGACCGAAGACCTCTGGCAAACAAATTGTTGTGTACCATTCAGAGTTGACCGTTCTACGTTCCTCTAAAGGCACATTCGCCACATGACCAGTTTTCCCGAAAAAAAACAGGCGACCATTTGTTTCGATGTGCTTCGAGCGCGAACAACTTTTGTTGGATTGGGTTCATCTTGAAACACCCATACAGTCGACTGCTGTTTACGTTCCGGCTCATATGCATATATCCATGATTCGTCACCTGTTACAATCTTATATACGTCTTTTGAAGCACCACGATTGCATTTATTGAGCATTTGTTTGCACCAATTGACGCGAGCGTCTTTTTGAGTTTTTGTCAAATTGTGTGGGATCCAACGAGAACATACCTTTCTCACAGCTAAATGATCATGTAATATTTTATATATGCTGGTGGAACTAATGCCTATGGTTGCCCAAATCTCACAGTATGTCACGTGACGATCTTGCAGAATTAGGTTTTGCACAGCATCAATGTTTTCTTGAACAACCACTGATTTTGGACGACCTTCGCGAATCTCGTCGGTGAGCGAATGGCGGCCACGATTAAATTCGTTATACCAGCGTTTCACAGTGGCAAAGGATGGGGCTTCATCGCCAAATGTGGAAGTAAGTTGATCGATGCACTCTTGTCTTGATAATCCACGTCGAAAATCGTAAAAAATCATCGCACGAAAATGTTCACGAGTTAATTCCATTTTATTGTTGTCGCGCAATCTCCAAGGCAACATAAACAACACAAATGAAGCTATTGACAAAACATTTGAAGTACGTTATGGTCAATAATGCCAGACGATTCCGTGCAAACGTCAAATCGCGCCTAACTTCAATCAGTGTTGCCAAGGCTCAAAATATAAATAGTGACCCTCGTATATTACTTGAAAACCTCATTATTAAATAAGAAAAATAATACGAGTATATACAAGAAATCAAACTTATACGTTTCTATTTATTAGTTATACATATTAGTATCTTATATATATTAAGATACCTTGAGTAGTTATATGTTAATGTGAAAGTTTGAAAGTTTACTGTCCTATTCTGGTGTCCAGAACATACCAAGTTTGAGTATTGTATAAGTTTGAATGTATCAATGAAATGAAATATTTTATTATGATGCTTAATGTTTAGGATGTTGTTATATTGTTTTGTGGTTGTCATTATATTTCTGGTTAGTTTATGAGTAATATCGATTATGGCGTCCAGAACCGTTCTGACTTGTATATATTTAATAGGAGTAATGTTCTACGAATGATATACTTTTGAACGAAATGTATGGTTATTTAATCTAGTTGACATATTACTCCTTAGCTCTTTGAATGACTAAGTTTGAGTATATAATTTGCGTTTGATAGTTAACAAGTAAAGACGTGTTCTGGTATTGAAAACAGTTTCCATATTTGCCATCCTTGTTTAATAGACATATGCGAGAGTTACAAAATATTACTTAGTGTTTATGTTGCATTAAGTAGTATTATATCGACAATCTATTCTATTTTCTTGTAGTAACGATTCCCAATAGAGCATAAGCTAGTTTAAAGTAGCTATCAGTGTAATAAGGAATAAAAATGCCAAGTTGACACCGAGAAAGTACATGATATATAATGACACTAATTGGTCGCGATTCTTTAAAATTTGTCATAGACTAAAGGCGGAGTTTAAAAAGTGTTAACTCGATATTTTATGGTATGTAAGTTGCGTCTGAACCTAGGTTCTCCTGGTTTCACGACGAAATGCAATAAAACTATCAAGAAGTTCTAAATCGTTAGTACTTTAACCAATTTTACTTTCATTACACTGTAAAAAGTGTACTGGAAAAATAACGGTCTAAAACCGTCAATTTACGCCGCCATCAAACTATCGTAAAAATGTTCATCACCGTTTTTTAAGGATTACATAGGTAATATAATTAATGTAATTTTAATGACTCGCACTAGCAAGGATAATGTATACTCATTATCTACATTAACACATGTGTATACAGTGGCGTGCTCAGAGAGGGGGTTGGTGGGGTCATATGCCCCTATTTGGCCTATTATTCCAAAAAAAAAAGTCAAAGGCAGGAAACTTGGTGAAATGAGGACTGACTGCGTATACGTAATCCCCCCTTCCCTTGTCGAAAATCCTGGAGACGCCACTGTATGTATATTTCTAATTCTTGTCTTGTTTCTTTTTGAGGAAAATTCCACGTGTAAACACCTATAACTCTGCCAATCCGAGATTTCCGTGGCAGAGAATCGTATCCAAACACACCACAGAATGCACATGGATCTCAAGAAGAAGAGGAGCTGAAGATATACGTCCAATGTTAATGTGTACATGAACGTGTTGGACAATACATGTTAAATCTGAAATATTGTCAAATATATTTTCTTTCAATAGTTATACGAGGGTCGTTCCGAAACTAAAGGCTCCGGGTACGCGATCGGAAGGCCATGTAAACCTAAACGAACACTTGCATCTTTATTCCTAAGCGTCTAGTAGACACTGACGACTGAGAAGTGTGTTTTAAGTCTACTTTATGGTCAGATAGGCTAATCGGAACTTCACGTACAGTTTCATGTGGGTTCTGAATAACTGTGCTGTACCTCTACTTGGAATTAGTCCCGGGGCCACGTGATACAAGGCGACAGTGAACACAGAAGCAATCTCACTCTGACGTGCAGATTATTTAATTTAAATTTACGGAGAGAGATGTTTAATTTGATTCTTGTCATTTAGCGTCGCTTTTCTGACACTTGTGGCAAATCACGAGGATGATATTAATGCTATAATTGATTAAGGGACACACACAGAGAATACCTATGCCCTGCCAGGAATTCGAATTCGGGACTCTTGGCATCGCAGCGTGGTGAGATAACTTTCGTCGCGTCTCCGCCCCCTACTACTGCAGTTGAAATAATTTTGAAATTTCCAGTTTCGGCTTTAAGGGAAACTTGTTCTTGAAAAACTGAAGAACGGGTGTTCAAAAACCAAAAGCGCAATTCAAAAACAAAAAAGTATTCAAATAAAAACCAACACAGCCTTGGAAACAAACCGAAACAGAAAAACTATTTAGATTTTTGAGTATGAGTTTCTTAAGTCCACTTCATGCACAGAAAGGCTAATCGGGACTGTATCTACAGTTTAAAGTAGGATCCGAACCACTGTGTCTCCATCGGGTATCGAACGGTGGACCCCTTCATTACAAGGCGATGATGCTACCGCACTGCATCATCGGGGAGGCCCTTTTTTATTTTTGAGATCCGAAACCGGAAACTGGAAAATGTTTAAACAAAAAAAAACTATTTTGACATCATTAATAAGTAGCGAAAGGTTAATCACTGGAAGAATATTTTTTAACATCCCGAGAAAAAGTACGACAGACATTACTCAACACATGATGATAGCTATAAAAACTGACAAGGGCGGTGTTTAGCGAAACACCTCGGGGAAAGAAGTAGCAGGTGCATTATCTCAAAAAACAGGTATGCTCCATACAGATACATTTCAACGCTACAGGGGTCAGGGGTTGTGTTTCATCCCCAACCCAACCCCAGCCTTTGTTCCCCTTCAACACACAGCACAACCGTGATTTGCCAACTTTAAAAAAAGAGGGTAAGAAAAACAAGTGTTGCAAACTATGCAGTCCCGGCGGATCCCAGTCTGCCTCAGATGCGACAGGCCATATCGAAGCAAATTCCCCCATCCTTCCCCAACCACCACCCCTTGCGCCCCCTGCCTTTCCCATCCCCCTCCGGCGGTGCGTGCATGAGATCAATAGAGGCTTGCCGACTGGAAGGTACCGGTCCACGGTTAAACCAGTTCCCCCCTCTCTTCCCCCTTGATATTAGCTACTCGCTCGCGTGCGATCTCTGTACCGTAACAAGAAATTTATGCAGCATCACGCACCGTCGAAAAAATCGGTCATGCAGCTCGTTTCACCCTGAAAAATCTCGGTGCAAGAGCAAGGTCGGAATTTGCTTCTTCTTTGGCGCGAAGCAGTTCGAGAGGAAAGCGTTTGCAATTCGCGAAAGCAAAAGTGTTCTACTTGAACACCGATATCCAGGACAGTCGTTGAAAGACGTGTTCGAAATCAAAGAACGGTATTCAAAAACAACAACAAAGAAAAAGCTGTATTTAATTGACTGATTTGGTTTAAGAATGGGCTCATCAGCACATAGGCTACCAACCCGCAATATGGGGGATAAGCTCCATAAAGTTTAACGCCCACTGGGATGCGGAGAAACGCGGCAAACCTGCAGACTTCTGGCACGGAAATTCCGCGCGTTTCCCTGTAGTGGGCATTACACCATTTGATTTCAATAGAAGCAGACAACAGAAGTTCTGTTTCTTTCTGTTGCCGCGTTTCCGGACAGCTTTTCTCGAATTTTCCTCTCCTTTCAAAAAACCTGAATGATATTCCAAAATCTGAAAAAATATATGTGCTTAGAATTCCTTCTAAAGCATTCGTACCAATCTTCGTAAGGTTCGCTTTGTTGTTGCCTAGATATTCTGAATAGTTTCGTGGTTTCGTAAGTCACTATTGAGGTGCGAATACACAATGAAAAGCAAGCAATTTCTATTGTCAATCCTTTCTTTCTAAAATCATATTGCCGAAATTTCTATTGTCAATCCTCTTTCTAAAATCATATTGCCGCAATTTCTATTGTCAATCCTTTCTTTCTAAAGTCATATTGCCGCAATTTTCTATTGTCAATCCTTTCTTTCTAAAATCATATTGCCGCAATTTCTATTGTCAATCCTTTCTTTCTAAAGTCATATTGCCGCAATTTCTATTGTCAATCCTTTCTTTCTAAAGTCATATTGCCGCAATTTCTATTGTCAATCCTTTCTTTCTAAAATCATATTGCCGCAATTTCTATTGTCAATCCTTTCTTTCTAAAGTCATATTGCCGCAATTTATATTGTCAATCCTTTCTTTCTAAAATCATATTGCCGCAATTTCTATTGTCAATCCTTTCTTTCTAAAGTCATATTGCACAATTTCTATTGTCAATCCTTTCTTTCTAAAATCATATTGCCGCAATTTCTATTGTCAATCCTTTCTTTCTAAAATCATATTGCCGCAATTTCTATTGTCAATCCTTTCTTTCTAAAATCATATTGCCGCAATTTCTATTGTCAATCCTTTCTTTCTAAAATCACATTGCCGCAATTTCTATTGTCAATCCTTTCTTTCTAAAATCATATTGCCGCAATTTCTATTGTCGATCCTTTCTTTCTAAAGTCATATTTCCGCAATTTCTATTGTCAATCCTTTCTTTCTAAAGTCATATTGCTATCGGTGGGAATCGGAAAGAGTATCGGTTCAAAGTGGTAGCTATCCGCTCAGCTCTACCTTCTTCCTAGTTGGAGTATAGATTACATTGATTTCAAGTGTAACACACCTTAATACTTATCACAGTTTGCCGTCCCCTCCCCTTTTCATGCGTTGTAAGCAACTGAGATAAGAGAAATGATAGTTACAAATCAACCACTATCGTACGCAGCTTTTTATTTTCGGAGGGGGGTGGAATTATAAAGGTGCATATTACATAACTGCATTCTAGCGAGGTTGGGCTAAAATATTTCGTAAGTATCATTTGGAATCTTCGTTTTAAATTACTGCTTTGATTTGAAAATTCTGTTTCCAAAAATTTCAGGAAGGGCTGAAGCCCCATCAGCTCCCCCACTGCGTACGTCATCGAGCGCTCCGTGAGGTGAAAGATTCCCGCCTGCACACTGCAACTCGACGGCAGTAAGCCCGGGGGAATGGTGTAATGTAAAACATACTGCGGAGGGAAGCCCCCACCCGCTTTGCACGGAATCATATCGGGTTTCTTCTGCCATGATTTCAATGCCTCACTGCACGAACGTGGCCGACGAAGCCTCCTACCTCGGGAACGGCGTCTTACGCTACAGTACCGCTGCTCGTTCTTCATTCCACGTGTGCATACAAGAGCGCTCTTTTACAAATACGACGGGTTGCCCAGCAGACAGAAGTTTGTCTGAAGTCCGCGTTATGCTCGGTAAGCAAATCGAGATTGTACCCAGAGTTGAAAATGGAATCCGAACCAATGTCATTCTAATTTTCACCAGTTAGGTTTCTTATCTTCAACGTTTAAAGATAAAGGAAAATGCGAATTGTTACCAGTAGAATAAATCATGTAAGACAAACGTTTCATAAAACGTGGAGATTACATTGTTGCACATCTTCGTATTATCGCAGGAACAACAAAGAACACAAAAAAGGCGTATATTAGAACAGTTTGTCTGCGATAATCCAGTGTGTTTCAAAAAACGGAAATCATAACTCATCGACAATAACTTAAAAACCGTATGCGATATTTACACATTTTTTTTGGCGTCTTAATTAACACTTCCTCCTTTTGAATATTTATTAATACTTCAGATTGTCATTTTTTTTATATATAGAAACCTTCAGAAATAAATGAAGGCGGCAAGTCAGAGAATTTGATGCCTTGCTAATGTGTGGTTTGCGCCTAATGGCTTTGTGAATGACGGTTGTATGGGATGAGCGAAGAGGTCCAAGAGCTGCACACTACCAGCTTAAAGTTGTGTCAAAAGAGTTCGCATATGTGCATATCATAATTTTGCTCCGAAAGAGCACCTGGCCACCCTGGTTTGATTGATTGATTTGGTGTTTTAAGTCAACTTTATGCACAGTAAGGATAATTGGGACTGAACCTACAGTTTAAAGTGGGATCTGAACCATTATGTGCCTCCACCGGGTATCGATATCACTACGTCATCTGGCCACCCTGGTTTGAACTTCCTGCTGTCCATTATATCGGGAAACCCGAGGGCATCCAAGTAGTGTTTCCAGACGCACGAAAATTTTCCGTCAAAATTAAAATTTCGAAGCAGTCGTACTTGAATTGGTGTCTGCATCTGCGAACAACATTCTCGTTACTGAGACTATATGCCACTAAGATGGCAAATTTTCGCTCATATCGTGTAACCGATATTCCCGAACCCATCAGACGTTGCAGATGTCTAATACTGCTGGCAAACCACTGGTTATCATGACATCGGTAACGAAACTTTATATTACGATCCTCCGAGAGAAATCTTCATCTCGCTCTTCTAACCCGAAAATAGCATTCTGGGGGGAAATTTTGTCTCCGACTTGACACATTAATTAATTTCTGGAGTTTCCTGCATACACAACAGGCGAAAGGACAAGGCTGCTAAACGCAAAAAATATCACGGTTTTAAACTTATTATGGATGAAAAATATTACACTACTTTTGAAACATACTATACGTCTTACTAATTTTCATATGTTGTTGAAAATACTGAATGGTTAGTTTAGCAGCCAAACATTTCGACTCTCGATAATTTTTCTCAATTTCTTTTGTCGAAGTACAGGTCACTCACTAGAAGTTATTTTCAGACTTCTGCTATGAAATATATTCTATTCTATTTCTATTCTACTAGGGACAAAAGTTGAGAAAAACGAAGGATTTTTGGCGCAATTCTTGACCAATTTCACGGAATATTGTTGAATGTAACAAAGTGATAAAATAATCCACGTATGGAAGTTAATATTGCTGGAGGGTGACCAAATCTTGCTGCCTAACCTACTTACTGCCTCTTCCAACATGTCGATAAGTTTTGGGTAATTTAGCGTGAATGCACTTCTTCACTATAATTACACATTCTCGTCATCACTGCTGGCGATAACAAGTAACGAAACCGCCTGAAAACTTCGAAACACTGCCATTTTGTTTGCCAACGAGAGCTAATCATGAGGATTTTAAATATTCCTGTAGAAATTCAAAATATGTAAGAATCGTAACATCCCATACAACTCACCATGTTTATTGTTGATCTCCCTGTTCTCGACAATGCTGCTTATTTTCAGTGGCCGAAAGCGATACCACCATGCCCCCAATATGTCCAAGTTGCATCACTATTCATTCTGATAATTCAGCAAATAACATTTTTACACAAACACAATCACACGCACTTACATCTACTCTGTGTAAAACAGCACTCTTCTGCTTTATACGCAATTAAAGTTCACAATGCACGAACACAGAAATAACATTTCAACAGCACAAAACCACACACGATCAAAAGTGAACGTGACGAACCAACTACGTAGAAGTGTCGAAAACATCCGCTAGATGGCTCTGACTCATTCCCTACGTCCGATAGCGAGAGATTCCCAATGCAGACCATGAACTTCCTTCCCCCAATGTAAAGATTGCTGTTATCTATCATCTTATCAGCTGGGTCACAGCCCTTGCAACAGTTTATTGTCCTTTAATGACTGAATTGACAGCATGACATCATTTCGCACCTAAAAAAGTATACTACGCCAACTAAAGCTACTACTCGAATGTAATACTGTAGACATATCCGTAGCGACACGAGGATTAAGGGAATGAGGAAAAGTTTCG
Organism: Lepisma saccharinum; assembly: GCF_977018435.1. NCBI lineage: Eukaryota > Metazoa > Arthropoda > Insecta > Zygentoma > Lepismatidae > Lepisma > Lepisma saccharinum. The sequence goes on along the minus strand of NC_139258.1, from coordinate 33,171,053 downwards.
CGTAATGTGCACATTTATTTTAGTTCTGTCAAAATACTGACGAGTATTAGAAGGAAGAAAACTATTATCTCTAGGTTATGCATTACTGTTGACGCCGCAGTTGTTAGCGGATCTCCAATCGATTTTATCAAGCCAAAAGAAAGCTTATTTAAATATCATTAACAAAGGTGTTACGACATTCATGCATTTCTATGGAGAACGAAAACGCTTGCTCTTCAACTAAAACTTTTCATTAATCAGAGCAACGCTTTTGACGTTTATCGTATCAATTCTTCTTCAATCTTTATTGTTTCTACATGTGCTTTGTCCAGTTATATAGGGAGTCCACAAAAATGTGTACATTAAATTTACAGGGTGTGTCACTAAATATTCACTTAAATTTTAATAATTTTAGGAAAGGAAATTTTATAATTCGGCGACATTGAGAGTATAAACGAATTCTGTGTGGATTAGAAACTTCCACATCAGTATAATAACGTTGATCATGGTTTTTCTTAACGCGAATTTTAGGGAAAAGAACGCCGAATTTTAAATAATATCACTGAAATTGCATGTCCCTATTATGTGTAATGTATGTGTAGGTAAAACGATCCATGTGAATAATAAGTCGACCTATTTCCAATGTGCTAAAGAGCATACAACCTCTATGTACACTTTGAATTTATAGCTAAAAATGAATTCCTTCTGAATATTATACTCGCAGCCAGGATGGGTAAAAATAATGATTTTGCCTACATGCCTAGATTTGGCGGCATCACCCATCTCAATAATCCAATGATGTTCATATGAAATAGAAAATAAAGGATTCCCGGATAATAATATTGTCATCTTCACCTTAGCCACAGCGCTATATATAAAAAAAACCTGGGGAGGAAAGCGGGGGGTGGGTGACGCAGGCTATATATGAATATCACGTCACGGCAAAATGTACACTCATGGCAAAGGTTGGTCTTTATGGACCGGAGCCAGTGGTGGCATCATGGTGGGGCAGAGGGCGAGTGCACGAAAGAGCCAGATCTGGCTCCAAAAGAGCGAAGTTGGCAACCGTGATCGGCAGCTGCTCCAGCGAGAAAGACCTAGGGGAAATTGTCCCTCCTCGCCTTAAATGTTTTTATAGCTGAATTTTGGAGATTTTTTTTAATGATTGTTCGAAAAATATCAGCTGCCATGTCTATTTATAGTTTAATGATATTGACACTATTTATGCTTTAACATGATTAGTATCTTGTATATATCTGTCTACACAAAATGTTTCCTATTCTTGGCTATAAAAATGATTGAATTTTAAATCAAGCTAAATTTAAGTGTGTTTGTTTAGTTTACATATTACATTTCATTTCGTATGAACTTCACCCCATCAGTACATATATTTTGTTTCCTTTATTCTCCATTCTTAGAGCCTAATAAACACCATTGAATGATTACGAGATTAATGTACTTTCACCAAAAGAGTTCTTGATATCTACAAAATACTCATGTAATTATTCTAAAAAATATTAATTTAGACTGATTTAAATCAACCTAACCACCCTGCTCGCAGCTAAGTCCTGCCCAACACAAACACATTCTAAGTCCTGCATGACACAAACACATTCACGTCATGCAGATTTAGTCACGCAATGACTGAGCTCTGGTTACAGAGAGAGTACAAAATAACGAATACCCCCCCCCCCGATAATTATCCTTTGTAAACCTTCCATCCCTGTCAGGGTTCAGGGATGAAATTATCCCGCCCCCTTCCCCCCTTCTCAAGTCTTACCAAGGAGGGAAAGACCGCGGTCAACTCGCGAACTAAAGTGGACAGTCATTTGTTTGATATATTGATATATTTGAACTTCTTTGTGCGAGCCGTTGGCATTACATGTTGATTCACATTGGTTATTATTTTGCCATATGTTTGAAAATATGAAACAAAAACACACAAACATATATACGAGGCGTATTCGGAAAGTAAGTACCGAAAGGGTGTAAAAAATAAAGTAAAATAGTTTCGTACCTTTTTTATTTGCATTGCATTCTACAGACAAAGTATTTACTTTTCTACGTAGTTTCCACCATTGTTCAAGCATTTGTCGTAGCGTGGCACTAGTTTTTGTATCCCATCATCATAGAATGTTCCCGCCTGTGACAAAAGCCATCCATGCACTGCTTCTTCGACGACGTCATCCTCGTCGAAACGCTGACCAGCAAGAAACTTCTTCCTCAGATGAAGAAAGAGATGGTAGTCACTTGGTGCCAAGTCAGGGCTGTTGGCGGATGAACAAATTGTTCCAGCCGAATGACGTGATGAAATTTTGAGTTTGTTGGGCCGTACGCGGGCGAGCATTGTATTGAAGCAACACAATGCCTTCGCTAAGCATTCCGTGTCTTTTGTTTTGAATTGCACGACGCAGCCGAATTAATGTGTCACAGCAGGCATCTTTGTTGGGGTCTGTCCTCTAGGCAAGAATTCAACCATTCTTGCATTGAGAAAACAAATTACAGACCGGACTTCACAGTCGGCGGGCCGATTGATTTTCTTGAACATTTCAAAGCTTCAGAAAACTACGAAGAAAAAGCATGACCTGCTCCCACGCGTGCCCGTGGCTAACTAACAGATGAAGGACGTCAGCGAGAACACACGGTCGCGACTGCATCGTTACAGCGGTAATATTTGCAAACGATACTTACTTTACGAATACGCCCCGTATATTGCACAATGCTGGTTCCACAGTACACGCATTATAAGCTAAGGTTGTTTTGTGCGGTTTCCTCGCTCTTATCGGTATCCGCTATCGCCTTTCCTCGTCGTTCTCTCACTTCCCACAAATATCTCCCCACTCGTTGCACTATCTCACTTATGATTCCTCTTCTATCTTCTACCAGTTCCATTATTTCCCTCCCTGTTACGTTCTTAACCCACTTGTCTCGCAAATCACGCGTAGAGGGGCAGGCAGATAGCAGATGCTCGTCCGTCTCTCCCTCCCCGCACAAAGAGCATATCGTTTCCCCTACTTCATTCTTACTTGTTTCCAACCACCCAGTCTGAACCATGCTAACCCTCTTTATTTTTTGCCTACTAAATTTATGTATCTTGCTTTGCCCCATTCCCTTGATTTCAGTTGGTTCCTTAGTGAAGTCTTCGTCTGGCAGTCGGCTATTATTTCTTGTCTGTCTATATCCAGCAGTCTCTCTCTGATTTGGTTTTCTACTGATGTATCTACCCTACCTCCAGTTTCCCACACCCACCCCATCCCAATAGAGTACAACATGTTTTTTTTTTTATATCCCTCGCCCAGTTCCGTGTAATTTCTTCTCTTACTTGCCTTATCAGACAATGACCCTTCAGTGTCGTTTACTGTCCTCGCAGTCACTACAGACGAAAATGATACCCTTCGCTTATGACACTGTCTCCACGTTTTGCTATATTATTCCCTTCCTTCTCTTGTTTCGCTGCCAATTCTACCACCTAATCCTTGTCAGTATCTACATGTAAACCAATACTAATTAAAAGATAATACATACACATGAAAAGCTATTAAAATAATTCAACCTGATATTTGATTGATTGGTTTATTTCACTACGCATTTCTGCCACTTTTGGCTAACCGCGAAGATGAGGATGATATGATGAAATTGATGTAGGGACACTCACAAATGTCACCCATACCCAGGCAGGGGGTGCACATCCCCCTAAGGCCTATGACGCACTCCCCCCAAAAGGTAGAACATTCTCCCTCCTATGCTGAATTCTTTACTCAAATTATTTTGGTCAGACAAAATTTGCGGAACAATATAATACAGACATACGAGGTTTATTTCTTAATTAGGGGCCGTTTTGAAATAAAACGAAAACATGCAAAGGAAGATATTTAATTACCTCTGTGCCTGTTCATATGTACATTCAGCTACTTCTCAACGTAGTTCCTATAGTCGTTGAGACACGTGTCGCAGCGGTAGATGAGCTTTCGTAGACCCTCATCAAAGAAATCTGCCGCCAGGTCAGACAGCCAATCCGTCACAGTATGTTTTATCATCGGCGCTGTTGCATCGCTTCCCAGCGAAGAAAGTCTTCAAGTGGAGGAATAGGTGATAATCGCTAGGGGCGAGATCCAGACTGTACGGAGGGTGGTTCATCCGCTCCCAACCAAATGAGTCAATGAGCGACTGTGTGGCAGCTGCAGTGTGTGGCCGTGCAACAACATGATACCGAAAGACAGCATTCCTCGTTGTATATTCTGTATTGCTCGGTGAAGTTTCTTGAGTGTTGCAATACCGACAGAAACTCAATCAGAAGCACCCCGAACCTGTCCCAGAAGACTGTGAGCATGAGTTTCTTGGTGGAGGTCGCTTGCTTGAACTTCACCTTTGAAGGGATGATGTGTGGCGCCATTCCTTGGATTGTTGTTTTGTTTCGGGGGGTGTAGAGGGACACAACTGACTCGTCCCTTGTGACGATATGGCTCAACAGTTCGTCACCTCTTTCACATTTTTCGCGGTCAAAAACGTGATCACTGATCGTATCTCACAGTCGGCGGGATTTTCAATCACCTCCAGCACTTCCATTGTCCACCACAACCACACCAAGCGTTTCACAACGTGCAAATGACGTCTGTTTACGTGCAAGGCTTGTCGGTAACTAACGCACATGCGCAAAACGACAAGCACGCAGTGTTGCCAACGTGAGAGCAAAACGGCCCCTAATTAAAAAAATAAACCTCGTATTTAAGCAATATATGTTTACTTTATGTACTTATTGTTTACATTAATGATAACTTCTGACGTTGCAAAGTTGTTGCAGAAAACCTATTGATAATTTCCTCATTTTGCACCATTTTTAAAATAGCGGACTCGCAGGATGGAATTAAGGTAGACATTAACCACCCATCAGCCATACGAACGTAGTCTGTTTTTAATGATTCTTATGACACTCATTCTGAGGTGGTGTTTCATTTCAACACCATCGCCGTGATAACCTACAGGTAGGTAGAAAAACTGTACATAATAACCATAACTAAAAATCAATAACAAGTCAATTTCTGTGTGAAGATATATAGAACTGGTAGCTAAACTTTAACATTTTGTCCCCCACAAAAATTGGATTCTAACCAGGGATACCTGACGCCAACCACTCCGCCGAGGAGGGCGGCTCAACCTAATATTTGTAGATTTGCACAAACACATTTAAAAGACACATACACAGGAAACAGTGAGTGATTGCATTAGTATTAATGTTGTCCATATGGTACAAATGAGTGATTCTCTAGGAACATAACTATGCTCGCCCCGGAATGCATTTCCGGTTTACACACCTGAATCCGGTAATGGGAGGCTTCCTACACTCTTCCTACCTCAAGTGTAAATTCGCACCCTGGCCGCAGGTGCAATTGTATTATTTTTCTCTGAAGTTCAAGCCACTTTCGCTTTGTGCACCGACCTTGAACACGCACTGCGAGGTTAGTCTACTCAGTGATGATTCATGCCATGTTGCCTTCCTCCCGCTCCCTGTAGTTGCATTTGTCTAACGGCAAAATTAACGACGGAAATCCAGTTTTGCCCACAACAATCGGAAGACAAAGGAAACGTCTCTATTGTTCGTCTTATCCTCTCGAGTCACCAGCAAGAAACAACAAAGAAAGCAAAGCACAACCATTTGTCGAGTTGCTCTATTTTACTTCGCTTTTTGTGCCACTTTTGGCTAATTTGCGAAGATGGGGATGAGTGACGACATGATGAAATTGGTGAATGTGCACTCAGAAACATCCATGCCCAGGCCAAGATTGGAACCTGAGACCTCGTAGCGCGATGTGGTATCCACTTAGCCACGGGGGCCGGCAACCATTCGATTACACACAAATTACTACAACGACTTTCTGACGCACCACTAAAGTTCCCGAATGGAATTCCGACCTTTGTGAATTGTGAGTGTCCATTTATTAATTTCGACTAATTCAATTTTCAATTTTTCAATGTTATTACTCCATGTAAACCATATACATTGGTATTTGGAGGGTTCAGTACAGTTCATATAAAAAAAATATATAATTACTAATTTTCTATAATTTACAATCTAGATATTCACTAACGCTATAGTATTCCTTATTAACTAATAGTTTCTTTAATTTATTTTTGAAACTTGTCATACTTTCTGCTTTTATATCATTTGGTAAATGGTTGAATATTTTAATTGCCATCTGTTGGGGTCCTTCTTGAACTAATGTTAGCCTGGTGAAGTAAGGCTTTAAGAGCTCATCCCTCATCCTCGCGGTAAGCCAAAATCGGCAGAAAAGCACCGTGAAAAAACAAAAATACTTGCAGCAATTCAAATTTTGACAGCTTTTAAGGCACCCCTGTGCATAGGCGTAAATAAAAGGCGGGGCACTTGCCTGACCCAAATTTTCAGGTTTATTAATTTACTTTTGTTAACATCTTTGGACCTGATGAATTTATGATGTCGCAAATATAACAGTTATTTAGCAAATAATCCCGGACGCTATTTTCATGGGATGAAAAACTTCTATATTCTGCCCCCCAAAATTAAGCCCCAAGTTCGATTCTGCCCCCTCCCCCTTTAAGTTAGATCCCAAGTCACACCCATACCCCTGTGCACTTTCAGCACACATATGAACACATATATATCAGTATTCAGCTATAAGGTTTCAGAAATCACAATTTAGTTTATTTAGGAACTGTTAGGTAAGGGCCTCAAGGTGGCGCAGTGGGTTTTTTTATACATTTTTTGGGGGTGCGTCAGCAATGAGGCTATTTTGCACCCGTCACACTATACGGGGTCCAGCCCCTTATCATAATAAAAATAAAAGCGTGTCCGAAAACTAAAATGTCGCCTTAGTTAAAAGCTGAGACTAAAAACTGTGCTCAGCACAAATAAGGACAAACCACAGGACGACACAAAATTATACTGGCCAAGGAGCCAGTCGCCAGAGCCTCGTTAGTCTGTAGTCCAGGGAAGTGAGGTTGACTATTGGGTGCACTACGTGGAAGGAGCACCCCATACACCCTGGTGACGCAGTGGTAGCGTTATCGCTTTGTAATCAAGGGGTCCCGGGTTCGATACCCGGTGGAGGCACATAGTGGTTCAGACCCCACTTTAAACTGTAGGTCCAGTCCCAATTAGTGCATAAAGTGGACTTAAAACAACAAATCAATCAATCAATCAATGTTAGGTAGGATAAATAATATGATCTTTAATGCATTTTTACACATTAATAACAATTAAAAAATGCCCATGTAAGAAACTTCATAAACTAATGCGCAATAAGATATGATTAGCCAAATTCTAGGAAATTAACAATGTAAGGCATACAACAATATGCCATACTTAAATTTCTACTTGAGGAAGTTTTAAACTTGATTGCAACAATGAGGAACGTTAGACCACACAATCAAATGGCTTTTATCTTTATGACCATGTCCTCAGTGTTGCCAACAGCACGAGAAAAAAAGGGCTAAATCGCACCCAAAATGGAGCTAAAATTCACATCCAAGGGGCTAGTTTTACAAAGGTGCGGCTGCGCACTGAAAAAAAAATCCGGTTCTTAATTCTTGGGTGTTTTGGTGCAAAATTTCTGAAACTCAAGAACCACAACTAATCAACTGTCAAGATGAGGGGCATACGCTCAAGTAAATTAAATTTTCTTAACTTAAATAATTTATTTCCCCCGTAAATTGTGGTGCAGTAGATTACACAAAAGCATTACACATTTTCGGCATATTCCTCCTTCATATATATGCACACGTACACTCACACACACACACACGGCCGCACGCACGAACTAGTCTCTGGGCGAGCCTACTGTTACGAACGATTCGTCGATTCCGCACCGCACTTCTGTGAACTTTCAAGGACCAGATGCAATGCAACTGAACAAAGATTCGCATTTTCTGGAATCGACGTTATCCGTAATTCGCCTCGGGCTACACAGCATACCAAAACCAGAAACAAGGGGATAAAGTGACAATGTGCACTTGCTACCTGCTCCCCAGGAGGGGTCGCAGGACGAGCTTGCAGGTGCAGAGGAGGGTCGGTTAAGTGAGTTCTTCTTTACAGTTTACTGAAATACCAAAAAACATTTCATTACTGAAAGGGCTAGATTTGTAGCAAGATTTCTCTCTGTAGGGCTAAAAAGCCCCTTGGGGCTTTTGCTGAATTTTGGGGCTGAGTACGTATTCAAAAGGGCCAGTTCTGGCCCCAAAAGGGCCAACTTGGCAACACTGCATGTCCTGTTGGCCGCAGAGTTGCCAGTACTTACTGAAGGTCACAAATAGGGAAGAATCGAGCAGTGAAAATATTTTGCACTTGGCAACAGTGAGCCTATTGCTTGTGCTCACTGTCTCTTAGCTTGGCAGTTGGGGAAAAAAAGGAGATTTTTAAAAGGTTGATATCAGCTGAGAGATAAGAGGGAGAGAGAGTAAGGAGTTTATTAATCTTTCGTTTTATACATTCTGTTGCATAATAAACGTCCACAAAAAAAGAAACATTTTAATACTTCCTTTCCTGTATGTTATCTTGTGATACGTAAAGCGGTGTTTACATTGGCGTAGAGCAGGGTCGAAAACAGGCGTGAACGTAAGAGTTTGTGTTGCTGTTTTAAGTCCACTTTATGCACAGTAAGGCTAATCGGGACTGGACCTACAGTTTAAAGTGGAATCCGAACCACTTGTGCCTCCACCGGGTATCGAACCCGGGACCCCTTGATTACAAGGCAATGACGCTACCACTGCGCCATGGGGTGAACGTAAGAGAGACATAATGACGGCTCGGGATCAGACGTGGTCATTTTCGATCAACCTCCCTCACTCTCACACGCCTCACGACTCGACTTTAGCCATCACCCTCACGGATCGACTTTGCCCTCACGACTCGACTTTCGCCCTCACTCTCACGGATCGACTTTCGCCCTCACCCTCACGACACGACTTTCGCCATCACCCTCACGACTCACCTTTCGCCCTCACCCTCACGACTGGACTTTCGCCCTCACCCTCACGACTCGACTTTCGCCATCGCCCTCGATTTTCGCCCTCACCCTCACGACTCACCTTTCGCCCTCACCCTCACGACTGGACTTTCGCCCTCGCCCTCACGACTCGACTTTCGCCATCACCCTCACCCTCACGACTCAACTTTCGCCCTCACCCTCACGACTCGCCTTTCGCCCTCACCCTCACGAATCGAATTCGCCCTCACCCTCTCAAGTCTTCTGCCCTCGTGAGGGTCGCCCTAAGGCGGGTGACCGACCACCTCTGCTCGGGATTGCTCCGCCGTATGCAGACGACATTCATTTCCACAGCCGTATAAAGGCCCTAGAGTACGGACAAGGTTGGAATTGTAAAGATAGGTGAGTATTTGAGTTCTAAGCCCGGTATACACTTGTTGCAAACCAGCGTAACGTGTCCCCGGTCCGTATAATTTTTTTCGAAAGAACTTGCAACGCTCCGTTTCAAAATGTGAGAAAAGATGCGCAACGGACCCGATCGCTCATTTGACGGTTTTCCCCCCCGTCACATCAAAGGAAGGATGATACGCGGTGGAGGGTCAGTGTGGACGGGCATGCGCGCGTTCCGTTGCCTCGTTGCATCATCCTTCAGTGTATAGTGAGCTCTTTGAATGACAGTACGTCTCATTGTCAATTTATTTTCTTTATTATGGAGTGGAATAAGGAAAATACTATTGCATTTATTGATATAAAGTACAGTTTTTGTATAATCCGCTGATCTGCTCGAACCACAAGTCTGCCAATAAGTTGCTTCCATTATTCAGTTCACGGTTTGCGTACATGTTTGTCATCCACCAACGTGGTGATTTGCGTTTTTTTTCTTTTTCGATAAAACGTAATTAATGAAAATATATGCGGCTGCTGCCACTTGCTGCGGTGTACTCGTCGTCATTTGAGACCAGACTCTGAACCATATCGCACTCCCGTATCAATCATGCTCGAGGGTGGATGATACGGAACGCAGTGATGATACGCGACAAATCGGGGTCTGTACCGTATCAATGATTGATATGGATCAGGGATACGTTACGCTGGTTTGCAAGAAGTGGATACCGCGCTTTACAGGGGCGGGATACGCTATGCAATATTTTGTAATCGCCATTCTTAACATTCGTTCTAAATGTTGATCAAAAGCAAACAATGTAATAGGTGGTTATTTTAAAAGGAGTTTGCAAGAATTCTTATGTTCTCGTATCAACTTCTAGTAATTCACAAATTATCCAACAGGATCAACATCCATGGTAAATTTCTATGTCTGCTGTCTGATTTGGGGCGTGTCTACCTCCGGTAAAGCAACTACCTTTCTTCACTATACTTTCATTCAAAAACGATATGTCTATCTTCTACATTTTGTAATAAAGAATGCTCACAATGCTTCTACACAAACCGAGGGACAGACTGGAACTCATAGGGATGTGACGAAGCTGGAAATTTACCGATGCCGATGTACTCACCGATAATTTTTGGAACCGATACCGATGCCGATATTTAACCGATTCCGATACATAAGATTATTAAACAGAAATGGGATGTTATTTTCAGCATGACAAAAATACATTTGCTATGTACATTTCTATTGCATATCATATGTATATACATATATATTCTCAAGAGATCCGAATGTACATTTGCGTCTACAAAAGGTGGTTATGTGAACCTTTAAGAAGAACATGGATTCTCAAGATATTTTACAATTAGTACACAAGTAGTTCTTTGAAATGCAAAATGAATTCCTGTTCTGCCAGATTCAACTTCAGAAACACGAGATTTGGAAGCACTTCAGGAAGTAACCGACTTCTTCTCTTATCTCAAATCTGTTCAGCAACACAGAACACTCAATCACTGAACTGATGGAGCAGGTATGCCCAAGTATTTTCTCAGCACTTGCTTCAGGTTTGAATATTCATTTTTGAATTTCCAATACAACAGCAGATCCTGGTTCAGCAATGTACTGTTTTATTTCCGATTTATAGTTAGGTTGATCCTCTGAATGAGAGTTTGCAATAATTTTCTTACAAAAACTCTACAATAATGACGAATCATAACCAAATTTTCAATAAATCTTACAAAACGAGAATATAAAACTTATTAGAAGGTAAAAACTCTAGTATAATCTGTACCGGTTTAAATATCGGATTTTTGCCGATTCCGATACCGATGTCGATGTGTCAATTTCGGCCGATTTTCATACATCTGTAATCTGCTTCGGCACATCCCTAGGAACTCATAAAGTACATTGCATGATATATCTTACATACAGATTTGGTTTAAAAAGATGCCTTCCCGATGGCGTGCTGATAACGTCGTCGCTTTGCATTCAAGGGGTCCCGGGTTCGGCACCCGGTGGAGACACTTAGTGGATTAAAACTCAGAACACAAAATTGGATTCAATGATTTTATGTGGGGAATTTGCAACTTATACGTTCCAATGATTAGGGATTGCACGAGAAAGCAGTGTCTTTACATACGTAAGAAAATTTGCATCCGCAGCTCGTGATTGATTTGGTTATTTTACTTCGCTTTTTGTGCCACTTTTTGGCTAATCGCGAAGATGGGGATGAGTGGTGATATAATGAAATTGATGAATGGACGCTCAAAAACATCCATGCCAAGGCCAGGATTCGAACCCAGGACCCCTGACGTCGTAGCGCGATGTGCTAACCACTCCGTACGAATGTTTAGAGTTGTTGTTTTAATTCCACTTTATGCACAGTAAGGTTAATCGGGACTGGACTTACAGTTTAAAGTGGGATCCGAGCCACTATGTGCCTTCACTTGGTATCGAACCCGGGACCTCTTGATTCAAGGCGGCGACGCTACCACTGCGCCATCGTGGAGGTCCCGTACGAATGACTAAATAACAATATATATATATATATATATATATATATATATATATATATATATATATAATCCTACATAAACCTTTTACATGTCTAAGTGCAACTTCATTTTACGTTTCAATACGTATTTAGTAAATGAATACAACAATCAGCCTTATCAGAGAAATAATATGTACACTCCTGTTCACATAAAGTGACAGCGTTTATAGGGTTGAACAGCTGAAGGATGTGCCACTTTATCTGAAGAGGAGTGTACCAGAAGAAGAAAAAATATTGTGACTTTCTGTTTACAAGCGATGGTTAACCCATACGTTCATCTAAAGCTTAGTGAATGAAGTTCTGCCCTGCTGGAACAGATGGAGACAGGCATTTGCAATCTGAAACTAGCCAAGAACGAATGGCTACGTAGTAATATTCATGTTTACGAAAGTTTATGAGAATCTAAAATATCGCAGGTATCTAAACGCCGAGTGTGGGTGCACTGACTGCCTTGTTCTATAGGTGGGTTTCATGTGACGTCAGGATTCGTACCGCCGCCATATTTGCGGCGAAGTTGCTTGTCGTCTGCAAGGAAACACCCACCACGGAGCGTTCGTTACATCTGCGCCAACTGTACGGTTGTTAGTACTGTGTAAAATGTCGGTAACATTGCATAAAATTAATGACAATGTTGTGGAATCTGGAAATAGCGGTCTGTAAATTACAAGGCTCAGCCCACAGACTAGAAATGTGGCTCAGCCTTTATCGCCTGTTCCTTTTAAGGTTTTTTACAAGCGCTGATCGAATAAAAATTAATAACAGTTTGTGTTAACGAACGAAATATAAGTACTCGAGTACAAATGCACAAATATCAAGATGAATCTAACTTTGAATGTTATCATTTTTATCGTCAAACTTATCGGAAGTATCAGCACCTTTCTATACCAAAAAACGCTAAGATCAAACACACCAGTTCGATCCATTTGTACTAAAAGTCACAGAGAAATGAACCTCGCCCGCTCAATAAAGATATATTATTATTATATGAAATTACCTCAGAAGAAATGTTCACTGCACACACTGTAATGTTTGCTTTGTTCATTAATGTTGGTACGATATTCTCGCCAACCAGACGACAATGCATCTTATGATCAACAATTATCGAGTCCCGTGCCGTGAAGCGCACTTTCTGTTATTTCTCAGAAAATTCGAGGATAAACGTGAGTTTATCTTAAACAACCGAATACTGCACAGTACCATCGTAAACGAGGGTCAAATCTCCCGCCCGCACGCTTGAATTGCGTATGTTTACAATAAGAACCGGCCTCAACCATGGCTGCTTGATAAGAACCGGCCTCAACCATGGCTGCTTGATCCCACAATGTAACAGCTTGTGACGTAGGTGAAACACACCTATACGAAAAATCTCCAACAGGATGCCCGAGTTCAGTCAGCGAACCTACCAGCGCTCTAGAGCGTGAGCAAGAGTGTCAACGATTGATGCTGGCTTCTTGAGATGACGTCAGTTGCTCGCTTTTTGATTGGAGGCTCCGGGAGTGGTGACTCGTTCCCAAGTTGCATGACTGAGCCTACCAACAGTGTAGAGCATGAGCAAGATTGTCAGCGATAGGTGCTGGGTTGAGATGACTCGCTCCCAAGCTGCAAATGCACAACCACCACCATTCTAGTAGATTCTACGAAAATATCGTTGGCTCTTCCTGGGAGATACAAATTTTAAAACCCACGCCGCTTCTTTTGTGTCGACCGGGAAAAAGACCACTCAAACGTTACAAAGGACGGAAACTTTCCACGTCGTCAAGGAAACATGTCATACGTAGGCGACTAGCGGGGTTCGGGATAATATCAGCCCTTCGTTCGATCTCTCTATGTGCTTATGATGCAATTAAGAAATTAAATTACTGGGAAATAGCGTTTTGAAAACTAGGTAAGCTCATTACATGCAGGTGGTGTAATACAAAATGGTGAGCGATGATGCTTCAGGGTATGGAGAATTGGAACAAGCAATGATGGACACAAGATTGATATATTCGTAGCTATTATTTCAAACGTCTCACTGTAGTTCTTATTGCAAGTTAGAGCCTCACCGATGGCGTAGTGGGAACGTCGTCGCCTTGTAATCAACGGGTCCCGGGTTCGATACCCGATGGAGGCACGACACATCGGAGGATCCAGCCCTTGCAGTGACAATGTGCCAGACGGCCGTGTCCAATACGCAGTCGAGTAAGAACAACCTCTTCGCGACGGAAGGGACGGGACGAGGGACACCATGCACTTGAAATGGATAAAGTAACCACACCCATGTTTAAACATGGGATTGGAACCTATAGGTCCGGACAAGATTAAAGAAACTCGGTCGGCCATGACCATCCTCACAATATTGAGGCGTGTGAACTATAAAGTCCTGCATGGGAACACTTTCGCTCGCTAGTTCGAGTCTCTCACCCTCGATCGTATGCAATGGAATATCATCTTAATGTGATAAGAATTGCAGACACATACGTACGTGTATGTAAAACATCCGCTTTGGTAGTTTGAGCCCACAATAATTGGTAGTTTCAGCCCACAATAATCTATTTCATTTTCATAATATATCATTGTGTACTTGTAAAATAGACCAAACTACATTTCACATGGAGATGATTACTATGTTCACTTAAGGTTCAATTTCACTGCGTCCTTTCACTTCACGGTACATATTTGAAGGCGCACTACCACGGTTATACGTGTACTACTGGGTTCGAGTGTATACCGCTCGTTTTGCCTGTTCCAGCGAAGAAGCTCTCAATTCCGTACGCTATCTAGCGTCGTTCGTACAAACTATTTGGCGAGCGACCGAAACCATTTCCCTGCAGCACACTATTAGTGTGGACACTACATGTCCCTTCGATGTTGCCATCCTTCAGAAATTCCATGAAATATGCCATGGCATCTGAAATGCTACTTTACACGGTAGCATTTTCGTCATGGCATAACTGTTCAGAGAAATACTTTCGTCTAAAGCGGGCATAAGAGAGGAAAAAAGAAGGGAGAGGGGCAGCCTAAATAATAAAATAAATGGTAAGGTAACAAACACAATACAAGACAAACTGGGGCTTTACGTTAACATGTGAGAGCGATTTTCAAGTTTTAAACTTACGTTTCCGCTTAGATGAACATTTGAATTATTATAATCTACTAATCTTAGCTACTTAGACCGGAAAAGAAATTTCCATACTGGTCGCATTTCTAGCTGGCGGCTGGGAAACAACGAATCAGCGATCAGTTGAAATCTCTTCGACTGACATCGGGCATTTTCGAGTCACAGAAAGTTCCTGATGGGACGAAACAAATGAGGATACACAGCATGTTACCAAACGTATACTGTAAAACGGGGGGGGGGGGGAGGAGAGAGAGAGAGAAAGAGTTGATCGGCGGCGTTACTGGATAAAAGTTGTACAATAGTACACAAGGCACGGAAAATTAGTCCACAAAACACCCAAACACGATACAAACAAGCTAATGAAAACAACTGACAAAAATAGACATACGCTTGGCAACATTGCAACTGGAAACCGATGTTACCTCTACAGCTTTTACTTCGCGACTGGTGCTGTTGACACTCATTGAGCCCCACGTTCTCGAAGACGATTGGTGGACAGATGGAGCTATGCAGGTCAGCCGCCAGTTGGGCCTGCGATCAGTATAGTGACTACAAAATAAGAAACCATGTTACGTACCTCTTTCGAGGTGAATAATCCACGACACTACACGATCCGTAGTGCCAGTTGCAAAGGGGGCGGTGAGAATTGCGAATGCATCCTGAAAAGACAAAAAGAAAAAGTTAGACATCGTGTTTTTTGATCGCTAACAACTATACAGAAAAGTTAGCAGTGACATATTTATCCATACAGTTCTATGCATTCAGTACAAATCCACGATAGTATTATTTATGTCATATTAATTCTGACGCAGACCAAGGCAGAATTTATTGTATAGAAAATATATACACTAAAAAGGTAACGCTTCCACCCTCTGACAGGGTCTTCTTCAGACGAATATTCACACTAGTGAAGAAGACCCTGTAAGAGGGTGGAAACGTTACCTTTTTAGTGTATATATTTTCTATACAATAAATTCTGCCTTGGTCAGTATTTTAATGTTTTATTAACATGGAAGCAAGGCTTAACAGTGTTACCATTGTTGTTTTTTTTAATTACATACATTTGTAATTCCCATATTCTGTATATCTATATACAATTTGCATAACTGTATACTTAATATTAATTCATGAAGGACAAAAATCTGTTTTTTTATTGTTAATATAATCAGTGTAAAATAGACTATAAGCTTAAATGTAACCCTATTTCAAATAATAATAATAGTTGAAGACGTTCTCTCGGGCTATTGACCAGGTGAGTTGTGGAAAAGATTCCAAGCTTTCGAGAGCTAACGTCACTCTCATCTTCAGGGATTGAAGTCCAGAAGATGAGAATGACGTTAGCTCTTGAAAGCTCGGAAGCCTATCCAGAAATCACCTGGCTGATTGCCCGAGAGAACTTCTTCTTCATTCGCCGAAAGAAAGCTTCAAGAATAATAATAGTTGCTGTAACTTACGACCTGTAAGTCACAGAAAGCAATACTTTTTGTTATAAAATATCTCTACAATTTCACCATTCCAGAAATCTCATGGGGCGGGCGCCAATCCGAGCACTGACTCCAGGAGTATACTAGGACTCTAGGACTCGAACGAGACCAACAGTTTCGGATACTAAGTCTCGGAGCCAACCTCCGTGGCGTAGTGGTTATCACGGCGTGCTAGGACACCGGGGTCCCGGGTTCGAATTTCGGCCTGGACAGAATCACTCATCCTCATCGTCGCGATTAGACAAAAGTGGGAGATAAGCGACGCTAAGTAACAAAAATCCAATCGATTTTACAGCAGGGGTGACCTCTTTGAAGACTAGCGAAGCTCTGGCGTCCGGACTCAGTCAGCACAATCCTCTGTGGGGCTCGCGTCGTGCCCTGACCATGTGTGTTTGTGATTGTCCTTATTTTATCATCATCTTCGTGATTAGCCAAACGTGGCAGATAAACGAAGTATAAATAAAGCAAATCAATCAATTTTACAGAGGTCTAACTCGTAATTATTTTGATTGATTTGATTTGGTTTATTTTACTTCGTATTTCTTCCACTTTTAGCTAATCGCGAAGATGAGGATGAGTGATGATATGATGAAGGAACATACGCAAAAAACACCAATGCCCAGGCCAAGGTTCGAAATCGAAACTGGGCGTAACTTGGTGGGGGCAATTACACGCCCCCCCCCCCGCCAAAAAATACAAATTATTGGTACTTCTGTTAACCTCCTGGAACGTAAGAAGCAAAGTAACAAGTATTTTTTTATGATTTTGCAAATGTAACAGTTACTTATGAAACTAACTAGTCCTGGATGATATTTTTATGGGCTTGTAAAGATTCTGTCTCCTCCAAGTTCGAGTCTGCCCCCCCATTTAGGTCCAAGTTACACGAATGTCGGGCGTCCTAGCGCTGTGTGCTAACCACTCTCTCTCTCTCTCACTCTACCTATATCTCCACCATGTCTAGCACTACGACTAAGAAATGAGCATCTGACAATGAAACCAGTTCACTTTCCTGAAAACAAAGTAACGGTAGTCCCCTCCCCCAGAGGAATTTCCCTCCAGTTTGCAACACTGCGCAGTGAATGCCCTCCCTCGCGTGCGAGCCATTTCCCTGAAGGAGAATCTCGCACCGCGATGACAACGGCTTCGTGAGCGAGTGCAGCATGCGACTGCCAAAGCGCCCGCAGGGAACTCTGGGAAATAGCGGCCTTGGGACCAGAAATGCTGACCAAACCAAAGGTCACTTCTAATTAGGTTCAAACGCAGGTGGTACCAGTGACGTGCGGTGATGTCGACACTTGGGGTAGCAATCAGTGGCGTGCCCAAGGGAGGTTGGTGTGGGTCATAATCCCCCTCCTCCCTTTAGGGCCCAGTAGTCCTAAAAATAGAAAGTCAAAGAAATGAAAGGATTGCAAAATGAGGAAGGACTACTGAAAAGAAGCACGTGTTAATCCCACTCACTTTCGAAAATCCAAAACATGTTGATTTGACTATTAAGCCAGAGATCCCGGGTTCGAACCCCAACCTGGACATGGGCGTTATTTGTTTGTCCCTTCATCAATTTTATCGTACCATCTTGACGATTACCCAAAAGTGTAGGAAAAGCGACGTAAAACAAACCAAATGAAACAATCAATCAGTGATTTGATTTATGCTACTTAGCGTCGCTGTCACATTTGGTTAATCACGAAGATGGTACAATACAATTAATGAAGAGACAAACACAAAAAACACCCATGCCGAGGTCGGGGTTCGAACCCGGAACTCCTGGTGTCATAGCGTGCAGTGATAACCACTCCCCCACGGTTGGTTGATTTGGTGTTTAAGTCCACTTTATGTACATAAAAGCTAATCGGGACTGGACCCACAGTTTAAAGTGGGATCCGAACCACTATGTTCCTCAACCTGGTACCGATCCGGGGCACTTGCACTCCTCCACGGAGGTCCGCCGACAACAAGGATGAGTGGAAAGCTCTAACTATTCGGATACTTGGGTATCGGTAAAGCAAACTGCGTATTTACTCAGTGGTACGTAAATTTCAATTGGATTTTTGAAACACCATATGTGCATATGATTAACGTTTTTCCAAAAAATTTGCATTGCGATTTCCCTAATTTCTTCATCTCACGATATCGTTACTGAAGGATCCGGGCTCGAGCCCTGGCCTGCGCATGAGTGTTCCTTTGTAACCACTTTTCATCCGTTTAATTTAATCAACGTTCATCGTCATGGCAGAAGTTAGGTAAAGCAATGGAAAAGCAACGCTAAAGAAAGGAAAAAGAAAATACAAACAATTTCCTCCCAGTGCATCTGCAGGGCACTGTGAAATCAGGAGTCCAGAGTTCTCTGTTTATGATTGTCCCTCGTGACTTCCATAAGCTCATTAGCTACTTATCGCGATTAAATCTATACAGCTAGAAAAAGTGATGGAAGGTGGCAAAAATTAAATATATTAGAGGGGATGAACAGGTAACAAAACACACTTTTTTATACTTTCTTCAATGATATTCATTTGGCTTTTTGAGTTCTGGGATTCATTTTACATTCCAAATTATTTTATTATTCACTGCAGAGTACAACACATAGGAACAAGAATGCACGCTCGTCACGGGTTCGAATCCCGGCCTGAATTGTTCTTTGTGAGGTCCCTTCATCACTTTCATTATATCATCATTCATCCTCATTTTCGCGATAACCAAATGTGGCAGAAAGGTGAAGTAAAATAAACCAAACTAACAACAACAATTAGAATGCGCGTTTTCTTGCCCAAATTAATACATCCGTATTTATCACTGTTTAGCTTACCCATATGTTTTATTGGAGGCCAAATTATTAGTATATTTAAATAAAACACTATTAAAACGAGAGCGAGAGAGAGCGTGAGAAAATATTTGTTATTTAATCATTATATATTCCATATTTGAAAAAAAAAAGAAAGAAACCATAACAATTTTGTCTGCACATAATACAAGTACGTTTCCATTCATATACAAATAAAACTACATCCCATATTATACATACATATTGTACAACGTTTAAAAGGTTGTGTAAATACAGAGAACATAAGTACTGCAGAAAATTTTCCCCTGAGTTCTTTAGAGGAT
The DNA here is from genome assembly GCF_977018435.1 of Lepisma saccharinum. Lineage (NCBI taxonomy): Eukaryota > Metazoa > Arthropoda > Insecta > Zygentoma > Lepismatidae > Lepisma > Lepisma saccharinum. The sequence continues at coordinate 33,151,489 of NC_139258.1, read as the reverse complement.
TTACAAAGGAATCGAAGAGAAACCTATCCCCTATCTGTCCTATAGGAGATAGACTGGAGGACTTGAAACCACGGGCTTTCAACCATGGGAGCGGGGGGCGAGGGGCAAGGGACGTAGGGGCAGAAAACGTCCCCTTCCCTTCGGGCGGATGTCTATACCTGGATCTGGTAAGGCGGAAGAAGAGCCAGCTAGGGTATTCAGCCTTGCCAGCTGATCACATCGAGGGGCGAGAAACGCGTGGAAAGAAATGTTGTATATGAACTGAGGCTTCAAGATAATAAATATTGTGATTTGAAAATAATTAGAGACGTGAGATTTATTGATCTATCTCTGCTAGACTAGCTACTCCTCAGTGCACGTCACTGGGTGGTACCAATGGAACAGTGAAATGCAATCATGTGCCTGTTCCTTTGCACAACGATAGAGTACATCTAGTTTATTTTTGTTGGTATTCGTTTTCCATTTCTTTGGGCTAGTTGCAACACTCAATGAAACTGATGGAGACTATCGAACGATGCATTTACATGCCCAAAGCCTGGACTCGCCAATGGTGTCGTAATGCTCGGGAAGGTGGACCAAGTACTTCCGTTTCGGTGGTCTTATTATCTCTTTCTTTCTTAATTTATTTTCCTCTTTGTTTCTCTTCTCTGTTACCTTTGTTCTCTTCTGCTTTTCTTTGTCTCTTCTCTTTTATCTTTCATTCTCCTCTTTTTCTTTATCTCTTCTGCTTTTCTATCTTTTTTCTTTGTTATCTCTTCTGCTTTTCTTTCTTTCCTCTTTGTTATCTCTGCTGTATTTCTTTCTTTGATCTCTTTTTCTTTGTTATCTCTTCTGCTTTTCTTTCTTTCTTTTTGTAATCTCTGCTGTTTTTCTTTCCTTTCTTTTATCTCTTTTTCTTTGTTATCTCTTCTGCTTTTCTTTCTTTCTTCTTTGTTATCTCTGCTGTATTTCTTTCTTTTATCTCCTTTTCTTTGTTATCTCTTCTGATTTTCTTTCTTTCTTTTTGTAATCTCTGCTCTTTTTCTTTGTTATCTCTTCTGCTTTTCTTTCTTTCTTTTTTGTAATTTCTGCTCTTTTCTCTTTCCATTTATCTCTTTTTCATTGTTCTCTCTTCTGCTTCTTCTTTTATATTTTTCTTTGTTATCTCTTCTGCTTTTCTTTCATTTTCCTTTGCTATCTCTTCTGCTTTCCTTTCTTTTATCTTTTTCTTTGTTATCTCTTCTGCTTTTCTTTCTTTTATCTATTTTCTTTATCTCTTCTGCTTATCTTTTTTATATCTATTTCTCTATTTTTCTTTGTTTTCTCTTCTGCTTTTCTTTCATTATTCTTTTCTTCTTTTATCTCTTCTGCTTTTCTTTCTTTTATCTTTTCCTTTCTTATCTCTTCGGTTTTGCTTTCTTTTTTCCTTGCCTTGCTCATTTTCTTTCTTAATTCTGTTTATTTGTGTTTCTCCTCTGTACTGTTTGCCTTTCCTATTTACTCCTATTTTTTCATTCTCCTGTTTTCTCGTTTGTCTTCTTTGTCTCTTCTTCTATCCCTCTTCCTCCTCTCTCTTTCTCATTTCTCTCTGCTTATCTTTCTTCAATCCTTTGCCATTCTATATTTTTCTTATTTTCTCTTCCTCTAATTCTCTCACTTCCTTTCTTTTCCTCCAAAAGCCACTTTTTCCTATATCTCTCTCTGCGAGTATTGGGTGTGCGAGAAAGAGAGAGAGAGAGACTGACCTACGATAAATTATTCTTAAAATTTATCATGTATGTTATGTATTTAGTTTCTACACTCCACCCACAGAATCAGTGTAAACAAAAACACGCCACTCGTGGAATTTCCTTGGTTAATTCCTGTCTCGATTCGACCACAGACAGATACACCGACGTTAATTATATGGTTCATAAAATAAGGGTTCGTAAGTTCACCGAGTAGTAGCTTAGTTAAGTGGTATGGCTTTACCATGGGCGCAAGATACCTGCACAAAAGCTACCATCAGAAATAACAAATAGAATTTCCCACGAGTCACGTGGGTTTGTTTACATTCACTTCGATCTCACTGTGGGCAACATTCTCGAACATTCAGTGTACAAGCATGCACAAAGGAAGTTTGTAGTCGATATGGAAGAGCCATAGCATATGAGTTCTTACTGTAAATTTAAGACAAAACCAATTTACCTTTAGTTGTCAGGATTTCGACCGTACAATGCAATTCTGTTGAGAGTCAACTTATATTCACTGCTTCGAAGAAAAGATAGAAGGCCGTGTCCGAATCGGTAACTGCTGTCGTCGTTTCCATCCACGTCCGAATTCGCGGCATAGGCAGAGTTGAAGAGAAATGTTGAAAGGTGTAGGCTTCAACTCGCTGTATCGCTACTGCAATTTGCACTTTCTAGTGAGAACTCCTGATACTGTCCTCTGGCATGACCAATGTTGCCAGTACACCTCATAATTTCGAAAAAAAAGAAAAAAACAACTTTTTTTTCTGAATAAATAGGCGCCGACTCCATGGGGGTTGGGGGGGGGGGCTCGAGCCCCCCATTGTCAACGATGTGGGGGCAGAGCCCCTAAATAATTTTGCTTAAGAGGATCTAATGTATTTTTTTGCTTCTCTTCGAAAGTTTACTCTGAATTGTGCTACATGAACTTAACTTTAAATACACATTTGAAATGTTCTAGACCATCAACTTTGGGGGCTGAGACCGTTAAACCATCAACTTTGGGGGGGGGGCTATGTCCAGAGACAGAAAAACATGACTTATTACTATATACTAAGTATATAATGATGAGTATTGTTAACATTTTTACTAAAAAGAGTTTCAAAAGACGATGTGCATGAACTAGAGGAGTAGATTTGAGTTCGGGCTACAAATGGCTCTAACATGACATTCAGAACGAGATCGTTGATATATTAGGGAGATCTGTTTTGCGCTCCGTGGTAGCAGATATTAAAAATTATGGTTGCCGAAACTTGTGACATATCCATCCGTGAACAATTGACATTCTGCATTCGAACTGTGAATAAAAATTTAGATATTTTTGAGGAATTCATTGGCTTTTACGAGATTCAGAACACTGAGGCCAAAACTTAAAAAAAGGGAGGGAGTGAGTCATTCATTAATTTATTTCAGTGATCAGAACCCCCCCCCCCAATAATTTTGACAAGTCGGCGCCTCTGTCTGAATATGCCATAAGTAACCCCATAAATCGTATATAATGCATAACAAATTATAGTTCTTTTACCGGTTTGATAAATACCCCACAGACCATTGATCCACAGAAAATTTTTGCAAGCGACTCCACAGCTGCCTTCTATCTGTCTCTTTTTGTTTCTTAAAAAAATGCTATTAACTTTTTCCGCAAACGAGAGTTAATGTAGAGCATGATTTACATGTTTAATGTTCTTGTTAAAGTCTCGTGACTTTTCGTACATCCTGTACTTAAGAGCCCGGCCAAGCTGACAACGGGGACCACCTTTAGTGTCCCGTTGTTGCCGAGTTTACCTACGAAGAAACTTACGATAAAACAGGCCAATTATGACTACCGCTGCTCTTTGTTTGGGCAACAAGTGGCAACCATACCGCGCTTTCCAGATTTCACCGGTGTTCGGGCAGGTGTACCGCTGATGCAAGCTTCAGCTCTCCGTATTTCACCAGGGCGCACCAAAGCATTCACCAGGTTAAACCATGACGTCATCAATTTACACCAGCCTCGAGAGAAAAATTTAACAACATTGGAAATCACCTCTCGGCTCTCACTACGTACGGTTTTGCCCTTCATTTCGGTACGAACAACATACACAACAGACGAACTCGAACTCAATGACCTTTCGTCCATGTAAGTTTGGCAACATTGAAAGGGTGTCAGAAGTCGAGCAGTCCTTGCTACCCCCCACCTGACCCAACCCTCGAACAAACAAGTTGCTCACAGGACAGCAGCGCCAGAGAGACTTTCTTTCTCATCTTTGCTGAGCAGTATAGCACAACGCGATTCCAACCTTCTGACGTCACCGCTGAATGCTTTCAGTGTTAGGCTTATGCGGTTTACTTCTCTTAGCATAAATAATACACTATACAGGTAACTAATAAGATGTCGGACCTCCCTTCGCTATTATTACAGTATTTTTCCACTAAGTTCTGGTGTATTGCTGGTGTTAGTTTCTTTCATTTGTCCTGTAGCCTCGTGAGCTGTTCGTGGGTGATTTTCGGTCGAGTAGGTGTGGCACGCAGTCGACGCTCACCCCCCCTCTCTCTCTCTCTCTCTCTCTCCAGTCGGGGTTTTGAGCGGACCAGCTACGCACATCCACCTAATTGTCCCCAAATTACGATGCAATGGACCCTGCTTTATGGGCAGAGGCATTATCGTGCTGATAGAGAAAAGGGCCCATTTCCAAACTGTTGCCACAGTGTGGGCAGCATGCTGTTGTCTAAAATGTCCCCATAAACACCACTGTTCAGGTCGCCATGACCAAAACTATTGGCCCGAGCCCAAACCAGGAAAAACAGCCCCAGTCCAAGACACTACCGCCACGTTCACTTGGGTGTCCGGTGACTTTTGGATACATAGTGTACATTTCCAGTGTACTTATGCTAGCAGAACAGGAAGATTCAATCGTGTTGTGCGATAAGGGAGACCCCTTTAAGTCCGTGCGGCATAAATGCTGCCATCTCGCGGTCTACATTCAAAGCATTAGCCACAAGAACCCGTCGTTACCTCAGCCTGGATTAGCGCCCGCGAGATTCGAACCCGCAATATTTGTTACGTATTAAATAAATGAATACAATGGGAGAGCGATGAAGGTATCGGAGCCGGCCGCAACTTCTAATCGAGTACGCGTTTAGAAACTAATCGGAGAAGCCGATCAGGTAAACAAAAACGAGAGACAGCTTAGAAATGCGAAAAATCAGCGAGAATACCTTTGGCCGTCTCTCGGGGGGCGTTGTCATGGCAACTATCGGAGAGCCCCGCCCCGTCGCGGTCGCATAGCAACGGGAGCCAACTGTTCGGCGGCTTTGTTGACCACTCGACCACGATCGCATGTTGCGGGAGGACCTGACGACGAGTTTCACGGCGTTGTATATAGCTGCCGACAACTTTCGACGCCACGACCTCCAAACCATTCCCCACAATCCCCAACGCGGGGGAAACTTTGACGGAATCTGCATGATTGAACAGAACTCTTGTCTGCAATATTCCATCCCGTGGGTGAGGTTGGGGAAAGGGGGGAGGAATTTGCTGGAATGCTTGTGGTCGCATCGTCCTACAGTCGGGCAAGAACAGTCTGATACGCAATCCGCCGGATAGAGCAACACTTCTGTTGAAGCCAATGACGTTAACACACTTTCGCAGAATTCCCCTCTTCCTTTACAAAAATTCACTACACTGAAGAACAACGCATACAGTATATTCGTTCATCACAACGCTCTACGGCGCCAGGGGCCCGGGGTTCGAATACCGGCCCTGGTGTGGGTGTTCTTTGAGAGCGTGCCTTCATCGATTTCACCATATCATCACTCATCCTCATCTTCGCGAGAGGTTCTCCGATGGTGTAGCGGTAACATTCTCGCCTTATAATCAAAGGGTCTCGGGTTCGGCACACAGTGGTTTGGATCCTATTTTAAACTGTAACAACCAAATCAAATCATCTTCGCGATTAGCCAAAAGTGACAGAACAGCGAAGTAAAATAAACCAAATCAAATCAATCTATATTCATTCATTTATTAGTAATTTTAATGCCCCCTGGTAATGATGCACTCTACATGAAAATTTCAAAAGGAGGAGAAATACCAGAAGGCACCTGTAGAATGTCCGGCGGGAAATTATAAGAACAACTGTTTTGCCCTACTTTGAGAGACGAAATTCCACCAAAAATGGAAAAGTTCACAATGTACATAGGCTAATCTACTTTATTTATTCATGGGAAGAGGGGGGTGGCGCACTTTTTCCGAGGAACCAAGGTGCGTTTTACAGTCTGACACCGGTCTACTTCATAGAGTGTTTGCGTAACACTGTATCATCGATTTCAGAGTCCATGATTCATCCTCATCGTCACCATTAACCCAAGAGGTAGAAAAACGACGTGCAATTACATAAACAGGAACAAGGTAAGTAATAAAGACAGAGAAAGGATTCTTCGCCTTTCTGCCACTTTTTGCTAACCGCGAAGATGATGAGCGTTGAAATGATGAAGGGACACTCACAAAGAACACCTAAGCCCAAACCAGGATTCGAACTCTGTACCCCTGGCGTCGTGGCGTACTGTGCTAACCACTCCGCCACGGAGGCTGGCAGGGAAAGAAGGGGGGGAAAAGACAAAAGGTAGATACTGTAAATGTAAGTAACCTTACTTTCCGACCAGCCTTCGAAGGGAAAAATCAATATTGTGATGGAATACGAATCTACGGCACGCAAAGCAGGATAGGGATTTGGTAGAATACAGTAATCCGAGTGCGCAGATAAGTTTAGGCAATAACTTTAGATAACACAATCGGAGGGGGCTAATCCAAGTTTTAACCTGCCCATAAACCTTCCGCGAACTCTGCCCTCCATCGAGACCCAAAATCCCATCCAATGGGCTGCGGGCAGATCGATAATCACATCAGCTCCCTATGTCGCTGGGGACCATGTAATCACAGGGAGCAGTCAAGCCATCCTGTAGACTCCTCCCCTCACCAGCCCTTCTTACTTGCACTATTGCTATACACGCGAGACACGAATTACGTTCGAAATCTAAGATCACCATCTACCGGAGTTTGGGAGTTAAAAAATGTAACCCGTTACTATTCTCCATCCTCTGCACGAACGAAGTTAAGGTAAACAGAACCACGTGACTTCTGAAAAGTTAGTCCCTTCATTACCACAGATAAACGTATTACTCAGATGAACTCAGGCAGGAAATCCTCTTCGCTGCTAGGAATTACTCTTCGCAAGAAGTTCAAAAATCGTCCGTGGAGAGGCGCCCCGGGCATTTCCGATTTGCAAAATTTATATTTCATGAAATACAACTCTACCACAGATTCATTATACATGAAAAGTGGGCTATAGCTTAGATTGTCAATAAAATTAGCATAATTTTATTAGTCAAGAAGAATGGCAACACTTCTGGATGCAAGGATCAGGTGCACTTCAAACCAGCCACCACTGCTTGAGGTCATGTCGAGAAAAAAGAAGCGACATGCGAAAATTGATATGGAGGTAGGAATGAAATTATTCAGTACTTGAAGAATGGAATAGAACAAAGAACATTGGAGGCATGTTCTGTAGGATGCCCATCAGGTCTGTAGAGCCGGATGGTAAGGTAATGATAATGGTAATAGTAATGATAGATTGAATGACTGATTTGGTTTGTTTTGCTTAGCATTTCTGCCGCTTTTGGCCAATGACGAAGATGAAGGGACAAAGAACACCCATGACCACAGGTCCGTACCCAGAGGAGGGGCCATGGGGCCCCCTCAAGCTATGAAATATTTAAATGTGGACCTGTAAAAGTTACGAAAATAACAGACGATTTTTCACATTTGTAAAAATTTCGATTCTGTCATTGCATAAATGAATGGGTTTGTTGGCAGACCCCAGAATTTTTCAGTCTGCAATATTGAGTAGTTTAGTTGTATAACCATTCATGCAAGGCTATCAGATGTCCCGCTTTAGTTGGGAAAGTCCATTCATTTTAATCCCTGTCCAGACTTCTTTCGATGCATCCGTCATGCTAAAATGTCTCGTTTTCTTTTTTGTTAACTCACATTTAGACATGTTCTCTATATAAATTAAATGATACGTATTATTAGCAATTATTATTATTATGCCGCTGTGGCTCAGTCGGTAACGCGTCTGACTACCATGCTAAAGGTCCCGGGTTCGATCCCCGGCCGGTTCAAATCGGGGAACTTTTCTAACGTTGGAAGCGGCCCCGGCACCCACCCAGCGTCGAATGACATGGGTACTTGGGGGAAACCCTGGGAGGTAAAGGCGGTCAGGGGCGTGATGCTGATCACATCACCCCCACTCACGACCGGATCAAGAAAGTGTGGGGCGTTACCCCCACACCCCCTATACGCCTTCATGGCGTGGTGCTAAGCACAGGGGAGCACTTTACCTTTTTATACCATCTCATCCTCATCGTTGAGATTCGACTTGGCAGAAAAGTGATATATAATATCCTAATTCAATCAAGGGGCATTTCGGATCATCTCTTTGTTCCACATTTTCGTTCTTGGCGGTCTTAACTGCACGTAAGCTAGATTATGAATACGGACTGTCATATCTCAATTCTATATACTTCCTTTTTACCAATTCACGTACTAATAACAATACAGTATTAATTAAATTAAGCATTAATTTAAACATATATATATAATATTATTATTTCTGATACACTTTGTTCGGAGCCCCCAAATATATTTCTAAATACATACTGGTCCCTCCCTAAAAAATATCCTGGGTACGGGCCTGCATGACCAGGCCAAGATTCAAACCCGGTACCTCTGGCGTCGTAGCGCGGCATGCTAACCACTCCGCCACGGAGGGCGGCAATAATAATGATTATTATTATTATTATCATTTTTATTTCTATTAATATTGTCACTATGTACAAACACATAAATTCTCAGCAATGGATATTCCCAAACCCCCCCAGGCAAAATTTTAATTCGTCCACTTGGAAGAAGGAGCTGATGGTTAAACCAGCACGCAGGGCTGCTAAAGGTCCAGGAATTTGAAATAAATTCAATTCAGGTCCAGGAGAGAAAACCAGCAAGCGTAAATGGATCCTGGACCGCAAAGAACCTTTTTATGTGTAAAGTATTTCAATTCGGTCCAGGAACATTTTTCCAATCAATTTAAATACGGTCCAGGAACCTTTTTTTTCCGGATAAGTTAAATTCGGTCCAATAACCTTTTTTACAGATGAATTTTAATTCGGTCCAGGAACACTTTTCTTCCGGATCACTTTAAATAGGGTCCAAGTTCCGTATTGGAATGAAACAAAAATACGCAACTTGGACCGAATTTAAATTGTGCGAGAGAAAAAAAAGGTTCCGATCCTGTTACGGGAACACAATATACCCCATTAGAATGTATGGGTTCCTGGACTTTTAACAATCCTGCCACTCGGGGTTTTTGAACGAGCGATCTACCAAATGGGTGTCCAATCCCCCCAAAGGAAAAACACCTTCGGCTGCCGAGAGCCTAGTCATGGGCAAATTGAATGCTGGCGCTTTGCATCGAACGCGCGACAGCTGAGAATGAAAATTCGGTTTCATCCTCGAAACAAGTCGTTACGAAATGACTTTCACTGCTCCACGAAAGGAAAGTGAAAGCGAGAGAAGAGAAAGATACGATAACAGAAGAAATATCGATCCTGGAACACAAAACAAACAAGCAAAATTCCTCTCCAATTCGTCTAACCCTATCTCTCTCCCTCTGGCCATCCAATTCTCTCCCCCTCCCCTTCAACGCTCTCGATGTTAAGCTGCAGTGTTGGCAGTACACTTAGGAAAAAAATTGCCATGTTTGGTAAATTTGAAACGCAGGTGCATGAACCGCGAAACCCGCCCTCCAGCTCCTTCATTTCAAAGCAGAAAATAGAAAAAAAAAATGACAGTCGACAACAAACAAGATTCAGTTAATCGGTATTGCAACAAAACTACCAAAGAAAAAATAGTATAAAATGCAAATACCAGATCAGAATTTCATATTCTACCAGTCAATCCCAAGAATAAGTCGATCTACGAGTTTTCAAATTTTCAAAAAACTTTATTCTATCTTAGAGGATACATACATCACGCAAGCTTACGTTCCAAGATCTTGTCTCGAACTCGTAAAAGTTAAGAAAAACGATACATCCTGTCCCTTGGGGGGTGCTGTCAGGCCCACCACCTCTACTTTTTCGATTTTTCAACTGTTAAAACTTTTATAAAAAATTGAAAATAAATTACATTGTTCCCTCCAGTGTCTCCAATTTTTCTGTACTACTTTTGTTCATAAAAGTATATAACTGTAATGTAAATAGAAGTCCAAATGCACTAGGTGGGCTTATCAGGCGCCATCTTTGAATGAGTGATATTCGAGACACTCATTCCAGTGAGTGTACAATTGGTTGGTAATGATGGTAATTTTGGTAATTATTATAATTAATGAACAACTACACCTCTATAAACTAAAATGCATTAATGAAAAATTACGTTTTTTGTGAGTTTTAGTGAATGGTAAAATAATGTGTGTGACACTCATGCAAAAATTGGTTATTGTTTCTTAGTAATGATGATATTTTTTATGATTATTATAAATAATAAATAACTGCACATATATAATCGACAAAGCAAGCAGTGATTAAAAAACAAAATGGTTTCTTGAATTTTAATGGTAAAAGTGGGGGCCTCTGAGCCCCCCCCCACCCCGCCTCAGGTAAGTAAGTTTTTCATACGGGACACGTAGGCAAGGGTGATATCACATAACATAATACAGGGCGGCCCAAAAAAAGGTAACCGAACACACAACGGTTCTACATTTCGGTTACCTTTTTTTGGGCCACCCTGTATTATAAAGAAAAATCAGTTTCTCCACATATTGACTAATCTAGTGAATAGAGTGCAAGAGCTTCCCCAATGATCTAATAACAATAACTCGGCATTAAAATATGTTTATAATTGTGCACAGATGGCTCCAATTAAAGCTTTCCTTAAAAACAAAGTATGCGAGTATACGACAGAGAAATTTACACTTGGCAGAGGTAAGGGGAGATGGAAAACATACAAGGTGTTATTCGACCCTTATTCTCAAGTGATCCCTAGATATGTCCTTCGGTCACCACGTGATAATAGATGTGAAAATTCAACTTAGCACACAACGTTTCCTGTTCGACCACGTTACGAAAATTATTTTCTCGATTTATTAGCTTGATACCAAGTTGCAGACTTAACCTGCATATAGGTATATACGTATTTTAGATTATGCTTAAACCTCTCGCCACGAAAACGGTCCAGTCAAGATCGGAGCTTCCCCTTGCCTCCTCCACACCCCTGCCCCTCCAGGGTTGCCACACTTATTCTGTCGACACTTTGCGCGTTGTACGTACGTATCCGGTTGATTTCGTTGGTTGAAATGGTTGCTTGTTGGCACCACTGTAGGTGAGTGGCGTGACCTTGACTGGACTGTTTTCGTGGCGAGAGCTCTAGTTGCTGACACACTTAACTTGCTCCGAAAGGTTTCTCGCCGCATTGCTGTTATTGTTAGTTTTATGAAATTGTTGTGATTCGCCGACTTTTACGAATATTTAAATACACGTACTACTTACAATAATTTTTAACGAGTTTTCCTTCTCATTTCAAAATTTGTAGAATGTAAATATCACAAACCATGGCATAAGAAAATATCGAAGCACGCAAATGAAATGTTGTTGATTGGTAGTGAGGGGTGCCAAAATGTCTGGCTGCGGAGCAAGAACGTATTTAGGCGGGGGGAGGGGTTCAATGGGGACCGGACATCCCCGAAAAGCTTATTTAGTATTAAAAATTAAATAATGAAAATACACCTGTTTAGCATTTGTTGTATAATTGGTGGATATTAATTTCCTCTGAACTTATTGGAAGGCAAGGATTATATAGGGATCATACGGCTTTGAAGGACAATTCCAAAGATTTCTGGTTGCACACTACTGTTTATGATAATATGCATAAAATATTAATCAGGAACTTTACTTTTCCAGAACTGGATCTAACATCCTCTTTTCCCAATAAATATTCAATTCCTCATCTATTTGACATTAATTTCTTTACCAGGGCAATTGTTTTTGTCCAAATTATGCCGCTCTTAACTAGATATAAGCTAGATAATGAATACGTGCAACTATATCTCTATTTTTACCTGTTCGTGTAATTTCATTTAGCCGGTTCACGTGGCGGAGTGGTTAGCACATTGCGCTTCGACGCCAAGGGTCCTTGGTTCGAATCCCGACCTGCGCATGGATGTTTGTGAGTGTCCATTCTTCAAATTCATCACTCATCCCCATCTTCCCAAATTAGCCAAAAGTGGCACAACAAGCGAAGTCAATCAATCGTGTATTTTAATTTGATTTAAACATAATTTATTATTATTATTTCTGAGAGACACACTCGACCTCCCACCCCGTATTTATAGATACGTGCCTGCTACGGAGTGTCTAGCAAATAGACCAGTTCTGAATTTAGGAACGAAACAAACGTAAAGTACACTTACGTTACTCCCTACCTCTGGTTGAACGCCAAATAGCTTTCAATTTTGTTGTTCGTTTCAGGATAGCCGACAGCCATGAAACAGATTTCGGAAGCTGGGCATTCCATTCCAGTGCACCGTCGGAAAACAAAAAAAGGAAAAGTTCCCGGCCACGCCACGCGGCAACTCCCAGGCTTCTCCCACGATTCCTCTGCCAAGAGACGCAAAGGCATTCCGCAGCGATCTCTCGTGGCTCGACGCCAGCGTTATTTGGCTCCCTGCGATCATTGAGTCCGGAGTTCTACTCTCCGACACAATGGTTGAAGGTTGGAAAAAGTACTTTCAAGCGGGAGTTGTGCTTGAGTGGTCATGGAGACTAAGATCCTCTGTTGATCAAGGTCTCGTAAGAGACAGAGATTCTCGGGCATCCACTCTCGTCTCGAATCGAGACGAGGACGAGACTTATTTATGGATAAGGTCTGCCAAGCTGTTTCTACATGATGATGAGCAATCAGCGAAACAACCCACTCTACCACTCTTATCTGCCTTGCCAGACTTGTCTTCACGATGCTAAGTCATCAATAAACTTTCGTGGTACGTATTGGCAATCGAACCCAGTACCGGGTGCTCCAAAGGCGAGAGCGCTAATCATTCGACGTCATGGCTACTTTTTCCAAATGTTGCCCGGGGATTTATAAAATTTGGGCCCCTCCTGCCGATATTATTATTATTATTATTATCATTATTATTATTTAATCATGGTACTTCACTTCCACTAACTGCATACTCGGTATTAATAACACTTGTACATCTGATTAAAAATTATTCATTAAACTTCGTTCCCATTTATAAGAGCCACTTGTCACTTGCATTTCGCAACACAACACTAATACCTAAAAGAAACCGACACTACATTATGGTAGCCACACTGGACGCGAACTCGGAAACAAAAATGTTGATTTCAATCGTCAATCTAATTGACTTTCAATTGTTGGCATCCTAAATGATTACATTCGTTTCTTCAAGGAACATCTGTTTATATTCGAGCACTGTTACGTAACCTATACAAATAGGTTATGATGTAAGAAGTTATTTAAACGTTAGAAACGCAAAAGGACTTGACATGTTGTTTTATATTACTACTAGCTGATTACCCGGCGTTGACCGGGTATTTATTTATCCCAATATTGTATTAGACAGGAAAATAATGAATTCTAACTATAGTGTAAAATATAACTAATTCTAAATGTGATCGTGAATGTCACCAATTAGCTTAGCGACTCCGAAAACTATGGATTCGACACTAATCTAGGTCATTTGTGGCATTTTATTTTTCACCCCCTCTCCCCCCCATGCCAATAGGTGATGAACTTGGAGTTGAACCGCATTGAGAGTGTCACGAAAACTATGGATTTCATTCGCAACACAGCCTGAATGTTAGACAACCCGAGAAACACTATCGTTGTGCGGATTGCATAGAGTCACGGATGTCTGTTTGTGTGGAATTTAATATCGGTCGATCTCGATTATTTTTACATGTCACCCCTTCCAACCCCACCCATAGGGGTGCCAGAGGTGTCTTGCCCACACAGTATTTATTTCCAGGTTGCAAGTAATACGTGTACCAAGTTTGGTTGAAATGCCTCCAGGCGTTCGAGAGTTATGCCGGAACAAACAAATATACACAGCCACACAAACATATACATCCATTTTTATATACGTATATAGAAGACAGATTATCACAATATTAAGGAATTTTAATTGTCGATGGCCTTTGCCACGTCTACCCCTTTAGCGTCTGAATTTTGTGCGGCCCCTAGGCTAAGCGTAGTGGCAAATCCCTTCCTGTGCCTTGACCCTACATATGGTTTGCAAGCACAAACATTTAACTGCTTGAATATGTATAGAAAGGACTCGGGCTCTGTCCGAAAGGTACAAAGTACATACTTGAAGTATGTTCTTGACGGAAGTGACGTCACTTACTGCAGTTCGAAAGCGTCAAGTTCACGAGGAATCGAGACCACAGGGCAGAGCACACGAAGCTGGAGGCTCGGTCACGTGACAAGTGGACTTGTTGTTCATTTGTTTGAAATCGCGGAGGTAGGAAGCCAGGAAGTTGTTTGTTGCAGTTCTTGTAATGTGTGGAAATGTATATATTAGAGCATTTACAAATGCTATGTAATTTCTATGGTGTAAAACAAGTGTTTAAATGGCGAGGACAGCAACGAGTACTCAGTTTTATCTACTGATCGTCGTTATTGTCGCTGCAGTCGAAGTGCAATTCGAAAGACAACACTTCCAGTCCACGACTTGAAGACCGCACTCCAAGACCATACTCGAAGGCTCGCTTCAAGTACGGCCTTGCACCTTTCGGATACGGCCAGAACTTCACATCGCTGGCACGTGTCACTCAACGTCCACAACGTCAGTGTCTGGGACGCCTCGTCCTTGTGGCCTCATGTCATTATCCTTTCCTGACGAGACAAACACACATGCTGCTCGATTTAGCTGCTGAACGCACCGGGAGCGGATGTGGAACCAGCTCCGAAAGCCTGTTTACCAGCACCTGACATTGCTTCAAATGCCAAAACATACAGCCCGTAACGCTTTCATCGAACCAAGTGCGCATGCGCTAAATGGACGAGTCCAGTTGCAAGCTAGGGGTGCTGACTGCAGTGTGGAGCGTAGACGGCGAAGAAAGTTCAGTGAAAATTGTCTTTATTGCAGTCCGAGAGGGTTTATTACGAGCTGTAGCCCCCAACACAATCACAAAAAAATTTTAAAAAATAAAAACTTGCGATAGTCAACAAATTAACGCATATATACAAGTGAAAAGCATATCTAAAACCCAACGTAAAGCTTCGCGCATTTTTCTACCTACCTCCCCTTTCCCCCTTTCGATTTTAGATTCGTCCACTCAGCTAGGCGCGTCTACCACGGTGGATCACCTCCGTACATTTTCCCTAAAGGAATAGTAGCCTAAGGAAGATTTCACACCGTAGCGACAAGTGTCCCATGCCGCGTGTCGCTTGAAGACTTCGCTTCACCTATCGAACGCAGCCGTGAACGGTTTGTCGTGCTGCTGGGGTGTGAAATGTTGGTGTGGACATTGCCACATGAAATCAAAGCTGCGAATCGGTTATCACAATTACCAACAGAGATTTCGGATTCATATATGAAACAGATAGATAGTTTTTTAACCGTTAACGAATAAATACATTCTATACATAATATATCTTGTATGCCTCACATGCGCCCAGTGTATTTTCCAAAGTTTGAGGTTTTATTATGAAAGGCTGCAATATACAGTGTGTTTCAAAAGTCGCGCAACCCAAACTTTGAAAATTTATATCATGAAAATCGTTAAGAGATATTTATACCGGGTTTCTTGCATTATAAAGCCCCATCCTTTGAGATATTTTTCAATGTTTAACATTATCAATTTATTCCATACAGAAAATTAAATAAATTAATAACTGGCGGAAGGCAGCGTTAATTTATTTTTTTTTCCCAGAAATGCACTTTTGAGTGAGAAAACTATGTAAGAAATTATCGGAGAGTTATAATTAGACGTCTGATGAGTGATGCCATGCCAATCTGTCATTTGCAACAAACTATGATCATGTACAGCATTTGATGGATTTTTGACTGGCGATTTTATGGGTTGAAATTTTGTCACCAGACGCACTCAACACGTGGAAGAGCTATAGCTCTTTTAAAAATTTTGGTCTTCCTACATGTCGAAATAGCAACGTCGTCGCCTTGTAATCAAGAGGTCCAGGGTTCGATTCCCGGTGGAGCTACATTGTGATACGGATCTCACTTTAAACTTGTTAAAGGTCCAGGAATTTTAAATAAACTCAATTCCGGTCCAGGAGAGAAAATCAAAGCGTAAATGGGTTTCTGGACCGTAAAGAAGCTTTTTATCTGTAAAGTGTTTCAATTCGGTACAGGAACCTTCTTACCAGATCAATTTAAATACGGTCCAGGAACCTTTTCTCAGCCTTCTTTCCAATGAAACAATATGCAACTTGGACCGAACTTAAATTGTTCGAGAAAACAGGTTCCGGTCCTGCAGCGGAACTCGATAGAACAACCCATTAGAATTTATGCGTTAATGGACCTTTAAGAAGCCTGTTTTAAACTGTAGGTCTCATTGATTGATTTCGTTTCTTCTACCTCACTTTTCTGTCACTTTTGACTAATCGCAAAGATGAGAATGAGTGATGATATGATGAAACGACACTCGCACAGAACACCCATGCCCAGACCGGGATTCGAACGAACCAGGGACTCGTGGCGTCGTAGCGCACTGTCCGAATCATTCCGCCACGAAAGTCGGCTGAACTGTAGGTCCAGTTCCGATTAGCCTATGTGTGCATAAGTGGAACTCCGGCAATGAAGAATAACCTAAATTGAAAATTACTTATATTAATGTTACCATCAGGCTTATACTGGTTGTGTTGTCCTAGCCTTAAAAGTAGGATAAATGGAACGCAATAACTGTTGTTCCCAAGCCAAATTTAAATTGTACTTGTTTAATGGGTATAATTTCTTATCACGCTTGAAAGAACTTAATTCTAATATATGAAGTTGAAATTTTAACATTTCTGTGCAATTTTGAAATTTCTCATAAAATATTCCCTTGACTAATGGTAATTTTCCTAAGGTGGCAACATTGCTCTAGATATTGTGCCCCCCCCCCTCCCCCCAAGTGTTCATTTGGCAACTTTTATTCGTTTGCTGGTGACTGGACCCTTCGCTCGGGTGGAGGGGGATCCGTGCCCCTCCCCTTACGTCGACCTGTCCACCACTGGACTCATTGTGCGATTCGTCCACCTTTCTTATCGTTCACGGAAAACTTAATAAATTGTTAACCTTCCCGCAGCGAGAATAGATAAACCGCAGCGGATTTCCTGCAAAGGAAACCGAGATCGAACGCCAACAATGGAGGGACCAGCGTTCCAGGAAATGCCCTGGATTCTCCTGAATAACCGGTGCGCGAGAACCCGCAGATCAAAGCGCGGCGAGCGTGAATCATCTCGGGTCGTGACAAGGGAAGAAAGATGGCGCCACCTGCCTCGATTGGGCACGTTACTTAGTTGCACGAGCGGTTACATCCATCACCTTGTGCATTCGCTTTGCGCACCAGTGAAATTCCACACAATTATATACAGGGTGTCCCGGGAAAACACTGACAAATTTTAACAGCCTGTAGAGGACATCGAGGCGAACAACTTTTCTTGATAACATTTGCTCGTTGAGGCTTCTATCCTGTATGTATGCAGCCTTGCGCCACAGTTTCCACTGACAGTTCTACAGTGCGTTCATTTTGGCTCGGGGCCGAGAGAGCGCGTGACTGCAGACGGCGAGGCATGGCGCAGATGCCGGCGATTTTCAATCCGTAACGTACCGCTTGTTTTTACGCACATACAGTATCTTTAGCATGCAGGCAATTATATTTATATTGCATCAAGAGTACTATTAACCTGTGCTATAAGAGTTGTTCAGAGTGGTACCTACCCAATACCCATACAGCACAAATCTCCCAGGGATATCCATTGGATATTCACAATGTCCAGATCAGATCCATGGATATTATGGATATCCATTAGATATCAATTTCTGGATATCCATTGGACGTCTATAGGATATCCAGAACTGGACATCTAAAACTCGACAAATTCTTGATATCTAATACACAGCCTAAACGTGTAGAACTGGTTGTAAGAAACATTGTCCAATTCCGAATATCCAATACGTCGCTAGATCTCGTCCAAAACTGAATATCCAAAATACGTCCAATTCTTGATATCCAAAACATATCCAGATCTTGTATAAAACTGGATATTCAAAATACATACAATTCTGGATGTCTAATACATGTCTAGAACTGATATAGAACTTGTTATCCAACAATGAACATAAATAGGATATGTTTCGAATATTAGAAAATGGTACGGGATCCCGAAAAGTCGGGAAATGTAAAAATATAAAGTATGGTGATGTATGCGTCATTTGAGAGGGAGGTTAGATGGTGTGTCTGCTAGCATGATAATCCGTCCACAGCGTCCCACCATTTTAAAAAAAACCTTTGGTCCCGCGTTCGAATCCCGGTCCGGGCATGGGTGTTCTCTGTGAGTGTCCTATCATCAATTACATCAAATCATCACTCATCCACATCGTTACGATTAGCCAAAAGTGGAAGAATGCGACGTTAAACGAAAAATCAACTGTATTTCTACCTGAAAACTAACGCCGAAGGACAGTTTAAATAATTCGAAAGGAAACTTTGGAAATATTTTTTTCCTTTGCAACTCTCCTAAACAGAGAAGAGAGGGGGGGGGGAGAGAACGTCTGCAGCGAGCGCCCTCTCCTTCAATCTCCAATCGTTCATCATCGCTCCCCCCTTCCCCCAAGGCGACCAACCTTCGGCATATTTCACTGCCGAGCCGTGCGACCTTACGCAGCGTTGCCACATTTCCCCGGAGCATTGCGTAAGCCGAGAGCCGAAACACGATCATGCTCAAACTCGAAACCGACAACCCACCTTCTGACCATGAACTGGAAACAGACTCACACGAAATCAGAAGACTTGCGGGAATATTTGAACAATGTTCGAGTTATTATCCTGAAACGTTTACAGTCGCATTTTTCCCCATTCGTTTACTCCTACAATACTCATATGTATGCCCTAGAGAAAGGCCCGTACCCAAGGGAGGGGCCATGCCCCCATCAAGCCATGAAATTTTTAAATGTGAACCTATAAAATGTTACGAAAATAACATCGCCGATTTTTCAAACTCGCAAAAATTTCAATTTTGTCCTTACATAATGTGTTTGTTGTGTAGAGAGGCAGTCTCCAGAAGTCTGCTGTCTCTGATATTGGGTACTTTCAGTTTTATAATCATTGATTCAAGGCTATCAGCAGTGGCGGCAATTGGAGGGGCATGAGGGGACAGTTCCCCCCCCACTATTTCCACTTT
Source organism: Lepisma saccharinum (assembly GCF_977018435.1). NCBI lineage: Eukaryota > Metazoa > Arthropoda > Insecta > Zygentoma > Lepismatidae > Lepisma > Lepisma saccharinum. The sequence continues at coordinate 33,132,325 of NC_139258.1, read as the reverse complement.
ATGCCCGACCTTGTGGCCGAGTGGTTAGCACATCGCGCTGCGACGCCAAGGGTCCCGGGTACGAATCCCGGTCGGGCTTGGTTGTTTGTGAATGTCAAAAAAAAAAAAAAAAAAAGGTAAAGTGTTCCCCTGTGCATAGCACCACGCCATGAAGGCGTATAGGGGGTGTGGGGGTAACGCCCCACACTTTCTTGATCCGGTCGTGAGTGGGGGTGATGTGATCAGCATCACGCCCCTGACCGCCTTTACCCCCCAGGGTTTCCCCCAGGTACCCATGTTATTCGACGCTGGGTGTGCGCCGGAGCCGCTTCCACCGTTAGAAAAGTTCCCGGATTTGAACCGGCCGGGGATCGAACCCGGGACCTTGAGCATAGTAGTCAGACGCGTTACCGACTGAGCCACCGCGGCTCATCATTGAATGTCCCTTCATCAATTTCATCATTTCATCACTCATCCCCATCTTCGCAAATTAGCCAAGAGGCACAAAACGCGAAGTAAAATAAACTAAATCAATCAATCAATCAATCAATATTTCCACTTTTGCTCCTGCACTGTGGCCTCAATGCTAAGCTTTGTCTACCCAGACCCGGTGAAGGCACATGGTGGTTCGGATCCCACTTTAAACTGTCGGTCCAGTCCCAATTAGTCTATCTGTGCATAAAAGTGAACCTAAAACAGAACTCAAAACTTGTCTACTAAGAGAAAGTCAATTGTTCTTGCCCATATATTAGTTTTTAATCGTAGCATTCAATGGTTCTGGTATAAGAACATAAAGGAAATTTGAAAACATTTTTAATTTACGAAACTCAGAACTATCCGAATACTTCTGACCAGTATCGGCGATCGGGTGCCAAAAGTGGGGAAGGGGAGGGGGGAAAGAACAGTAACTTTCTCTTGGTAGACTAGTATTAAGAGACCATAGTTCGGGGGCAAGAAAGTCTGGAGCAACTGCCCTCAGCCCCCCCCCCCCCCCCCAAAAAAAATAGCCACCACTGCTCGCTTTCATATATATATGAAACACGGATCTGGCCCCTCCCTCAAGAAAATCCTGAGTACGGGCCTGCCTAGAGATCTCTCTTGGATGTGTGTTGCTGGGGGTCTGTCTCCCTTATTGCACAACGCGAGAGCAACCTTGCGTTCTGACGTCACCACGGAATGCTTTCATTGTTACGCTAAATGCCTAAGTTGTAGGTTTAGTTCTCCTAGCATAAATAATACATTTGCTAACAGACCTAACCTAACAACGAAGGCAGGCATTCCTCGTCTGACGTCAGAACACATAGTTGTGCGTTGTGCAATAAAGGAGACGCGTGTGCTACTGCAGTTCTGCGTATTTAACAGATCAGTGGCGTGCCCAGGATTCTCGAAAGAGCGGGAATACGTCTTACTTTTTTGTAGTCAGCCCTCATTTTGCCATCTTTTCCTGCCCTTGACGTTCTTTTTTTGTCCGTCCTGGACACACAACACACACAAAAATATTATTTTGTCTATTTTATGCTCTGATGGGATATTTGGAACTGGGCTTACAGTTTATGGTGGGTTCCGAACTACTTTCAAATGTGCCTCCAACAGGCCCCAGCGGTCGCCAGACTTAACACCGCCGGATTTTTACTTGTGGTGTCATGTGAAGGTTATCGTGTACTCTGGGAAAATACAGATCTTGGATCATCTCAAGAAAGGCGCCTTCTCCCACATCAACTCCGCCACGCTAGCAGACGCCTTATACAACGAATTGAAACGTGCATCCAAGCAGATGGTGCGCGTACTGAATACGAACTGTAACTGTAATCATTACACATCAAAAGTGTGCATGACCTTTGCCTCACCCTGTAGTAATATAATATTCCAATACCTTAACCAGGATTCAAAATTAAAACTCCTGGCAGGATTGTCACTAAATTTACGAAAATAAATTCCCTACTTTTCCAGGGTTATTCAAATAGATCTCTACAGACCATTCTGAACTGTATGAACGCCGGTTTACTGTAGTTCTTAGACTTGAAATAGGAAAGCAATGGCATTACTTGCATGACAAGACACGTTTTAAACATTCGGTGCAAAAACCCATTTCAAAGTAATTAAAACGTTCATATTTACAGAAAGTAATAAGTGTAATACTAACCGGTTCTCCAGATTTAATGGTCGGTGTCTACTGTATGGGGGAACACTAATTTTGAAATACATCAGTCATCCGCAATGAATAAACCTGCTGGCAAGTCGGATTCTTATCATTGCCATTTTGGAGTTGGAAACACTGACTTCAGATTCAGAATATATTTTTCGTCGTACGGACGACAGCTGCCGCTCTATTGAATTGAGGAAGCCGTGCCAATTTTCTTCCCCTCTCCCTCTCGCCTACCCCTACACTTGAGGGGGGACAAAAATCAACAATTTGTCTTTCGTAAATAACGGTAAGCTTTGTCAGTCTACACCATCTCGTACATTTATTATTGTACACTCAACTACAAAAGTAATAGTACGAGAATTGTCCATCACCAATTACCACAATATTATGATCATCAATTCGAATGAAGCGGAGGGCACCACATGCATCGTATCAACGGAATTTCTCTCCTTAAAACAACACAGAATGTTGAATAAGAAAATAAATTTGCATGCCGTTATCTTTGCCGTGGATGTACAGTCACCAGCAAATAAAATCGGACTCACTTCCCTGCATGGCGTTAGGTGTGTTGAATAACTATACGGCAATAAGTGGATTTTAACCATTTTCAATGGCAACTTCTACCACCGCCGTACGTTAGGCAACACACATAGGTAATGCCTTGCAGGGCAGCGAGTATTTCAGGATCTAGGTGTCCCATTTTTATTGCGGTTGAGTGTACGTGAAGAAGTTTCATCAGTTAGAGCTCGTTTACACGATGCATTTCTTCAAGCTAAGAACTAAAGAGTTAAGCTGAAGCATACAGAGTGTTGTATCACAGCATTACCTTTACCTCTCTTTGTATTTCTTCGTTGCCTACGAGGGGGTACCCAAAAGTAACAGGAATTGCAACAGCTTACGCGCACTTTGTAGATACAGGTCGTGAAGCTAAGCGTTGTTAGCTTTTGGTTTCCGGCGCCAGTCTACTGAGTGACGTCATTCTGTGAGGCCATGTTTGTGTTTCTGCCTACACGCAATATTCAGCAATTATTGTGATGGGTGAAAACAAGGAACAAAGAGTGTGCAAGCCTTTAAAGATAATTCTTTGAGTAAATAACCAGTCTACGAGCGGTTTTCCCATTTCATTAATAGCAACATGTCAATTGAAGACCTGCCACGACATTGTCTTCGACGAGCACAAGAAGGAGATTGTGCACAAGGAATTTGTTCCTCCAGGCAAACAGTGAACCAACAATTTTATCGTAATGCTTTGAATAGACAGCACGAGAATGTCCAACGAATTGTGGAGATTGGTTGCTTTGTGATGACTATGCTCCTGTCCACACGACTCTGTTCGTTCGACGTGCTTTTGTCCCAGCCACCCTACTCGCCCGATCTGGCTTTGTGCGCGGATGAAGAAAACTAAAAGGGAAGTGATTCAGTGATGTGAAAGAGAGAAAATACGCTGGCGGTTTTGAATTGTATTCTTTGTCGAGAATTTCAGAACTTATTCCAGCAGTGGTAAAAACGTTGGGAAAAGTGCCCTGAATCACGTTGATATTACTTTGAAGCAGACTAAAATATTTACGTGTAAAGTTAAATCCAACTACTCGTTTATTCTTGGGCACACTCTTTACGTACATTTTTAAAATTCTTGACGCTTTTTTCTGACGATAGCGGAACATCCCTCAAAATATAAACGCTGGTCGAGAAGTAAGAAGGGCATTTTCTCACCGTCGCCGAGAGGATAAAAGGATACAGAGGCCGTCGGTCGTGGCGTGTCAATAGAATGATGTCGGGAGGGAACCGCGGATTGCGAATGACCAGCTATTAGGAAATTAGAGCAAGGATTGAGTCTCAACGGGATTTCTCAAAGAAGTAGAAGATCGTTTAACCGATTCCCGTCTTCTTATGCAAAGCGCTCTCCATAGGCCTACTGACTCATAGGCGGAGTTCTGGAGGAACCAGGGAGGGCCTGGCTCCCCAACTTAAAAAAAAAAACTAAAAAAAATAACACATGATTTAAGTTCAGATTTTTGTTATGAAGCCATGCCGCAAATCTTGACGTTTGGCATGATGGCATGTGCGGTAATTGCACCGCAATAGCGGGTCTTATACGATTTGATTGATATGTACAGTTTGAAGAAAGAAAAACGTAAAATGACTTTGTGTTGGGTCAACAGTTCAAAATAACTTTTCAATTTAATTTTTCTAAAATTTCTGAAGCTTACTATTGTACCGTTACTTTTTTAAAGTAATACGAGTATTGTATCAATAAAAAAAAATGAAATGCAAAATGCAATAATCGTACTGTGTTGCTTCTTTTAAAACTGACAACCAATATACTAATTAATATTTGTTTACTTAAGCGAGGAAATTTAACATTTTCAAATCTAAACGACCTAAAACTCAGAGCTTTTAAGTTGTTGGTTTTTCATTTCCGGGGGAAAGCCTCCGAACCCCTTATAAATTAGGGGATATTCAATACCTGAGGGTTATTGAATATCCCCTAGTTTATAATAGAATATGCTTCTCCCAGAGTCTGGCCCCCCAAAGCAAAAGCTCAAATTCCGCCCATGCCTACTGTTGACAAGGCCAAGGGGCGGCAGTGCTGTTTGGAGGCGAGGATAACTCATTGGTGGTTCATTACAAAGGTGTGGTGGAGTAACCGCGAACGGAATAAACGCGAAAGAATAAGGGCGAGAGGAATTACAGCGAAACGGATTAATCGCGAAACCAAAACCGAACGCCGGAATAAAGGCGAAAGAAACAACAGCAAAACGGATTAATCGCGAAACCAAAACTGAACACAGGAAGAAGCGCGAAAGAAACAACAGCGAAACGGATTAATCGCGAAACCAAACTGAACACAGGAATAAGCGCGAAAGAAACACAAGGCGGAACGGATTAATCGCGAAACCAAAACTGAACACAGGAATAAGTGCGAAAGAAACAACAGCGAAACGGATTAATCGCGAAACCAAAACTGAACACAGGAATAAGTGCGAAAGAAACAACAGCGAAACGGATTAATCGCGAAACCAAAACTGAACACAGGAATAAGTGCGAAAGAAACAACAGCGAAACGGATTAATCGCGAAACCAAAACTGAACACAGGAAGAAGCGCGAAAGAAACAACAGCGAAACGGATTAATCGCGAAACCAAACTGAACACAGGAATAAGCGCGAAAGAAACAACGGCGCGCGAAACCAAAACTGAACACAGGAATAAGCGCGAAAGAAACAACAGCGAAACGGATTAATCGCGAAACCAAAACTGAACACAGGAATAAGTGCGAAAGAAACAACAGTGACACGGATTAATCGCGAAACCAAAACTGAACACCGGAATAAGCGTGAAAGAACAGCGAAATGGATTAATCGCGAAACTAAAACTGAACACAGGAATAAGCGCGAAATAAACAACCGCGAAACGGATTAATCGCGAAACCAAAACTGAACATCGGAATAAGTGCGAAAGAAACAACAGCGAAACAGATTAATCGCGAAATCAAAACTGAACATCGGAATAAGCGCGAAAGAAAGAAGAGCGAAACGGATTAATCGCGAATCCAAAATTGAACAAGGAATAAGCGCGAAAGAAACAACAGCGAAACGGATTAATCGCGAAACCAAAACTGAACATCGGAATAAGTGCGAAAGAAACAACAGTGACACGGATTAATCGCGAAACCAAAACTGAACATCGGAATAAGCGTGAAAGAACAGCGAAATGGATTAATCGCGAAACTAAAACTGAACACAGGAATAAGCGCGAAATAAACAACCGCGAAACGGATTAATCGCGAAACCAAAACTGAACATCGGAATAAGTGCGAAAGAAACAACAGCGAAACGGATTAATCGCGAAATCAAAACTGAACATCGGAATAAGCGCGAAAGAAAGAAGAGCGAAACGGATTAATCGCGAATCCAAAATTGAACACAGGAATAAGCGCGAAAGAAACAACCGCGAAACGGATTAATCGCAAAACCAAAATTGAACACCGGAATAAGTGCGAAAGAAACAACAGCGAAACGGATTAATCGCGAAACCAAAATTGCAAACCAGAATAAGCGTGAAAGGAACAACAGCAAAACGCATTACAATGAAAAAGAAATAAGCGCGAAGGGAACAAGAAGCGAAACGGATTGAACGAAAACAGAATAACCACGAAAGACACAAGCGCTAAACAAATTAACCGCGAAAATTTCACTTTCGTGCTTAATCCTTGTCGCGATTGTTCGGGCGACCCATTACAAATTCTTTAGTCTTTACATACATAGAATCTTTAGAAAGTTAATGCTAGAAAGTTCAAAAGTGTAAAGAAACGTGCAAAGGTATTCGTAAATAAAAAAGCCATCAGTGGTAGCATCCAGTGGTTTAAATTACCCTGACTGCTGAGAAGGGGAGTTTGCTAATTAACCTCTAGACAAACAAGTTGACATAGAAATTACCAAGACACCGTCGTAGAACAAGAGAAACAATGGCTTATTCTTATCAATACAGTCTCATTGCGGACCTCCTCCGACTGAACTGATGGTATGCAAGAAAGAAAATATAACTAAAACTTGGAAACTATAATACAGGGTGTCCACAAAAATACTACAGTCTTACTTGTTGAAGAATCTGCCAAATCAAACATTCAAGAGAGATTACGGGATTAGGAAGAGTCAGAGTTGTTAGGGGTTATCTGCCCAATAGATGAACTAGGCGTCCTAATGTTATTGCTTTTTCTGGAGATGCATAAGATAAGTTCATGGCACGAACAAGGTATAAGAACTTGAAGCAAAGGCAGAAAACGCAATTGACTTGTTTCGGTGTTTCTAACACTATAAGCACACGTGTATTAATATTTCGGGAAAATTTCCTGACGGTCATGAAGAGTTATTTTGGAATATCACCCAGGCCAGTTATGGATATGCTTCCGAGCTTTCGAGAGAATATCCGTACTGACCTGGCTCATATTACGAGCGAACCTCTACTTCACAAGGATAATAACTTGAAAATGATTAATTTATTTCATCTGATTATAACATGTTTGTATTTATAGCTATTGTTTGCCTGTGGAAGATGGTTCTATCTGAAATGGACGAATCCAAACGAGAAAGTGAAAATCCTGCAGGTATAAAGATATGCGAAACTCAGCTGTTCATTTCACATGAGTATTGGTTCGTGTGTGATTGATTGCTTATTATTTCTCGTCAATGTTGAATCAGCATCCTATGATCTTCACGGAACTTGCTTCCCCGTCTATGTTCCACTTGCACCCGGCACCCCAATTTTGCTACTGGACTCGTACAGTTCGCGCACGCGCACTTGAGTCCATGGTCGCGACTAATGCACGTGAACTTTATTCGAAGTGCCTACATTATATGGAACACCCTGTACTTCAATTTTCATGACTTCGTTACTGGTTGCTTGAAAAAGTAATCAGGTAACGGACGAGAAGCCTGCGTGCGCCTTCCCGATTCCGCAGTGGTGACGAAGTTGCCTTGTAATCAACGGGCCCCGGGTTCGATACACGGTTGAGGCACAAACTGGTTCGGATCTCACTTCAAACTGCAGGCCCGCGTAGCCTATCTGTGCATAAAGTGGATTTAAAACGAGTCCACCCACGTGGCAGAATGGTTATCACAGCGCGGTGCGACACCAGAGGTCCCGGGTTCGAATCCCGGCATGCGCATGGATGTTCTTTGTAAATGACCCTTCATCAGTTTGATCACATCATCTTTGCGATTAGCCAAAAGTGGTAACAAAATCAAGCAATCTTGGACTTAAAAATAAAAAAAAACAAAAATTCCAAGGTTGCAGTCGAAGTACTGTTAAACAAAAATATCAAATTCATATTTTTTTTTGTTAACACAATTCCGAACCATTATCTAAAGGAATAAAATAAATTAATTTTACTAGGAAAAAATATCCCAACGGAGATATCCGATAGAAAATCGTCGAGAGTATTTGAAATCCCATAATTATGAAACCACTGGCAACCCTGAATCAGCTGAGCGTTTTTAATCACTCCCAAATGTATTATTCATGAACGAGGGGAGGGGGGCCCGCTGTGTTGCCTCCGACGAGCGCTCTGCAGGAGGAGAGGGAGGAAAGAAGAGCAAGTTCGCCTCTGGGAAGGAACTGCATAAATAAATGAGAGAATAATGGAGGGAAAGTTTCCTTTCGATGCTCCACACCGCCATCTAGGATAAAGGGATTATCATCTACATTTTTTAATCATTATTCCGCGGAAGCTGCAGAATATGTTCGATACGTAGCATCAGTTCTCTATTTTACATTCAATAGGTCTGAGATTCTCTATCACTCGAATAATATAATCTGCTAATACTTTTCATAAAGACAGGGATTGTGATTTTTCGTAAATTCGATAACACAGAAGTGTTTGAAAAACATTTTTCATGCATTCTAAATCGCGAAATCAACACGAATTTGACGTAAAATAAATTTTGGCCTTTTTCGCGAATTTTAACACAATTTGTGCTTAAGAACCTAAAAATACTGCGAAAAATTAACATTCCTTGTGTTGGTAGGATTTATAAATATAAAATGTACCATATTTACGCATGTATAACGCGCATGTTTTCGACAATTTCATTGTATGGTGCCTGTTATTCGTGGAATCATTCCTACAGATACATGAAACCACATGTAAATGGATGTTTCGCACGAATTTTCACTTCCTGTCGGAACGTTTTTCATCACCGAACGAAGCAGCGGGACTTTGGTGGGAAATCGAGTTGCCACCTACCGTCCCACGGGGGCCGTAACATCGATATTTACCGACCTAAAAATTTCAATTAACTTCCTCACAAATAGTTTTCAACGAATGAAAACACGAACAGGTGTAGGCTATGGTAACTTGGATATTAAACATACTAGTTGAAAATTACAATGACGGCATAATTTTTAGGAATATTTCGAAGAAGAGTGTGCTAAAATTAAAACTCAAATTTTGGGGAAAATAACAGCGAAAAGTGAAAAAAATAACGAAACAACAAGGCCTATATCCCAAATTTGCCGTATTTGGGGCTTAAAATTGCTCCAATTTCGTGTTATCCGGGAATTCGTATCGCCTATTCTTTTTCTCTCTTTGTCAAGCTCTCTGGAAACAGTAAACGAAAATAAATATTAGACCTTATTAAAATTAGTAATTTTGTTAGCAAATGTGTACAATTACAAGAACATTTGGTACTGGTGGAGAAATACTTCTTTATCGCCTATTTAAAAAAATATCTGGTCACAGAAACCTTTCTTTGGGAGTTATTCCCAACTTTATCTCTGTAACTTTGGCTGACTTTTTTATTTTACTTCGCTTTTCTGCCACTTTTGGCTAATCGCGAAGATTAGGAGGAGTGATTATATGATTAATTTGATGAACGGACACTCACAAAGAACGCTTATGTCCATGGCCTAATTCGAACCTTGGAGTCCTGGTGTCCTAGCGATAAACACCACCACTTAGGTCGGTTAATAAATTTAATGTAAATATAATAATTCTTCTTATACATATCTTTTTAAAAAAACTACTACTACATCAAGGACGTATTTGTGGACCCGCTCCCCGAAAGATTAATCAAGTTCTAAAATTAAATAATGAAAAATATATTCGTTTAGACGTTGTTGTATAATTTCCTATGAACTTATTGGAAGACAAGGATTATATTGGGATCATACAACTTTGAGGGACAGGAAGGACGTATTTAAGAGGAGTCCAGGGGTCCGGACCTCCCGAAAGACTTACCAAGTACTAAAATTAAGTAATGAAAATATTAGCATTTGTTGCATAATCGATGGTTATTAATTTCCTCTGAACTTTTTTTTGATCACTACACGTGATATCATTTTCGTTATTCGATAAATATTAAATTATTCATCTACTTGACATTAATTTCATTGTCAGGGCACTTGTTTTTATGTAAATTGTTCCTTATTAAGTACGAAAATTAAATAATGAAAATATACTTGTTTAATTTCCTTTGAACTTATTGGAAGAAAAGACAAGGATTATTTTGTGATCATACGGCTTTGAAGGACAGGAAGGACGTATTTAGGGGGTCTGGACCCCCCCCCCCCACATACACACCCGAAATACCTATTAAGTACGAAAATTGAATAATGAAAATATACTCGTTTAGCATTAAATTAATAATATTTTATTCCAAATAACTAGGTAAGAACAAACAAATCCTACACCGCAGACCACGCACGGGCTTGGTCTACAAACCCATTGACGCGCTTTGAGAAGTCCGATAAGAGGTTGTGTACGGGACTAACCTAAAGTCCCAAAGGCAAAGGGTGCATGTCAAACTACAACACAATCCTGCTTTGAAAATCCGTTGTCCACCTTGTAACAAGCCCTAATGGTAAAGGACGTATTTAGGGGGGGGGGGGGGTCCAGACGGTCTGTGATCATACCACTTTGAATGACAGCACCAAAGAAGATTTATGCAAGATTTATTACTACTTATAACGTAACATTCATAAAACATTACCAGTAACTTTACTTTTCGTGATATCGATCTAACATCCTTTTTTATGTTCAATAAATATTCAATTCTTTATCTATTAACATTTAACATTAATTTCCTTGCCAGGGCAGTTTTTTTTCTGACCTTAACTGTACCTAAGCTAGATAATGATGTGTGATGTTACATCACTATTCTCATACCGTCCATCTACCTATTCACGAAATAAAACTATATTAATTAATTTGAATATTTTAATTAATACTATTTAATTAATATAATTATAATTATTTTAGTTTAAACGTTATTATTATTATAATTATTATTATTAATATTATTATTAGACAATTGGTTCGGACCCCCCCGAAACATATTTCTACAACCTTGGTGACAATGAAGTTCGACCAGAAAGGAATACGTGATTAAATGCACAGGGGCATAGGCGGTGGAATGGGTGACCCGTAGAAGTGACGCATGTGTGTAAGAGGAGGCGTGTGAGCAGGCAAGAATCGTGATCCCAGCATGTTGCACCCAAGATCACGTAAAGAACGGAAACGGGGAACTATACGCGTGACACTGAACTTCGACCAGGCAGCAGACCCATACGGCAAATTCCAGATAGTGGCGCATTCGACGGAAGCATGACGTCACGGACACGATAAGGGAGTCCGCCGTATATAAGCGCGTGCTGTGCACCGAGGAACCGCAGTGCATCATCACCATGGCCAGGGGCAAACCTATTGACAACACCGTGAGGAGAAGAGTGGTGGAGTTGCAACGGGATGGACTCAGTGAACGGGAAATAGGGCAAGTCAACTGTCCACTGCATCATCAAACACCACCAAAATACGGGTACTACAGATCCAGGTAAGGCCCCCGGTCGAAAACGCCTGCTGAGCGTGCGTGACCTACGGATATTTAGGCGCTACATCCAGACCAACAATCATGTTTCTGTGGCCGAATTACGACTGTGGACTCGAGAACGCTTTCACATTGAAGTGTCAACCAGAACCATTCGCCGTTACCTACAGCGATGCGGTTACCGAGTGTACAAGGCGAAACGTAAACCCTTCCTTTCCATGTTGAACAAAGGCAATCGACTACGGTGGGCACGAATGTACCGGGGATGGACATTTCGGCAGTGGAACAGGGTTTTGTGGACGGACGAATCCATTTTCAATGTTGTGTACGGGAAAATACGGAAAACAGTCATTTGTCGGAAGGAGGAACAGAATGAAGCAAAATGTTATGCACGTCGGGTACGGAAACCTGCGTCAGTGATGGTATGGGGATGCATGACGGCATCTGGGGTTGGCCCACTACACGTCTGTGAGGACATTGTGAATGCACACGCCTATACACGCATACTGGAGCGGCATCTTCCCACAGTGCGAAGGCACCTGTTCCACAGGCGGGCGTCTCATCTTTCAACACGACGATGCCAGGCCTCATACAGCGCGGCTGACAAGAGAATGGTTGACTCGCCATCACGTGCGAACTCTGCCATGGCCACCATCGAGTCCCGACCTCTCGCCCATTGAGAATGTGTGGCGTGTTCTTAAGCGACGTGTGCAACAGAGGGTACCCACGACAGTGGCTGCTCTTATCGCCTGCCTGCAGGAGCAATGGCACCGCATGGCTGTGGAATACCTTGAACGACTCGTCCGCAGCATGCCCCGACTCATTGCCACAGTTATTCGCCGACGGGGCGGCGTCACACCATGGTAAACAGGATCCCCTCTAACAGTGGTCGAACTTCAATGTCACGTGTAGATGGACGAAAATGTTTTATTTTGTGTGGACACCATACATTGCTGCGTTGCAGCGGAAATTTATGTTTTCCTTTGTTCCATGTAGCCTGCTGAATAAAATATGTTCAGCATATGCATGTGTTCTCCTTCTTTCACAACGCACTCCTATATTTGTGACTGGTCGAACTTCATTGTCACTAAGGTTGTAGATACGTGCCTGCCAATGGTATAAATATCGTTACCTTTGTCTTACTGAGTAAGGGTATGCCTTATAATACACATTTTTCCACATTACGCTTTCTTCCTGTCCCCCGCTAGCGACGCCAGTGACCAGTGGCGTCCGTACGCTCAGTCGCGAACCGCAACAGACTTGACAGCTGAGGAATATGTAAGGAGATAACCCGATGGCAGACCTCGCAATTCAAATAACACTATAAACCGCAGTGGAACTAGGAAGACATTCCCTTGCGCCTCGTAAACCAGCCTGATTTCCTGGAATGCAGCCAAGAACTTCCCGCGCGCTCCCTTGTTTCGGAGCTGGAAGCAAGTGTTTCCAACCTGATGAGTTTGTAACTTCTTCAACAACCGGATATTGGATTTCTGATCGGCGTTTGTAACCTGTTTAATTCAACAAAGTGCACATTTCTACAGCAAGTGGGGGTGAACGTTACTTCAGGAAAGAGTGGGTGACTGGTTTTGGGTAACAATTACAAATTTCACCTATAATATAAATTCAATCTATATGTATTAGCAGTGTGTTATTTCTGATTGTTTGCCCTGCTTCGATTTCAGTACTTTAATGTATCTTTAGGTTAATCGTCATGAAATGGCTATACACACACACACAGTTTAAGCACACATCGTCTCTCTCTGGAGCGAAAGCGCAGCGAAGCGACAGATGCACAAAAGTCAATTGAGAAAATACACGTAATCAAGTGTACATTCGCCTACTGGGACAGATGCGCGGCGAAGCGATGAAATGGAATATCTGTTGGGATAGTCATACAACTCAAATAATCATGGAAAACAACTATTTTTTATACAGATATATATATATATATATATATATATATATATATATATATATATATATATATTCTAGCTTTCATTTTTACACATTTAAACGTGTGTAAGTTTTATTGCATTATGAAGTACGGTAGAATTATTAGGAAGTACTAGAGTTGACGAGCTATATCTTTGCGGGTGCCTTGGCTACTCCCCGCAGAGCGTGAGAGAGATACGTTTATATAGTTGCCACCTAATCGCCTTTTGGATGGTCGACAGGAAGGACAGAACGCAAGAGTAATGACGCGCAGCCGGTAGCTCCTCCCCCTTGCTACTGCGCAGCCGTGCTTGGGCAGGGTTCACCCGCAAAGATACAGCTCGTCAACTCTAGTGGAGTTTTCTCAGTCAACATCCTGACTGATGAGACAAAATTGCAGCATGAGAGTTAATAATAATAATAACCCGTGGCGCAACAGCCCTTGAGGGCCAGGGCGTACCTGCCCGGTTTAACTCCCACATACCTCAGCAGAAGTGGATGATCATCCAACCAGTTACGGGGTGACGTGTGGTCAGCACGACGAACCCCACTCCGTGACCGGGTTACGCTACTCATTCGTAGCTCCCCAATTTCCTCACAATGGTAGGTGGCTGGCTACCGGTCTCATACGAAATCTCAGAAGAAAAGTTGTTACGCTTCCACCAAGAGACTCGAACCTGCGGCAGACCTTAAACCAGTTCTCTATGACATCATAAATATTGCTATCACCTGATCGTGTTATGTGGTCAAATGGACACACGGGAAAGAATTTCCGTTTTTTGCTTTAATTTTGGACATTAGTATATATCTCATCTGATCACCATCGTAGCGATTATCCGAAATCGTAAGAAAAGCGACCGAAAATATTAATTCATTCATTACAAGAACACCCACGTCGAAAGGATCAAAAGCGGTCATGGGGTGAGGGGCTGAAGCAAAAAGTTTAACCAGGAGAGGCACTGTTGATACGTTCACATCTTTTCCAGGGGGGGAGGCGACTTTAACTATGCCCGTTTTTGCACCTTCAGTGACAGCACTGTTATCCGAAGCACTTAATAGTAACACCAGAAGAAAAAATCCTCGAGCAACATGACAGCCCCTCCCTTCCATTGCGATGTGCAGTGACTGAATTAACGCGACACGTGTTTCGATATATAAATACAACACAGAGAGGGGTGACATTATACAAGTCAGCAGGACCTCCGGAAAGGTTGAGGAGACGTTGAACTTTCCGATGGAGGGGCACAGAGGGGGAAGAGAGCGGCGGAAAGACGTAACACATCGCGGTGTGTCCTCAAGAAGATAAGTTACGGACGGGAAACAAGGGGCAGTGTTGCAAACTAATGCGTGTGAAATATGGCGCAACGAATCGTAAACATTTTTTACCGGTACATTGAAGAAGGTGCTAGGATATTGCCGGCACAGGACACGGTGAGCGAATGCTTCCACTGACTGTTGACCCCTCCCAGCAAACATAAGCTCGATAATAAATACTAATTCAGACCAGGTATGCAATTTCCGTATGGTATTTATTGGTATATTAAGTCGAATAGTGACAGTTTCTCACAGGTAAAAAAAAAAAAAAAAAAAAAAAACTACAGAAAAGAGTATGAATTTCTTCTCATGTTGCAAGTGGAAGCGGTTATTAAGCTATAAGTGCGCCGAGCTAGGAACCGGCGTCAAGACCGTCTTTATGGCAGTGACCCTCGGTTACCACGTTTACCTGCGAAGGAACTCGCGGTCAAAGAGCCAATTACGCACACCGCTTGGGCAAGAAGTGACAACCTTAAAATTCCCCCTCCCCAAAGCAGCGATTATGGAAAACAAAACAAAACGCAACAACAATTTACGGCTAATCAAATGGGAGTTTTCTACTTTTTTGACGAGAAATTAAATTTTCACCGTGTCCTCTTTCCGTTCATGTATTTTTCTACGCCATCGGAAGTTTGATATTCCCAAGAGAACAAGTAAAATTATACTCGCATAAGCGTAATGCTAAGTTTTCTCCTCCTCATACAAGATAATACAAGCACACCCTTTGTTAATCTGAATGACTGCACTTTGACACACGGCGCTTCCTTTCTTATATCAGTCAACTTGCGCACTGGGAGTGTACTTCCTGCCTAGCTGGTTTTGTTCACCCGCTGATCGTCCCATTGTGTTCAGCTTGCACGTGAGAAACATACCAACGCCCCTCAGACAATCGCGATGGAGAGTTTACGTTCCTACTTTCCTCACGCAAATACGGACTCTTTAACTTGGCGGTAAATCTCGCGCGAATTGAGCCGGAAAAAAGGTTTCTGGACCGTATTTAGATTCATCCGGATAAAAGGTTAATGGACCGAATTGAAATACTTTGCAGATAAAAAGGTTCTTTACGGTTCAGCACCCATTTGCGCTTGCTGATTTTCTCTCCTGGACCGGAATTGCATTTATTTAAAATTCCTGGACCTTTAACAACAGTCTTCAAGTCTTCTAGAAAGTTTATTTTGACGTCTACAGTACACTATTTGAGTAGTGAGTTAGGTTCACAATAACCGAATGTTCACTACATATGGAGCTGACTGTACATTGTGTAACATATTATTATATCTTAGAGAGCTTTCACACCGAAGCTGCACGTGTCAATTGTCGCTTGCGTGTCGCTCGGTCTGTGCAGTTTTCTGAAAACCGTGCATCAAGTCGCTGCGGTCTGTTGTTCGCGCATGCGTGGTGAATGTTTTGCGTTGGAAAGAATTCAGACCAAAGTGACAAGGCCATCAACAGCAACGTTTCAACTGCAGAGGCACGAGCGCCGCACACGCCTGCATTCGATTGGTGCAATGCTCAAGCGACACGTGTCTCAAAATTTCCTTAGTTATTTTCAGCTTGCTGCTTGAGATATTGAATTGAATTGATTTGGTGTTGGGACTGGGCCTACAGTTTATAGTGGAATCCTAACCATTATGTGCCTCCACCGGGTATCGAGCCCGGGACCCCTTGATTACAAGGCAACGACGCTACCACTGCGCCATCGGCGAGGCCGCTTCTTGAGATAATTTGTTGCTATAGATCTGAGAGAAATTAACAAAGAATAATATTACCAACAGGAGAAAAACATCGAAAATGCATCCGTAAATTTTAGTAATTTTTAATGGAACGCATTTCTTGGTATTTGAAAAATGCATCGATCAGAAAGGACGAAGAACTAAGAAAGCAACAACTACGAAATCCATATCATGGTATAAGAAAGAGTGCAAAATCTCCTGGCTTCCCAAAATACGTATCCCACACCTACGCAAACAAAACACGACGGCCATGAACTCAATCCGTCGCCGCCATCTCATTAGCGCCGCAACGGGCGGCGTAAACAAAGAAACCAGGAAGCTTGCTAATTTCCTTCTCCGCTGGAAACCCACAATCCGGTTTTATTCCCAATTCTGGTCTAAGAAATGGGAGGCTTGAAACACTGTTCGCGTGCCTCCAGATAACATCACGTCATTAACATTACGTTGAACGTCACAAAGGCCGGAATATTCTTCCTTTTTTCTCCTCTTCTTGTGTTCATAGCGCACAGAGAAGCAGGCGTCTTCCACCGACTTAGGTTTGTAGCATGCGAGCTCATTGCTTTCGGCAACAATGTTGTTTCTTTCTCCCCGGGAGAGATGCAAAGACTGGGGTGTGGAGGGGAGGGAACAAGGGGAGAAAGAGAAAAACAGAACAGGGTTGACGTACACGTGCCGACTCTCCTCTTTCTCCCCGTGCGAGGATGTTTAACGAGATAGTCGAGGTATTAGTGGAAACCGTGATCTATCCACAGCACCCTTTAAACCCGCCTCTTCATTTGCCCTCGACATCCACTAAAATATTGGAGAAAAGTCCAATTTATGGTAATTTTCCACTAAAATATTGGAGAAAAGTCCAATTTATGGTAATTTTCCACTAAGATATTGGAGAAAAGTCCAATTTATGGTAATTTTCCACTAAAATATTGGAGAAAAGTCCAATTTATGGTAATTTTCCACTAAAATATTGGAGAAAAGTCCAATTTATGGTAATTTTCCACTAAGATATTGGAGAAAAGTCCAATTTATGGTAATTTCCCACTAAAATATTGGAGAAAAGTCCGATTTACGGTAATTTTCCACTAAAATATTGGAGAAAAGTCCAGTTTATGGTAATTTCCCACTAAAATATTGGAGAAAAGTACAATTTATGGTAATTTCCCACTAAAATATTGGAAAAAAGTACAATTTATGATAATTTTCCACTAAAATATTGGAGAAAAGTCCAATTTATGGTAATTGCCAGAACTACAAAATATACTGCTGGACAAAAAAACCGGACACTTGCATTTTTTGTGATAACGCAATGGGTCGATAAAAGCTCTGATTCTAGGGCTAACTAAATGTTGCAGAAACTGAATTAAGTACGAATGCATAAACAAAGTCCGAGCCTATGAATGGTGCATATGGTACTACATGATCTGCCGAACATTCTGTAATATACCTGCTAGCTGTTATTGCAATTCAGATGTCAAATATTAAAGTGTCCGGTTTTCATTGTCCAGCAGTATATAATGTTCTTTTCCCGGGTAATTTTCTTTTCACGCCAGAAAAACTGACAATGATTACAAAATTTAATTTACCATCATCATCACAGACTACGTCAATTTCCAAAAAATACTACGATTGTTGAATGAATGAAAATAGTGAGGAAATAAACAAAAATTGAGAATAATGATACCAAATTGCATACTTTGTGAACGAAAATTTTCATGAAACTGTTATTAAGAGTAAGGGGGAGGTATTGGTTCCTCTCATACTAGACGAGTTGATTAACTTCAAATTGTTCCCTTTTCACTAAAATTTTACGTCACAGCGCGGATGATTTTTTTCTTAACTACCGTCTGCTAGGATCACTGGAGGTTAATCATTATTTTGAAAATGGTTTCTAAGGTTGATCGCTTGATTTTAGACGTTACCGTGGGTGATCACCTTTTTAGGTCTCAAAGAAGGAAATCTCTTTAGAAATTCTAGAGGATACTACAGCTTTTTAAACGTCTAAAATAGCGATCAGTATGTATTGATTTTGTTGACTCGGTGATCATTCAATTTTTTACTGATCACTATTTAATCTTGTGCTATACTGGCTGCCTTTTCACGTGGCGGCTGACCTTGGTAGCTACTTCTTTCTGTCAATCATCTTAGAAGGTGTTTAAACTCAGTGGTGAATTGGGCGCTGTACGACTTGCATCGCCTGCCTTGCAGCAATGTTGCCAAACCTAATCCTACCTTTGCTGAAGTAGTCCTTGGACAGCTCATTTGGGCCAATCGTAATTGGGTTCTTGCGCAACCTTCGCGTTTACGGTAGGTTTGGCAACATGTGGTGTCTCTAAACGGCGAGCAGCGTTTGGCACCTTCGGACATCAAAGCGAACTATGTCAGCCAAACACAATTAAACCGATTGCCGTTCCATTATATCTGCGAAGACTTACTGCTTGTTTTGCGAGTGTCGCGGGGGTGTGGGAAGGCATTGGCCCTCCGCTCTCACCCTTCATCCCTACATGCTTCGCGCACAAACACACACTTCCAGACACGCTCTGAAGAACGTATCCCCTGAAAAATACTACACCCCTTTTCGAAAAGAAACACAAGGAAAACAGATTGAAAATAGACATGTTCTCAGCGTTAAAAGTTCTTGTCTCGGTGCCAAAAATCCTTCCTTCAGGAATTGGCAACATTGGAAATTCGCGTCCTTTGCTATACGTCGGTAAAACTGTGATAAGATAAAGACCAGCTACGTGTTTAACATTTAACACTTCGTTTTTTATCTCTGTAGGTAAATAGCGACGATGAAGATGATTACATGAAAAATAGATGAAAGCCTAAGCCTTCGCTGAGAATCTAGCCCGCAACGGAACTGAGTCGAACACTCAACCTGCGCAGGCGTCGAGGTTAGACCAATCATGGCAAATCGAAGATACTTAAACTTCCTTTCTTCCCTACAAGAAAATGTATTTGTGAAAGAAAATAAACTTTACTACAGTGTGTTTCAAAAGTCGCGCTTCTCTAACTTGGAATGCTTATAATATATATAAATGGTAAGAGATTGCCTTACTATATCAGCAAATTGTTGCAGTTTCTTCCACTTCGCTCATACAACCGCCATTTCCAAAATCAACTTAAGTGCACATAAAAACCTTCGGATTATGACCTTATAATTTTTGTTACATCGTTATTTTTACCGATAATATCATTTCGGAAAAAATAAACAAAAGGCTTGAGTCATTAATTGATTTCTAGAACTTCCTCTATGGAATAAACTGGAATATTTAAAACTTTATCAATGGATCAATCTTCCTATTGCACGACACTCTGCACAAATATTTCTTAAGATTTTCATGTTATAAGCGAGTGAGTGTTCTGCTACTTTTGAAATACCCTGTACGAGCCGAAATAAAATAAACAGATAAGCTTTGAAAGCAGAGGTACTGTTGATATGCTTCTACTGATATATACACGCGTGTTAAACTGATTATGAAAATCTGGATAATGCATCATTGTGTATAATGTATGTAAAATACATTATTCTCACCTAATACGTTCCCAGCTTCTTTCCAGATTTACATATTGAATTGAGGCATCTTACCTGTAAAGAAAAGAGAAAATAATTAACATGCAAATTGCACAATAAAATCCAAGTGCACTTAATCAAATAACTTCATTGTAGCATGAGCTGTGTGTTTCGATCACAGAGATATATTATTTATTTCAATTTTGGTGATATTACGTATATTAGGTCAATTACGACGATGTTGATGCACTAATTAATGACTTATGGGACAAACGTAATGATACATCCACGCTTTAACAAGAGTTCGAACCTAGGACCTCTGGCGAAGGTAGGTGGCTGATCATGTTTCTCCCTGTGTACTAGACAAGGATTCAAATTCATTTTAAGTGCAGAATTTAATAAATTGGTTTGTATGATTAGTTAACTTATTCTAGTTGATAATTAGAATTCATTGATTGATTGAGTTGCTGTTTTAAGTCCACTTCATGAACATTAAGGGTAATCGGAACTGGAACTACAGTTTATATTGGGATCCGAACCAGTATGTGCCTCCACCGGGTCTCTAATCCGGAACCCCTTGCTAACACTGCGCCATCGGGAAGGCCGATAATTAGAATTCACTAAATTATTTTAATTGATACGTAAAATTCAATAGCCAGTTGAGGAGCATAATTCAAGCCGAGCTGTGTGGCGGAGTAGATTGCGTAAAGCATTACACCGCCAGCCGTTATAGTTTGGAATCCTGGGAAAGGTAAGATGGGTGCTTATTCCAATCATCTATTTCATCATCATCATCTTCAGGACCGTAAATTCTCCTTCTCCTCCGAACTTTCCTTGCGCCGAGCTGGGAAAATAGGTCTGTGCACTGGATCGTCGTAATAGGATGAGAAAACGCTTATTATTTTACATGTTCTCTTGGGAATATCAAACTTCCGATGGCGTAGAATAAAACTTGAACGGAAAGAGGACACGTTTAAGATTTGATTAGCCGTCATGGGAATCTGAAAATTCTTATCGTATTTTCCAAGAAACTTGTCTAGCTTAATAATCAACTTGAAATATCGCTTTTACTTGGGCTTCTTTTTAGTATAAGTGCCTATTCCGACGATATTGAAATATGCTCGTGCGAAACTGTCACTCTTCGACTTAATGTAGAAATGAAATAAAGCAACGTAATGTTAACAAAACACTTATACAAACTTGCTAACGTATTAAAGCTGAGCAGTAAGATTAGGTTTCTCCCGAAACAAAACTAACATCAGTGTTTGTAACGAGAGAAAGACAGGAGTGTGATTCTCTAACTTATTCCAGTTGAGGAGAATAATTCACAAACTTATTTTGGTTGAGTAGCGTTTCGCACGAGACGAGAGGACTAGTATTTTCGAGACGAGAAGGCATTTGCACGAGTCGATATGGGACCGACCAGTCTCGTCTCGCCCTATGGTTGAGGAACAATAATCATGTGACAAGAACTATCTCACCTCAGTACACTATAAAAACCAGTTCTCTGGTGGGAATCGAACCTGGGTCATGAAGACTATAAGACAACAAATCAAGCATGTTCTATTTCATCTTTTACCTTTTATAAAAACACATATCCATCACGTGACATAGATCTAGCATACGGCCATTCGTTCTGGTCGAAGGTTACTGCTGTAGTCTTCTGCTATATCCGGACCATTTGGATAATGGTTCACGGTGCTGAATCTTCAAAGCCGGGAAAAGATCAACTTTAACGCTTTTACAACCGGCGAGCTCTTTCGCTTAGCTTACGACAGCGAAATTTCCAATTCATCTGTGAACTTCTGCCTGCCAAACAGAGAGCAGTGTTGCCAACTGCTTACGAAAAAGTATCGTCTTCGCGCCTTGACATAAATAGATGACAAAATAATGAAATCTTACAATGCAGTCAAAACAAATTTACAGTGTTTAGAAAGGTGCTTTCGCACTTTTTAATTCATGGTGTGCTCACCCTCCCTCTCGAGGTAATGGCGGGGGCTGCAATCGGCATGAAGACGAGATGTTGCAAAAGTTACCCCCAAGATCACTGCCAGTGTCTGCACTGTATAGCCAAACTATTCACGAGTCACTGTAAATATCTTCGCGAGTTATACTCTATTCCCGGAATCTGTGGAGAAAGGCCGCGCATAGCGACAGAGAAGGGGAGAAAGTGAGTGAGCGGGGTGAAGCAGCTCACGCTTCTGCGAAGGCTGGTAACGCATCCACGCAATCCCTTGCCCTCTCACGCGTTCATTGGTGGAGCCGTCTCGCGTCATTACTTGAACAGAGACTTGTTTTCGTTCGCTCCAGAGATAGCCCGGACAGAGTATACCTAGCTTGCGATCGACGGTTTAGAGGTCCCTGAAAGAGAGAACTGAACACAGACAATGATTAATTCGACCTTTGATTTCATGTACAGTCGCAAGATATAGTAATTCAAATTATTTTCATTTGCAATTGCTGGCAACCCTGTTAAGCGTCTCTGCAGCTTACGAATACTTAACCGCTTACGATTCAATTGCATGGCATGTTTGGAAGCTTGGTATTGCGAGCGCCACAAACTCGAAGTGCTTGGTTTTCGAATTGGGAGTCTACGCTTTCATCTGATAGAACAGGCTTGGTAAAGTGGTAACCCGCCATGTTTGTGAAAGAGCGCTCTCGTATGCACGTGTGGACTGCAGAGCGAGCAGCGATACTGTAGCGTTGTAATAGGCTTCGACGGTCGCGTTCATGCAGGAAATATCTCGATTCTGATTCGCGAGAAGAGTGTGGCATTGGGAATATTTAGGAAGAAACAGTAGGTGGTTACGTTAAAAAGGGGCCCGTTCCCTCAACGCAAGCGATTCTCTCACTTCTCTGCTGCTCACTGGTCTTGAGGTGGTGTGCAGGCGAGAAGTTCCCTCTGCACGGAGCGCTCACTGAACACCACAAGTGCAAGGTGCTAAAGAATGCTTTTGAGTTTTAAGCCCACTTTTATGCACGGATAGGCTAATCGGGACTAGACCTACAATTTAAAGCGAGATCCGACCCACTATGAGCCTCCACCGGATATCGAACCCATGATTATAAGGCGACGACGTTACCACTACGCCATCGGGGAGGCGAAGGCGAAAAGAGAAATTAAAGGAAGAAAGAGAGAGAAAACGAGTAAAAAGGGAATCGAAAGAGAAGACAGGAAAAGCAGAAAAGAAAGGAAGGACATAGAAAGTGAAAGAAAGAAAGAAAGAGAAATAAAAAGGGAATCGAAAAAAAAGGAAAAGGAAAAAAAGGTAAAGAAAGGAAAGACAGAGAAAGTAAAACAGAGAGAGAGAGAGAAAACAAGTAAAAAGGGAATCGAAAGAGAAGACAGGAAAAGGAGAAAAGAAAGGAAGGACATAGAAAGTGAAAGAAAGAAAGAGAGAGAGAAAAGCAGAGGGGAAGGTGCTTACTTTTCTTGGGCGATAGACCAGTGGTTATAAACCTTTTTCGATCCGGGACCCACCTTGAAGGACATTACACTTCATGGAACCCATAAGCATGGGTGACGACAGAATTGCGTGTAGGGGTGTTAACCCACTTTATAATCATATGTTTTCTAACATCCAGTACTTTAGTACTTTAAGAAGCCCTCTTTTACGTTTGCTTAAACAAATTACACATACTTAATTCTAGAAAAGTAAATATATAATCTGAAAGACAAATTACTCTAGTCTTAACATCTAACTAAACACTCATGCTGAAATTGAGATGCCGGTAAAAAAGCAATGGTAGAGCGCGAATAACAAATGTAGAGCTTAGACTAGGATACGTACAGTCAACGGCAAATTGTCCACCGCTATTTTAATTACTTTTTTATTCTACGTTCTATTATGTTTTAAGGAATGAAACTATGTTGCTCTCCGCTTATTGACGTCATTATTTCAATTCACTATCATCACATTGTGCATTACAGACCGAATCAAAATGGTGGTGGAGAATTCACCTACTGTTTCTTTCGCCGTTGAGTGTACAACACGGTTGAATTTAAATTGTTAAAACACTATATCGCAGTAATTTAAATGTAATAGGATTTTAAGACACAGAAATGAATTTTCGAGCCCGACTTCGCGCCCCACCAAACGCCCCTTCGGAACCCAACAGTGGGTCGCGCCCCATAGGTTGAGAAACGATGATCTAGACGATATATCGCGATATTGAAAAAATATCGTCCAAGGGATATCAACTAGACGATGTATATCGTGTTCACGATATATCGTCACGATATTTGGTGATATATATCGTTGAGACGAATTATCGCCGATATCACGATACGGAAAAATATCGTATCGTCTATGACGATATAGACGACATATCGCGATATCAAATTTCCGATATTGTCCATTCCTAATGCTTACCACTCCCGACTGTACAAAGTTGCCGACAAAGAAGAACCTAACTTTAATTCCTCTGGCTACTGGCAACCCTTGCTGTCGAGAAGAATCATTGGAAAGGCCTCGGCATCGAAACTTGAGTCTTTTTATTACGCAATATAACGGCCAGAGACGATGATTTACAGCAACACGACGCACGGCGATAACGTAAAGTGTCCGGGAGACATTTCGGAATCTTCCAGAAAACGCTCAGGAGTTAAAAAAAAAAAGTAATCAGACCGTCTGGAAAGTTGGAAACACTGTTATGACACTGCTAAACTGACATTTCTTTCGTTGTCTCGTGTCCTTACAGTTTGTGCCAGTTAAATGGAAGGCGATTTCATTGGAAAAAACGCTCCCCCACTTTTCTTCTCGGCCATATCCAATAAGGAAAAGGCTGACTTTGGGTGCTGACTTGAAAAGGCTGACTTTGGGTGCTTGTGTTCCATACTCCACTAGTGGTACATCCAGACTATTCCATTTGTGTGTGTGGGGGGGGTGTAAGGGTAGTTTTAGATCCAAAACGACGGTAAATCTGGTATTTATGAAGAATTTTAGGGAGGTGTTAAGCAAAATTAGGGGTAATCAGGGTGTGTGTGAATACTTCACTACAGGGTGTTCATAAATTCTAGAACCAATGGGATTTTCTTTTTCTGGAAAGTTGATAGGCAGAGGATCGGTGGAATGGGCTCCACGGTCGCCCGACCTAAACCCACTACCCCGTTTGGTAGGCATTCCTAGCAGAAACCACGCGGCGTTGTCGCTGTAGACAGAGTGAACTCTGCGTTAGGGGAAGCCGAGGGCAGATTGCGCGTAAATTCAACACCACGGTCATAAAACAAGCTTCTGGCAGACGCACAACAGCGTCTGCGTAAGCGCTGGCTTCCATTCGCTCCTCGCTGTTCAGCAGATGACTTTTTCCTCGTTTCTTATTGGCGCCGGAACTGTAGAGCGATCGCTAGCGCGGGAAACGTGAGAGGTTATAACAAACGCGATATAGAGTATAGACTTCGCCCTCTGGGGTATTCTCAAGGCACATGTATATGTTGTGAAAATTTGAAACCTGGATCATCTCCGCGAACATATTACTACAGCGTGGGCGTCTTTGGACTCAGAAATGTTGTGCCAAATTCAGCGGAACATGGTCAAACATCTCCAGCTGTGTGTGGAGAATGATTGTGGACATGTCGAACATGTTTTTTTAGAGATACGTGTTGGTGTATTTTTAATTTTTGCAATTGGTTCCAGACTTTATGAACATCCTGTATATCTAGATGATGGGTTTACTAGGATGAAGTTCAAGTGTACAGCAACAAAGGAACGATAGATGAACCAACTAACCTTGAGGGTTAGGCAAACTTGGGATCGTGGTTTCATTGATTCTTGTGTAACGTTCCATCTATTGTTTAATGAAAAATCCCCATGTTACATCACGCTAATTCATTGATAATTATCGACGATCTTCTGCCATTTTATCAACATCCATAAAGTTAACATACGGGCCTCTCAATACACGTACGTGGGGATATAAAAATCAAAACGAGAACGAGAGAGGAGACAGAGACTGAGTGTCCGAGAATTTGGTACGATAATGAAAAATGTTCTTAAACCAAATTTTCATTATCATGTGATTTCTCCTGAAATACCAAGATAGACGGGCCTCCCCGATGGCACAGTGGAAGCGTCGTTGCCTTGTGATCAAGGGGTTCCGGGTTCGATACCCGGTGGAGGCACATGGCACAGTGGTTCGGATCCTACTTTAAATTGTAGGTCCAGTCCCGATTAGCCTTTCTGTGCATAAAGTGGACTTACTACCATAATTCAATCAATCAATCATAATTCAAACCAAGATATACCACGCTATGGCGCAGTGGTAACTCTGTAACCTTGTAATCAAGGGACTGCGGGTTCAATCCCGCAGATTTTACTTTTAAACTGTAGGTCCAATTCCGATTAGCCTATTGGTCCATAAAGTGAACTTGTAGAAACACACTTTTGTTTTTTTGATACCAAACCGGTATCTATCCGATTTGTGAAAGATAAATCATAAATATTTTGTTTTTATAGTAAGTTCAGCCAATGGCAAAGATAAGTGAGGAGTTATGTTATCTTCTGCTTATTGACGTTTTCATTTCAATACATGAGCATCACATTGTGGAAAACGAAAAATTCTACCGTGGGTGTACCGCGGCAATAAAAGTGGGATACTTAGGCCCGGTTTACACGAAAGCATTTACCTTAACATTTGTGCCATGACCAAAATGCTACAGTGTAAAGTGAGATATTTTATGGCTTTTCAGATGCCATGGCATATTTCATGGCATTTCTCAAGGATAGAACCCGTCCTATTTCCGTACCATTTTTCATAGCATAACCAATCAGAAGCGACCTCTAGGTCACGAGTGCAAATATAATGGCGGCCGCCTGAGATGTAAACAATGCATCACTTCACATGTTTAAAATACGATAACTATTCAACTGAGAGGAATAACGTTTCGTATTAAATGGTTTTAGACACAAAATAATGGCGCTGCTTAAATATATACTTTACAACCTTTACTGTACACGTATGGAAGAATATTTCAGTTTTTTCAATTATGAACACCGTGCACTCACCATAGGTGTAACTCGACGTGCCTTTCATGCTGTATATATGATACATTGTAATCGCAAAAATAAAAACCAAAACTAACGCCATGCAGGGAAGCGAGTAGTTCTGGATGTACGTGTCCCAATTTTATTGCCGGTGGCTGTACAAATTCATATAACTCGAGTGCGTGGTTGCATATATATTCAGGATAAAAAAAATGTTTTTTGAAGAGAATCAGCATCAAACGGGTAAACCTTGTGCAGCAACACGGGGTGTAGGGGTGTAAGTTCTACTTAAACTAAAGACGAGATTGACACCCACACGGTATTTATAAACAGAGACCGAGAACGAGAAACCAAGTCTCATTTCATGACATAAAGGACACGTTTTGGGAATTCTTGCCGGACAAACTAAGTTATATCAATGAGCCTCCTTGATTAAGCAACCCCCCTCCCCCAAATGTATTCGGACCCTATCTGGGGGAGCAACCAGAAAAACCAACAGAAAACTACGCGATTGCTGCCCGTTGTTATTTGGTTTCTGCAGTCAACTATGAGCAAACCCCCCTCCTCCCCCCCCAAAGTCATCGCTTTCGTCAGGGTACAGAAGAAAGGGGCATGTTACGCGAATCCAAGTCAGCGAGGTACAAACGATAGGATTTCAATGAAAAGTATATGTAAATAGAAACCGGGGGGGACCTGCACGCTAATGACATTGTCCGAAGCAATAGGGGGAGGGGGTGGATGGGATCTACGCGGTTCTTGCTTCCCCCCTAAAAAAGTTACAGGCTACACCGGATTGTGCGCTCAGCTCCGAAACCAACCCCTCTTGCTTTCCATGCTGATGAAGGGGAAAGGGTATTCAGAAATAGAGGAAAAGGACTGAAAGCAGTGTTGCACAAATTCCCTCACCGACACAAAATTTCCCTTTCTTATTCCGAAAAATCCCACAGTTCACTGGGCACTAGATTTACGCAAAGTGTGCTTTTATCCCCTCAAAAGTCCACTTTACGCACAGCTAGATACACTACATAAAGTAGCATCCGAACTACAGACTGAGGACTAAATAAAAAAAACCCTTGATTACGAGAGGTCCTAACATACATTGATTTGGACTGATACCAACCTTCTGTAGAATCAGCAGTTTAAATAACATTAGGCAAATTACCATATTTTTTTTACGCGCGCGCGCGCGCGCGCGCGCGTGTGTGTGTGTGTGTGTGTGTGTGTGTGTTTATTCTTCATCCTATGTTGTATTAAGAAATTGGACTGGAGCTCTGCTTATTGGCGATTTGATACTATTTATGACAATCACATTGCGGGGAACTGAGTGAATTATCACAGTAATGAAAAAAAGCATCTACTACAGTTCTTTCATTTGGTAATTGTGCCACTCGAACGCGTGCCCGTATAACGAACCACACCGCTTGCCGGCGAAATCTGATGTGCGTCCTCAACTGAAGCGCACAGATTTATTTCAATCAAAATATTTCACAATTACAAGCAAAGTGATCACATTTTTTTTGGCACAAACGATGTTGGAAATGTCTCCTTTGTACTGCGACATATTTTTCACATTATCCGTTGAAAAGGTTAACTGAAAAATCATCTCACACTTCCGAATGTTTGTTTTCACATAAGAATCGTACCCAAAAAAAAATGTTGTCAAGTGTATTTACGTTGCGGCATTATAACAGCA
The DNA here is from genome assembly GCF_977018435.1 of Lepisma saccharinum. NCBI lineage: Eukaryota > Metazoa > Arthropoda > Insecta > Zygentoma > Lepismatidae > Lepisma > Lepisma saccharinum. Next base: position 33,103,715 of record NC_139258.1, on the reverse strand, counting down.
CTAATATCACTTATCGGTTTCCCACTTATCTCCTTAGCAAACTACAGTACGCCTGTTCGGAAGAACTAAAGGGTGTTCCGTATAGGACGCCGAATTTGAATCGAGTGCTATTGTTTTGTTTCGAGGTTGGCAGACCTGTTCTTACCAATGTTGGCATCTGTTGTCATGCCGATTAATGTAGCCTGAATTGTTTTGACTCGTTTGTTGTGGTTTCCTTCCGAAAATCCTCGAATAATCCAGGAGCGTGAAATCCATCCATCCGCTGAGAACGACTGTGTGGTGTAAGTTTTAGCAGGTGGAGTGTGATCTTACACCCTGTGATTTCTTCTTATGGGGGTTTGAAAATCACAGGTGTACGCCAACAAACCACGAACCCTTTTGGAACTGAAGGCGGAAATCATACGGGTGATTGGAGGCATCGGGACAGACATCTGCGATAGGGTTATCAAAAATTTTGTGCAGCGTATAAATGCATGCAGACTCATTAGGGGTGGACATATACCTGACGTTGTTTTTCATACGTAAATGGGAGATGTTACTGCTTACATACAGTGAAATATAACTATTTTCATATTTTCCCTATTTTTATTTAATTTTCTAATTCGGCTTATTTACGGAACACCCTGTATTATAATATTTGACTATCGACAACATAACTTCAATATAAATGAACATCTCGCGTTTAATCCCTTTCGTAATGATTCTTTCACCTCTGTAAATATATACAGGGGATCCCAACATTTTATGTGACATTTTAACCCTTAATAAAAAGAGCAATATAACGCGACATTATAATGCTTACGAAAGAGTAAATTTCGTTATCCAGCGTAGAATTAGAATTATGTCTGGATTTAACTCTATGTACCAAACATCGCCTGTAGTCTGTCTTGTGACCATGTCAAGTGCGCATGCGCTGACTGGACGAGTCTAGTAACATAATATGGGTGGAACGGATAAGAGAAACCGGTGAAGATCGTCTGCTGCTGAAACATTGAAGTTTCACACATGGTAATTTAACATAACTGGCAAAATACGATTAACAGTTGTAAAAGCCATCGCAAACACAACAAAGCGACCAGTAATAAGCAAAACAACCGAACGTATACAAACAAAATACTGATTGTTTCGTCACGTCACTAGCCACTTCCCCTATCGCGTGTAGTAGATTCGTCTTCTCGAGTCAATCTCGTCTTCCATGGTCGGATGATACCATCGTTCCATGAGCAGCAAAAATCAAATGTAGAACAAACAAGAGTTGTTCACACTCATATGATACTTCGATTACGGCCCGTTTCGCCTTATTGCGTTTTCACCCCCACCCCCCATACAATTTCGCGTGATTTATGTGACAAACTTTCTAAGGCGAAACGGGACATCCCATCCTGTTTCGCCTTACAAACAAAAAAATTCCCACCAGGGAATATTATCGACATGAAGGGTTATTATTATTAACGTAATATAACATCTTTGGGCACCTTCCTATTCATCTTGCTGTGCCATCCCTCCTAACCTAACCTAACGCTGACAAGAACAATAACTTGATTTTAACTTTTAACAAAATGTTTTTACATACGTTCTGGTAGGTACGCAACATCACAAGCCCTGCGCTCCCATTATGAATTACCCTTCAAGTCGATAATATTCCCTGGTGGGAATTTTTTTGTGTATAAGGCGAAATGGGATGTCCGGTTTCGCCTTAGAAAGTTCGTGTCACATAAATCACGCGAAATTGTATTGGGGCGGGGGTGAAAACGCAATAAGGCGAAACGGGAGGACACGGATACTTCATGTCGTTACTTTATTTTATTAACGGTAAAATTGGCAAAATATTTTGGGACATTCTGTATATATCTTTTGAGGAGCGAAACTAAATACGTACGAAAGCAATCTTCAACACAGGAATTAATGCTAAAACAGTAACTGTGAAATAAATCTCTCGAGCGAGTCAGTACGTATACGTAACCACCTACTTTTATTCAACCTGTACTTATCCAGAATTTTGGTATTTCTCCTTTACCCTTCGCACAAATTCCCCCATTCCGAGCGAAACTTCCCTCGCTCTCTGACAAAAAGGGGGATGGGGGCAGAATCGATACGTTACACGGCTCGAACATCCCCTGCCTCCCTCTCGTGGAACCGCTCGTTGCTGAAAACTCGCGTAGCTTAAACGAATGGCGCGGTTCTTAAAGGGGAACACGGCGAATCGTCGATTCCAGGATTCAAGCTTTTTCGTTTCGACTTTTCGTGGAAGCAAAACTTCATTTGCAACGTCACGCCACGGCGAGAGAGACGAGAGAGAGAAATTGTTATCTTCCTTCTTCTGTACCTCGCCCCAACGCCGAAGCACTACATTTCGAAATGGATCGAAGACGGGGACAAAAACAGGAACGAAAATGTCATTCTCTTTGTTTATTTCTCACGAAATGCAACAAGCATTTTGAAATACTAGGAAATGACAACACTGTCATACTATTTGTATGTGTCGAGGCATGGCCATTTTGTAATTCATGGGTGTCATAATAATGTAATTCTTGTCGTCCTTCGAGCATGCTTTGGGGATAATGATTGACTGATTGATTTGCTTTATTTTACTTCGCTCTTTGTGCTACTTTTGACTAATTTGCGAAGATGGGGATGATTCGAACCTGGGACTCCTGTCATCGTAGCGCAATGTGCTAACCACTCCGCCACGGGGGGCGGCTTTGGGCATAATCGTACAATTAGTGCCAAAAAAATATCATAAGTTGGGCTTTGAGGCCGATTTTGTGGGGTATTGGGAAAATTTTGGGGGACGTTAAGGGTCTGGGCGAATAGATTAGTTTATCCATACTGATTTACCTCCACACACTCCAAACACAGTTTTCTCGAAACCGAATTTAAAACTAAAATGTAAAAATGCCTAACCCCCTCCCCCTCCACCCACACTTCTTTATACACTCTGTCCAGAGAATCTCTAGAGCGAGCGAGCGAAAGAAAACAAGTCTTTGCGCAAGTAGTGACTCGAGAGGGCTCGACCAATGAACGCGTAGGAGGGGAAGTGAATGCAGCTACCAGCCGTTTGAAGCAGCACACACTCGCTGCCTCCCCTTCTCTTCCGTTAAGCGCGGCCTTTCTCCACAGATTGTTGAGACAGAGTATAGCTATTTTGGATTGTGACGTGCTACGTTATTATAGTTAAACTGTGTATAAGTGGTTACACACACCCATTTTGCTCGTTCTCGGTGTCTTCAAGGAAGCCACGTTGCCATGCCGACAGGAAGGTTGCAAACTCTTAATAAATCAGGTTGCCAACTACAGAATCACTATCATCATGTTATTGAAATGAACAATTTTGTACACAATTTCTAATAGAATCTTTTACTCTCTAGTCTTCAGGCTTCGCAGACAGCCTACCTAACCTTTATATAGTGTATCTACATATGTCCTCCCCGCCACTGTCGCATTAGGACATTTTTCATGCAGTTCTCGAACAAACTTCTCACGGAGTTATTGTTTTCCGACTACATGTAAATTGTGTCACTGACAGAAGGGAGCGACTGCAGACTTCCTTGTGGACCAAACGTAAGTAGCAGTCGAGTTCAACGGGTCATGGGGCAGTTTGGAAAAATGCTAAAAAAATATGCGAAATGAAACAAACAGATGGCGCTACTAATAGCTGGAATTTTGATATCATGATATATCGTCAATAAGTAAGTTATTGTTGTAATGTAACGATGTAGTAATACAAGCATAATTATGAGTGTAAATTATTCAGAGATTTACCGTTAAAAAGATGCTGGTTTGACCATGTTACGTAATGATTTTCTACATATTCCAGGAATATTCTTAAACTGTGCAGATAAAAGAAAACTTTATAGAAAAATAGCTTTCCACTGTGATCGCTTCTTGGCAATATAATTTCTTTCAGCAGCCGAGTGCTAAAATAAAAAAGAATAAAAAAGGGACTAAGAGAGACGCTGGGAATGGCAAATATAGAGGTGATAAAACAAAAGAATGAACGTCAACAGAGAGAGAGAAGTGGAAAAGACTTGACACGCACACAAAAAAGGGAGACGTTTTTGTGTGTGTATTATGTTCAGCGGAAGAGAAAGGAAGGGGAAGAGAGAAAAAATAGAAGAACGGGGAAAGAAAGGGACACAGACACATGTACACACACAGAGGGGGGATGGGAGGTAAAAGATAAGATTGTGCTGTGTTGTGTGTGAGAGTGGTATGATCTGTTCAGACACCAAACTCACGCAGAAAAAAAAGCTCGTATAGTGGCACGAACACACACACACACAAATGCAACAGGTATATTAGGACCGTGGCGCGGAGGGGGAAGGGGGAGGGTCCCTATTCACTTCCCCTTTTGAAAAGGCAGGTCTGCAGTCACACGACAGGTGAACTCCAGCGGGGGAAATCCTAACCGTAAAGCACAAATGCACATTTCTCTCTCTCCAGAGAAACACCTGAACCCCCCTCCCCATGTCCGCTGCTCCGCTATTGTTAAATGCTTAGGTACCCTCGACACTACAAAAAAAAAAGAAGCAATTTTTATTCCAATGAGACCAAGGTTTCCAACGCACCATCCCGAAACATGTCGAGGAAAGTCGAGACGAGACCTGACACCTTACAGAACTCTGTACAATCGAGAATAAACTTGATTCAACCAAAACTCTGCGTCGTATTGGTTGGCATTATTCAGACTGGGGGATGGACACAAGTTAAACTAAAACGGGAGGACGGGAGCGTAGAATGTCCGCTATGCGGTGATGACGAGAAGAAATTTCACATTCTCCTCCAGTGTAAAGAAACATATCAGGGAAGTAAATGAAGCTATCATTGAGAATATAATGACAACCGTTATTAGGAGGGAGAGACCGAGAGGGGAGAGGCGCAAATAAGGAATCTGGGAACTTTCCTACACTATGCCTGGGCAAAGAGAGCAAAGAAGCTCAGTGGGGATAGCGAACATGTGTAAAAGGGGGCTACTAAATAAATAATGCGAGACAATTTAGGAATCACTCAGGTAACAGTGCAAGTGTAGTGAAAGAGTTGAAAATAAATAGTGTTTGTGAACTCCCAAGGAGTGTGAATGTGGAAGTAGACTGAGAGGAGGAAGGGTGTAGGAAAATTGTACTAAAATTTCTCATCCTTGTATGTTATGCACAGCTGTAAAGGCTCATACTTGAAAATAAATTATATTATATTCCATTCTTAGCGAATATCTACCTGGTTACCGTGATTCCAAAGAAAATCAATCCACTATTGGTAACACGAACCCTCAGCGCGCCGACCCCCGTGGCGGAGTGGTTAGCATTGCACGTTACGATGCTAGGGGTCCCGGGTTCGAATCCAGGCCATGCCATGGGTGTCTTATTATTAGCGTCGTTTCGTCAATTTCATCCTATCATCACTCATCCTCATCGTCGCGGTTAGCCCAAAGTGGATGAAGAGAGGCTAAATAACAAAAATCAAATTAATCTCAGCGCATCCCAGATGATTTCTGGCTTTTGAGACAAACCTGTTCCTTTGATGAACGCAGCGTCCCAATAGTCCTCACGATGATGGGCCGAAGCCGAAATTTCGGAGCTCCCACCGGAAATCGAACCTGGGACCGTTTGCACCAAAGGCGAGTGTCCTTAAACGTGCGTTGAGTTCTCATGCTCTTTAGATAAATTGTATAAACTATTTTCTCTTGCCAAAAATTTGTATGAAGCAAGAAAATTAATGTAAAAAATATAAAGAACTGAATATTTAGTGAATAACAAAGAAGGATGTTATGCCCAGTTGACGAAAACTGAAGTTCCTGGTTAATATCTTATATATTATTATAAGTAGCAGTGTGAATAAATTATCAATTCAAACCCATAAGATCCAAATCTAATCTTTGCCTTCCAGCAAGTTCGGCGGAAGTAAATAACTCTCGATTATAAAATGGTAAACAAGTATATCTTACTTATTTAAGTAAAATACTTGGTAAATCTTTAGAGGAGCCCTGACCCCCTGGACCCCCCCCCCCAAGCGCCGCATAATAAGGAAACTACAAGCATTTCTAATCACGCGTAAATAGTTATTTATTCATTTTTAGTTGTCTTTGGGAAATGATACACTGATAATTCGTAGCTTGGTTCCACTGCTTATTGATATATTACTGTGATTATCCGCTCGTGACGTGGTTTTATGTTTGCCAATGGCCGCCCATTACCTTTGATTGACTCGCCTGTCATCTAGCCATCTTGATGGCGATTAAGAATTAAATGCGCTGTTGTTTACATAATATCAAGCGTTTTCGCGGCACTTGATTTATCATTCACGCTCAGACTGTTGTTATCCTGGCAATTCGGTGACGAAAAAGATGGTGTATCAATCCGGCACACTTCCACTTCCTAACAACACTGCTGAGCGGGGCGGATTTTATCGACTGTCGTCGACTTGGCAACAGTGCATCAGTCTGGGGAAAGGAGGACGGGACAGTTCAGCTGTGCTGGCAATATCACGGAAGGAAAAAGAGAGAGAGAGAGAGAGAGAAGTGGGTTTGCGAAGAGTGAGGAGATCCACGAGGCAAGAGGGAAAAGAAAAAAGAAAACGCTTCCTTTTTTCCCCTCCAAAGAGACGAAAAGAGCTGAATCGTGCTTCCTCTTGGAGGGGGGAAAAAAGTGTGCGAGGTACCCGGCAGGATTTGTGTTCGTTAGAAACGACGTTTTAGTATCCTTATGGTCTCTTTAGTTGACTTTTATAATTGGCAACTTTGAACACCAAGCTTCGATACAAATGAACGTATTCCTATACATTTTAACCTGTATGTAAGCATCGAGTGGTGGAAATATGCTCTCTACATTGACAGGGACGATAAATTAAGGCCGAAACAGTGAAAATATTCAATAAAGTAGAAACATATGCACAAAAGCTTAGCGATAAGATTAGGATAATTAGCACACAAGATTGGAAAATATGCACAAAAATTGGGATTATGCCCGACATGGGGAAAATATGCACAAAAAATTGGAAATATGCCTTAGATAGCCACAAACTATTGGAAATATGCCCTAGATGGGGAAAGTATGCACAAAAGATTGCAAATATGTCTTAGATGGCCACAAAAGATTGGAAATATATCCTAGATGGGAAAATAGGCAAAAAAAATTGGAAATATGCACCAAATGGGGAAAATATGCATAAAAGATTGAAAATATGACAAAGGAAAAGAGGCACTAAAAATTGGAAATAAATAAATCACAAGATGGGAATAGGCATTCGAGAGCAAGACTATTCCAAAACACGGGAAACACGCATCTACCCTTTATGTATGTAACCAGGTGACACAGAATTACGACTGCCACAAATTTTCTGTCGGAATATGGCGAAATATTTATGTACTTACAACTTGGAATCAATCAATTCCACTGGAGTGTGAATGCTTCTAAACAAAATTTACGAAGTCTGTTTTCAATGAGAAAACAAAGATAAAATAGCATACGCAACATATGCATGATTTTTGTCCTGTGTGGTTGCATACTATAGAAAATTTCATTTTTCGAGGACTCGTAGCGTTCGAAAGAGGGCATTAACGAGCAAAGCTTTAAGAAAAGTTGTTCCGTGTTGACAAGCGAACTGCAACAAGGACTGGCAAGGGTTACGTGTTTTAAGTTGCTAACTTTTCTACTGGCTTCTATGTGGTGCACATGGATATGTTTTTCAAATCCGTAGACGTACATTGTGTGAGAGAAAGTACATATGTGTACATGAGATATTGGCCCAAGGAATGTTCTTCTCATATCCAAAATACATATGTGAAATACAGGGTCGTCCAAAAGTATGGGGACACCCTAATAAAAGTTGAATGATACACTGTTCCACAAAACTAACACGGTAGGTTTGTTATACGGGTGGGGAGAAATGTTATAGGACATATGACGGCCGCCATCTTGAATTCAACTTCAAAATTTTTATGGTTTCCATAGCTTGTGACACACATCAATTGAATAGGAAATTTTCTCACGAGTTCAATGATATGCTTACTGTTGCTCTACCACCACCCCTGACGAGGATATTAACTTTTCTTTGTTGATGCCACCCCAAACAAGGCTAGTCACGAACCCAAAACCACTCACGTTTAAATGATGTGTTCAATGTGCTGGCACCACTAGATGAACTGTTAAAGCCAGTCTCAATCCCCATTCGTATATCCAGATAATGTCTAACGAATGTCCAGATTAGTCCCACTTCTAGTCCAGAATATGCCACCTCCTTATCAACAATCAAATGAAAACGTTCAGATGACATCCCGTTCACGTAAATATACAGGGTGTCTACCAAAATAACAAATTCAAAATTCGTGACATTTTCATGATTTTTCTTGACTTTTTTCCCCCTTTTTCTTAAATTTATTTAATCGCCCCCGACTTAGGTATAGTTGGAAATTAAGAAAATATATATTTTTATTCAATAAAAAACCCTTATCACAAGGCCGTTGATTTGATTTCCTTTATTTTACTTCGCTTTTGTGGCACTTTTGGCTAATTGCGAAGATGGGGATGAGTGATGATATGATGAAATTGATGATTGGACACACAGGCGTCGTAGCGAGATGTGCCACAAGGCCGTTAAGATGAAAACTAAAGCCGTACTTTAACAAGAGATTTAGAATTGCTTGAATTATAACACTGGGGAACAGTGAAATTGCGGCACAGTGTTTGAGAGCTAATTTAGGGCAATTTCATGCTGCTGAATAATGATATAATAATATATTTCCTGAATTGGCTCTAATTTATGAAATAAATGCAACTAAACCAAAATGGCGGAAACATAAGACATACATATAAATGAACTTCCAACAACAATTTAATATTTCTTTTTGTGATTACAATCATTATTATAAAAATAAATTTATATAGGCCTATGATCAAAATAATTAAGAAAATATGTACACAATGAAGTAACAAACTATGTGAAACGTTTTCTATACGATTTCCTGCTGTATTGCTTTTGAGGACAATCCCTCTGTAAGCTCCAACAGCTTACAGTCGGCCATCATGTGGCAATCCAACCGTCCCTGGTGCCTTTCTTCCATTATCCTTATATCCTGATGGAACCTTTCTCACCGTTCTTCACTAAAATCACCAACGTTCTCAGGGAATCTGTCAATGTGGCTATGTAGAAAATGTATCTTCACACTCATATTAGCTCCCAATTTCTCAAAATTTTTCAACATATTTCCAACTATATCGGGGTACTTTTCTGCTCTGTGATTCCCCAAAAAGTTTTTGACGACGGACACAAAGCTCAGCCAGGCCTCAGATTCGATGTAAGACATGTAAGTTGTAAAATTGGCATCATTTATGAGTGTACGAATTTGTGGTGGTCCGTCAAAGATTCCTGCCTTCAATTTTTCAATACTTAGTCCTGGAAAAGTGTGGCATATATATTTGAAACAATCACCACTTGTATCTAAGGCCTTGACAAACTGTTTTATCAACCCAAGTTTAATATGCAGTGGCGGAAGGTTGATTTTGTCCCTATCTATCAGCGGTTCATGAATGATATTAGCTTTTCCCACTAACATTTTCCCTTGGGGGTCAAACTTTTATCGTCCAATGCTTTTCTCTAGCACGACTATCCCACAAACATAGGAAACAGGGATACTTTGTGTACCCACTTTGCTGTCGTAGTAAAAAAAATCACCATCTTCAAATCCACACACACGAGCCACTTATGTTCAGCATATTCATTTTTTTTCTAAAACCATTTTTATGTTTTGGTATTCTTCCTTAAGGTTTGTTGAGTGTCCGATATATTGCCTAGCAATGCTTCATAAGTTGCCTAGCAACAATTTACAAATCAATAAATAAGTTTATTATGGGAATTTCAGCCCATTATCAAATTTTGATATTACCGAGAAAAGCGTAGAGTAATTTTACCTCCTATATTTTCCATGGTGTGTTTATTTTTATAACTGGAGTCAATTCAACTGAACCAATCATACAATTGGCAATAACAGCTGTTTTGTGTGCTGAAACTGTTATTAAACTTTATGCCGCAAAATAAAATCTGTTTTTTGTTCCCCAGTGTAATTAATACTTAAAACTTCTTCCTGGATGGGGAATGATCGATCACATTACTTTTATATTTTAACAAAACTTCAGGCATGCAAGAATGCAATTCTTAAGTTTTGTTTTACTTTTTCTTGACATTCTTGACTGGTAGACACCTTGATATAGCATTGGTGTTCAAAACATATCCGAAAATGATCCACAAAATATCAACCAAACATGTGAACTGAAACTGGATATCTTCTGGACGGAGACAGAGATACAGATAATGATTACTTGATATTCCTGGACATCCAGAACCTCAAAAGATATCCATTACATGCTTTTTGAATTTCTATGCTGTATCGCATATGTCTGCATGGAATTGTTCTGGGACAGACTCAGCTTAAAAAGAACCTAATCCAACACTTCATACATTTGTCACCCATCGCTGAATATATCGCAGAAATCAATTAATGTGAATATTTAATATTTCTGAAGTGGAAGATAGTGAAAATAGAAGGCTAACTGAACAAGATATATTAAAAGATTAATTGCATTTTGTATTAAAGTGCTTATAAAACTAGAAACTATCATAAAAAATTGCATTCCACCCTTGGCAGCTCTCCATGTATTCTTAAATGTGGCAGGTGGTTCCATCTATCGGGCACTTTGGCGATCACTGCTCTAAACTGAGGATGGCAACAAAATTCGGATAATCTGAATATCCAAATAATTCGGATATCCGGATAGAACAGATTTGATAAAAGGATTTGTAGAAAATCCGTACAGTGAAATACGAACATGGCGGATAAAAGAATATGTAGATAACCCGTAAAACGGATAAACTATAGGAGTAGAAGGATAATGCACACATTCGGATAGAAAATTATCCGGATTTTGTCATCCTTAATTTGGTAGTAAACCTTTGTGGTCGCCACAACTTCACTATCCTGCAATAAATATTGTTTCCGATGAACAACTGTCGTCGTTCTTTACGGTTGTCGCAAAGCAAGTTCACACATGCTTTTTGATGTAACGTAACGTCTCGGGAGAACATAAGCTCCCTTCATCAGACGTTTCTTTGTAGTCTGTTCAATGTTACAGTTATAACAGGATAAATTTAACAAAAAACGAACAGTTATACAATGAATTTTGCTATTATGTTATATTGTTGGAGACTAACCACAACTGCTGTTACATTAATTCATTTATCTTGCTTTGCTCTTCTGCCACATTGGGTTGATCGCGACGATGAGAATGAATATGATGAAATTGATGGACACTCACAACGAACATCCATTCGCATGCACAGGTCGGATTCGAACCCTGGACCTCTTCGAACAACTCAACTGGGAAAGCAACCCGTTTTGACTGAAGATATATTAAATTTTAATTACTTAATATCATGAAGCAATTCAAAACCTTCTTCTCTACAAATTTGGATGATCTTTTCGGTTGGATTAAATTTCAATGGTGCCTTTCCCAATTTGTGGAAATGATAACTCCATAGTGAGTTTACATTGCTTTTATCGTTATTTAATTTCTTCCAGTGTTCTTTTGTAATGAACTACCTTAAAACATTTAAATATATATTTTCTCTGTTTAATCATCATATGCTGAACACTTGTACCAACTGTAAACTACAAGAAGAAGAATTTTACATTTCAAGCAACTTGTACAGTCAGGGAATCTTCTAGTTGTAACCTCAATGATTTCCACCCCTCAAAAAAAAAAAAAAAAAAAGCCACTTTCAAAGAAAATGCTTAATTGATTGATTGATTTGGTGCTTTAAGTCCACTTTATGCACAGTAAGGCTAATCTGGACTGGACCTACAGTTTTAAAGTGGGACCCGAACCACTATGTGCCTCCATCGGGTATCAAACCCGGGACCCCTTGATTACATACATAATAATTGTATTTCTTCATATATTAAATACTGTAAATGGTCTCACACTTGTTGTATTATGTTCGATATGCAAATGAATAAACAGGCACTGTAAAATTATCCTATAGTTAATTAATAATTTACCTAAGGCTTTTCGTTTAAATAATGCTCAGGAAGAATATGGGCTTCAGTCTCAAAAGTTTCATTTTTAATTCCCTGCAGTTTAGAAAGTAAATAACTTCTATCCTTGATTTTTACTGTATTTATTTTATTTCCATATCTTATGAATTTATAATGTATTATATTAGTATCTCCTTATATATTTTTGTACATGGTGGTAAAGATCTGAAATACTGAATATAAAGATAAATACGTTGTGCATAGTAATAATTAAAATATTGTATTCATGTAGGCTATCTTTGTACATAATAGTAAGATATTTTATTCCACTCTCTTCAATTAACATGTATTATTATTAGACTATAACTCGCTTTGTTAACTATTGTATACACATTTAATTTAGCGTTGACATGTTTTATGTTTATTTACATTTCTGAATTTGAATATTTCTTATCAAACTGTAAATTTACAAACTTAAAGCAGAAAATGTAGAACACTGTAATTGGGAATTCGCCTGTAGTGTTTAATAAATAAATTACAAGGCGACAACGCTACCACTTCGCCATCTGGGAGGCACTCAAAGAAAATGGAGTTGAAATCGCATAGTATACCATATTTCAACTGTGTAACAAACACAATTCTAAAGTCATCAAAGATTTATCTGCCAAAAAGGATACAGCCTTGTGGATTAAAGGAGAACCATTCTGTAATTGACCAACCTCACCGAACCGACACAACAGCAGGAGGCTGTTATCAACTTAAGTTTTCATGGATTCTAATATTTTACATGCGTTAAAATGTTCACAAGAAACTTGTAGGTAGATTAGATGGATATTAAGTTTGAACTTGGGCAATAGAAATTTTGTCAAGTTTGGATTTTCTTAGAATGTAAATGTAGTGTTTCTGAATTACGTGTAAACGTTATCATACGATTTAATAATGACCTATGTTACAACCAATGTTCTAAGGTACTGAGAACCGCAAGGTAATAGTCTAGTTTACTGACGGATGTTTACCATACACCAGTGGCGTATGCTGAGTTGAAGAACAGGGCTACTTCACTATGACACCTGGTCCTAGGCTAGGAGGAAGGGAGAAGAATAGGCTCATTCTTGACGTCTTCAAGGAAGCCACATTGCCATCCCAACGGTAGTCAGGTTGCAAACTTATCAAAAAATTCAGGTTGTCAACTTTTAAGAATTCAGGTTGTCAACTTTTAAGAATTCAGGTTGCCAACTCCTAAGAATTCAGGTTGCCAACTCCTAAGAATTCAGGTTGCCAACTCCTAACAATTCAGGTTGCCAACTCCTAACAATTCAGATTGCCAACTCCTAAGAATTCAGATTGCTAACTTCAGAATCGGCATTATCTATTTTTGAAATCAGGTTAATTCACTGTTTCTAATTGATTTTTTTCTTCAGCATTTTATAGGCTCGAGGCTTCGCGGATAGCCTAGGTAGCCTGGAATATACTACGCTCCTGCCATACACATATTTATGTATGAACCTGAAATCGGTGATATTTTGTAGTTATTATCTTTGCGCATTTAGGCATGTAAACTCGAAAACTCCAGTTTTTATTTTCCATATTCGCACATATATTAGGTTTTAGCTCATAGTTCACATATTTTGTTATTTTTACATATGTTTCCATATTTCAGAACATTTCACAACATATACTCCAAATTCGCATAATTACTTACATGTCCCCGTGTGACCGAAAGAGTTGAGTGAATATCTTCCGTGAAATTTGAAAATTTTACCCCTCCCAACTGTTTGCTTTGTAAAACACTTGAAATTACTGTTTATTTACAATTGTTGTCAACAATAGAGAATGAGGGCTGAAGCATCGGCTCCACACTTTAAACAAAATGTTGTTATTCATTGTTTTGGAAACAGAAAATGAAAACACATTTTGTGTTGTATCACAATTAATGGCAATGTAAGTGTGCTGTGTTTTGTGTAGCTCGTGTAGTGTCTTATATTATTAAAAAGGTGAATTTTTACAATTTTAAATCCATATTTAACTCCATATTTTGGCGAGAATCATCTTTACTATTTACATATAAATCCGTTCACTCCTTATAATATATACATATTTACATACCCAGAAAAACTACCCCCCGTAATGAAATCACAAATACGTCACTGAGTTGCCCCCCCCCCCCCAACTATCTATCGTACAGATAGATAAAGAACTAACATCCTTATAACCAAAATATTCAGAATATTTATATACATATAAAAAAGCAGTATCACTCGAACTGAAGTCACGTTTCTAATAGCACGGCCGTCTCTTGACTGAACCTTGGGCAAACAACGAAGCATACGGAGAACAATGTGTTCGTTCCGCCCAAGGTCATCCTGCACAAACACAACTCGGGCTGTTAGCGAATTATTCCGGACGTATCCAGACTGATGCAACCATTTCTCAGCCAGCCGTTACTGGTAAACAGCAGCTGGTAACGACTTCGGAAAGTTTGTCCATTGCAGTGCGGAGTTACAACTTCTTGCTTTGGGACGCAATGGGAAATAGGATCTGTATGTGCATTATCTCACTGTTGTTTGCACTTCTTCCAATTTTTCAATTTCCTTAGGCTTTCTCATTGGGTGACGCGTCGTCAGAGTATCAAGTCCCATCGCCGCTGTTTTCTGGGTTTTTTTTTTTCAAGTTGATCCTAATTGTTCTCGCGACTGTGGGTCAACGCCGAAATTTTGGAGGCTCCCACCTGGAATCGAACCCACGACCGCTGCACTAAAGGCGAGAGCGCTAACCATTTGGCTATTCGGGAACATCAAAATATGAACATAACAGTTGGGCTGAAAAGTTCGTAGGCTGTACAAATTTCACAGCTGCCAGATAATTAGTTCGTGAGATATAGCATTGTGAGTGAAGCAGCTTTTGTTATTGTGAAAAAATGGATAAAAAAGAATTTCGTGTGTTAATAAAGCATTGATTTTTGGCGAAAAAAAATACTGTTGAAGCCAAGGCTTGGCTTGATAAACATTATTCGGACTCTGAACCAGGAAAATCAACCGTTGAGAAGTGGTTTGCTAAATTTAAACGAGGCGAAATGAGCATGGAAGACGATGCACGCAGTGGACGCCCCAAAGAGGCTGTTACCGACGAAAACATCAAAAAAGTCCACAACATAATTTTAAATGATCGTAAAGTGAAGTTGATCGAGATAGCTGAGATTATTACATAGCGTTGTCGGAGCGTTTAAAGGATGAAATCACGAAAAAACGGCCCCATTTGAAGAAGACAAAAGTGCTGTTTCATCAAGACAATGCACCGTGTCACAAATCAATGAAAACGATGGCAAAATTATATGAATTAAGACTACGAATTGCTTCCCCATCCACCATATTCTCCAGATCTGGCCCCCAGTGACTTTTTCCTGTTTGCAGACCTTAAAAGAATGCTCGCTGGAAATAAATGTAGCACTGATGAAGAGGTAATCGCCGAAACTGAGACCTATTTTGAGGCTAAAGAGAAATCGTACTATAAAAATGGAATCGAAAAATTGTATGACCGCTATAATCGTTGTATCGCCCTCAAAGGCAACTATATTGAATAATAAAATCGAATTTTGTCAAAAAAATATTTTTTACTATGTTAGCCTACGAACTTTTCAGCCCAACTGTTAAGAGTGCACTACATATGCAAGACGACACTCATGTTATGGAAAATTTCTCTTCGTCTACGACCTGATAAGCACACATCCAGGTTTTAATAACTGTCTTTCTCTATATTCATGGTCAGACCAAACGTAACATTTCACAATTCTACATATCAGTTTTCAGAATATTGAATCACTGATTCGTTACTTAATTTCGACCTAAGAGTTTTTAAGCCCTTTTTTTATACATGAATTTAACATTAATTCATACTCTTAGTCTTCTACTTCAAACAATAACAAAAGCGCATTGTAACTAACTTGACATCACTATCATAAATTCATGTCGGTCTGACATCATCACAAAAATTACACAAAGGGCAAAAATCATATCCTGTTTTAATGATTACAAATAACACCTGGCACATTCGGTGATGAGATCGTGTGTAATTCCTTGATTTGATTTGGTTCATTTTACTTCGCTTTTCTGTCACTTTTGGCTAATCGCGAAGATGAGGATGAGTGATGAAATTGATGAAGGGACACTCAGAATGAACACCCATGCCCAGGACGGGATTCGAACCAGGGACTCCTGGCGTCGTAGTGCGCTGTGATGAACTCCAATTCATTCTTAACATAGACCTACCCGATGACGCAGTGGTAGCGTCGTCGCCTTGAGATCAAGGGCTCCCGGGTTCGACTCCCGGTGGAGACATAGTGGTTCGGATCCTACTTTAAATTGTAGGTCCAGTCCTGATTAGTCTTAATGTGCATAAAGTGGACTTATAACACCAAATCAATCATTCTTCACACAATATGCGAAGATTTTAGTATGAGTTGTCCCAAACTCGATATTATTGAGGTTGATGGAACATCCTAACGACGAAACTGAAAAATAACGAAGCTGGTGAGTGTCCCTCCACAGCCACATCTTTGCGATAAGTGACAGAATAACGAATGGATCAATTGACAGCCAAGATAAAATGCGATATGAGCGAAAGAAATAACCGCGAACGCGATTAGCATTAATTCTTATCCTTGTGGTGAAGTTCATACGGAGAAAATAAGATGGAATTAACATATGCCAGCTGGCTCACAGCTGCCTTGCTGCTAAGTTGGTCAGCAGCATCAAGATCTCCCCCCCCCCTCCTAAATCTCGTCTTGCTCCATTCAGGCTAGGACCCAACATGGCGCCTCGTTAATTCCTTCCTCCCCTCCCGAGATGGGAGACCCAAGCCACAGGCAAGCCTGGAGCACGTGTGGTTTTTCGCCTCTTCGATTGCCAAGGCCATCGGAGCGGTGACGTCACTCTTCTGCATGCTTCTCCGACCAGGCAGGAAGCTATTATGTCGTCTGCTATTTCCCGTCTCAGAATAATACAATGTTTGGGCCTATCCCAATTTTCCTTGCGTTACTGTTAACGCAAGTATATAAAATAAACACCTCTTCCGCAGCACTTGTATTTCTCAAAGTTTTCTAGCTTCACCGTCTTAAAAATCATGGAGGTTGTTAAGGAGGGGCTGGGAGCACTGGTCCTACCAAAACTTCGACATGCCCCCAATTTTTCCGTGGCTTATCAGAACATACCAGAAACACCTTCCAAGTTCCAAAACATTTATTGTATTCCATGTACTCGTATATCACAATCGGTTTAATCACTCTTAGCCTACTGTAATATACAGGGCGAGCCAATGTTATAGGTCATATTATTAGTTTCTTGCAGGTTACTGACATGCTATCGAAACACGGAAGGGTGGAAGTCATAATACCAAGTTGGTGGCGCGATGCGAGGAGACTGGTGCTGCGCACGACATGCACATGCTCATATTGACTGTAACCATTACATATCAACCCCATCGTATGTACGTATTTGTCTTCATATGAACCTGACTTCTGCATCACCCTGTGTGTGTGTGTGTGTGTGTGTGTATATATATATATATATATATATATATATATATATATATATATATATATATGAATTCTGTGGCATATGCATTACGAGGGGTGTTCAGTATTCTCTAAAACTGACCCCCTTTCCCCCCCTTACAGCAGCGTAAGTTTAACAATCCTAGAAAGTAGACATCTTATAATGATTGTATGCAAAAATACATTTACATTCTAACGTGTACATTAGTTTGCACAGGTTGTGAAACTGTATTCTAATGTGCTAGGAGGATACTGTTATAAGATTATCTGGAACATGGAGCCACCATCACGGGCCAGTACTATTCTGACATATTGCCAAAATTGTGAACCGCAATCAAGAGCAAGAGAAGATGTACGTTTACCCGTAGAGTGCTGCTGCATTCGAATTGGTGGATCACCCCTCTTACTCACCAGATCTTGCCCGCATGCGACTTCCGCATGTTTCCGAAATTGAATCAACATCTCCGTGGACAGGCTTTTCCGAATGATTGTTTAATGTGCTGTGTATGTTCTCTGCACGTTACATTATAATCTTGCACTTTTAACAATTCTCAGTGGCTCTTTAAACCATTACTTTCTTTATCTTCAAGATAAGGGTTTTTAGATAAACAGGATTTTGCTCCTATACTTTGAAGGGTGGAAAATGGCAATATGTGCCGACGCACCCAAACATTTTAACTCATTCATTCATTATCCGCATGACAATGCTGTCAGTGCACGGTTTTACCAACAGGAGGAAAATTTCTTCCAAAAGGGCATTGAAGCTTTGTACAGTGCACTGAAACGGCAGGGGCTATTCCGCAAAATAAACATATTCATTTCTGTAACATTTTGTTTTCTTGATGAATATTAGGTAATACTGAACGCCCCTCGTATATGGGAATTATGTAATGAATATATATTACTCTGTAGAAATGCACACACACACACACATGTAATTTACAAGTTGAACTTTGTGCACCCCAGATCAAAAACATTCCTACGTCACTGATGCAAATACCAATAAATCGTTATGAAATTGTTACGTCAATCTCTGCTCGAACAGATTCTTGTCATTCCTTCCATTTTTCTTGTCTAATTACGAGGTATGCGCTTTGCTGTTATGGTTTTACGTGCATTCCCCACGTTCATGTAACAACAGACATATATGCAAAAATTTGCACCGATTATGTTTCTTGACGGTGTTGGCGAGTAGAATTTTTCGAACATTTTTTACGAGGACGAAGGGGAGGGAGTTAGCGAACGTAAAAGTCCAAAGTGCTGGATTGGATAGCAGATTATCCTTGAACGGCCGATAACGCAGCCGGAAGGTTCAATGAAGAAAGTGGCCTTCAATTTACACGTTTTGCGGCGTTGCCACATGTATCCCTTTTATCATGATACGAAGCATCGGTGGCTACGTGGAAAGTGTACAATTTTAGTTGCTCACAGTAATACGATGCCAAAAGATAAATTGAGCATTTAGCTAGTTCATTTCGTTACTGATGCTCCCCAATGGTAACGTCATTGCCTTGCAATCAAAGGATTCCCGGGTTCGATCCCGGTGAGGTTCGGATCTCAATTTAAACTGTAGGTCCAGTCTCTC